>NC_141685.1:1438053562-1438660742 GCF_964263255.1 Lissotriton vulgaris
TTTTTCTTTGCTATATACTGAGGACTTGCACAGCTGGTGTCACAGTGGCAATCATTTTCCCCTAAATTACGAAATTGTTAATGTATATGAATGATTTTATTCTGCTAGACCAACAATCCTTGACATATAGATTTTTGTATTAAAATCAGTTTTAATAAGAGCAAATTATAATGTATTCAAAGGGATTGGTAAAGCCTAAATTTAAGTAGAGACTGGATGGGGTCACGCTGGAGGGTGTTACTGAATATAAATATTTTTGGATCTGGTGCTCTAAAAATTCAAGTCAATTCTCTGGCTCGTGCTGTAAAGCACCTGGCCATCGTTACCTCAGTTGGAAGAGGGATGTTGGTACTGCACTTTAATGGGCACTCTAAAAGGCAGTCAGTGCATACGGACTATTAGAAAACTCAATGAAGTAAAAACTCCACAGAGGCTCTACTTTGCGTACAACATGTGCCAACCTTGCTTTTGAATCTAAATAAAACGGAGGGGAATTGAGCAAATGCTTTCTAGCCATGCGGCACAGGATGTCTATCGAAGCTATATGTTTAGAGCTAGGCATGCTGGGTTTTGTTTGTAAAGTTCATATTAAGATTCTGAGATTTCTTTGTTTACGTGTCCAGGGCCTCCACTGGCACAGTACTTAATTTTTGTGGAAGAAGGGGCACAGGAAGACGTTTTTACCCTATCCCGGCTCAGTTGTTTGGCACTTCGGAAACTGCAGCTAAAATGATGTGAAATGTTGTGCAGCGTTTCTTCAAGCAGCCTGAAGCATTGCTCAAGCTCAGGGTCGATGCTTCTATATGAATTTCGAATCAGTCAGACTTCCTCTAGCAAACGATAGGGCCGTGGAAGGAGCAGGACCTCATGGTCGACCCTGAACCCCATGTACAAGAAATATCCAAGACACCTCCTAACTTTATTCCTTTGCGGAGCACTGCAGTGGGCTCGACGTAAATACGTTAGACTCATATTTTTAGAGGACAAGATATTAGAGCTGCAGAGTCAGCAATGCTGTTCCTTTTCTCGGCCCCAACAGTTAATGTTTGTTAACGCCTTTTTATTTAGTTATGCATGTTTCTGGAAATGTTAAAAATTGAGACCATATGGTTCAAAATGAATTACCATCCTAATTCATCTGTTTTATCCCGAATCTTGATGGTGTCTCTGAAACCATATTGAGGATTTTGTCGCACATCTCAACAGCATTGCGTATGTGCCTCAATAGTATATATTGCGGAAATGATTGGTCCTGCTTATATAATTCTTTGTAAGATAGCGCAGATATTAGGGTGTGTGTTTTTTACTCGAATAGCGCTATTTACTATTAAGGAAACTAGCTTGTCTGTGTATGTGCTCCTTCTGAAAGGACAGAATGCCGTCACTCACACTGAAGTTAGCCAATCGGTGAAATGGACTGGACACAATGCCAAAGCTAACCAGTGGCTGAATTGGACAGACCCGCTGTCACATGCGGTATGCTGAAGTAGGCAGAAGAAAACTGTAATTGATACAATAACAGGGTAGTTGATGATGTGAACGGCCGATAGCCCCTTATATTATACATATAATTGTAGCAAAATCAAGATGTTGTAATTAACACCAAACCTAAATACTTGGGACTGGCATTAATATAAGTTGTACAGTGTTTTGCTGTGTTTCACATTAGGTGCATATTGTTTTGGTTGTATGACGTTATAATGCATGCTTTTACCCCGCATGCCGTTACAACGCAATTATTTACCCCGACTTGCTGTTGGGTGTGCGCTGGAGTTTGGAATAGAATCATTTACTATTCCAACTCCAGTCTGTGCAACAGTAAGGAAGGTGTTGGAGTTAAATCCAACACCTTATGCCCCCTACAGCAACTCATTTTCGTTGTAATGGCACGCGTGGTAAAAGCATGCGTTGTAACGGTTGTTCTCCTATTGTCTTCGATTATGTAGAATTGTGTTTAAGATGTTGGATTCAAACCTGACCGCTGTCTGGGTATTTTATCTTGCTAGTGAAAACAAACATTGGTGAAATGAATAAACAAAACTCATGTGTTCTTTCACTTTAGCAGGCCAGGCTGTTAAGTGGCCCCTGCCTTCCTTGCTTTCAATAGTAATGATTTCACTTTTCCCACCATAAATGTAGGCGCAACTCTCCCAATAAACAGAATGTTGCTGTCTGAAAAGCCTAAACATTTCAGGAGCTTCCCTATTTAGGACATCTGCTGTAGGTTTACATATGAAATTAGGAACATTTAGCAATTGCATACAGCATATCAGGGCGACTAAAGCAGAATTCAGACGATTCTTAGATGTGGGTCTGGAGTGCTTGGAAACAGAATTCTAAAAAGTAAATGTATTATAAATGACAGTGAAAAGTTGTAAAGAAGTTGATAGAAAAGTGTTTGCCTAATTCAGAAAACACATTCGGACTTGTGCTCAATGCACAGGATGGTTGATGAGATTTAGTCATCTTAAATTGTCACTATTACTTCTTCAAAAACGTTTTTGCTACAACACCCTTTTTAAATGTCTCTATAAGTCTATCAGTAAAGCTGGGGAAATTCATGCTGTATTAACATCAGGAAGCTAAGGGATTATCCTTGCATGCAATTGTCTGCCCGTCACTGTTACATACATGGACAGTGTAAGTCCTGTGCATTAAGCTGATTTCTTTATTGTTCTTGGTCCCTGAGATTATCTGTGCGCAATGCCCAATGTTGTCTAGCACAGCACTTGTACAGTGATTTAGGGGCACATGCATCAATGCAGGCTTTTGCGATTCCTTAATTGTGATTATTAAGGAATTGCAATTAAGGAATTGCAAAAGCCTATGTACGTAGGAATCGCTATAAAATTAGCGATTACAAAACATTCCTTAATTGAGACTCGCAAATTGCGAGTCGCAATTAAGGAATGCCTTCCCCTTCATTCCTATGGGCCTACAGGACACCTCGTGAAGCATTTTGTTGGCAGCACCTTGTCGGAGGCAGCGGAATTGACCATTTTTCCCTCTGTTCGTGACAGCAACTAGCGGTACCCGCGTCGTCTGGGAAGCAGTTTAAAACTTTCCTGAAACCGGACTGGGATAACTATCACCAAATCCTGCAGGGCTGCGAGTCGGCGGAGGCGCAGGACTACCTGTCCCAGGAGCGCCCGCCCGCCCGCCCTCATTGAAGCCACCTGGGCAGCTCTCCCTGCAGGCTCGTCCCACACTGGTCCGTTGAAAAGGTAGCTGACCTGGGCTACTGGTGGGACACCTCGTGAAGCATTTTGTTGGCAGCACCTTGTCTGAGGCAGCGGAATTGACCATTTTTCCCTCTGTTCGTGACAGCAACTAGCGGTACCCGCTACGCGGGTCCCGCGTCGTCTGGGAAGCAGTTTAAAACTTTCCTGAAACCGGACTGGGATAACTATCACCAAATCCTGCAGGGCTGCGAGTCGGCGGAGGCGCAGGACTACCTGTCCCAGAAGCGCCCGCCCGCCCGCCTGCCCTCATTGAAGCCACCTGGGCAGCTCTCCCTGCAGGCTCCTCCCCTTTTTCCTCTTCAGACCATACATAATAAATGGCTGAGCCCCGCTGCGCGGGAGCGCGCGGGAGAAGCCCGGGACAAGGGCGGGACCGTCTGTGGCCGTCCGAGGCCGGGTCGGGCCCCTCCCTTTACATCCTAAGCAGACTCGTATTCAAAGACTACTGTAAGACTTTTTCAAGGCGGGTTGCATATATTGTTTAATACTGTTAATTGTGAAAACCAGTTACCACTGATCCGAGGTATAACACTGTACCATTATGAGTAAATCTAACTCTAAATCAACTTCTGGCTCCGGTTTGGGGAGGGTTGGTACCCTGGACGCCTTCCTCAAGTTAGCGAAAAAAGCAGTAGCAAAGGAAATTAAACTAGTAGAGAGAAGGCGTTCGTTGGACCCATCCTGCCATATTGTACCCTCAATTGCAGATACAGAGTTAATCAATAGCTCTATTGTTCTACCTATCCCTGAATGTCACCTACAAGCAGTGAATGGCTCAGTATTGGTCGATAGTTTATCCATCAGCTCAGCCCCATCTCCCCCATCACCTGTTGATAGTCCAGCACCCTCTCCCCCGGTAACGCGTAACAGGCAACAGAGGGCTGCGCTGGTGAGCAAGTCTAAGTTGTTAACAGGCAAAAGAAAGGCAAGTAATGCCCCCAAGGGTAGTCAGCAACAAGCCAAACAACCAAGGAAACTAAACTCCTCAGCTGGGCTGGGTGGACAGCAAAAGAAGGTCACTGCGCCTGAAGGAAGAACTCCTGCTAGAAAGGAGCAGTTGGGACAAGAAGTAGGGGCTAATCAGGGGTCTAACACTGAGCTAATGAGATTTATGGATGAAACGCTCAGGTCACTTATTTCGCCATTAATGAAAAAACTTGAGCTAATTGATGTTAGATTAAATGCCATCAAAAAACACCTTGTAGATTATAAAAGTCCATCACTGGAGAGAGACTCTATGGCGGCTGATTCTCTGAATACTATCACTACCAGGGTAAATAACCTAGTGGACTCCATGATAACCTCCTTACCCCAGGACACCGCCCAAATCGCAGCACCAATCACAATTCCTCTAGCCGCTGGTCCCAGGGAGGTGGTAACACAAGGGCCTCGAGGGCCCAAAGGGAGACTAAGCCCAATAAAACAAGCAACTAAAAATAACTTCTCACTGCACCTCTCACCGGAGGCTTGCCCATATTCAGTCATCTTGGCAAATGTCCCCAAACCCAGGAAGGGCGGGAAGAACACTGGACTACACTAAAAAATAAAGCCCTTCATTTTCTCTCTGTAAAAACCGCCCTGGGTGACCACTTGTACAATAATTTGAAGATGGTGAGAAGGGTCCCGTGGGTGGGCAAGACTCAAAAAAGTATGGAAGGTGATTGTGTTGTGGTGAGTTTTAGTTCCCCTAGATTGGTTAACGATATTCTAAAGCAGGCGGGATCAGTATTCATTCACAACGACCGTGTAAATATTCTCCCGCTGGGTTTCTTCTATCCTCCTCGGAACCTTGGTGCCATACGTCCAGGTCAGGCCAGTTGGGATACAGTCCCCCATTTTGATCTAATTGCGACAAGTAATAGATTTGGGGTGCTGAGTTCGCTGGATGCCAACGACTGACATATGGATAGATATATCAATACATGGGGAAAGGTATATCCAGGTGTTGTAAATATAGGGGGTTCAACATTGGAATCTGGGCAGCAAAGCCTGCTGGCACAGCAAATTTCACCTAGTAGGGCTAGGGGGCCAGAGGCAAATGAGAGCACGGTCATAGCTACTGAACCTATTATGAGAGGAAATGGGTTGGAACCCGGCCAGGTGGAGCCTGCGGAATGAATTGGGCCCAGTGGGGGAACAGAGTATGCTTATGATGTAATGAGTCATTTCCTGGAATATAGCAGGTCTGGCAGCAAAATTCAATAACAAAGAGTGGCGCAACTACATCAGCAACTTTCAGATAATTAGCCTCCAAGAGACATGGGCCCTTGATAACAGCAACTTCCACATCCAGGGGTATAAATGTTTTTTCATTCCGGCGCAAAAATCTATATCGGGGAGAGCCATGGGAGGACTATCTATATATGTAGATCTAAACCTTCCAGGTAGCTGGTCCACTACGGACCGGAATTCACATGCTATTCAAGCAGTACGTTTTAAGGGGAAGGGGCTTAGACTAACTGTTTTTAATATTTACAACAACGGGGTAGTGGGAGACCGTACCTCATTTGTAGGAGAACTGGACGACAGATTGGGTCAGGAAATCACGGCTAGGAAAGCGGCACAGGTACCTGCTCTACTGGTCATGGGAGACTTTAACTGTCACCTATGCTCGGCATTGGTTCCATTAGATGCAGAATGGTCTCATTGCCCTGTGGAGAAAGGGCCGCATTTCTCCCATACGCCGGAGGGTCTAGCTTTTAGCAATCTCCTTCTCAACCACGACCTAGAGCACACTATCAATATGATGAGTGTGCAGAGGGATGGCAGCCTACCACCAACATTTAAGGGTAGAGGATGCTCCTCTTTTATTGACTACATTCTAGTTTCTAGACTTTTATTAAATAAAATCATCACTGTAGGGATAGAATGGAGCATTTTTAGCGACCACAATCCCCTTGTATTGGGGTTGCTGTATCTGGCTGGTCCAAGAATCAGACACCAAGGCACAAATATTGAGAAGGTAACAGACCAGGGTAGGAGATTAAGGTGGTCTAAAATAGACGGGGAAACCTTCTATAAATCCTTGATGGACTTAGGAAAACCTGCCATGGATGATTGTTTAGATATGGGTGTACAAGGCCCTCGGTTGCTTGAAGCATTTGGCCAGATCACTGACCTTATAGATGGTCTATTAAAAACTAGCGCGCTCATAAGGAACCACTGTAACCCTCAATGGTTTGATCGAGATTGCTCAAAGGCTTTGAGGGAGCTCAAAAGCAGCCTCAAAAATAAACCAAGGGATATCCTACAAGTTGCTATGTGTAGGAATAAATATAAGAGGGAGACTAAGAGGAGGAAATTAGCTCTACAGGGAGAAGCGTGGGCAGACTTAAGAGAAGCGGGGGAAAACAGGGACATGTCCAGGTTCTGGAGAATTATCAATCAACCAACTTTCCAGGACAATAATGCCCCGGAGATAGGATCAAACATTCTACCAGAGCAGTGGGTTTCACACTATAAGGGGCTGTACAATCATGAGCCAGGAACAACCGAAGAGTATGCAGGGCGCTCACACCAGGGCGCACCAGTAGTGTTTTCCACTAAGGAGATCACTGCTGGAATAGAGGGCTTGACGAAAAACAAAGCCCCTGGCCCGGACGGGATCCCCCCTGATTTGTTTCTGAGCTGTGTAGAACTGTGGGCCCCCATAATGACGAGGGTCATAAATACTGCCATTAACTGCGGTTTGCCGCCGTCCTGGTCAAAGGCCATAATCGTCCCTATTTTTAAGAAGGGCAATAGGGACGATCCCCAGTGCTATCGCCCGATCTCCTTGATTGATGTGTCTGCCAAACTCCTGGGAAGGGCGATCCTCAACCGACTGTCCGAGTGGACCGAGGAAAACAACATCTTTTCGGACACTCAGTATGGATTCAGGACGGGGAGGTCCACCACTGACCAATGTCTGAACCTCTATATGCTGACTGCCAAATACACCATGGCCAGCAATGAAGCCATCTATATGGGGTTCATGGACTTGGCAGCGGCATTCGATCATGTGAACAGGGAGAAACTCTGGGTCATGATGTCTCTTATGGGGATTGAGGTTGGCCTAATTAATATTTTAAGGGAACTCCACAGTGACACCTCTGCAAAAGTCCGATTTAATAGGGAGGGTGGGCTGACCGATTCATTTCCTTGTAAGAGTGGGGTACGGCAAGGCTGTATTCTTGCCCCATTTTTATTTTCACTCTATATAAATAACCTGGAGCAGTTTTTGTTAAATCTAAAGACAGATTGTCCAAGGGTGGGGTCGCGTCATATCCCTGTTCTACTCTACGCAGATGACGCGGTCCTGCTCGCACGCACGCCAAGGAGCTTACAGATTTTGATTGATGGATTTGTTAACTTTATGGGCTCCTTAGATCTTTTTGTCAATTTAGGCAAATCATATGTGTTGTTGGCTGGTAACAAACCATGCACCAAATTTACGTATATGATAGGAAACCACAAAATAGAAGAGGTCAAAACATTTTCCTATCTAGGTCTAAGTTTTGATGGGTCTTTACAATTTAACTCCCTGGTTGAGGAGCGTTGCTCCAAAATGATTGCTACTAATGGTGCTATTGCAAGCTATGGTAGGAGGGTAGGCAGATGGTGTCCCGAACAGGTGATGAACCTGTATAGCTCCATATGCTGCTCCAAAGTGACCTATGGGGCAGAGATATGGGGCTTTGCCAACACTGTGAAAATACAGCGGGAATAAAATAAATACTTAAGAACCATCCTGAGAGTACCCCCAAGCACCGCTGGCTTCATTGCACACAGGGAACTAGGGAGGCCTTACTTAGAAGATCTGGTAAAACTTAGACCTATAGTGGCCTGGTTAAAAATATGGGTTAACCCGGAGGCGTCTCTGAGCAGGGAAATTTTAAATGATTGCTTAGAAAGAGATAGGTGTATGAAAATCCCATGGCTCAACTATGTAAAGTGTACCTTAGAGGCTCTTGGCTACAGGAACCTCTTTACTGACCCGGTATCAATTGTATCCCAGCACAAAGCGATTGTAAAAAAAGCTTTTTTAGCCCAAAAAGCATCACAGAGAGCTGAGGTTGAAGGGTCCAAAAAGACTGTGAGGGCTCATAACCTGGTTAAGAGCACCGAGGGAATGGAGCCATACTTGTACCTCATGCACAATGCTCAGGACAGATTTCTGATGTGCCGTTTTAGATTAAATCTACTACCGTATTTATTGGCTTCGCCAGCAGTGTTTTTAACTACAACTGAGCAGAAGGGAACCTGCGGCTGCGACAACAGGTCTCCGCAGGATTCCCTTCACTTTGTACTCTTGTGTCCTTTTTATACAATGCCCAGGCGAAGATTTTTAGTGAATATTTTAAAACAAGCCAATTTGAAACATGCTCAGGAGGCCTTAACCTATTTACAGAAAGCATCTGATCCTTTAACACTGTGTTGCATAATGAATTTTATTAAAGTGGCGGTCCGATTAAGGGCAACCAGAGGAGAGGAATGATTCCCAAAACTGTTATTATATTTTTTAACGTGTCACCTCCCTTTCTCCCTTTTTTTTACATGTACAAGTATCTATTATAATTAGGATTCTGATAACGATTTAATGAATTTTTTAATTATTGTATATATATATGTGCTTTTATGGTGATTTTTAATCATCGAATAAAGAATCTTTGAATTGAATTGAATTGAATGGGAGATTGCATGCGCAATTTGCAAGTACCAATAGGTACTCGCAAATTGTGCGTGCAATTTCAAGGGTGCAAGGGTGTCAAAAGGACACCCTGTTGCACCCCTGAAATTGAACTGTGCACACATGTTGCGCACACACATGCCCCAAGGGCATGTGTGCCTGTAATCTACAAATCGAAAAATGCGCTTTAGTGCATTTTTCAAAGTTTTTGCAAATTACCCACAAGTTCAAATTGATGGTAATTTGCGCCCCCTATTAGCAAAATCGCTATTTGCGATTCAATCATGCACTGCATTTAAGGAATTGCAATTTGCGATTCCGTAAATGCAATTGCAATTTAAGAAATCGCAATAAATTGCTAATTTCTTAAATTGCGAGAGCTTTTCAGTTTCATGCATCGGAGTGGCCCTTTTTGCGGGTGGAAATGGCTGATTTTTACAAATCGCACTGTGCGCTCGCAAAATAGTTTGGTGCATGTGCCTGAGAGTTCCTTTGTTTTGTCCACGTGAAGGAAACATTCATAGGCAATATCTATGCAAATCTAATTTTTCTCACAGGGACATGGCATAGCCATCATTAATAGAGCAGTTGTGGTGGAACCGGTACCCATCATTATAAGGGGTCCACTGCCTGTAATTTACTACCCAGTATTTTTTTTACTTGCACTATTATTTAATCAGACCTTTTCTACACTACAGGGGAGGGGGGACGGGATGAGTCGGACACCCATGGCAGTGAGCAACAGTCTCAACCTTCCTCTCCTCAGCTAGATAAGGATGGACTCATAGCACCCCTGTCAACAAATCATGATCACAACTCAGCAATAACTCAAAAAGCCGGAGACCACTAACTCATATCCAGCATTACAGAGGTGTCAAACAGGCCCCTGCAGTCCCTGCTGCGCAAGGCTCCCCTCACAATTCTTCGGGGAGCTCCAAACCCATCAGGGGTCCACATTCAGCCTAAGTTCAAAGAATATCTGTGAATTATGGTAGACTCAGGGGTCCTTCTTCCTATACTGCAGGGGGCCATATCACTTTGTGATACACTACTGTAATATTAATATCACCAAGCTCCATTAGACTACACCTCAGCACTTGACACCTGATGTATCATCCACACCTTAAAACTGATATAAAGTGATGGGACTTTATAAAATATTTACGTAAATAAATGACAGCTAACAATGAACTGCAACTGATACCACTACAACAAACCAGCCATTGCAAAGTAGAAGTGCAGCGGCTACTTTCTCTGTATGGTATGCTCAGCTAAACTGTGGCCCTCTCCAGATGTCCATGCACATCACTATGAGGGTGCTATAAATCTGATATTTGACAAACATTGATATCTGCTTCTTATCATTGAGAGTGACAGTAAAGGAATGTTTTTGGTAATTAAAAACGTTTTATTATGTTTGAAGATTTAAATGTATTGCATTGTCTGAATTTAATTTAAAAAGATTCCCCGATTTTTAGTTTGTTAAAAAGTCAATCGTTTAGGTTTGGGAAAACGTTTTTAGGGTGCTATTTTGTATAACATTATGTTAATTGTGATTTAATTTATCTATTTCTTCCAGGACTAATTTGCCATTGAAAACATTTGCATCTGTTGCATATTATTTGGGTGTTTGGTAGTTTAATGAACTTTGGTAAAACAAGCTATGTTTAGAGAGCATAATGTACTTATACTCATATGTTATGAAAATGATACTGTTATGGAAGTGGTGAAGCCTAGCTCGAAAAAATAAGGACTAGATGTAAATATTTTTATCGGAAAATGCGCTGTGGCTCATAAAAAATAAAGTTTACTTTCTCGATGTTCAACTCATTTGCACAAGTTGGTCGCCACTGGACTATCCTTCCTCAGCCACTCAGATCTTCTTTAGATTTGATCACTAAATTTAAACTTAACCTCAAGTCCGACCAATTTATCCAGGAAATCCCTCAGTAAAGCTGATCTGGTTTACCCACCACCGCTTTAAGTGTAGATATGCAAACGTACTATGAAATAAAGGTTTGCATTCACTGCTGGTGTAATGGCTGCGTGTGTCACGCTCACCAGGCCCAGACCTAACTGCTTGAATCACATTTAATCACCAACACCGCATCCCAGTTTTCTAAAGCATTGCCATTCTCCTTGATGCTCTTCACAGCGCGTTTATCAGAAGAAATATCCTCATTAAATTGAAAAAAACATAAAACACTAAAAACAAGGTGAGAAAGCTTTCCAGTAGGTCCTCTTGAGGTCTGTTGGTCAACTTATTGTGCAATCAGACTGTCTGTCTGTAATGTAGCCATGTGAGGATCCCATGTAATGAGCCTCAAAATACTTGTGCGATGCCTCGGCTGAATCACTTCTGTCCACGATCTTGTGTTTGCATTGTGCAAAACGCTGACCTAGAACCACCCCAAGTGATTTGCTTGAGATTTTCTACTTTGCCACATATTCTCTTTTATCTAACATCAGTCATACAAAGTATTGCCACGAACACAACGACATAAAATGTTTTTGCTTTCTCCTTGATTGTCCATCTTCACAGCTGTAAACTGGGATATAAGAGCTGGCAACACAAACAGTTAGCTAAAAGTGGTCATTCATCTGAATACGAACAAACCTGACCCATTGTATCTCCACTTAAGACTAGGTCTTGTTTATATTTTTCAAATTAAATTGATTTAAATAGCTGTAGCTTGAGACACGCAAATGCTAAGTCGTAGCCAGTGGTGGCTGGTGAGATATGAATGTGGAGGGCGTAAATGTTTGGGATGCGTGCATTATGGCGGGCGAGCGCGCCTGACTGCCATTAGGAGAGTTTGAGGGAGGGGGTTCTCGCACCGGTAACATTTTTAAGAAAGAGTGTGAAAATGGTACATTTGCAAGCAAAATTGAGAAAGAAAGAAGGTTAATAAAGCAATTCTTCTATATAATGTCAAATAAGTGCATTCATCCGCTCAGCTATGATGATGGGCAAAGAACAGACAACGTGCACTTACAGAAAGAAACATATACAGATGCGCATCACACAAACGCAGATTCATGCACATCGAAATGCATACACATATCCACAAAACTCAAATCTACAGACACACAACCACTCAAGCACATAATTGAGGACATATCCCAACAATGATGCACAGTGCTGTTTTAACCAAAACAGCAAAGTGCCTAAAATTCCACAGTAATTGTAACTACACAACCATCAAGCATACCACAATGCTAGAAGCCTCAAAACCACATAGAATCTGCGTCAGAAATTACATCAGGTACATACAGCAACTCATATTGCATGTGGATTAAAAAAAAATCAATAACTGCAAATACAAGAATGTTTACAAAGACCATTAATTGATGATTTACATGCCCCAGGCAGAGGAGAATGAGATTTGGGTATTCATACACACCTATAATGCAGTCTCCCAGGTAGTTATGCCATGTGAAAGACGCTTAGCCAGCATTGTTTGCATTCGGGAACATGCAGTTTATCCCGAATTATAGCAAAACTACTAGAGGTGGATATGCTCTTGCTTGGAACCTCCAGACAAAAAATCAAGGCAAGGCAAGGAATTATGTGGCTTCTTCACCCACCGCTTTACCTCAATTGCCATTTTCCAGAAGGTGTTCTACTAAGTATGTGATTTAACATGTAATGGAGTGCTTTACATAAGCACCAGTTACATTACACAAGGGCACAAGCATAATTCGCTCAGTCATTTGTTGGGAGGATACATTTCACTTCCACAATACAGAGGCCATCACACAGAATACACCAGTAACACATAGGACATCACACAGAGCACAACAGTAACACACAGGACATCACATTTAACACAACAGTAACATACATGCATTGTATGTATGAATGTATGTATGTATGTGTGTTCTTATATAGCGCTCGATTTTACCCTTGGGCATCTCGGCGCTTGCCCTGGGAACCCGTCCTGGTTTTTCCCTGTGAGATCACCCGTGCTGGACATCCCCAAGGTGAAAGCCAGGCATCCCGGGGGGGGGGGGGGGGGGGGGGGGGGGGGGGCGTTGTAGAGATTAAGCAAGCTTGTTGCCCAGAGCTGCATAGTGTGAACTCGTGCTTAGAGTGGGCACCGAAGCGAGAATTATCGAGTCCGTGGACAATTGGGTTCAGGACCCTGCCGCGTCGGGAATCGAACCCTGGTCCCGGGTCTGACTTCAGCTTCAGGGTATGCCTCCTCTAACCTGTGAGCCACACTTCTCCACTACAGTGCAGAGTCCACAACAGCATCCTCCACCAGGTTGGTTGTTGGGATAATACATGTCATAATGCACAGAACATCACACAATACTTTCCGCAGTTGACTGCTTGAAAGATTCTTGGCAATCACGCATTTAAGAGAAATGCCCAGAGGTTTTGAAGTGCCTTCGCCCTGGGACTCTGCAGGAGGGCTTCTGACGCTGAGTTCAGCGAGAAGCCACACAGGGTGAATCACACCGACCTTTCTCTCCTGCTGTGGGGGCTAGGCCATGTGAAATGTCACACACTGACTGAACCCACTGGCAGGGGGCAAGACACAGCGGAGGGCCCACAGCTCATGCCACTGCCATACTCGCGGCCATGACAGGAAGGTTGACCGACCTCCCCAAAGTTTTTTCATTGTGCCCCATGCTAAAACCGACCACCACCCTAAGCCATGATGTACCAAAGAGTAAGGTACAAAGAGCCCTCCCCCACTCCACAGGAACGTAGTGTAAAAAGCAGAGCATTGTGTCTTTACCTCTTCGCTATAACCAGCTCCTCGTCGCACACAGCCTATACAGTCCACAGCAGAAAAGGTGCCCGTGCCACTTAGAGGGTCTGGCCCTTCACAACGAAAACATCCTGGGCTTCTAAACAACTCACCATGTGAGGATACGAAGTTTAGGAAGCACAGTGACGATCGAAGGCGGCAGCTCTTTTCCAAAGCAAGTAATGCAGCCTTTCCCTGTGCCGCACCGAGGAGAGATTAGAAAGAGAAACACAGCCTCCTCAGCACTGTGCGACTTCATGAGCAAACACTGCCAGAGGCCCCTGCAACTAACTAATACCGCACCGTGAAGCGCACAATTGCAACTTCCTTGCATGTCATTTATGCTCCCACAAACACACACAAAGTACATGAGTGCTGCATGTACGCAAAGTTAATGCAAGGGTGGCATTGCCACAGTAGTGTGACCAAGCAGTAACCAAAAATTGGCCCTCGCTTTTCATAACAGTAAAGAAGAGACAATATTTAACAGCAGTTATTACAAGAAAAAACGTAATTAATGCTTGCTTAAATATGCATACAGCTAGACATTGTGAATGTGCATGATCCATCCACACCAAATGTGATGAGTGCGCAGTTCAGGAAATTCAAGCAGTATGTCTTTGAAACATACCGGGACAAAATAAGAGAAATACTATTTTGCATCACTTGAAAGCTCAGCCCTTTCACGATTTAGTAAGTAGTGGCCTTTCTTAGCGCCCTTACGTTTAAGTGTATGTGGAATGTGAAGTGGCGGTCCCTCGAAACACCACCATCGGCAGCCGGTATGCTCGCGGGAGGGTGGGTCGCGGTGGGGAATTAAAAAACAAAAACAAAACGTACCTTACTGCCGGGTACAGCGCCGCCTCCGCTCCTTGCCGGTCATGGTGGTGCAGCGGCAGCCGGTCCGCATGTTCCTCCTTCCGGAACAGAAAGCAGCCTGCAGGCAGCTTCCCTCCCCATCCCAAGCAAATTACAGTGCTACAATGGCAGCGTTGTAATTGGTGAGGCGCAGCGGAGAGCGCCCCAGCCGGGCCATTTTCTCTATGTAGGCAGCATGTAGCAGCCTACATAGGGAAAAGGGGTAGTGCGCATGACTTCTGGGGCCGACCAAACAGTCAGTACCCACAACAGTGGGTAAGCCACTCCCTCCTTGCCCTCGAGCAAGCATACCCACCCGCCGACCCCCAACCAGGCACAGAGGCACTTATGCTTTCTCGCAATACGAGAAGGCAGAAACATAATCAGTAGTTTTTACTGTTTATGTTTCTGCCTTCTCCCACTGCGAGAAACAAGTGGGGCGATGCCCCCACGCCCCAATGGGGAGCCGCCACTGGTCGTACACCAGATCTCTCAAAAGTCATGATTTTTTTTGTTCAGAGAAATATTCTTGATGAAATAACAATGGTCAATCATCAGAAGCTTCAAAGAAATCTTATAGTGTGTTTTCATTGCTGTGCAGTCTAGGGCGAAATATGGTCCTTTGCGCAGCCCTGTCCTGTTTTTATGAAATTATGATGTCCCCTATTATATTTGAATAGGGCAGAAAATATTGCCCTGGAAACGCTTGTTTTCAATTTTCTTTTGAAATATAGCAAATGTGGTTATTTTGTCAGCTCCAGGCTTAGCAACTTCCAAAGCTGAGTGAGTAGGTGTCCGAATGTACACTGATACCCACCAGTCAGAGGCTAATATATGAGGAGATTCATGTCCTCCTCATATACTAGTAAAATGACTTGTTGAATCCTGCCCGGTAGTTGGCACATCTGGGGGTAATTTCTTAGGATGGCGCCTATAGTTGCTGTTAGAAATGTGCACATTCAGCAGGGTCATCTCAGATTTCTTTTGCTAAACCCTGTTTTTGCTGGCTGTAGAACTATGTGCACTTTACTGCTGCTAACTAGTGGTAAAGTGCTTGTGCTCCTGTTTTCAACATGGTAAACTTTGTATACAGCTACCCCTAGTATATGTTGCCAACTGTAACCAGGGCCTGTAAATTAAATGCTGCTAGTGGACTGCAGCACTCATTGTGCCATCTGCCTCATTGGTTCTGTAAACTGTATCTCCAGGCCTACCATTGTAGCCTGGCAGTATAGTTTTAAATCTTCAAACTTGACCTTTAAAAATAATCTCTTTTGACAGGCTTAAACCTTCCTTTTAGATATTGATAAGCCACCCCTAAGTACGCCTTATTGCCTGTAATTCATGGAGAAAAGGTATTTTAAAGTAGGACATATAAACGATTAATGTTAAGAGTTAGAAACAGGGTCTCTAGTTGGCAGAGGTATGTACCCTGTCCAAGTAAGGACCCACAATCTAGTCAGGGTAAGTATATTGCAGACTCAAGTTTTACCTGTGCTCGCCCTCTGGTAGCTTGGAACAGAGCATTCATACTAAACTAAAGAGGCATTTTGTACAGTATTGGTGCACACACTCACACACACACAGTATCGCAGTGAAAACACCACAAAAGTACACCTCACCAATTTAGAAAAATAGCCAATATATGTCCGAGTAAAACAAGATGAAAATGATAAAAATCCAACATACACAAGACAAGATTCATTTTTAAAGATTAAATCAAAGTGCAGTGTTTAGAAGTCTATAGCTCCAACTGGGGCTATCAGGGCGCTCTTTAGTACCTTGGTAGTGTTGCAAAACCAAAAACACAGTATCGGACCAAGGACCCGGTGTCAGAAACCAAGGATGCAGCTTTGTGCCATGGAGGTGAGGCGTCACAGTTTCAGGTGGGGCATTGGTTCCCTAAAGCTGTGCAGGGTCATTGAAGCTTTTACTGCTCTGGGACAATGCATTGCACAGAGGAGGTGATGCATTGGTTGCTGGTACGAGACATCGGTTCCAGAGGCAAGGTGGTGTCAACGCGGTGTCAATGCGGCGTCATTGTTGAGAGCGGGGAACATTGCTTCCTCGTTGTTGGAGTCGAACCACTAAGGTGTTGCATCAATCTGGAGCCACGCAGTGCCGGGGATGCGTAAGAGTCAGGAAGGAACATCATGGACTTAGGTGGTGCGGTGTACGGAATCATGCTACAGCGATTCTTCGGAGGTGCTGTGGCAAGGCCGGGCTAAGTTGAAGTCGTGGTTGTGGTGTTGCATGCCCAACGAGCGGTGTCCATGGCTTCAGTGCAGGCAGTGGCAATGCATGACGGCACTGGTTCTAACAGCATTGAGACACCAATTGTCTTCCTTCTCAGCAGCAAATTCACCTCCAAGAGCCCAGGACAGGGTTTGGAACCACTGGCAAGTCAGGACTCATGGCAGAGGAGCACAGGTGCTGGTTGCAAGATGCATGTTAAGTCTTTGATCTCCCTGAGACTTCAGCAACAAGAGGCAAACTCAGTCAAGCCCTTGGAGAACACTTGGAAAACAGGATGCAGAGAGTAAAGTCCAGTCCTCTCACTCCCAGACAAGAAGTACCAGGCCAACAAAGTAAAGTATGCAGCAAAGTGGCAGTCACTCCTGGCAGCACAACAGCTCTTCTTCCTGGCAGAATGTCCTTGGTCCAGAGGTTTTCTGAGTATATGGTGTCAGAGGTCCAGTACTTATACCCATTTTAGCCTTTGAAGTAGGTAGACTTCAAAGAAAGACCTTTGAAGTGCATAAGACCCTGCCCTTCCTGGCCCTGGCTCCAGTCACCCTGCAGGGTAGTAGGTAGCCTTTTGTGTGGGGACAGGCACAGCCCTATTCAGATGCAAAAGTCAACTTCTCCTACCACTATAGATCAGGATGACCCATCAGCCTGGTGATGGGCCATCCGGATATGCAGGGCACAACTCAGCTCCCTTTGTGTGTGACTGCCTTGAGTGAATTTGCAAAGCTCAACTGCCATCCAACCCAGACATATGTTCTAGGTATAGGCAGAGGCACAGAATGGTTAAAGTAAGAAAATGCCAACTCTCTAAAAGTGGCAATTTCAGACTTACAATTTAAAAACCAACTTCACTAAATGATGTGTGAGTCCAGATACACCAAAACCCAATTTTCTATCCACTCCCAATTGGAAGGCACCTCCAATGCTAACCTATGGGAGAGATAGGACTTGCTGTAGTGAAAAACAAATTTAGCAGTTTTTCACTACCAAGGCATGTAAAGCCCATGTCCTTCCTTTTAAATACACTGCACCCTGCCCATGGGGCTACATAGGGCCTACCTTAGGGGTGCCTTAGATGTAGTAAAAGGGAAGGTTTGGAACTAGAAAGTAGGGGAACTTGCGAGGTTGTCAATGCAGTTTAAATCTGCACACACAGGCTCTGCAGTGGCAGGCCTGAGCCATGTTTGAACGACTACTCATGTGGGTGGCACAATCAGTGCTGCAGGCCCTCTAGAAGGATTTGATTTACAAGCCCTGTCAACACATAGTGCACTGTGCTAGGGACTTAACAGTAAATCAAATATGCCAATCATGGAGATCCCAAATGCCATTACATTTTAGACACAGAGCACATGCACTTTAACACTGGTCAGCAGTGCTAAAGTGCCTAGAGTCCGAAAATCAACAAAAATTAAATTCAGCATACAGTCAGAAACAGGAGATCAGAAGCAAAAAGACAGGGGAAACCACACTAAAAGATTTCAGGTCTAACACGTGTCCCTCCAACAGCAGAAAGTGGGGAGAACTACCCAGCCTCTTGAAAATTCTCATCACTAAGGCTGAAGAACCTGATAAGACAATCAGCATTGGTGTGTTCTGTTCCTGGATGGTGTTCCACTGTAAAGTCCATTCCATGTAGAGAGATGGACCACATCAACAGTTTAGAATTTCCACCCCTCATCTGCATTAACCATCTGAAGGGCCTGTGGTCTGTCTGAACCTGGAAGTGAGTCCCAAATAAGTAGGGTCTTAGCTTCTTCATCACCCAGACCACATCCAAAGCTTCCCTTTCTGTTGCTCTCCACCTCTATTCCCTGGGATGTAGCCTCCTACTGATGAAGGCTACAGTTTGATTTAGGCACTTTTTATTTAAGCTGTGAAAGCAGGGCTCCCACACAATGTTCTGAGGCATCAGTCTGTGCCACAAATTCCTTAGAGAAAGCAGGAGACTTGAACACGGATGCCTTGCACATGGTTCCTTCAGAGCGTCAAAATCGGTCTGCTACGCCTCTGTCCAGAACGCCATACAGGGCTGCTTCTTGGAAGTCAGCTGTGTCAAGGGGGGCAACGATGGTGCTGTATGCCTTGTTGAATCTCCTGTAGTAACCGATGAGACCTAAGAGGGCTATCCCCTCTGTCTGGGTCTTGGGGGTGCCCATGCCAGAATGGTATCAGTCTTTGGTTGCAGAGGCTGCACCTTGCCGCCCCTTACTTGGTGTCCCAAGTAAACCACAGACTCCTGCCCTGGCACTTACTGACCTTCAAAGTGAGTCCTGCACTTTGCAGAGCCCTCAGCACTTCCCCCAGTTGGTGCAAAAGGTCCCCCCTCAACTGGAGCTTAAGACTGCAATGTCATCTAGGTAGGCGGCACTGAAGTTCTCCAACCTAACCAGGACCTAGGTGACCAACCTCTGGAAGGTGGCGGGGCATTCTTCAAACTAAAAGGCATGATAAAGAAATGGAAGTGTCCTTCTAGCGTTGAGAATGCTGACCTCTCTTGTACCCCTTTGGTCAAGGCAATCTGCCAGTACCCGGATGTTAGCTCAAACATGCTGAGAAACTTGACAACTTCAAGCCAATCAACGAGCTCATCAGCTCTGGGGATGGGGTATGCATCTGTCTTCATGACCTCATTGAGCCCACAGTAGTTGACACAGAACTGGAGTTCAGGTGTGACACCGGATGGAGTTGCCTTGGGGACCAGAACCACAGGACTGGACTAAGGGCTATTGTAGTGCTCATTTGCCACTAACTCTATTTTCTTAGAGACTTCCTCTTTGATGCTGCTCCTCAGTCTATTAGACAACCTGACCAGATGTGTGCTTAACAGGAGGTCTGTCCCCCATGTTAGTGTCATGGTTGCACCAATGGGTGATTCCTCGGTTGAGTGAAAACAGTAGAGCAAACTGTCCCAGCAGCTGACGACAGTCTCTATGCTGCTCTGGGGTCAGTGTAGGGGAGAGGATCACACCCTCCACTGGCCCATCCTGCTCTTTAGAAGACAGGAAGTCAGGTAGAGCGTCGCTCGCCTCTTCAACCGCATAATCTGTTACCAAAAGCATGGTCAACTCGGACCTATAAAAATGTGGTTTGAGGCGGTTCATATGTAGGACTCTCAAAGGGTTGCAAGGAGTCTGCAAGTCCACCAGGTAGGTGACATCACTCTTGTGCTCTCTTATCTCAAGTGGGCCAGATCAGCGATCTTGCAGAGCAAGGGCCTCTATGGGCACCATCACCCACACCTTTTGCCCAGGCTGGAACTCAACTAGAGTTGTATTCTGGTCATACCAGCATTTCATGTCGTTCTGGCTAGCTTCCAGATTCTCCTGGGTGAGTTTTCGGAAGCATTTAACTGAATACAGCCTGAGGTGGCTTCTTGGGAGATTGCTCCCAGCCCTCTTTCACCAAACTGAGTGGTCCTCCCACAGGGTGCACATACAGAAGTTCAAACGACCTAAATTCAACCCCTTTCTGCGATACTTCCCTGTAAGGAAACTAAGGCATGGCAAGAGGAGCTCCCACTTACGCCTCATGGGTTCAGAAAGACCCATAATCATGCCTTTCTGGGTTTGGTTGAACCTTTCAAGCAACCCATTGGTCTGGAGATGGTAAGGCGTGGAGAACTTGTATTTTACTCCACATGTCTAACACATGACCTTCATGTACAAATACATGAAGTTGGTAACGTGGTCAGAAACCACCTCCTTGGGATACCTAAATGGGTAAAGATCCTCATAAGTGACCGAGCCACAGCGTGCGCATTCACTGTCCTTAGAGTGATAGCTTCTGGGTACCGGGTAGCATGGTCCGCCAAGACCCATGGCTGTCTTGGGTTCCAGGAGCCCCTTAATGTCAATGCCTACCTGCTCAAAAGGTGCGCTCATGACAGGAAAGGGTAAAAGGGGAGCCTTGCATCTTCCCCCAGTCTTGCCAGTTGCCTGGCAGGTAGGATTGGACCTGCAGAACGCAGCTGAGTTATTCCTCATTTGAGACTAATAGAACTGAGTAACAAGCCTTTCAAATGTCTTATATTGCTCCAAATGACCTGCTTGAGCACATCATGAGCCAGACCCAGTAGGAAGGCTCTGAAGTGCTGGGGTACCACTAGCATATTGGATGCCCCAGGCTCAGCAATACAGGAGATAATTCTCCCAGTAAATCAGGTGAGATCCAGAAGCATCACCAAATGCCTGGGCCTTGGCCTGCTTCTGAAGACCCACAAGCATAGGGCATTCCTTCTGCACTGCTCAGAACTCCTCCCTGGAGGTGCGTCATTCCTCTTGACAATGGGTCAGCTTAGGCAGGTTCTCCAGTCCGGCCACATGTTCCCCTGTAGGTTCCGGGGTGTCCCCCTCAGGTTCAGCCTCCTTCCGGACCGTGGAGATTTCTGGAGCGGGTTTCCCCACACCCCTTGCCCTTTCCCTTCATGACAGAAACCTGGGCCATTCTTTCAGTCTCCAGGTCCTTCTGACCTAACCTCACGTGCTGACATGGAATGTATGGTCAGGCACACCCACTCAGGCATTCCCAACATCTCCAAGTGTGACCTAACCTCCACCTCCTTCCGGGCTGTATGCTCCAGGACATTTCCCAGCAGAAAATCCACAGCACAGCTGGACTCACACCTACTCTTAAGGAACCCGAGACCCCCTCCACCCAAGGGAACAGGAGCCATCAAACATTGACGCTCACTGTTGTCTATAGAAACTACTTGGACCACATTAGGGACTCCCTGCTCTGAAGACACCAGATGACACCTGACAGTTGTCATGCTAGCTCCTGTGTCAGATCCTCTACCCTCCTCACATTGATGCTCATCCGCAGCCTGTACTTCCTAGTGTTGTCAGGCATGGGGGTTCCATGGACCATCTTGTTGTCCTCAAGGCAAACTATGGTTATCTCAGCTGGCTCCCCACCAACAACTTCCCCAGTTTCTGCCCACTGGTTGGTGGCTGTGCCCGCTTGGGACACTTGGGATACCCCTTGAACTGCCCCTCCTGATTACACACAAAACATTTCAGGGATCCCTGAAGGGAAACATCTGTTCTCAACAGGGGGTTGGGAATCTGTACCCTGGTAGCTAGTTTGGGGCCCTATAGAGAACTCCATACTTTAATTTTTGTCCCCCTCCTTCTTCTGTTTTGGATCCACCCACCCTTGGCCTAGTTGCCTACATACAACTTCTTATTGGCCATGGTGCTGAGCCATCAGTCCACCCCTTTAATAAGCTAACTAGGGTCAGAAAGCATACTATTAACCAGGTGCTGGTGCAGCTATGGAAAACAAAGACTAAACATGTGGTCTTTTGCAATCAAATGGTACAGCCCCTGCTACATCACTACCCTTCACCCAACCACCCAGTACTCTGCAAAAGAGATCAATAAATTCTACCCATGTCTGAGGACCAAGTTTATCACTTGCCTTAACTTCTTCCTGTAGTTTTCTGGGGTCAGACCATATCTCCTGATCAGGGCCTCCTTCATGACGGGGTACCTAGTCTGGTCCTCTTTCCCTATGGTCAGAAAGGTGACCCTCCCCCGAGAAATGCTTCCATAAAATTGCACGCCAATCCCTCTCAGCAATCCTGTGCATCTGCAAAGCAAACTCATAGCCCTCAAACCACCGATCTATGTCATCTCCCACTCTATAATCAATCACCAGACTTTTGGTGTATGTGTGCCTATTCCTCTGAGTGAACTGAAGAACTGCTGCCACCATCTGTGCTGGTTTCAGCCCTCTTAAATCTTGCTCCTTCAAGGTCAGCCCCGGAGCTAAAAGTATCTTCTTCTCCTCCAATGCCATATTATTCTTTTCCACATCCATTTTGAGTTTGGCATCCTGAGCTTCCTCTCTTCCCATCTGTCCTCCAACTCTGCTGAAGACAGGACTCGAGAGGAAACACTGCTGCATGCTCTGGAGGGAGTTATTCTACCCCTTAGGCTGGCCATCTGCCCCACAAGCAATGCTGGATCCTCCAGCCATTCCAGATGCATGCTTGCTTCCTCCTCCTCCAAAACAACATCACTCATCATCAGGGTGCACAGCTGCATCCTTGGCTGCTAACCAGACCCTCAGCACCTTTGCAGCTCCGCCTTTCTAGTGAGGCCTTTAAAAAAAGAACACTTGAACTCCCTGAAGAAACATTTGAGCTGGGACACTGTATAGGTTTCCAGCGTATGTGTCTCAAATTCCACTACTACAAGTACAGCTGATGGCTCTCCAGCTTGAGACATGGCTGTTATAAAAACTCAGAAAAGTAGCACAAAGAGAAAAAGAAAAACAGTGTGCTAGTATGTTAATGTCCAAGATATGGAAGTAATGTACACCATTCACTGTATGTAATGCAAAAATTCAATTCCTTCCTCACCACTCCTCGCCACTGATCACCAATGTTAGAAATTGGGTCTCCAGTTGGCAGAGGTATGCACCCTCTCCAAGAAGGGACCCACACTCAGAGACCCAAAAAAACACTCACACTCTCAATCACAGACCCGCACAAGCACTCGAACACCAACTCACACAGACATGTACACTGCATGCAGGGGTTGGCTGAATGTTATATGTGATGTGGGGTTGGCTGCATGTGGGGTGTCGGTTGCAGGGCCTGGCTGCAGGCCTGGCTCTGCGGCCAAACTCTTACCTCACACAGCCAAAGGACATGCACAGCCTGGGGTTGGCTTTAATTCATGCCCTAGGGTAACTATAACTTGCGTCTGCACCATGCACTGCTAATTACCCCATATATTGCATCACTCATGCCCTCTTTTATGATATCAATGATAATATCACTGCAACATTTGCAGTGAAATTATTATCAAGAAAACTGAGCATTGCAGGGGCGTGAGCTATGGTTACCCTAAGACACGAGCTATAGTTACTTGAGATAACTATAACTGCAGAATTGCTGCTGTTTTGTGTGTGTAAAATCTGATCCTTACTATAAGATCCCTTTAACCTTTGGTTTGTTCAGTAAACACATGGTATACATATATCTCTTAACATATTATTAGGAGACTACTTAAAAAATAAACGGATCTATATGTACCATTTCCACTGTTGTTCCAAAACTGCTACAGGATGGGAAGTTTTTGCTGGAACCTTACACTTCAGGCCAATACCTTAAAAGCTTCAATGTAGAAAAGCAGTTTACAGGCCCCTGTGTGAAAATATGAGATGGGTAGTAAAAACATTTTGAGTTTACAATGATACTAAATGAATCTGATAAGTGTGATTAGAAAGGAACCGGCTGGCAACCAACTTTCAAAAATAGACTGTTTGTCTCGTTCCAAAGACCATTCTGTCATTAATGAGAAAGATCAAGTTTTAATGTATACACCAGTTTACTTTGGCAGGACTGTGCAAAGGTGTTCAGTGTTTCAGGCAAAACAATATTTTTCTGCTAAAGTGCTCACCATCCACCCAAGAAGACATCGGTTTTTAAAGCTGCTTTTTGTAATAAGTGTCACTTAGTGTCCACCATAAATCAAGAACCTCGCTAAAATATATAGAAGTACTGAATCTGAATATGGCATCTGAAACTACCAGCAACCCACACAGTATTCCCGTACTTAGTTTTATCCAGCTAACAACTGCTTTTTAATGTGTTGAAACTGATTATCAGGATTAAAGGCATGCAAATTCAAATGAAGTAACACATTATGTAACTTTATATCTGACCATTAGCAAGAAATAATACAATAAAAAATAAAACAAAGCTCAAAGTAACAGCCATAGAAAAAACAGGCCCGTAGTGGGAAAAAAAATAAGCATCAATCTGGCTCTTGCTTTCGCACACATGCCTGCTCCTCAAGTGACCTTTTCTGGACCATTGTACACATGACAGCTGACACATAAAGTCCACTCAGCACGCCAAAGCGCAGCTAAAAAACAAACTGACAGATGTCTTGATGTGAAGGAAATTTGTAAGCACTATCCTGCACGGACATGCTAAGTATCCCATCTGTCAGTGCTATAAACACTTTGCTTCTTTCTGGAACAGAGTAATAGCTTATCTGAATGTCCTTAATTTGAGCACCAGAACTTCTCCTTGAGTGAGGAGAGTATCAATAGTCTTGAAGGCAGCAGAGCAGTCTCCGTGGAATTGGTGACTCTACAGAAGCTCAGTTGGGGCTCTGCTCAATATCTGCAGAAAACAACAAGCATTGGCATAGCCAATAGGTCTTTCTTTTGGGACCTTATAAGTGTTTAGCCATGCAACAGTTGATGTCGTTGCACCAAGGATATTGTGCTGCATAATTAAATTCTTATAAAGACCCAAAACCTAGACCTATTGGCTATGCCAATGCTTGTTCATACTAGTATTTAGGCTTTCATTTTGATTGCTGGCCTAGTGCAGTGGAGTTCAGTACTCAGAGCATATGTGCCGTCTCCTGCAAGATGCGGTGACACTGCACAGGAGTCCAAGTGCACAGAGCGGTTCTAAATACGCCATTTACCTACGAGCCCTCTTGTGGGAAATTTGATGTGTGTAGGGTGTTTAATGTGCTACGTCAGAATGTGCGTGAATTGTGGGATCCAGCGAGCATAATCAGCACAGGTGTTTGTGCCCAGATTTGCATTGGATGTTAGGTGGAAATTGAAGTAGTACCCTATCCTCTGACCTACTTCTCTCCTAATCCTCCCTAAAACTCTACTCTGTTTTTTTCTATGCTTTAATTGTGAACCTGAACATAAAGGCTGCCTCTTGGTTTACTCTGTGCTACATATTGTGTTGGACTCAGAAAGTGACTTAGGACAATGCATGAGGTAAATGTGTAAAGGTCACTGGCCTGGACTGTGTTGAAAAAACACCTTCCACGTTTAGGTTGCTGCTGTAAAGTAGACACTGGGATATTCATTCAAGTAAAGTTAAGACAGCTGCCTGCTGAATTTCAGCTAAAGTTATTAGCAAATAAGCCACCCAACAGTGTTCTTTCAGTGGGCCTCTAAACCAGAGTCCAAGTGTGCATCATTTTCAGGTTGTTTGGTGACACTGCTGTATTGGATGGCTGTATAAGTGACTATTTTGGAAGATTCATTTATTTACAAAGACAAGCAACATAAGTACTATTTTGCAGCAGTCAGCTCTCCCCAAAATGGCGTTCAAATGTGGACTATAACCTTATCTACTCTACATCATGGGCTGCAAATATCAATGCACAATTCTCCCCTGCCTCAGTCTTGTATTATGTAATCCTAGACAACTTTTAAAAGCATCAAAGACTGACACATTTTGGATTTTTCTTTTTTTTTATCAAACAGTGTCAAAGACATCAATGAGCGTCAGCTTGTTTGTATTATTAGACAGTACTGAAGTGCTTATTCTATGCTTCAGCAATGGAAAGGGTTCGCCATCCTCCTCACAGTTTGATAAAAGGTAGTAGGCTGTCGGTGAGACTTTGCCAATAACATGATCTTTTTCGACCAGCATATTTGCAAAGGAAGCTTGTTCAATTCAAGGATATTTAACAAATGTTCCACTCTCATAAAGAGATCTAATCCGGAGCCACCAAAGCTTATAATACTCAATAAAAATACATGACTGTCCCCAGTGCTCGTGTAATACGTTTCCTCCTCAGCTAATCGTCCACAGAGCAACAGCAGACCTGGAAATTTAAGAAGGAACATTAAATAGGATTCCTCCCACCTCTGCCTCCCTGCACTGGAATATAGCATATGCCAAGGCATGAATTAGAGGATTATACTAATTCTATGGGGCATGATAGCAAATTAAACCTCCAATTTTAAAACACAATACTATTAGCTTTGTCAGTGGTTGTTAGTTGCATAAAATAAATAAGCAGCAACTGTCGCAGCACCTGCGCTTTACTTTTAATGTTAAAAGTAAAGCGCGGGTGCCGTGATTATAGCAAAAGTAAAGACTTTAAAAAAAATCTATTTCTTTACTTTTCTTGCCATAATCGCGACACCCGCGTTTACTTTTAACGTTAAAAGTAAAGCTCTGGTGCCACGATTATAGCAAAAGTAAAGAAATAGAAAAAACATCAATTTATTTACTTATGCTACAATCGCGGCACCGGTGCTTTACTTAAAGGTAAAGCGCCGGTCCCGCGATTGTAGCAAAAGTAAAGAACAAGCAAATGGTGCATGCGAAAGTGATCGTGAGCAAGGCGGCCAGGAGGAAAGACAGATGGCGGCTGTGCACGTGCACGCAAGCTTGAGGCCACCAAAAGCCTGTGGTAGCACTGTAAAAACCTGCTTACAAAATGTCTCTTCGAAAAGCGCATGCGCTGGCTCAGGTGAGACCTAAAAATGCTATCTGAAAGGAGTGAATGCATGCACCACTCGGACAACAGAGGCCAATGCAGCAGTGCATGGGGTGCTAGTCGATAATTCAGCAATGACTCATTTTGTTATCGCAGGGTTCCTTGGGTTTTGGGTGGGCTTGCTTCACACTGCAATTGAAAATGCATGGTCCTATTAGAACCTTCTCAGGCAGCCTCTGCGTAGATTTGTGACATGTCTTTCAGCACTCTTAACATGAAGTCTACCTCAGTGATGATGTGAGAGACACCTAGAGCCTGTGAGATGGTGGGTTCAGCACATGTTTTTAGGGGTTAAGATTCCCTCTGCAATCAGAAACCGCAACTGCCCTCTAAGCAACTGATTATTCAATCACTGTCTTTTTGTTTAGTTGACACAAACACGATGTGAGTTGCCGCACCTTGTAGGCTTGTAGACCTTGTGACACTTGCTGTCTACCACTGGCTAACCACCCTTCCCTTGGTCAATCTATTGTAGGGCTAGTGAGCCATCAGCATGTGCTAGTGTTTCTGTCTGTTCTGCCCAATCCAAATGCTACTGTGGTGGGGCAGGACCTCATGCCTTTAGCTGGAGATGAATGGTATGGCATTGAGAATTAGAAAACCAAAGAAGTATGCAGCAAAATGTTAACAGGTTAATGTGCCACAGGAGCTGTGGTCTATCAGGTTTACCTGAGTCATTGCCCATAGCCCATAAAGTAGTTTATAAAGAGGAGAGGAGGTTGCCTAATGGCTAGGGCGGCTGACTTAGAATCTGGGGAACTAGGTTCGAGTCTCGTCAATGACGCTGAACATACTGTGATTCTGGGCAATTCACTTAATCTTCCCGTGCCTAACAAAAAAAATGAATGTGTCCTCATGTAATGCAAATGGTGCTATGTAAAGCGCTCTGATACCCAATTCGGGTCAAGTTCGAGCTATATAATAACATTCTGTTAAAAAAAAAATCTAGGAACCATGATGAAGACAGATCTTTCTACCCAATAAAAGTAATAGCTATGAAAAGCTCCTCCTTTCTAATAAGTGAAAATGTTATGATGCTATCATTAGGTTGTCCTTTTCCCACCAGATTACTGTATACATAGCCTTCACATCATTGTCCAAAATACAGTATTAAATAAAGTCACATAAGTGCTATCCATCAGAAGCAAATACACTGGTGGCATTTACAGGTAAAAAAAAAGCTAATTTAAAGAACCGGATAACTCATAATAAGATTGCCAAATACTGGTGTAATATGCCAACCGAGGTGGGGAATTTGGTAGAGAGAACAGTGGCTATAGAGGTTGATTAAGCCTACATGTATGCAGAATCTACTGGCTTTGTCAATGTTTTCTTACAATTTGCACAGCAAGAAAAAAGTCCAAGCTGTTGTGCAACATGTAAAACAAAATAAAGGTCGGAAGAGGGATAACGCAATGCAAATGCACAGTCTTGGGCCTGGGAAGGTTGCCTCAAAACAGTGCGGAGCTGGAGGGGAGGGAGAGTGGCTCAAAATTCTCAAGTCAAGTGTCTGTGATATGGCAAAAGGAATACCTACACACTTGTGATGCTGGGCAACTCGCGTAACTCTCTATGCCCGTTCCCATATCTGCAAGAACTTGGGAGGGCCTTGGATCCATTCAGGTCGCAAAGTGTACTATTTAAATCTACGTATTCCTAGGCATGCTTTTCGCCATTTGGGAACTGACAGTCCCTTTGTTGTAAACAACAGTGTTAACATTTCTCAGTCTTTTGGTATGACACCCCTTGAAATGGTCCCTTCTAGTGCAAATTGTGGAATAATTATAGGTATCCATTTCTCTACTTCATAATTTCAGCCTGTTGGGAGTGGCCATTAGATCAGGCAACATATTTGTTTTATTAATCAGGTAAGTACCAACAAAATGATTAACTTTGAAAATTTCTTGTGGCAAATTGTTTGAATGTCACTGGCATCACATGATTGATCACAACACAGCAAATATATGTTAAAGAACATTTTGAAAAATTTCACTTGGGGTTAACTGTGCCCTTTTCACACTTGACGTTACACTTTATGATTCATTTAATAAAATCTCACCATTGTGAAATATTTAACAAAAGATTAAGAAGAATACATGAATGCTGCAAACTGTCCCCTGAGAGAAATAGGCCCAGGCCGTGCCATGTAGATGGTCCACTCTGCTGTGTTTTTAATTGGACATTTGCTGCCACATCAAAGAAGCAGTGATCAATTAAACAGACCAGTGTGAGAAGTACATTGGCGCTGGAGTGAGCCCTTCTGCAGGGGAGGCTGTTTGTCACCATTATGCCACAACATTGTTTTCTTTTAGGGGAGGTAGAAGAAACAGGAACAGAAATCTGATCTTCTCGTAATAATCGTGTAGCAATTTTGTACATCAACATAAATAGATATTGCGCTGAGAATATTTGAAATTACTATTTTACAGTGGAGTTTTCCCATCTCATTGATGTTAAATTGGTAATTCTTTGATAAAGGTCTGTTGAAAGCAACATATTTCAAGACCCTTTCTTGTTTTACAAGAACACATTTGAGGAAGCATTTTGTTGTAAATAGTTTAGGTAGGCAGCAGGACATGTCTTCAAGTTATTAAGATAGATTTATTAAGTTAGCACAGCAGAGCGTTACTCCTCACAGCTGACCAGACCATGAACTGCCAAGGCTAGAACTTCCACATACAAGATAGAACACTCATAGGTACTATGGGAGGTTGGGAAGGTGGGAACACAAAGAAAGGGCTACAGACATCAAGTAGCCATATTAAAAGAAGCCCAAATATACAACACATTACTTGCAGAACGTTGTTTTTTTTGTTGCAGTTTTATATAGCGCAGACTCGACCCGAAGATATTAGAGCACTAACAAAAAGACACGTTGATTTACTGTTGGCACACGGAGATTAAGAGAATTACTCAGAGTCACAGGATTTTGAGCCAATACCAAGACTCCAACCTGGCCTTACGCCACACCCCCCCCCCCCCCCCTCTGTTAGTAACCACTTTTAAGAAAGTCCCTTTATTTGCGGATTAATGTATCCAGGTTTACTGTAGGTTATATACCTTTCTGGTTACCATCAGATCAGCCAGAATTTACCAACTGATCTGTGAGACTCCAGCTTATTTTGTTATGTATTCATGGCACAAAGTCTCAAGAACACACAGCTTCTTCAAGCATTTCATTTCGTCATTCCTTAAATGGTGTTTCCTCAATGCCTAGCAGGTTTAATCATGTTAATCGTTTTATGGAAGCATATTCAAGTAAAGTAAAGAATGACACATGCCCTTTAATACTTATATGCACAGGTTATTCATCCATTCATCAATGTAGCTCCCAAGTGGCTCTGTGAGGTTTGTCATGCTCAGCCAGTCCCGCCTTATTTTTCAACAGGACATTTTAATGCCATATGTGTAATGGCAAACTGTGAAGTACATTTCCCAGAAGGCACAGTGATAATGATTACGATATGGAGTCGCTCACGTGCCATGAGTTCAAGTTTTATTTCACCCCTACTTTTAATTTTTGTGTAAGGCAAGCATTTTCTCTTCGTTTTCATTATTTTTAATGTGTGCTTTGCTGTCAACTCCCTGTGCCTCAAACATGGTAACATGAGGATGCCAATCATTGAGTAGCTTGCAGTTCTGCAGCACACTTATTTTAAAAGGATTTTTCGGCTCTTTTTTTGTAATGCACTTCAGCTCGGTGAAAGAATGTTAGAAAACACGATATGCCCTGCCTGGAGAGACTCACGCACGTATTCTTTGTTAAGTAATACAATGCTTTCTGTTGCATAAGCATTACTTGCTGGACATACACAGCCAATCTGAAAGAGACAAACCGTAATCAAGCAACAAAGGGGAGTAGAGAAGCTTAAAAAGTGTGGAGGATGGGTGTGGGGGGTTTACTACACCTTTTTGGACGGGTGACCCAAAGAGGAGCAGGGGGTCTAGGGGAGACATGGGGAGGTGCTGCAGAGGTACAAGCTGAAAACTAAAGATAAACACTAAAGATAGAGAATACAGCTGCAAGGGGTGCAGGTCACACTTCTGGTGTGCTTTGTCAAACAAACACCTTTGAAATGGCCGCGAGCGGGGTATCTGCAAGCGCCGGCCTCTGAAGCGGTTCGCCCACTGGCTGCTGGTGATTCACAAGTTCTCTGTATGCAAACAAAAGAGAGCTCTAGATTGGATCCCTGCTTCAGTCCCAGGGGTATGGTGAGTGTGATTTGCGATCAGAGTGTTGGCTTCATGCAAAGCTCATAGAACTGGGATCACAAGGTCTCCACTGAGACAAGCACAGCGTGCTGTGCCATTGGCACTGAGGCAGTGCTGTAGCTTCAAAGCAAGGATGAAGATCTTGTAGTGACAGCGGGCTTGTTGACACAATTAAAAGAAGTTCTCCCAAAGCAGATAAAAGGAGTACTTGAGTTGTGGGACACTGAGAAACACACGAGGAACAACAGGAAATAGTATGCTACAACCAAATGAAATGGAGGAAAATTAAGTGGCAAGCACACAAACCAATGAAAAGTAAGGGTGGGATGTAAGCCACTTTTAAGGTTTATATTAAATTCAATAGATTTCACAAGAACACCACAAGCAATGTGCAGGCAAAAAACTAACAAATGGGAAAGCAGGAGGAAAAGTTAGCAGATATGTGATGGAAATTGGAGAACATGGAAAATCACTAACTGTGAGACGTTTTGCATGACCTAGGACTACAAGAGAAGGTTAAGGGGTGAATGCATATCGGTGCTTGATTATGTTGTTGTAGAAAACATTTCCTCACCTCATAGATTGGAAACCTCTTCTCCAGACACAGAGGGCCAAATAGTTTAAATTTTTGTTTGTAGAAAGCATACCAGCAGAAATGGAGAACTTAGGCATACTTGATAAAACATAATCAATTTCTTATTGATGGAGGGTATTCAATCTGGGCTTCATCTCACTAAACCTATGGGTTAGACCTTACATCCTTGGTGTAGTATTTCCCCAGCTACTAGTGGGCAGCCGCTCCCATTGTGCCAACCACTAAAGTAGCACTGCAAAACATCTCTCAGACCTGCCACTACAGCCTGTAGTGAAGTTTAAACTGCCATTTCTACCTGGCAAAATAAACATTTGGTCAGGTGCAAATCATCCTTCTTGATACTTATAAATCATCGTTTAGGTAGGCCCTATAGGCTTATTGTGCAGAGTGCATGGTATTTAAAAGTAGGACATGTGGGTTTAAGTTTTATATAACATGGCAGTGAACAATTCCTACAGATGCTTTTCACTCTGTAAGGCTATGTCTCCCATGAATTAAACTGGGTTTACTTATTACACTTAATAAGTGACAACTTCAGTTTGGGACCAGATAGAGAAAGGCTTGTTCTGCTCAAATGAATTTTCATTTAAAAAGCTCTATAAAGGTAAAGTCTGATTGTAAGTAAGTACGGGTATTAACATACCACATTCTGAAAGTTAGAAACAAACAGGTCATGATCCAATTCAGGAATCTGGGGATGGATCACTGTACAATCTAGCAACAACAAATAACCTCCATGAACCATAGATATGACAAACACTTCATACAACCTCGTAATAACTCCCGGCCCATACTAAATAAGCCTTTCTTATTCCATAATCACTTTCATTATTTCCATTCACATGCACATCATACCAAAAATGAAAGTAATACATTCACCTCTCAAATCGAGGCGTTCCAAGAGTGCTACTTTCCAGCAATGCAGTGAAAGCCAGTAAACGCTCCGCTGAGGTGTACAGGCACACCTTGAACTAAGGAAGCAATTGGTTTCCCTGTACGACGCCATAATCATGTATGGCAGCGGCATTGCTTAGGTGATGCGGAACTTCGTTGGGAGAGGGAAATATAATGACTTCGATGTCCAGAAGGTATGCTCACGTCTGAAGTTTTTGCGCATTATCCTCCCTGTTTAAAATAACTATTCAGCTTATAGAATGTTATTATGTCCTTTTGGCACCCCGTTAAAGAATGGCGTGCTTGCGCCTCACTGTTGGTTTCTTCTGGAATGAGTCCAGATCCCCAAGATGTGCCTCCACATCCTGGACCCTTGGCTGGCAGTGTACTCCTCCTAAACTCAAGGTAAAGATGCAGAGCTTTAGGCTCTGGGCGAAGCAGCACATTCACGCTGAGAAACGACCACCAAGGCGAAACTCCTGGAAGCACTTCGCATCTACAGCAATCATCTTCGCTGACTACCAACGTCAAGTTCCAGTGAAACCTGCACTTCGTCTGCCACACTTCATCTGCCAATACGAAGATCCATTGAGGATCAGCTCTTCGTGTTACAACAGTGACCGTCCGTGATGCCCAACTTGCTCCTCGTGCTGACAGCAACTTCCATGCAGCTCCCGACAAAGCGAAGGACAGCTTCTCGTGTGGGCTTGTGAAGGTAACTCTTCTATTGGACGAATGTGATCCCTGTATTCAACCATGGCTCCTTTGTAGTCACCCTGAATTTGTGGCTTTATTCCAGTCCACCGTGACCAGATGACCGCGAGTACTGCTTTGTGGCGCTATTTTCACCTACAACTTTAGACACTTAAATTTCAGGCTCTACTGATTGGATTTTTGCAGTTTTAGATTCATATCTGTTTATTAAAGTTTACTCTATTTTTCAAAATTGGTTAGGGATTTTCCTTGTGTTGTGTATTCACTTTATTGCTGTTTGAGTGCTACCTAAATACTTTACAAATTGCCTCTACATGAAAACTGACTGTTTTTATGCCAAGCCACCGAAGGGTTAAAAGCACAGGCTTAATGAGTGAGTTTTATGGATCACCCTGACAAGGATTGTGTTTATTATTTGAGTTGGGTTTACTCCCCCACCTCCCTGATTTTTTACACTGTGGCTGTTGCAGGTATGTTTTTTTGTTCACTCTGATTTCTGTGAACCCACAGGAAGGGGAAGAGGGCAACTTCAATAGATGATTCCTCACTTGCATGCACAGAGCTTCAGGTCCTTTTACAGGAGCCATCAATACTGACGAAACAATTAAATCGTTGAACGCACATTTGTACTTCTGAAGCTAAAGCTCAAATTTATCTGGAAGTATGGAAGACAAAGGTGTGCTCAGATTTATAGTCAGGGAACTGGTTTAACAAATATATAGCTGCTGCTTAGTTACACTGTTCAGCTCTTCTGGGCCTTTTGCTGTTGGCAGATTCATGTGCATTGGGGTGTGTAGATTTTGCGAATGAGGTCTGTTAGGCCTGGGGCACATTTTTTTCTTTTAATTATGAATTTTAAAAAACAGAGGTGTTTGGGACAGTGGAAAATAAGAACGTTAATAATTTCCCCAGTGATGCTACATAACTGGGAGGAAAATCAGAGTTCAGTGGAGGAAGGCAGAGGGCAGCAGGGAAAACAACCATTGGCAAAGCTAGTAGGCCTGGACAACGTGCTTGTTTTTTGTGCTCCCTGTGTCTGTACTCTATTTTTCATTCCACAGAATTGAAGGTACTGTAGATTACCAATTTATAACGTCTACGGAATAAAAAACAGAAGCACTGCAAATGGGTTTCTATTTTTTTTTTACAGAGGGTTAGGTATCCTAATATCTTAAAATCCTTAGAAAAATAAGAAAACTAAAGAAACTAAGAGCTGTGGGCCCTATAAACCGATCTTTGTTTGGGAATGTTATAGCGTATTCAAAGTTAAAAGAAAACATATCTCTAAAATAATTACTGAGGCTGTTTCTCTGTGATAACATGGACTTAATTATGAAGGGGACACAGTTGACAACATTAATGTGATTACTACTGTATCTGATAAAGCGGAGGTAACAGTAACTATGGTAGAAGTTATACGATTAGATAGGTCTCCTGGCAGCTTTTTTAATTTGGTACTTTCTTGATAGGAGACATTTAAGCTCAAGATGTGTTAGGTGGATGAAGATAAAGCATAAACATGAGAATGTCTTTGTAGAAAGTCTTGGGCACACCTCTTAGCAAGATCTTCCATCAACCGAGCAGGGCAGACCTTCTCTCCTGTACTCTTCACAGTTTATTTGGAACCATAAATAGATGCATTTTGGCATATGAGGAAGTCTACTTGATACCTCTTGGCCTACGATTTAAGCCTATTCAGATGATATTGCAGTATACACTGCGGATGGAGGCTCAGCGGTCTTAAATATAGGCACAGATATTAATTACACAGTGCGAGGTGGAGAGTGATTAAGAATAGTAATAGCGTAGAATATCTAGGGATAACAGATGCTGCATTGTTGAAAAGTAATGGGGGCAGGAGGAATCCAGTCGAAAGTGGACGGATTTTCTATTTGTTTTATGAAGGAATTGTAATTTCGCAAAATGGTACTCACACTAATTTAATATTTGTTTAGATTAATTCCTGTATGTGTGCCCTCGCAATTTATTCAAAGGTTTGCTGAATCTATTGGATTTTTCCGTGGGGTTAAAACACACCCCAGTAAGCCCTATGACAGTTTTTTCTGACTTTAGGTTCTCTTTTCTGGTTAAAGATGCCTTCTGGATCTTTCTACACATGGAATGATCATACGCTTCTTGAGTACTACTGAGGCCAGTCAATTCCACTAGGGTCTAAAGAGTTGGAAGAATGTAGCAAGGCCGAGATCTCCAATTATATGCCACCTTGTATGCAAACATATATGGAAACTTTAGGCAGTTGACACATATGTTTAAAGGTATTCAAACTGAGATGTATATTCACTATAAAAAAAATAAGTAACTATGGAAAATAGTTCTTTAAGTGGATTAACCAAGTTTTGTGTGTGCAGAGATCGGATAATCAGCAGGCAAAACGGCGGGAGAACTAGAGGCGCCAGTTTATGCATACCTTTTCTCATTTATGACTTCTGCCTACTCTCATTCATGAACAAGTTAAATATGTGCATCCCTGCTCACCATCAGAGAGTCGTGGGGGAAGTCATGAACTCTTAGATGTTTGTACTCTTGGTTAAGCACACATTATTTAGAACTTAGTCTTGCATAGGCAATCTCTTCATTTTGTAAAATGCCCCTAGATATGTTTTGCGTTGTAAATAAATCAAACCCAAGAAGCCATTCGGACAAGAAATACATTATTGCGGTTTTCTTCTTCTGGCTGTTAATGTGCTTTTTTATAAATGTCATTAATCTTTTTGCTCATACCGGAGGCTTGAGAAGAAAAAACCCTCTAATTTTGTAGTTGGATAAAAAGAAACTCAATAGCTTGTCATCTGCTGCTTGATAATAAGGTTAACTATGATTTTAAACCTAGCTAGCAACAGAAATGTGTTAAGGTCAATCAATATATGGTTTGTAGCAGACATGAACGTGATACCAATTCTCTCATCGTTAACTTGTTAAAAGGGTATTTAAAATACAATTTTCTGTAAATTATTATACCTTTGACATGCGGTTGAAATCCCGTACATAGTGTATTGTTCAGTTCTTATACTCGTGGGTCAATAACCAAACCCTAACCTGCTCTCCACTTCTAATCCCTCCGTGCCTACTAAATTAACCAATCTAGTAGATGACTTTAGTGATTTGAAAATCACGTGTGCTACCATGGATACTGTTATGTGAATCACCAGAGTAAAAATTGTACCTTCTATTTTAAACTTCAAATACATACATTGATACATTTGTTCCATATTGGTATGTGGCATTTGTTCTTGTTTCTAATTATGTATCTTAGACTCCTAACTGTCCATTAACAAAATATGTATATTTTAGAATAATCACTCCAAAATAATTCACATTATATTAACATGCGTTTCCGCACTATTATTTGATTATTGTTTGGTGGGCGGAATTGCAATTTATTCTCTTGAGCAGTTGTCTGTGTTTTAGCAGTGACATCCTTGAATGGTAATTCTTTTTCCTGTGATGCTTTTTAGCAACATCTTTTAATGGCACTCAGGAAATGTCCACCTCGTATCTATTGTTAAAACTACTGCATAGAATATATTGTATATTAATAGCAAGCGTTTTTTTTTTTCGTTTAAAGTAGAAATAGCACATGTTGTTGGTTTCATATGTGGCGATTTCTACTCAGTTCACCGTTCTCATTCATTCTCATCAACTAATGCTTAACATGTGGCGGTAGTTGTAGGTGGTGGACTCAAACCCTCATTTTTGAGTAAAATATATTATTTTTTATCATCAGACTTGGTGCCCAGAGCAAAAAAATAAAATAAAACGAAAAGCAGAAACGAGAGGATGAAGGGGAAAGAGTAAGAAGGGAAAGAGAGAAAGCAAGGATGGAAAATAATCTTCAAGAGTGTGAGAGCGATGCGAAATGCAGGGTGGCGGAAAGAAGGGTGCACGAGATTCAACAGTAGTGAAATTTAGCAGCGGGTTCCTCAGAAAAATGTTGGGCCTCTGCACTTATAATTTATTTAGTACAAGCTAATCACCTAATAGAATCATCCATTTTATTTAGGTATTGATATCTCATTATAAGCTACAGGTCACTGATTGGATTCATGCAGCCTTTTCAATCCACCTGACTCTGTTAAATGATTTTCATTGCTCTGAGTAAAAATAGGCCCATTATTTATGCAACTCTAAACAGTTTGTTGTGGCACGAGACAAATCGACAATGTCATTATATTATGTAGGTAATTCCTATACATGTTGAAAATTCCTACAATGCCTCAACATGTTTATTTCACACTTAACATAGTAAATGAAAAACGAAACGAAATAAAAACAATTAGGTAACAGATGGATTTACTATGAGGATTCTCGTGAAGCCAGGTTTTAGCTGCCGTCCCTCCACTCACAAGAGTCTGGTACCATGGTGACCTCGTAAAATCCACAATATGCGTTGATAAAAGACAAGACCATTTAATCAACGAGAGTAGAGAAAGGCTTCAGGCCAAAGGGGCCCTCATAATTCGAAATGTGCATTTGCCCTCATTTGCTGAGTCTAGAAAAGCTTTTTCGGTCTGCTAAGTGTTGTGTCAAAAGCTAGACTGGCGCACACCTCCCTACAGCTCTGAATGGCTTGGGTTAATAAATGGATCTAAACTACGGCCTACTGTTTACTACTGGATTATGTGAGTCTGACTGCCTCATCCTGAGTTGTCCCTTTCTACATTATTTGGGACGTGCTAGATTCCGGGACAATATGCTGGAGCGAAACTGGCACCAGATTCATGGGATTTGCAACTTTCCTTTCAAACACTTTGGTGTAAGATCTCGTCGCTCACAAAGCACACGCTAATTATTTTCCCTCCAAATGGATGTTGATTTATATTGATTTAATGAGACAAGACACCATCAGATCTGTGCTCTCAGCATTTCTGTGCAAACAAATATGTTAATAGCCAAGTCATGCATTGTTTAGACTTTATCCCTTTTTAACATTTTTCCTCATATTGCCTGCATATGAAAATTCATCACAGACATTAGTTTCTGGATTATATTTTCCTTGCATGGTTTATTTTGTAAATTTAGCCTAAGCTCTCAGCAGCTATGAGTTCATTTGCATCCATAAACCCTGTACCTAATGGTGCCATATGAGGGCAGTGTGTGGATAGGAAAGCTAGTCGATCAGGAATGGAAATGGCCTGGATCTCAGCAGAGCTAAGGTTGGACGATCTCACAATGTGCATTAAATCCCAAAAAGCAGAATCAACTGATAAAAAAACTTTGATGAACACATTTCTTTAATAAATATTTTTATTTCGCTTTTATCTTTGAGATGGTACAACATTGTCTTAGGAGAGTACCAAATGGCATATAGAAATAACTTTGTCAGCAACCTATAAAACAATTAGCTGATTTGAACATCAAACAGTGACTTCCTACCACCCTCCCACCCACATTCAGCAAGCCTCTGGCCACTGCACAGGGAAACGTACAGTCCAGCACAACATTTTTTGCAGTCTCTGATACCCCAGCACAGTGCAATACTGTTTGATATTAAGTCCCAACATCAATCATGAAGTCCAGGGAGCAATAAGTCAACCAACTAACCCGGATTTTCCAAAAATTACAGGGGCGAACCCTGCTAGCATATGTAACTTTCTCCACCACCATGTACATATCCATTCCCCCTTTCCACTCTTGCATTATTGGGCATTGCCCCACTCCCCAATACCAAGCCATGTGTCCCTCTTGGCCATTATAAGGTCCAGATCACAAAACTTTAGTTTTAGTCTTGGCAGGTCAACATCACTGGGGAACCTCAGAAGAATGAACTTCGAGTCAAGGGGAATGGGTTCTCCCAGGACCTTAGCCAATTCCTCAGTAACATCCTTCCAGTACCCCTGGATGTGCGAGCAATACCAGGTTGTTTGTATGAAGATGTCATCCGCCGCCCACAGTGCAGACACCGCAGATGCTGCTCCCTACCCATCTCATACATCCTTCTCCTATCATAGTACACTGTATGGAGGTTTTAAAAATTGATTAAACGGGGGGAGGAGCCAAGATGGCGACCTGAGCGGACGTGCAGCCTTCGGCTCCGCCGGCCCCGGAATCCCGCACCACGATCCTGCTTGCCCGGCTACCCAGTTTTGGTTCTAAAAGGTGCGGGTGACGGAGCTGCTGCTGCCGGTGTTCCGCCGGCCTCTCCACCCGATTCAGACGCTGTGGACGGACGCGCCCTGGCCCGAGACCCAGCTTCTTCCGCAGCGCCCTGCTGCCCTCGCGCCCCCTCCCGCTGATGCTCTGTGACGGGGGTGATACGGCTGGACGGCGCTTCCCTGTGAGACCACGACCGGCGCACTGTCTGCCAACGGGGACCGCAGTACACCTCCTGGGCTGAATGGTGCCGGACGGCTGGGGCGACTTGCCAGCGGGACCTTTGTTCTTGGCCGCCATATTTTTGCTCCGTGCCCCGAGTCCCTCTGGCTGACGACGGCTAACCCACCCCGGATCTGCGTGCCTCCTCATGCATTTGTCGACCCTCGGATGATCCACCGAGACGGGCGGATCATTGCTAGCCGGTGGGTGATCGGTGGCCGCCTGATCGCGTCCCGCTGCTTCCCCCTGACTCCCCCCGCACTGCGCTGGGCAGGAATCAAGATGGTGCAGTAGACGGCTGGCCACTGAAGAACAGTCTACACAGCCCCCTTTCAAAGCAGCGAGCTCCCCGGCGCGAAAGGGATCGGAGCAACTCCTCCCCACGGGACTGCGACCATGGGGTCTCTACAGCCCGCATTCACCCTTGCTGACATTGTTGCAGCCCTGGGTGAGTTACAATTGGGGATGAGGGGCAGCTGTAGCGCGCTGGGGGCACGACTCGATGCCTGTTCTCGAGATTCCAGCCTGGAGCAGGGGCATTGTCTTCAACAAGATTCCGGACGGGAGTTGCTACAGCCTGATGCCGCAACATTGTCTCGTGAGACCGCAGTGGATGATACTGTAGCCATCGCAGGGGCTGGTAATGGACTGTTGCCACTTATTAGTACCATCAACGAAACAGTGTTTCCCCCTTGCTCCATGCTAGATTGTGTGCAGCTGCGCGAGAGATCATGGCCCTGGCTACCAGTGTTTTGCCCTCCTGCCTCACCACCGGTATGCTTGCCTTGGATTTGGATTGCTTTGATTTGTGACTTGAACGGCTGGACCATGCCAGAGAGGACTGGGACCGAGGTGGATTATTTTTCTGGGACCGGACGCCATTCTTCCTTCGATTGTGCACCTCCCCCCTCCCCCGAGCGGCCATCTTCCTTTGTTCTCCTGCATTACACTGGACTAGCGAGCGGAGGGGGTGAGAGACTGAGCCCCAGGTCTGGCCAGGGATAGGGGACTTTCTTTGCTTAGTACCCGGGCGGGTGGGTGGAGGTAGGGTGGACCCCGGACTTGGCTGGTTTTATTGTTGATTGCGCATTGATTCTCTCCCCAATGTATTGCTTGCTGCAGCTCTATTGATGTTGCTACTGGAGTGGGGATTGCTTATTGGACCGGCGGAGCTTGCGCGCATGTTTAATTGGCCCTCCTCCCGGATCTTCTCTTAGGGACGTTTTAGGGACGGGGTTCCTGTTCCTACTCCCTATGTCATTGGATTTTATTCTTTATCTTTCCTTTCACTTTCGCTTTCTCTTCTCCCTCTCTTCTCTTCTCTCACTATATTTCGGGTTTATGGGGCGACAGACACTCTGCTAGGGGGGGGGGGGTAGGCCATAGCCTCTGCATGTGTGTAGGGTGGGGGGTTAACTATTAATTGAGTTTTTTTCTATGGTGCCTTTCTTTGCTCTTTTATGATTTTCCCTTCTTTCTTAGGCCCGTGTTAGGTATGCTGGGGGATGGGTGGTGGCGCCATTGAAGATGAGTTGTTGAGGCAGCTTCCTGTGGTCTGACTATCCTGTGGCCATCCTCTGGTCGGGACTTGCATGTTGTGAATTGCTCTGCCAGAAACTGATGTCTCTTGTCGAGTCCCGCCTACATGGACCTTGTTTTTTCTCTTTTCGTTGTTTAAGTATGGAGTAGTATGACCTGACCTTAATATTTGCACAAAAAAAGACTTTGAAATTAACCTACATTGCTCCTGTGCCTAGGTATGACAGCGCTTTCCAGTCTGTTCTTGCATTGTAACCATTGCCATGCCGCATTACCCTGGCGCCGTATTGCATGCACCAGTGCTAAATGTGCGACCGTGGCCGGCCGGATGGTTGTAGGCCCGTATTTGTACTGTCTTTGAGCACAATAAAGGTTTTCAAAAAATTAAAAAAAAAAAAAAAATTGATTAAACAGAGCTTCGCTTTTATTGCCTCTTCCATCGGGTGCATCCGGGCCGCTACCCAGTCAATGTCCTCTAATTCTCTCAGATCAGCCCCCCAGTGTCCCCATAACCGGTGGAGATTGTCCGCCATCTTGTTGTTGTTCAGAGTATTATACGTTCGGGAAACTGCACCCCTTTCCAACTCCTTTGTAAGTAGCCGACCCTCCAGCGGACCAAAGACCGGGACATCATCTCCTGGGAGTCCCTCAGCTTGCCAGGCATGGTGGATGACAGAGGGAGAGTACAGGCCCCTTCGAGCCTCCTAGGGTGTGGCCACAGTCAACGTGGTGAGGAGAATCGTTTCATTAACACACTGAGGAGGAAGAAACAATAATGTGAAAAGACATCTTGTCAAGTTGGAGTGGCACGTTTTATTATTTAACACACATGTATATCAATGAGACGTATTGCTAAAGAACACTCATCAATAAAGCCTGGCTTCACTCTGCCAGAATCTATGCACGATATCAAGTGTTTATAAAGAAGCTGCAAAGTGAACAAAAGTAACAATTTAGTAAAATACAGCTTCTGTTGCAGGCTGGAGGCTGTAAGAAGGCATTAAATCCGGCCCAAGAGAATACTATGTCTACACACAACTTTCTGTGGAGTAGCTTCTCACAGGTCTAAGTATTCTAGCAAGAGTAAAATAACAGAGGCTAAGATTAAAAAGGCATAAGAAGGCACAATTGCATTTTCAGCTGGGTTATAATAGAGAACATTTCTATCAGGCCTAGTGCCTTGAAGCACCTATCTAGGGAGGAAGAGCCCTCTAGGATCTTATGCTTAAATGATATCTATAATGCAAGGAGTTTGGTATGGATGAAAAAGCATATGGCTAGCTAAGATTAATAAGAAGATTGAAAAGCTATCTCATTCAGGAAGGCATCACCTGGTAGAGTAGGCTCAGGCAGTCCCAAATCAGATAGTTCAGTCGACTGGAGAACCGCCCAGAAGTCAGCTTGGAAAGTTCTGCCTTCTAATTGTGATTGTGGATCTTTTATACCTAAAATCACAGAACTAACACGGTCCTGACGTATTCTCTGACGCAGGTGGCTTGACCGCATTGTCCTAGGACAGTGGGGGCGGTCAGGTGTCCCAATGGTTGGTTGTCCATGCTTGACCGCAGAGCATAAACAAAGACTTCTTGTCCTGTACATTTCTCTCTATTCAAGAATTGAATAGTATTCATCTCATTCTCCTGCTGCTTCTCAACGAAAGACAGAAGGCCGCCATTAAATGGCACTTCCCCTAACTTAGAAATATCAATCAAGTCCCAGGCCTCAAACCTCTTAAGTTTTCACAACACTGAGAGCCAGACATCTTCCCACAGAGGGATTTACTGTGTTATTCCACAATGCCATCCCATGCATTTTGTGGATTTCTCCTAAGTCGCCAGGGCAACCTAAGTGGCAGGCAGAAGTCTTTGTACGCCTTTACCCCCTTTGAGTTAGTGAAGACAGGACTTTTTTGACCACTGGATGCGCTCCAGCTAGAACATGGAGTGGTCATGTGGGGCAATGACCCAGTCATTGATGTTAATAAGGTGGGATGCCCAGTAGTAAGCCTACAAGTCAGGGAGAACCAGCCTCCTGGTATATGGGTGACTGGACGTCTTTTTTAATGTTGTTTTTCATGCTCTGGCATAAATCTGAATCCGGTGCAGCTATTCTTTCTGTATCGGTAGAACTTTATCTTTTATGTTGTAATATTTTTATAAGTCCCTAAAGGTGGGCAATTGAGAGCATATGGAGATTTTCCAGAAATAAAAGCAAATAGAAAAGAAGCAAACCAAACAGAGACCATAGCCAGTAAATTATATTATTAAATTTGCCTCTACTCCCTCAAAAGGCTGCCTGCCCTAAGGCGTCTATAGAATGACCTGTCATCTGAGACAGAGGGGAGGGAGAGACTTTTGATAGGCTAGAATCGGTGTCTAAAAGCCTCAGTACTCTCGAAGAAACCTTAATAATGGGTTTAGAAGTATGCTTATGTGTGGTTGTTGCTACGATAACTCTGTTTTTAATATACTGAGTTTTACCAAAGTGGGTGATGGACGGAGTATTGAACATTTCAAGCACTCACCCCCAGTCAACTGATATGGGTTTAATCCATAATCATTCTTTAGCTCACTCCGCCACCCCAGTTCAGACATGGAGATATGCAAATCAGACTGACTCTGTGCCTCATGGGAACAGTCCAGCCCGAACTGCCTAAGTTGGCAGGGTATGCCCAGATGTGGGTCCCTTGCTCACTTTGCCACTGGATTCAAGCTAGCCTGGCTGATGGTGGCTGATTTGCCAGAAACCGGTCCCAGGATGCTTGTTTCCAGTGCAGGGAAGACATGGCTTGGCAGTTTGGGCTGGACTGTTCCCATGAGGCACAGGGTCAGACTGATTTGCATATGGCCAAGTCTGAACTGGGATGGCGTAGTGAGCTAAAGAATGATGATGGAGTAAACCCAGATTAGTTGACTGGGGGTGAGTGCTTGCATTGTTCAACACTCAATCCATCATCCCCTTTGGTTTTACTTTGTTCGCCCTAAGTGGGCAGGGTATCCCCAGACGTGGGTCCCTTGCTCACTTTGCCACTGGATTCAAGCTAGCCTGGCTGATGACGGCTGATTAGCCAGAAACCGGTCCCAGGATGCTGGTTTCCAGCCCAGGGAAGACATGGCTTGGCAGTTCGGGCTGGAGTGTTCCCATGAGGCACAGGGTCAGACTGATTTGCAAATGGCCATGTATGAACTGGGGTGGCATAGTGAGCTAAAGAATGATGATGGATTAAAGGCAGATAAGTTGACTGGGGGTGAGTGCTTGCATTGTTAGACACTCTGTCCATCATCCTGTTTTGGTTTTGCTTTGTTTGCTCTAAGTTGGCATGGTATGCCCAGACGTGGGTCCCTTGCTCCCTTTGCCACTGGATTCAAGCTAGCCTGGCTGATGATGGCTGATTAGCCAGAAACCAGTCCCAGGATGCTTGTTTCCGGTCCAGGGAAGACATGGCTTGGCAGTTTGGGCTGGACTGTTCCCATGAGGCACATGGTCAGACTGATTTGCATATGGCCATGTCTGAACTGGGGTGGCATAGTGAGCTAAAGAATGATGATGGATTAAACCCAGATCAGTTGACGGGGGGTGAGTGCTTGCATTGTTCAACGCTCCGTCCATCATCCCCTTTGATTTTGCAATATAATGAGTTGGCATGTTATTACATTACAGAGTATACTATTTTCAATTCTGCATCTTAAAACACACAAAAATCTGGCTTCAGTGTGTTTCCCCGGTTAAAGAAACCTAAAAAAATATGCATTTAATGCTTATGGGTGACCTCTTCTTATGAAGAATTAGAAGCAGACGTGATTCTTTACAGTGATTTATCAGTCCCCATCTTTCTAAGACACTTGTCCTTTGGTATTCGACTGGAAATAAGGTAGGGGCTTTGGCATTTTATCTATTTAGGAGAGATTACATTACAGCAACAGTACTAACCTGGCTCATCGAATGATCCTCCACCCAGTCGGACATCAGCCCTCCACCCCCAGTGCTTTGAGACCCTCACGGGTGAGTAGCCGCACTATAGAAGCCCCTGATTGATTGATTGATTGATTGATTAAATAATGATAACATAATACAAGATCAGCAATAAGGGCTTTACATGTGTGCACTAGTCACAATACAAATTATCGTGTTGATTCGGTGTTGACGCTCTAATCGGAGTGGTCCACCGCTTCAGGCCACTATTTCACAAGACAAATGATAATTTAAGCGAAAGGACCGTCTTCTCAGTATCACACACTGTATCAATCCTTAATTTACCAATATCCAAAGAACAATCAATAGGCCGTATTCCAACTGTAAAGTAAAAACACGTTTCCACTTTAATTCCAATAATTTCAACAAGACTTTTTCATGTTCACTATACAACTATCTTGACAGCTTACCCGTTTCATCCTTTGGTGCATGTCATCAGGGGTGCAATGAAAAAAAGAGTTTTTATATACAAATCAACACTTCACTAATGTATAAAAAACAGTTTAAACACATGATTATGCATAGACCTGCCTATCTCCGTTCTATGCTTAATAACCCAGGATCATGACATTAGATACTTCAAACAGAGTAGTATATTCTTTCTTTATACAAAAAAGAATGTATTATTTGTTAATACATATTAATTCGTTTGTACAAATGATATCTAAATCAAAAATATCAAAATACATTTACGCTGATAACCTTATTGAAATACCCTGTGCCTCACACTCAGTTTTTTATTGGATTGTTTTATCCTATTTTAATTATTACTAAAGAAGTCAACCTTGTTCAATAAACCTTATTTACAAAAACCTAACCGGACTCTTTAGTCCATTCAGTTTAATTTACTCAGAAAATCAATTGCATAGATGAGGGACATACCTAAATGTAAGTTCTGTACTCATTTGCTCCTTGTGGTTGTGAGCTTTTTATTCTCTAACTGGTCTTAACTCAGTGTCAAATTTCTAAAAGTAAAATGTGACATTAATTGATTATTATCATATTCATAATACTTGACCTAATGCCTTTCCCTATTGTTGTCAAAACACCCACCTAATTGGTCGTATTTTTCCGTTTTCGTTGTATTTTCTAATATTCAGTTAAGCTCTGTTCCTCGTTGTATTGGAATCCAACGTGGCAGTATATATATTTTTCCCCACACGACTTGATAATCTTCTTATACAAAAACACTAGAACAAACAAAATTGGTCCTCGTAAATACCCTATGCTACCCAAACTTCCAAAAAGAACCTTACTGTCTATCCAAATTATTGTGTATTGTAGTGGTGCATACCTTCTACAAACAACTTTATTCATCCTGAATATCTGATCTTTGAAATCCTCGGTCCCAATCCTTGTTACTCTTTAAGTTATGAATCTAATTCCAAAAGACAAGAAAAGAACCCGTCTCAAAACCTATCGCTTTCATAGTTTCACTGTTTGTTAATAAACCAACAGTCATTTACCCAACTATCTCTAGCGATATTCTGTACTCTTTTGCCGTTTAAAACTTTCACATGTTTAACAAGCATTTACAATGCAATATGTCTCGCATTATTAAAGTTTGATCTATAGGCATTGTAAATGACAAGGCCTTTTATGCATTGGCATCGGTGCTTAAACAAGCATGGTGTACTTATAGTCTATGCTTATGAGAAGCAAGGCTGGCAGTGTCTTTTACTGCCAGCCTTGCTCATCGTAAGCAAATACTATACGTTCAAAGTGCGTGTTTATGCACCGATTGCAGGTTTTAAAAGCAAATGAATAAAAGGCATTGTCATTTACAATGCCAATAGCTCAAACTTTAATAATGCGAGACCTATTTCATTGTAAATGCCTGTTATTTTACTGATGTGTGACATTTTTGTCTTTTGAGTTTACTGATGTGTGACATTTCACTGCCATCAGGTATTTAGTGACTTTTCAACTTGTATTCTTTTAGTGTATTCTGATGTGTATTTCAGAACGTACTGTGTCCTTGTGAGCCAGATGTGCTGAATGTCAAGACACACAGCTCTCAGTGGAGGGGAGGGAAGCAGTAAAGACAATATCCCTGTAAGCGGTAGTTTGTGTTACTGCTTTCCGTGCGAGTGTGATTTGAACACAGCTTTTTGGTCATACATACATAGGCAGACTGTGACAGTCCATGCCCAAAGTTGCGACAGTGGTGGCGGTGTGCTACATTTTGGGCTTTTCCCCGAGGTTGCGTCCAGGATGAGTTGGGCTGTTACTGTGGCTTGCTGGCCAAATCCATTCCAGAGAGCAGCTTTTAGGGTTGGATGGAGGTGGGGGTGTATTATTTGACCCTTCTCTTCCACTTGAACTGGTTAGTCTGCGTTGGGCCTCTCTGTGCATGCATTATACCAGAGCTGCGCCCATTGGCTTTGTCAGTAAGGCTGGCTGTTCAATGCGTCTTATTTCCCGACACACTCCTCACACGGGCATCCTCATTGCAGACACAGAAGGTCCAGTATTTATCACAGCACTAACACCACAGACCACCTAGTACCACTGGAGAGCAGACACTCTACACCCACACCAGGGCCTGTGCCTAGCACACATTCCTACCACCACAGACCACCCCCTGCCACTGAAGGGGCGAAACACTGCACCCACACCATTTAAGGTTCTTGAAAACCATCTGTCGGTGAGCACATGCATTGGCTCACTGCAGTTTAAGGCCCTCCAGTAGCGACGGTCAGTGCAAAGAGAGAGATGCCCCAGCACAGCCAGCCGCCCGGCTCACGACACACACAGTGCTTCAGAAGGGCCGGTACCGTCAGGTACCAAGGACCAGCATTTGTGTTTAATCTTGAGCAGGAGAGCGCACGCCGCATGCACTGCATAGCAGAGGTGAAGCACTTTTAAGGGAGGGTGCCAGCGCTTCTCAGAAGCAAGCAGGGACTCTGGTAGAGGGCACCTGCATGCCCAGGATTCCATTCCAAGAGCTAGATATGCACAATCTACTACATGTGCACACTTGTATACAATCATGAAGAGCCCCCAAGCCACACAGGTGAACGCGTCCGCCCACTCAGCAGTGCCCATGGAGACTGCCCAGTAATGATGTGCTGCCCCCCCCACACACACCACCAGCAGCAGTCCCTCTCCAATGGACAGGGCCCCATTGCGGCGCCCCCACCATGTGCATTGCCTACTCAAGGGCAGCATTTCCACGCTCTACACATTACAACCTACGCTGGACTCCATCCGCCTGAGCAGTGCACCCACCTGAACACAGGTTTGAGCCCCTGTAGACCATGCACCCATAGATTTTTTTGCACCCCCCAAAAAAGCACAGTTCTTGTTAAACATTCTATGCTGCCACCTCCGAGTTAGTGCCCCCAGCGATTATCAGATCCACATCCATGAAAAGTGCACAACACCCCTACAATCTCAGAATGACCTCCCCGTCCCCATCAGTGCTTGCACCCCTTTACTATGTCTGTAGCCCCTCACTCATTTTACAGTGCTTCACACCCTCCTGGCTCGCAACAAGTGGTTTTACTTCAATAAGTGAGGGCTGGTTTCTATGGGGGGAAGGGTTGGCTATATGGGCTGTGCGGTCCCCCGGCCCTGGGTTCTTTCCACTGCCAGTGACACCCCAAAACCTTGTCTTACCCATCTTGGACAAGAACACGTCTACCCCTTTGAGTCCACCCGAGTGGCACTGCCCCATCAAGCTCTCAGCCCCCACCACAGCCCTAGCCCTGCTATACTGGGGCTTCTCATAACCACACCCACCATGTACAGACCGTGACACCTCCCTTCTCCCCAAAATTGACCAGCATTCGTGCCAATACCGCACAAGGCACCCGCAGAGCACCCCACATGACATAGACAACACCCCCGTCCCCGCATCCCACCCCAAAATTGCTTGTGCAGCCTTTATGCACAGCTCTTCTCCCCAAGTTGCATTTACAGTACCGAGGCACTCCCTCCCCCAACCCGCACCCCTAGCAAGGTCTCTCCATCTCGTTGTCAGTCACAACCCCAGCACTGCCCGTTCACTAACAGTGCCCCATCGGTCAGCGTCTTTTCAGCCCATAGTCACTCCCCCCCCCCCCCCCCCTTCACCTTCACATCTCACCCTTAGGGCAGTGCCCCACAGTGTGTCTGTCTCAGAGACAATACCTTGCGCTGGAATGTGCACACAAATCAACACACGGGTATCTCTTCCTTCTCAAAGACAGACGCCCCAACCCTGTCCCGCTAATAAACCACATAACAGCCCCCACACTGCACCATGTCCATCCTGGTCCCCCAAAATGCACCGCAACCGCTCCCCCTGCATGCACAACTAGCCCTGCATCCCTGTAACTGCAGCCTGGGAGTGAGGGTTCCGGCACGGGGTCCACAGCTCTAGCCTGAGGGGAGGGTGCTCCAGTCTAGTCGGGTGGGGGCTCCAGCTTGGGGAGGGGGGCAAGGCTTCCAGTTTGGGACAGAGGATGAAGAAAAAGGGTCTGCGGAGGGGGGTTCTGAGTCTAGCTTGAGACGGTGGAGCAGACAGGGAGGAAAGAGATGCGTGGCTCTGTGCCCGCACGGCTCATCGGGCCCTGGGCGCAGCTCATCCGGAGCCTCCGGGGCAGGCGCCAGGACCCGGCAAGCGGGCTGAACAGGAGGGCGTGGCGGGAGAAGCTGCTGCCCTGGGGGGCGCCATAAGGCGCTGAGGCTGTCTGGACAGACAAAAATAAACGAGTGGTGCGCGCGTGCCTGTGTCTGGGCATGATAATTCAAAGCATATGGCAGGGAATGCACGTAATAGACACCAATAGGCCAGGGGCGGAGCTATGCGCCCACCTTTGGCCTAAGGGACTCTTGCTGCGCAAACACTGCTAAGCAGTGTATTCCTAGGCGCAAGACCTGAAAAGGAGAAACCCCTGAACTCATGCAATATAGCTGATTCAAATTTAGTTTCACAATCACTTCTGAGTCCACCTCCCTCTAAAGAATATGCTGAATTAATATGCTCTTTCCAACTTGAGCGTATTAAGCCAAAATGGACTGATGACCCTGCGCTGATTCACTCAGGCTCACCCTCTGCAAAGTAGGAGAACACATGTTCTCTATCTCACAATGTACTGTTTCAAGTAGCCTCCAACTGCTTACCCGCAATTCCTGCCACGCGTTAGTTTCCAGGAGCAGCGGTCCGATAAATCCCGCTGTTGTGGAACACTTCGCGCTATTCTCCTGTTAAATGTTTATTTGGACAATTTAATTGGCACATCCCAAGTCCACCAATTACGATGCTTATTTGCAAATACTGTTTGTAGTTTCCTGTTGGGTCCGCCTTTTTGTTTAACCAATCAAAACCTCCCATCCCTCTGCAGGCATGTTCAGTTAATGCCCACGCGTACCGAGCTAATATTCGGCGTCTTTTCTAAACAATCACAGCGCTACTCATTCGTACCGCATGTTTACTCTCCTGTCCGATACCGATCTGACCAGCTCACTTTATCATTAAAAATCGTTGCAGCTTACCAAACTACACTGAAATCCTTTATGTGTCCCATGTTTCCTGATCCATTCAGTTTGTCATTTTAAAATATTCGCCTCCCGTGTTACCCGAGCCAATAGGTACTTCCTTTATAAAGCCCATTCTCAAAACACATGGAAAATAATCCCATATATTTCCCGATTTCCAGTCGGGCAAGCCTCCCGTGTTTTACTTCGACTACACATAACAAATATGTAGTCAATTACATTTACCGATTTCTAATAGAGCTAGTCTACCATGTTTATAATTTGATTACATATTCCACTTGCAGTTTTTGGACTAATTAAGAGTATTCTCTGAAATGCCCTGATAAACTGTAAAGCTGTTCTGCACTGCATTCAAATACATGCTCATCTGTTCCGTTTAAGAACCACCATTTTAATGTATTGATTAAAATTATTTGATTCCATGTACTGATGTTTAGCTCTTAAGCCATACAGTTGGCATAAGGCATGCCTTGCCTTAAGTTTTGGCTCCCAAAAATCTTATTATCGTAGTCTGTAAACGCACTCATATATACTTAACGCGTCTTTACCAATACTTTTATAAAAAAGATTTTCCCAATCAGGATACAACATTAAATTGCCACGATGAATACCTAATCAGTCATCTCACTCTCATTGGTACACTGGTCAAAAAAAATCTTCTTGTTACCATTATTAATAAATCAGCAATAATCTAACTCTCATTTCGCCCATACTCAACTGTACATTATCAATGATACACTAGATAAGTTTAATCCAGAAAATAGTGATGTTCATTGTCACTATTCAAACCTAGTGCTACTGCTCTGTACCTACTGATCCAACTGGCCTCTTGCTGCCTCCGGTACAGTTCCCAATCTCTACCCGTGGCCCTCTGTTCAATTCTCTGTAAACCATGGGACTTAAATTTCGTTTGATCTTTATGATTATTATTTATGTGCTGAAATAATGGCAATTTTAAGTCTCTTTTTAGATGGCCCTTCTGTGTTCTTGAATCCTCATTTTCAGCACATGCTTTGTACTCCCTAAGTAGATCTTTTTGCCTTCATGAATGATAACATAGATTACTCCACAACTATTACAGTTTATGAAATCTTTAATTCGGTATTTAACAGGAGTGTTATAACTAAATTCCTGAATCCTATTTACTTCAAAGTGACATATATTACAAGCACCTCATGTATAGAACCCTTTGGGTGGAGTGGGAAGCCAATGTAAATTTTGTTGGTCTATTGGTTCCAAATAAATATGTGTAATCAATGCCCCAATGTGGGACATTTCCTGTGTCTAAACTTGGGTTTCTCTTCAAGAATATCCGATAAACCTGGCACCCCTTGTAACAAATTCCATTTTTTTTCTGGATCTTATAAATTTGTTTCTGGTTAACACTATAATTTGAGATAAAGACTATTCTGTCTTGTTTTTTATTTTTATTTTTCTGAACTAAAGTTGTCTCTCTTCATTTTACAGAATTTGGTTTTAGCTTGGTTTAAACCTGTCTCCGAGTATCCTCTGCCCATTAGTCTATTTTGCAACTAATTCAATTCTGTTTCGAAATCTTTGTCTAAGCTACAGTTGCATCTGATGCGTGTCATTTCCCCTTAGGGGACCCCTTTGATAACCGATGGGGGGTGGGGGTTGGGCACTATCTGCTCTTAAAATTGAGTTTTTTGCGAACTAGTTTGCTCTGAATTCTATTTTCTACTATGAACAGTTCCACGTCTAAAAAAATCAATATTGTTCTTGTGGTGACATATGGTGAAGGTGACATTAAAGTCATTGTTATTAAGAAATTCAAAATATTCAATTAAATCCGTGTCAGATTCTCTCCATATAACTAAAACATCATTGATAAATCGTCCCTAAAATAAAATTGAGTCGATCCATTTTGCTGCTCTCCTACTCCAGGCATGCTCCCTCTCAAACCACCCCATGAAGAGATTGGCATAAGAGGGAGCAAACCTGGGGCCCATTGCTGTGCCCCTGATTTGGTGATACCACTCATCATCAAATAGAAAAAAAGTTATTTTTCAAAATCAACATGCTCATGTCAGCTAATATTTTGGAATGATCACGTAGACTTGCACTTCTTTTGTCTAAAAAGGGATGAAGCACCTCTGCCCCTTTTTCATTTTTATGCAGGTATACAAACCTACAACATCTAGTGTAACAAAACTCATGTTTTCCTCCCAGACTATGTCCTGTCATTGATTTAAAATATCCATTATGTCCCTTATGTACGAGGGCAAATTCGTAACCAAAGATTTTAGAAACAGATCTACAAATTCTGAGAGATGTTCTGTGAGACTTCCTCCACTGGAGACTGTTGGTCTTCCCGGTGGCTTCAGTAAAGATTTATGTACTTTAGGGAATATATAAATAAAATGGAAATTCTTTCCAAGAGAATAATTTTTCTGTTATTATTCTGCCTGCCTCTTTAATAGGATTGGCATTTAGTTTCCTGTAGCAACTTTCATCTCCCAATTGCCTCTTTATATTTCATTACAGTAATCCTCTCTGCCCATCACCACTATATTCCAGCCTTTATCAGCGTTGCATATCACTATGTTTTGATCATTTTTTAGCAAAGTGATTGCTTGACGCTCCTCCCTGGATAAGTTGTCATAGCACCCACGTTAGTTCCTACCACTTTTGATTTGATTCTCTAACTTGTGTAATTCATCCATGGTCTTTTTCACAAATAAGTCAATGGGTTCAAACTGAGGATCCTGGGGAATACATTTTGATGCTGGTCTCAAACCACAAGTACAGTCATATTCATCCGGGATATTTACCATTGATGCCACATCTTCCAAACTTACTTCACCACCCTCAGTCAAAGAAACCAAAGTATGTACATTTTCAGATTTTCAATAGACAATTCAGAACTTTCCAAACTCGTGTTCGACTCCACAGGTTCACTGATTATTGAGAAAAAACTTTATAATTTCAATTTTCTTGCAAACTTATAGACATCAATCTCCACATCAGTGAAATTACAATAATTGTTGGGACAAAATGTTAAACCTCTTTGTAAAACAGAGAGTTCATATTCATTCAACACTCTATCAGACATAATAATGACTTTCAAATCTCCTGTGGTAGTATCTTGTTCCCTCCCACCCATATCTGTCACTACTTTCTAAATTTGTCCTGGCTGCGTGTGCCAATCCTTATACTATTGGTGTTTTCACCTCCCCCTCCTTGTGCTGGTACTGCCTTTTTCTTTCCCCTTCTGATTCTCTGGATTTTCTTCATAAAAAGACGAGCTCTTACTTGGTTTAGGGCCTATGTTACTTGCTAATTCTTCACCAGTAGAAGCATCTGAGCTGGTGTAATTTACTGAGCTTAAGTCATCTTGAGCCTGGACCCCTCCTTCGTTTTTAGGCTTTTGTATTTAATCAAAGCCTTTAGCAAAGGTAAATACTCTTCCTTGATTGTAATCTTGTTCATCCCTCCTTATTTTACTTAATTCTTTCTCTTTAATCCGTAACTGGTGTCTATTGATAACTTCTTTTAGAATCCCATACTTTTTCTCAGTTAGATCTGTTAGATTCAAGTCCCTTATCTCTTTCTCAAGCTGTGCCATCTGTTTTTAGTTTTTCCACCTTTCTTTCACAATTTTTAATTAATATATGCATCATACAAAATGATTATGAATGTAAATTCTCTTCCCAGTCTTGAAGTAAATCCTCATGTGAATCATCAAATGTTGGGGAAATCAATATTCAGAAGCTTCTTGGCACTTTCTTTTGGTCAACATAATTTTTCAAAGTAATGCCATCCCACCATTTCGAAAGCTCCATTTTTTGCGCTTTTCTAGGTACAGAAAATTTGATTTTAAGACTATAATTCGTTGATTCCATGCCTTTATTTGATATTCCCTGTTTGCTCTGAGCAAATAGGTCTGCCGCACGTTTTTTCCTATTATCTTCCATCCTGGGATTATTTATCTGTACACAAATTTCGATCTAATAACCTTATCACAAGTCCCCTATGGCTGTGCAACACTGCCCTTAATAAACTATAATATAATACAACATCAGTGGTGTGGGATTTACACGTGTGCACTAGTCACAATACAAAGTATCGTGATGATTCAGTGTTGACACTCTACTCTCAGTGTTCCACCGCTTCAGGCCACTGTTTCACAAGACAAATGATAATTTAAGTGAAAGGAGGAGCGTCTTCTCAGTATCACACACTGTATCAATCCTTAATTTACCAATATCCAAAGAACAATCAACAGGCCATATTCCAAGTGTAAAGTAAAAAAAAATTGCCATTTTAATTCCAATAATTTCAACAAGACATTTTCATTTTCACTATGCAACGATCTTGACACCTACACGTTTCGTCCTTTGCTGGACGTCATCAGGGCTGCAATGAAAAAAAAAATATATATATATATGCAAATTAACACATCACTAATATATATAAAAAAAATTGAAAAACAAATAATTATGCAAAGACTTGCCTATCTCCATTCTATGCATAATAACCCTAAACACCTAATTGGTCGTATTTGTCTGTTTTCGTTGTATTTTCTAATATTCAGTTTGGCTCTGTTCTTCACTGTATTAGAACCCAATGTGGCAGTATATATATATTTTCCTCACACACGACTTGATAATCTTCTTATACAAAAACACTAGAACAGACAAATTTGGTCCTCGTAAATACCCTATGTTACCCAAACATCCAAAAAGATCCTTACTGTCTATCCCAATCAATGTGTTGGTGTTTTGACAACAATAGGGACTGGAATTAGATCAAGTATATTGAATATGAATCATTTGATGTCACATTTTACTTTTAGAAATTTGACGCTGATGAGTGAAGACCAGTAAGAGAATAAATAGCTTACAATGACAGGGAGCACAAAGCTGAAATGTGGGTATGTCCCTCACCTATGCATTTGATTTTCTGAGTAAATGAAACTAAATGGACTAAAGAGTCCGGTTAGGTTTTTGTAAATAAGGATTATTGAACAAGGTTGACTTCTTTAGTAATAATTAAAATAGGATAAAACAATCCAATAAAGAACTGAGTGTGAGACACAGGGTATTTCAATAAGTTTATCAGCATAAATGTATTTTGATATTTTTGATTTAGATTTCATTTGTACAAATGAATTGATATGTATAAACAAATAATACATTATTGTTTGTATAAATAAAGGATATACTACTCTGTTTAAAGTAACTAATGTCATGATCCTGGGTTATTAAGCATAGAATGGAGATAGGCAGGTCTTTGCATAATCATGTGTTTAAATTGTTTTTTATATATTAGTGAAGTGTTGATTTGTATATATATTTTTTTATTTTTTTCATTGTAGCCCTGAAGACGTCCAGTAAAGGATGAAACGCGTAGGCTGTCAAGATTGTTGTATAGTGAACATGAAAATGTCTTGTTGAAATTATTGGAATTAAAGTGGAAAAAACGTTTTACTTTACACTTGGAATATGGCCTGTTGAATGTTCTTTGGATATTGGTAAATTATGGATTGATGCAGTGTGTGATAATAAGAAGACATTCTTTTCACTTAAATTGTCTTTTGATTAAATAATGACCAAGCCAATAGGGTTGACTTTTGTATTTTGCTAGAACACTTGTACACAAACATGTGCCAATATAATAGGAAAATACACATGCAAATAGAGCAATTTACCTACTGCCATCATTGTTTATAGTGCAGGAGAGAAACACAATTTCACTTCTGCATCTCTACTGGCATTGATGCACATAAACCACTCAACATGCAGTCAACAATATACACAGACCAAGAAATGTGGTATGTTGTGTTGGTTCCTTGTATCATACTTTATTCTGCTGGGGCCTTCGAAAAGCACTAGCGATGACAGGAGAGTGGAAAGCAAGTAATGAAAGAAAGAGGGCATTTGGAGGGAGTATCATGGACCGCATTATATTCTTCAAAATAGGTGGGTAGCCTGGAGCTTACCAATGGCAAGTTCTTGGCAAGGAGGCGTCATGAATGAGAACAAGTCAGGACATGATTGAAGGTGAATTTATGAGTTTAGCGTATACATATGTGTGTGGAATCCGCCTGACAGAGAGCTGATAATAGTACTGTTAAAGGTGCCAATGAAAGCCAGGAACCCATGTCCACAATTCTTGCCTTGAGAGCTGGGTCTCTGGCCGACCATCGTCGGTGCTCTGCCTTGAGTACCCTACCTCCGTGGGAGCGGTGTGAGCGTGTTCCGCGGATCGGAGGCTGAGAGATCGATCTTGTCGGGGGCACTTGGAAGTCTTACCTCCTCCCGGAACGGTACGAGGAACTGTGGATTGTACCGAAATGGCAAATAAACCGGAGGGGGATAAGCAGAAATTGAAGACCACTAGACGGGGAGGATACACCCAATCGAACGTTATGGACCGTTATGCCCTGGTTAAGGTATCGCCTAGTGGACCGGGTGGGACTCATGATGAGGCGAGGAATTCCTCTTGTCCGGTAACTGCGCCAACGTTACAAGATGTAATGGCCGCCATTGATGGGATTAAATCCTCCCTTGGGAGGCAAATGGAGACTCTTGCTCATAAGCTGGACACGGTGTCCATTGAGGTGAATTTGATTCGTACAGACCTCACGAAAACTAGTGAAAAGGTCAAATCATTGGACATCAAGTCTCACGGATGATGTCACAGAATTGCAGACTGAGGTCCGGAATCTGAGGGCCTTAAATGACCTTGTCGTCCGTCGCCTGGAGGATTTCGAGGGGAGGGCCCGGAGGAATAACGTACGCATCATCGGAGTACCGGAAAAGGCGGAGGACCAGGCGGCAGACCTCTTTGTTGAGGATCTCATTGTCAACCATCTTGCACCCAAAGGCCAGTTCTTCACTGTCTTCTTCACTGTCGAGCGGGCACACAGGGTCCCTGGCGGGAGGCCGCGAGTGGGCGCCACGTCTAGGCCTATTATAGCTGGGATATTTAATTTTCGGGACAGAGACGCCATCCTCCAGGCCTCCCGAGCGGGTGGGCCCTTGAAGTATGAGAATGCGTCCATCAGTTTCTACCTGGATTTCACACAGACTGTTCAAAAGCAGAGACTCAGTTTTCTGGGAGTGAAGAGAAGACTTCGGAACATGGGACTCAAATATGCTATGCTTTTCCCTGCTAGGCTGCGGATCAAACACAGTGAGCGGTCCTACTTCTTTGAAAAGCCGGAGACCGCGGCGGACTAGTTGGACACCTTGTTGGCTCAGCCAGAGCCAGAGGGACAGAGTGGTGGTGCAGAGGGGGGATCGCAGGAGCAGGAATGAACACTGTGTTTCTGGTATCTGGGGACACCTTGGGTGCTGATTATTTTGATGGTTCATATTTTATTATATTGCTTCATGTAGTAAGGTGGGGGGGTTAACAGGCAATCGGGGGTCTTTCTCCTCCTCAGATGTACTTCTCGTAGTTTAGTTTAGATGTGGGGGCGACAGGCACACTGCGAGTTGGGGTGGCTTTATAGTCGGAAGCAGGGGTGCAGGGAGGGGGGTATTCTAATGGGAAGTTGGGGGGATGGGGGGTATTGTTTTTTTGTTTTGTTCATGTTCCTGCAAGGCACCATATCTTGAGACTTTTTCATTACTGTGCTGGACTTAAGGGAGGGTTGGGTCTTCTTCCTCTTTCATGATGGGGGTTAGGGGGTTGAGGGTGATGAGCTGGAACGTAAATGGGTTGGGTGATAAGATTAAACGCAGTGAAGTATTGCAGCTACTTAAAAGGCATTCTCCTGATGTGGTACGGCTTCAGGAAACCCACTTGATAGGGAATACGTGCAAAGCGAATAATAGAAAGGGGTATCGCCTAGTAACTCATGCTGGATTCACGACTGGTTCCAGAGGAGTTGACATCCTTTTCAAAAATTCTCTTCCATTAGAGGTGGAATCTATTGTTTTTGATGATAGGGGGCGCTATGCTGCTGTATCGAGACGCTGGGAGGGCTCTACACTTTCTCTGGTGTCTATTTATGTTCCTCCTGGCTTGCAGTCTGCGACGTTTGCTGACTTGGGACGGATTATACTGGATCTTCCGGGTGGTTTCTTGATCCTGGGTGGTGACTTTAATGCAGTGGTTTCGGTGTGTTGGATCGATATCCCCCTAGGGATGTCGGAAGGACCCATAGGTGGTTGGCTGACTTTATTGAGACGATGGGCCTGACAGATTGCTGGAGGTTGCTCCACTCCAATCAGCAGCAATATACATTCCTCTCGGGCGCCCATGGCAGTCTTTTGAGGATAGACTATGTTTTGGTACCTGCGGCCCAGGCGTTGTATGTCTCTGAGGTCAGTCATATGGCTAGGGGTGTTTTGGATCATTCCCCGCTTTGGCTTAGATTTGAACTAACTCCTGGCTCAGGGGGGAGGGTAGCCCTCATTAACCCTTGGTATCTGCGCAACCCTAAGATTCGGAATGATTTGGTAAAAGCGTTGGAGCATTATTTCCAGGATAATGAAGGCTCAGTCTCCTCGTCGGTCTCTCAATGGAAGGCTTTTAAGACGGTGCTTAGAGGCCAGGCTTTGTCCCTTATTACAGGTGTCAAAAGGCAGAACGAGGAGGATGTGGTTAGAATTGAGACCGATATCGTCAGCTTAGAGCGGGAGCTTGAACAAGAGGGGACCCGTGCAAGACTACATGTCCTGCAGTTGAAGCAGCTAGAATACAGAACGAAGGCCCTTAGTCGGGAACATCAAGGGCGTCTTTATGACGTTGGTGACAAGGCTGGCAAATTGATTGCTTGGCTGGACAAGAAAGACCGAGCAGTTGCGTAGTTCCTGAGGTTGAGGCGGAGGGTGGTGTTTGTATAACTGATCCGCAAGGGATAGTGGACTGCTTCGCCAATTACTTTCGCTCTATTTACTCTTCTGTATCTGATAGACCAGAGGAGGATTCTCGCTTATTGTTACGAGACATAGCGCTTCCATGTTTATCTATCGAGGATCGTGACCTCATTCATGGTAGGATTACCGCAGAGGAAGTGGCCTTAGCGGTGCGCTCCCTGAATTCGGGTAAGGCAATGGTCCCTAATGGTCTCCCGATTGTACTCTACAAGCTTAGGCCTGACAAGATTTCTCCCTATCTGAGAGACATGTTTTTAGAATCTCGGGAGTGTGGTCTTCTCCCTCGAGATCAGAGACTAGCATCGATAGTGGTGATTCATAAGGAAGGGAAGCCTAGGAATAGATGTGCTTTATATCGACCGATCTCCTTGTTGAACGCAGAACCCAAGATTTTGGCTAAATTGTTAGCTACCAGATTGCTTAAGGTCATTAGTGAACTTATCCATCCAGATGAATCTGGCTTTATCCCGCACAGGAATACTGCGTTGAATCTTAGGCATCTACATGGGGTCCTTGCGAGGGCCTCTACGTTACGGGAGCCAGCCGTTTTGGCGACTTTAGACACCACGATGGCTTTTGATACCGTTGAATGGCCGTATCTATGGCCAGTATTGAACAAGTTTGGTTTCGGCCCGGACTTCATCGGTTGGGTGCATCTTCTCTATACCACACCCCTTGCTCAAGTAGTGGTTAACGGTTGTGTTTCTGCGCCATTTTGTCTTGGGAGGGGAACCCGACAGGGTTGCCCCCTTTCCCCTCTTTTGTTTGCTTTGGCCCTTGAACCTCTAGCAGCTTGGCTTCGCTGGGACCCTTCGATCAAAGGTATTCCGATGGTCAGCTTAAAATACTACACAGAGTATATATCACGGGTCCTCTTTTGGTACGAATGGGTTTCACGACAGAGGGTCTGTGTCAGCGGGGATGTGGGCACTTGGGAACATTTCTCCATATCCTATGGGAATGTCGATATGTGGTTGAATTTTGAGGCAGGGTCCACGGGGTAATGCAAGAAGTGACAGGGGTGGCTCGATTGCCAGAAACTAGGCGATGTTTGCTGAATGTCTGGGAGCCGACTGATCTCAATACGGCGCAAACTCAGTGGGTTACTTTGGGAGCCATGATTGCTAAACGGAACATAGCACAGCAATGGGGGTCCCAGAGGCCGCCCGCTGTTGAGGTGTGGATAGAAAACATGGATTGGTGCATGTTCCGGGAGAAAACAGTGTATTTGGCTCGGGCTGCCCGAGGAAATGGAATAATGTATGGTGCCCGTGGAATCAATACAGGGGGAAGATATGTGTACCACCTGCGACTGCAACCTTTGATGTCCCACTTTCCCCCTGACCCCTCAATATTGACGCTGACGTTGTGTCTCTTTAGTACCCTATCCTCCTCTACCCTCCCCCTCAGTTCATCACTAACTGTATTATATGTTGATATTGTGGACGACCCTCATATGTTTTATGCACTCATGTATTCTGTGGTTGCCTTGCTTTAATAAAAAGAAATATAAAAAAAAATCATTCATACAAGCATAATGCAATATTGTACAAAAGTAAAATTAAAGTAAGAAGAGCGATCAAAAACATTGATCGGAAGCCCATTCCTAAATTATCTGGTTAGGAGTTTTTGGTATGTCAGACATTTCAGGCATTTACATGTCAAGGCCTCCTCAGCTTTGTGTGAGCCTGTCTTGTGGCGCAGTGCATAGTTGAATGATGTGCATAGAAAGATGGTCAGCATTATAGAAATCATGTTTATGAAGTTCCATGCATTCACAAGCAGTATAATCATAAGGACTGCCTCAGAGTTGGTAGGTCCAAAAGGTTGCATACTTAAAATCTCCAGAGATCCACATGAGATGTGAATACGTTCAATCACAGGTCTCAGCACCTCACATTTGCACAGGGTTTCTGTTCCTTTGTTACATCATTCAGTAAAAGTTGGGCAGCGGAGAGCAAAAAATGGTTAGAACTAGCAGATATATCTTGCTGCTTTTAAAAAATGTTTATGCTTGACAGGACTCCAGGCATTATAGCTGCTGCAGCATGCTAAGTACCAGTCTGGCTCATTAATATTTCAGTCATAAACACCGTAGACTACTTGTCCAGGTTGACTTTGCATTCAGCACGGCCACCTAGCATGTGGTTAGAATGCTAAGTATCCCTCAAGATTTGTTTGGAAATGCATAGAAACCACTTGAAACTTGCACCACACTGTGTCAATTGTCCCCTTGCAGTTTGCCTGCAAATACAGTGCATAAAGAGTGGCCTAAGCGTTCCGTAGGATACCCTGTTCTTTCATTTGAATGGAAATCAGCCTTATGCCCACCTTTCAAGCACATTATCGCATGGATCCATTGAAGGTATACATTACTTGGCTCCTTTCTTTGGATGAGCAAAGTAGTGTAGGCGATTACAGCAAACTGAAATGTAGGTTTTTGTTGGTCAACACAGGGGAGATCTCAATTTAGCACTAGATCTTTATGTCTAAACATTAAAGAGACATAGGATCAATGCAGCATGAAGTAGATCCGATGTTAACAGTTTTGTGAATCAATTGGGTTCCTTTACTTGAATGTTGGAGAAAAAGGTCTCTCTATTCGGATAGTTGCTGGCATGAATTTAGCATGTAATACTCTAGCTTCCATACTTTTTTGGAGATTGTGTTTGGAAAAGTGAAAGGCATTTTGACAAACGTGTTGACCAAATTGTGACAGCTTTAGTTATCCTTTGATAGCAGAGTTCATTTCACCTGTACAGCCTTGATATCCTTATATAATCATAACCATGAGTACTTCCCTGCCATCAGGCACAGATTCCGTAGCAATAAACGTTTATTTCGTAGTGTCATGCCAAATATTGTCTGACTCTAACTCCAGCAACTGTGGTGACGATGGACAATGAGACCATCTCTGGGGTAGGGATGAAAAGCATGGTTTAATCTTTATTAGGTAGTAAGACTGAGAAAATCTCTGGGGATTGTATTTCATATCAAGGTGCACCAAAGATGTACAGCAAGATGTATATTCCTTAGAGATGCAGCACAAGGCACTGAGTTTGTGTGGTAGGGGCTGGCAAATCTAATTTGACGCAGGTGTGAAGAGGGAGTGAGCTATCCAAAACAAATTTCATTTTGTTAATCTGTTTTTACTCTAACGTTATCTGATTTTCCATGTGGAATATGCATGGGAAAAAAAGTGTTTTGGTATTCTGCCCTTTTCTTGATCCTGCTTGATGGATCACCCACAAACATTCCAGAAAGGAGCTGATGTGGATGAACTTCTCTTTTTGGAAAGATTCGTCAAACCGGACCAAAGTTCGTAGAGAAACTAAAAAAGTGTGTCTTCCTATGGTCTGACCAAACTAGAACTACATAGCTGCCACACAATGTATAAATAAATAAATATATATAACATGAAAAAATTGTGTCTTCCAATGGTCTGACCCAACTAGAACTACATAGCTACTACACAATGTATAAATAAATAAATATGTGTACCACAAGGAAAGTTAGGTCAGCTGTTCCATAGGGGAAAAAAGTTTCGTGTTGCTAATGCCTTTGGCACCGTTTGTTGAATTTCCGCGAAACCTTTAGAAAATGTGCTACTTTTTTGACTAGTTTGTGCATGGAAAGTTTCAGGTTGATCTGTCAAGCAGGGGCAAAGAAAAAAGGGGGTCCCAAATTGAAAACTCTCTATGCATTTTTAATAGACTTCCTAAAAGACGGGCTACAGCAAAAAGTGCGGAACGGAATTACACCAAATTTGGCAGGAAGCTTGATCGTGGTCCACAGGTTGTGTTTTGTTTTACTTGGTGTAAATCAGTTCAGTAGCTTTTGAGAAATTTGGAGTAAATATAATAGTATATTTAGGCAGTTGTTCCGTGAGAGTCCTGGGGGATATCAGCAGGAGCGCCAATTTAAAAATAGAGCATTCTGATTGGCAAAGGAAGCTGTATTTCCTTTGGGCCATCTCGCTCCTGTAGGAGTCAGACTCCCGTGGGAGCAAGAAAAATCTTGCTACCAGCCAGGACATGGGATGCAGTACCCTGCCCTGAGATAACAAAAAATTATAAATAGTGTAAGGGAGCGGATAGGGATACTTTAACACCCTAATCCCAAAGAGGGGACCCCGAGAGCTCATCCAGGGGCTACATAAGGAAAGAAAATCGGCCAAAATCTGCGATCCAGTGAGACCCTTGTGGGATTGGAAAAAAAATATGGCAGTCTGGTCACATGTCCTAATTAGAAGCTCTGGGGAGACCACTCCAAGGGCTGTATTCATGAAGGGGGAGGCAATGTGGCACCTCTTTTGAGCCTCCAGAGGGCCCAGGGAACCCACCCTGGTGCTAAAATCTGTTTATAGGGGGAGAGGCGTGCAGCCCCCCTCCCCAATAACACAGAGGCCCCAGGGAGCCTACCCCCAGGGACAATATTTGTTTATATAGGGAGGGGGCTGTATGGCCCCATCCCTTACACTCCAGAGGCCCCAGGGACCCCACCCTAAGGACTGACAAGGTTCAAAATAGGGTGGGGTCCACATGGCTCCCCTCTCCGAGCCCTCCCCAGGGCCAAATACCTACCTAATTTTGCACAGTTAGGGTCCAGCTATTGGGTGTACATGTTTACAAAACCCATGAGCTCCTGATGCATTATAGGTTTGTAGAGGTATTGATGTTGTAATGTTTGCATTAAAGAGTAATCAGTTGACAGTGTAAGACATTTATCTGTTATATTCTACACAAGTTTCTAGACTCTGTCGAAAAAGTTTGCAACAGAGCAAAGATTGTGCATACAACATACAAAGGGCCCGATCTTGGCAGACAGCGGTACACCGTCTCAAACGGGCTGGATATCACGTCCACCAAATTACAATTCCATTATATCCTATGGATAAGCATTATTGACGGTTTTGATGGGAGGGGCATCATAACTAACTGTAAGTCAACCACGGTTCTCTGATTGATATATAATAAACAACTTTTCCGGTACCTGGTGGTGTGGCTCGTCATCCTTTTCCTGATCGAAAGGAGTCCGTGGATATATATATATATATATATATATCAATCGAACAAATCTCCTGCCTCATGACAGTCCAGTTTAATTAAGGAAAACGCACTCGCTCGTATTTTCTGGAGTTTTAGGGTGGCTTTATTTCTAAAACGTTGCCTTACCCAAAGCGTTTCGCCTTTCCACAAGGATTGTTCACGGGATACTGCACTCTTGAAACAGACATTTTTAATTTCTAGTAGCACCCATTTACTTCCTGTTTTCAGGTGTTGTGCATTATGGTGAATGTGGTTCATTTCTACAAAAAACTACCAACATGTGAGTTTATAAATGAAAAGACATTTAAAGTGCATGTGTTTCTTAAGTGCAATACTAAAATAAAATATTTAACTAGCCATAAATGCTTTCTGTCCATTTTGTAACCATGTACATTCAATTTATGCTCTCTGGTGAATGTTCATGATGCTTGTTCACAATTCACAAGTTTCTCGATTTACTTTCATTCGGAATTGCATAGGTCCTTTTACCCTTTCGTTACACCTTTTTTTCGGATTAATATTATTTACTTCTTTTTGCTTTTTTCTCTCTAGTGAGCGTTTACTTATTTCATTCTGGTATGACTATTTGTTTTTGGTGGATGGTGTTTTCCTTCTTGTTTAATTATTGGTGTACATGGAGTTCCTCATTTTGATTTAATCCTCTGGGGTCAAGAGTTCTGAATGTCATGACATGTTGTGATTCTTTTTGTCTCAGTATCCTTGTGCGATCCCCTCCTTTCTCAGATTGTGGGATTTGCTCCAGGGCGCAATATTTTAATGACTCCCATTTTCCTTCATGATGTTTCTCCATGTGCTTCGCAATAGCGTTTGACCGATCTTTATGTATGGTGGCTCGAACATGTTCCAGGATTCTCTTTTTCACTTCAAAGATGGTACTCCCAATGTAGCGTTTTTTGCATGGACACTCTACCGAATATACTACATGGCTGCATTTGCATGACAGATGTTGTCTGATTTTCCATTTTGATCCCCTGTTGATGTCAACCTCTTTTGTTGGTGTTGCGATTTTACATACTTTACATTGTTTACAGGGCCAAAAGCCTTCCCTTTGTAGCCAAGTTGTTAAAGGTGATTCCTGGAAGTGACTATGAACAATTTTGTCACCTATGTTCTTTTCTCTGCGATATGTTATATTGGGATGGTCACCAATCAGTTTTGACAAAGTTGGATCCAGTTTCAAAATTCCCCAATGTTTTTTAATTATTGCTGTCCATTTTTTGTTCTCAGCACTGTGAGTTGTTTTCGTTCTTATGGTTGTTGTATCTGATTCATTGATTTTTGATGGTCTCTGTAGAATGTCTTTTTGATTGTGATTCATCACCGTTTGCACACTTTTTTCAATTACTTTTTTCAGATATTTGCATTTGAGAAATTGATCTTTTGCTTGTTGACTATGCTTTGAAAATTCTATATCCTCTGAGCAGTTCCTTCTAAGTCTTAAAAACTCCCCATATGGGATGCTCCACTTTAGAGATTCCCTGTGGAAACTTTCTCCATGTAATGTTGCATTTGTCGTTGTGTGCTTTCTATGCAAAGTTGTTTGAAGGGAGTTGTTTTCCACGTACATTTCTGTGTACAGGAATACTACTCGCTTTGGATTGATCTCATAAGTGACTTTCGATGTCATTGGGCTGTTATTCAATTTGTCAAAGTAGATATTAAATTCAACTTCTGTGCCATCCCATATGATTAGAAGATCGTCTATGAACCGAAGCCATAGAACGATCTTTTCATGAAATTCATAACTTTCTGTGTTCCATGCCACTCTTTGCTCAAACTAGCCCATGGTCAAATTCGCATAATTGGGAGAAAATGAGAAGCCCATGGCACATCCTTTTGTTTGTTTTAAAATGTGTTTATTCAGTTCAGTTCATATGTCCTTATTTCCAAATATTTCATTTTAAAAGACAAACATAAAAAGCTCTACTCTCAACTTAACACAGTGATGCAATAAATACCATGTTAAAAACAGTCCATCATAACATTTAGAATTTATGGATAAAAAATTCAATCCCAAACTTAATGCACCTCAAAGTAAGTCTACTACAGGTGACATACAAAGATGCTTATATACAATAGATAAGACATGATTAAATTTAAAGACGTCAGAAAATGCATAACAACAATATTAAAACAAGTGGACGACTATCTAACTGTTGGGTGCTTAGCTCTGATGATCCAAGACCACCCCAGAAAGTTTGCCACAGCTTTAGCCACTGGGTCTGTTGTATTGGTCCGTAATACCCATAGTGCCTCCAACCCCACCCGTGTTCTCATGTTTATACAAATCGGTTTTAGCCATTTTCTCCGGGGTGCTGAGTATTCGGGGCAAACAAAGACAACATGCCCTATTGACTCTTTTTGATCCCTGCACCATGGGTAAAACTCATTTGACTGCCCACACCATTTACTAGTAAAAGATCTCAAGGGGAGCGACTCGACCCTAAACTGATGATATAGCTTCCTATCCACACTCTTTGTGATGATATCCCAGTAAGCCTCTAAAGAGGGGTCGAGTTTGTGTAGCAGGAATCTACCCGTCAAAGAGGTGGGATCTGTCTGGGTAATGAGTTACTGTCTTACCGTAGCCCAATAGAGTGCTTTAAATTCCTTTTTTGTAGGAAAAACATTATTAAATGATGCCGACCACAGCTGGCCAAGACCCATATTTTCCAAAAGTGATCTTACTTGTCTAAACCAAGGAAGGCTACCTGACCCCACTATGGATCTAAGGTCCGAAATTTCGATTGCAAATAGTGCCAGTTCAGGAGTCGTCCAAATTCTCCTCCACAGAGCTACTGTTCTAAAACGAGCAACATCGTCAATGGAGTGGCAACCCAGATCAAGTAACAGGGACTTCATAGGACAGGATTGGGGAAAGCCAACCAAATTACGGAGACATTTATTTTGGACTCTGACTAACAAAGAAAGATCCGAGAAAGCCCATAAGTCTGCACCGTACAAGATTGCTGAACTTATCTTGGCATTGTATATTTTTAACGCTGGACCTATCCTTTTGGTCAGGGATGTTCTCTGCTCCTTAATTAGGCACCCTGTCAGCTGAGCAAACTTCAGCGAAAGTACATCAAGCTGGGGTTTCCATCAAAGCCTATTTTGCAAAACAACCCCTAGGTATGTCATAACACTCACCTGCTCTAGCTCATGACCATTCATGCTAACATGGCCCTTAACCGGCCTATTTTTAGTCAGTACCATGAATTTTGTTTTGGTGACTTTGACCTGAAGATCATTAAGTTGGCAAAATTCTTCAAACTTATTTAATGCGGTCTGAAGAACCCTCTTGGTTTTTAATAAGATAAGGGTGTCATCCACAAAAATAAGAAGCGGAAACTTTGTGCCACCTAAAGAAGGGGCGTCTGTTGGGGTGTCAGCAAAGTTCTGCACAACCCTGTTGATGAATAACAAAAACAGTGTCGGTGCAAGTACACACACCTGTCGTACACCACGGGTGACAGGGAATCTCTCAGTCACCTGCCTCTAAATTGCCCCATCTAACCTGTGCAAAGTTTGCCTCGTGTAATCTAATAACTATTTCCAAAAGTTCATGAGGCATTCCCATGCATCCTAATGCATCCCATAGCTTAACTCTTGGAATTAGATCAAAAGCAGACTTTAAGTCCACAAACGCGGCAAAAATAGTTCCACCACCCAAAGTAGCCACCTTCCAATAAATTAGGAGGAATCTAAACACCTGGTCAATCGTATTGACACAGGATCTAAAGCCTGCCTGTAGTGGGGACAGAACATTCTCTTGGTACATCCATACCTGAATCTTGGCTAGCACCATCCTTGCTATGATTCTCTGAATGGCGTCTATTAAGCTGATGGGACGATAATTCCCCGGGTCCTAACGATCCCCCCTTTTAAATATTGGTAGTATCTCGGCCCCCCGCCAAGATTCCGGGATTGGAGCACCCATTACAATGGCATTAGCTAGTAGAGTGATATAGGGCACCCAGTTTGGGGAATCATGTTTAAATAAATCAGCCGGATTACAGTCCATGCCTGGAGCTTTACCGGCTTGTACCAATCTGAGTGCATTCTCTACATCTTTACAAACAAGCACTAAAGGGGAGCACATGGTCGTACCCTATAGAAATTGGTCAAGAGAAGTACAGGGTGTTTCTGGATCAGGACCCCTAAACTAGGACTCAAAATGTTTGACCCAATCTGCTGCAGATACGTGATTTGCAGGAACTTGCAATTTGTCAGTCCTACCCCATTTGACAATCTGCCAAAACTTTGTCTGATTATTTGAACTACTTGCTTCAAATAAATCCTGCCATTGTTGATTATCCCAGTCCTTCTTGGCCTGCCTTTGAACTTTTTTATACTCATACCTTGCTTTCCTGATATTACCAGTAATTTGAGATTTTAAAGCTATAACCAAAGAACTGTACGCCTGGCGGCATGATTTATTGTACCATTTTTTCCCCTGATTTGTTGGATAATGGTTTACCGGGCTTAGCATTTTTAGAAAAAAGTGTTTTCTAAACACCAAAGAGCTTTTCATGGAGTGCACTAATATTCACTGTCAGGACCTCCTGTTCAGCTAGTGCGTATAGCACGGTCATAGTGGAAGAGACCTCAAAAGAGATCCTTCCGAAAATCAGGGGGTCGTCTACTACCCTATTCCACCGGACCCTATGCCTATCATTTGTAAGGAGGGTCTCTGCGGTAGCAATCTCAGTAGTTACGTTACTCTCCAGTCTACCCTCAATTTTTAAACTAAGGAGGAGCGGGTTATGGTCGCTCTCCGGGCGAGGGAAGATTGTCATATCATCTAGATAGGGCCAGTACTCTGCCTTAATTAAGATATAATCAATTCGACTAGTATTAATACCATTGTCAAATGTTATCCGACCAGTTTTGTCGGAACTAGATCGTCCATTGATGGCTCTTTGTCCCCACTCAAGGCACAGACCCAACCACTGTAAGGCAGCCTCAGTCCACTTCTTAATAGGTTTCATATCAAGTCGTGGAATATTCCATTGAGCATCTTCCTCTGCAAAGATATCATCCCCCTCAAAGGGAAGGGGTTCGAAGGTACAATTTAGGTCACCTGCCACAACCACAAACCTTTCCCTCCCGATGGAGTCAAGGAAGAGATGTAGCTCATTTAAAATACCCGGGCTCCGCCCCCCTGGTAGCCCACGAACATAAATAAATTACAACAATAATCTCCATGTGGTTAGGCCCGGTTAACCTTACCCCAAGAATGTCCGTGCTGTGCACTAATACTTCGGTAGGCCTAAAGCTAAGCGACTGCCTCACCCAAATAGTTAGACCACTTGACGGTCTACCCCTTAGACCCCTGATAGGGGGTTAATAAAAGTTTAGATACCCCACACGATAGACAGGATCAGGGACCTAGCTTTCTTGGAAAATTAGGATGTTGTGGTCATCCACAAAATGAGCCCACTCGCTAATAGCAGTTTTGCTCTTCAGCCCTGCGATGTTCCACGAAACAATCTTAAGCAAAGCATCCTGGGTAGTTGGCTGGATATATGCAGACACCCTCGGGTTTAACCCTGTTTACATCCCAACAGCTATAGGGGTCTCTTCAACCGAGGAACCCAAGGACGGCATATCCACACCTTGGCCATCCTCCCGACCAACCCTGACCCTATCCAAAACATTCAATACGTGGACTACTGTATCCACCCCTAAAGAGACACCGGACGTTGCACCATTTCCAGCAATTTCATCACTCACCGGTGTGCCATCCACTAGATGGACCCTCTCCCCAACGCATATGCTTCTGTTCGCGTCTCTGCCTATCACCTGGGTCACTGTAGTACCACCAGTAGGATGTGTAAGTCAGTCTACCCCCTCTAAGCCTATAAAAGGCTCAAATCTATTTGACAGGGGGAGGTAGTGCTCCACCCTGTCAAGAGGACTTACACCACATGGTCTCCTTTTACGTATATAATGTGGGGGGAAGGATGGACCACATTTCGCACCGACATAGAAGTAGTTGAAACCTGGGGTTTGGATGTCTCCTTCTCTCCCAAATCTTGGTTCTCTACGGATAAAATCAACTACCCATGGGTCTCCAAAGTTCACAATAACGCAGTCACCTTCTAGATCCTTAACACTACTACCCACCCAACTCACCCTCCTAACAATTAATATCTCTGTATTGGAAAAGGGTATAGTGTTCTATTCTTGTTAAGCCAGAAGATGACTTTGTTTTTCAATTCCCTGTGAGTTTCAACTTTCTCAGCCCCAATCCTTGGTACTCCCACAAAAATAATCGTACAGGGTACTGACTCGGAGGGAAGATTTACACAAGGAAGCCGCTGATGAGTATCTTTACTACCCAGGGAGACAAGTCCAGTAGGCTGACTTTCTACTGTTTGAACACACGGTGCAAGCTGCTTTCTGACCATCACACCTGCCCCCGCACACTTGTTCCCAGTAGATCCAGATGTAATGCTCTCTACAGGGCACTTCTCCACACAGGGTTGGGCAGACTGAGAAACAGAATTTTCAGTAGAAATTAGTTGGGCAGCCCTACTGCAACTACTAGATCCTGTGACTTGGGAAGCAGAAACTGATGCCTTAGGACTCTCCATAACTTTCGCTCGCCTATCCAGCATGCTGGTATTCGCTGTAACTAGTTTTTCTAGTTGGTCCGGTTTGGAATTAATCGTTCTCGTTCTCTCAAGTAACGGTAGCATCAAGAATTTCACTAGCTTTTCCATTTTCTCTAAAAACCCCTCATTAATGCTACATTGGGCAACTGATTGGGAAATGTCTGAGGAGGCCATAGGCGGGCAGGGAAGCTGCACAAACATGTTGGGGAGCCTGGCTTAAATTGGATTTTTTCGGGATTTTGGCTGAGGCACCCTTCTGGGGACAACCCCCTCTTTTTCTTTTACTGGTTATAGAGGTAACTTTCGTATTTTTTCTCTGTTGACACCGGGGTTATAGCTTTGGGTGGAGGTCGAGGTGGCGAGAGAGATGTAGAGACACTACGCCCGAGTTACTAGAAACTGTACTAATTGATGTTGAACTTAGAATGGAACAAGCCACTGTATTGTCTGTCTCTCTCTGCATAAAACTAGATCTTGGGCTCGGAATAACTACGGGGTCTGTTGGTATGGGATGTTCGGGGGTAACTGCTGACCCAATTATACCCAGTGAGGAACGCTTTCCTGTTAAAAGATCTAAAGATAAGCGTTTCTCAATAAGGGCTATTTCTTTTTCTAACACCACTGCAGCCCGGTCAATGAATTGGTCAATAGTACCTGTGACCACCCCACACGTAGTAGAGAGAGTAATATTAGGACCCTTCCTAGAGCGTTGAGCCATTTTGCCTACTTTCCAACAACTGTAAACACAATTAAAAAAAAGATTAAAACTATAAAGACAGTACCCAGAACCCAAGATTTTGGGGAGGGAGGGAGGCCCAGTCCGGCCTCGATCGTCGTCGGACGGCCTCATACGATTCCGCACTTGTCCCGGGCTTTGCCCGGCGTGCGCCCGCGCGCGTCCCGCGTGTCGCGTATATGGACGTGTCTATATGCGGAGTGAAAGGGGCGGGAAGAGGTCCCAGCTGCGGCTGGTGATCCCGCAGAGACTACTGGTCCTCTCAGTCCACAACCCACAACTACTGCTCCAGTAATCCGCCTAAAATCAGCAAAAGTCTTAAAAAGTTCGGGAAGGTGGTCCCAGGGTTAAATGATGCAGAATCACAGCACTTCCTAACACCACGGCTGAGAGCGGCTCCCGCCAAGCGGGGGCCGCGAGCCGTTAAGTGCTATGGAGTGAAGGGGGCGGGAAGAGGTCCCAGCTTCGGTTTGTGGAATCCCGCAGAGACTGCTGGTCCTCGCAGTCCACAACCCACAACTATTGCTCCCGTAATCCGCCTAAGATCGGCAAAAGTCCTTAAAAAGTTCGTGAAGGTGGTCCGAGGGTTAAATGATGCAGAATCACAGCGCTTCCTAACACCACGGCTGTGAGCGGCTCCCGCGAAACGGGGGCCGCAAGCCATTAAGTGCTATGGAGTGAAGGGGGCGGGAAGGGGTCCCAGCTGCGGATGATGGAATCCCGCAGAGACTGCTGGTCCTCGAAGTCCACAACCCACAACTACTGCTCCAGTAATCCGCCTAAGATCGGCAAAAGTCTTAAAAAGTTCATGAAGGTGGTCCCAGGGTTAAATGATGCAGAATCACAGCGTTTCCTAACACCACGGCTGCGAGCGGCACCCTGTGTTTATTGAATAGGAAGATGTTATTATTTAAGCATAGGGAAATCATTTCATTCAACATGATGTTATATTCCTTGTATTTTATATTTCTCTTTTCTAGGAAAATCTTACAAGCATGAGTTCCAATGGAGTGTTCAATGTTGGTATATAATGAAATTACATCCATCGTTACCAATTTGTAGGATGGCAGCCATGTAACTTTTTCCAATTTCTTTAAAAGATCTGTTGTTATTTTTAGATATGAACTGAGGTTTTTTACCAAAGGTGATAGAAAGTGGTCAATGTAATCAGAAATAGGTTACAATAGTGAGTTGTTTGCAGTCACTATCGGTCTACCAGGTGGGTTCTCTTTGTTTTTATGAACTTTAGGAAGATAATAAAAGGTTGGCAGCTTTGGATATTTTTTATTCAAGTATCGATGTTCATCTTCATCAATCAAACCGTTTTGAAGCCACTTATATAGATGAGCTGTCAGCTTGTCTTGAATTTCTTTGGTTGGATCACCGGACAATAGTTGGTAACATTCGTGGTCCATCAGCTGTTTTCTTGCTTCCATTATGTAATCTTTTTTGTCCATGATGACGATATTTCCGCCTTTGTCCCCGGGTTTTATTTCAATGGTTTTATCTCCTTGTAAAGTTTTAAGAGCATCTATTTGTTTTTTGGATAGATTGTTTTTTCCTTTGTTATTTTTTATTTTATAGATCTCTTCCGTTTCTGCCTCATGGAAAATGTCTATCTTATTACCTGATGGTAAATTAGGATAGTATTTTGATTTTAATTTTAGGCCACTTTCTCCTGCTCCTTCCGTTGTCTAGAATTCTTGTAGTTCCATTAATGCATCGGTTCCTGAGAAACAGTTGTTGTGCCCATTGTCATCAGTGTCTCTAAGCCATCAGTGTCTTCTACTTGAAGAGAACTCTTCGCTTCTATAGTGATGGTGTCACGTTCAGTAGTTGTTTTCTCTACATAGATTTTTGCTAGTTTAAGTTTTCTCATATATTTGTATAAGTCAATTCTTGTTTGAGCGATATCAAAATGGGAGGTTGGACAAAAGTTTAATCCTTTTTTAAGGACTTGATTTTCAGTTGATGTTAAGATTTTTTGTGAGGTTAATTATATTCAGTTCTTGTGAGTTTAGGCCCTCCATTTCTATTTCCTGGGTTGTCTCAGGCGATCTTTGGACCATGTGTCCTCCCTTGCCTCTCTGGCCTCTTCTTGTCTTCTTCTTGTTGTTCCTCTTCCACGGCCTCTCCCACCACCTCTTTTCGGTTGATTGCTTTTGTTTTGCTGTTCCAATGCCATACGCGTCTCTGTTAAAAAATTGGTCTTTTTTCTCGAGTCTGTAGATGTTTGTGGGGTGCCTTCATTTTCGCTAACCTCTGCACTTGACAGGGAATCAACGCTCGAAGATTGTTAGTTAGTCGTTTCCAATTGAGTTTTACCTTTTCTTGACTCCTATTGCCTGCCAAAAGTGAAAATTCTGCCTTCTTCAAAATCTAATTAATCCTGTAGAAAAGTATGTTGTTTGCGCTGTTTTACTATTTCCTCACGTTTCTCTAAATTTTTTAGGATGTCTGACTTGAGTTTTTGCAGGTCTTAACTTAATATCATTTTATTGATTTCCCCTTCCAAGTTTTTCAATTCCTTTCTACTTTCTTTCAAAGCTTTGTCAATGTGCTTAACTAAAATGATAATAAGCCCCGTTGATGACTCCAGTAGGTGCTTCCCCCACTCTTGTAAAAGGTACCCGCTTGTGTCCTAATGACTCTGCATTAACATGAGTCGGAGGCCTCTGGGAATTCTCTTGACTTCCAAATACTTTTGTAGGGTTATGAGTTCCCACCATTTATTGATTTCTTTTTTTGAGAATCTTTCCCAATATCTAAGTTTATCTCTGCTGTTACCAGTTGTTGTAATTTCTCTCCTTTTAATTCTTGGTGTACTTGTCATTGTGAATAAGTTGGGCATTTCTTCATTCCGTTTGGCCTCTCGTGTTTCCATGGCAATTGTTTTTTTCAAATGTTTTGTATGTATTAAAGTCGCTTCTCCTCACGAGTCCCGTTTCCCTTTGTGTCGTTTTCGCTAGTGGAAATCTGCTTGTAAAGGTCAAATCGCTGACGTTTTTCCTTTTGTTGTTTCGTTTATCTTTCAAGGACAGTTGACGTTCAATGCTTCGGTTTAAATGGAGGATATTTCATAGGGAAAACAATAGCGTATGTTTCGATATTGCAACACAATGCAATTCTGAATGAAAGTAAATCGAGAAACTTGTGAATTGTAAACAAGCATCATGAACGCTCACCAGAGAGCATGAAGTGAATGTACATGGTTACAAAATGGACAGAAAGCATTTATGGATAGTTAAATATTTTATTTTAGTAATGCACTTAAGAAACACATGCACTCTAAATGTCTTTTCATTTATAAACTCACATGTTTGTAAGTTTTTGTATAAATGAACCACATTCACCATAATGCACTACACCTGAAAACAGGAAGTAAATGGGTGCTACTAGAAATAAAAGATGTCTGTTTCAAGAGTGCAGTATCCCGTGAACAAGCCTTGTGGAAAGGTGAAAGGCGTTGGGTAAGGCAACTTTTTAGAAATAAAGCCACCTTAAAACTCCTGAAAATACGAGTGAGTGCGTTTTCCTTAATTAAACCGGACTGTCCTGATGCAGGAGATTTGTTCGATATATATAGATATATATATATATACATATATATATATACATATATATATATATATATATATATACATATATATATATATATATATATATATATATATATATATATATATATATATATATATATATATATATATATATATATATATATATATTCACACGTGAAATCCGGCGCAATCCTTCCCCAGTAAATCAAAAGGAATCACACAGGAGCCGTGGCCTCTATTTCGGTGCAGATTTATTCAGACACAAACGTCCTACGCGTTTCGGAGTGGAACACTCCTTCGTCACGGGCAAACTTTGTGCATTTCATTTTGGTTAATAAAGTTAATCAACATGTCACGTGATTTAGTAAACATAAACAAAATACTTCTTCATATTAACAACATATGAGTATTTGCAATAATAAAACGTTTTTACAAGGCTTTTTAAATGTCAACGGAAGGTAAGTGACTAGCATTTCTGGAACAGTATTTGAGCACGTTTGAGAACTCCCTGCTTTATATATATAGCGTTCGAGTGTCGCATTCAACTGGCACTCGTAAACTTAAAACAGTTAAAGACCATCTTTCAAATGATAAATTCAATATAAGGAGTGGTGCTCAATTCTGGTCGACATATATACAGTTAAAGTAAATACCGTGTAAGTAAAAAGTCGGCCGTTTTGGGATTCGAACCCCTGTTAATCAAAAAGTTGAGCAGTGGTGTATTAGTCCACCGCGCCACGGGAATACTGATTCATATCTTTCGGAAAGAGTACTCTTAAAGTTAAGATCGCTTCTGTAAATGGTATGGATACCTGCTGCAACCAGTTTCAAAATTTAGACTGAAACTCAGCTTCATCGTTTTCAATGCCCCAGTGGGCAAAACATACTATGTACGTAATACCAGGTATTAATTAAAATCTGTGAATAATACTGATAATTCTCAGTATCAAACATAAACATCACTGTTTGTAATAGACCATTCAATTTGTGAAACGAAGCCCTTATATAAGCAAATGTCAGCACACAATTTACGCATTATTTGCTTCAATATCGTACAATCTTAGAAACATGGAGGTCCTGTTAAATACACATGTTTTGGTGAGCACAGTTCAATAATGCCCCAGTGGGCTAGATCAAATGAAAGAAAATAGCTGGAGTGTTGCCCCAGAGTGCAAACTGTTCGGAGGATAGCCAATTCATCATTTCTTCCTCAAGTATCTGTTACCTTGAAAAAAGACAGAACGTCTATTAAAATCTTCGTATCGTAACAGAAGTCACACAAAATTTCTAAAAACAGCAAGTAGTAACAGTGGCAGATATGCATCAACAAATTGAATCAAATATGCATGTTAATGTAAATGTACAGATAACTCTTCATCCATATTCAACCCATGGGGCACCATGGTGTTGAATCTAATTATGAATTTGGATTCTAATTTTCTGAGTTCTAGCAATCTGTTGCCACCTCTTGTATTAGGAAAAACACAATCAATGGCAGCAAACTTGATAAGATTAGCATTACTGTTGTGTTTCTCTTGAAAGTGCCGGGCCACTGGGTATGTTTTATCATTCTTATTGATAGCCCTTAGGTGTTCTAACACTCTTTTCTTTCCTGGATGGATGGTGCTTCCTATATAATACTTAGAACATGGACACTTGAGAATGTACACCACATATTCCGTATTACAGTTCAGGTGTTTTTGTATAACCCACGGGGCATCGTTATTGTTGAATTTCACTGTTTTGATGCTGGTACTGTATTTGCAGGCCTTACATTGATTGCATGTGAAAAACCCTTTGACTGCATTTTCTTTTTTGGGGGTTGGGATCATGTTGTTACATAATTGGTCTCTTAAAGACTTGGGTTTGCGAAAGGTTAGAGAAGGATAATCTCCTATACAATCTTTCAAATCCTTATCTGTTTTTAGCACTTCCCAAAACTTTTTTAGGCTCCTCCTAACCTCCCATGCATGAGTGCTATAGGTAGTGATAAACCTTATAGGTTCTTCAGGCTTGATGACTACATCAGTTTCCTTAGGGAACAATAATTCATGGCGATTGAAAGCTTCTACTTTTTTAATCGCCTTAGTCACAGTTTTAACACTGTAGCCACGTGCTAGGAAACGTTCTTGCATGATGTTTTTTTCTTTTTCAAATTTGCTGATGGTACTGCAATTTCTGCGAGCCCGCAGAAGCTCACCAAAAGGTATGCTTTGTATGAGGTTGTGTGGATGGCAACTGTCAGCATGTAGTAGACTGTTGCCAGCCGTGGATTTTCTAAATAAAGAACTTTCTATGGTGTCATTTTTTGTCTCAAGTTTAAGATCCAAGAATTCCATGGTATCTTTGCTAATTTGGTGTGTGAATTGGAGATTCATGTCATTAGTATTAAGGATCTCTACAAATTCAATGGCTTGTGCCTCCGAACCACTCCACACACAAAAGATATCATCTATGTAGCGTAACCAGAGGACGGCATGGGTTTTGAAAAGATCGATGTTGCGGTCCACCTGCTCCTCCCACCAGCCCAGGTAGAGACCTGCAAAGCTGGGGGCGAAGCAGGTTCCCATAGCCGTCCCCTGGATCTGCCTGTAGATGTTCTTATCGAAAAGGAAAAAATTATTGCTCAAACACATCTCTATCATTTTGAGCAACATCTCTGTATGGTGTAACAAACTTGCTGGTCTGCTGTGGAGAAAGTATTTACATGTATCTAGGCCTAAAGTTTGCGGAATACTCGTGTAAAGACTGCAAACATCCAGTCCCAACATAAAGTACTCAGAAGACCATTTCATGCCTGATATGTGTCTAAGGAAATCGCTGGTATCTCGGACATAGGATGGGAGGGATTGAACCAGGGGTTGGAGAAAGTAATCTACGTATTTGGATGTATTCTCTAAAGCACTCCCACAGGAAGAGACAATGGGCCTCCCTGGTGGTCGTTGGGCGTTTTTGTGCAATTTAGGAAGCAGATATAGTACAGGTAATTTAGGGTATTTACATGCCAAATAAGAAAATTCATCTGGGCTTATTATGCACTCATCCTTCCACTCTGTGATCTGCTTCGCCCCCAGCTTTGCAGGTCTCTACCTGGGCTGGTGGGAGGAGCAGGTGGTCCGCAACATCGATCTTTTCAAAACCCATGCCGTCCTCTGGTTACGCTACATAGATGATATCTTTTGTGTGTGGAGTGGTTCGGAGGCACAAGCCATTGAATTTGTAGAGATCCTTAATACTAATGACATGAATCTCCAATTCACACACCAAATTAGCAAAGATACCATGGAATTCTTGGATCTTAAACTTGAGACAAAAAATGACACCATAGAAAGTTCTTTATTTAGAAAATCCACGGCTGGCAACAGTCTACTACATGCTGACAGTTGCCATCCACACAACCTCATACAAAGCATACCTTTTGGTGAGCTTCTGCGGGCTCGCAGAAATTGCAGTACCATCAGCAAATTTGAAAAAGAAAAAAACATCATGCAAGAACGTTTCCTAGCACGTGGCTACAGTGTTAAAACTGTGACTAAGGCGATTAAAAAAGTAGAAGCTTTCAATCGCCATGAATTATTGTTCCCTAAGGAAACTGATGTAGTCATCAAGCCTGAAGAACCTATAAGGTTTATCACTACCTATAGCACTCATGCATGGGAGGTTAGGAGGAGCCTAAAAAAGTTTTGGGAAGTGCTAAAAACAGATAAGGATTTGAAAGATTGTATAGGAGATTATCCATCTCTAACCTTTCGCAAACCCAAGTCTTTAAGAGACCAATTATGTAACAACATGATCCCAACCCCCAAAAAAGAAAATGCAGTCAAAGGGTTTTTCACATGCAATCAATGTAAGGCCTGCAAATACAGTACCAGCATCAAAACAGTGAAATTCAACAATAACGATGCCCCGTGGGTTATACAAAAACACCTGAACTGTAATACGGAATATGTGGTGTACATTCTCAAGTGTCCATGTTCTAAGTATTATATAGGAAGCACCATCCATCCAGGAAAGAAAAGAGTGTTAGAACACCTAAGGGCTATCAATAAGAATGATAAAACATACCCAGTGGCCCGGCACTTTCAAGAGAAACACAACAGTAATGCTAATCTTATCAAGTTTGCTGCCATTGATTGTGTTTTTCCTAATACAAGAGGTGGCAACAGATTGCTAGAACTCAGAAAATTAGAATCCAAATTCATAATTAGATTCAACACCATGGTGCCCCATGGGTTGAATATGGATGAAGAGTTATCTGTACATTTACATTAACATGCATATTTGATTCAATTTGTTGATGCATATCTGCCACTGTTACTACTTGCTGTTTTTAGAAATTTTGTGTGACTTCTGTTACGATACGAAGATTTTAATAGACGTTCTGTCTTTTTTCAAGGTAACAGATACTTGAGGAAGAAATGATGAATTGGCTATCCTCCGAACAGTTTGCACTCTGGGGCAACACTCCAGCTATTTTCTTTCATTTGATCTAGCCCACTGGGGCATTATTGAACTGTGCTCACCAAAACATGTGTATTTAACAGGACCTCCATGTTTCTAAGATTGTACGATATTGAAGCAAATAATGCGTAAATTGTGTGCTGACATTTGCTTATATAAGGGCTTCGTTTCACAAATTGAATGGTCTATTACAAACAGTGATGTTTATGTTTGATACTGAGAATTATCAGTATTATTCACAGATTTTAATTAATACCTGGTATTACGTACATAGTATGTTTTGCCCACTGGGGCATTGAAAACGATGAAGCTGAGTTTCAGTCTAAATTTTGAAACTGGTTGCAGCAGGTATCCATACCATTTACAGAAGCGATCTTAACTTTAAGAGTACTCTTTCCGAAAGATATGAATCAGTATTCCCGTGGCGCGGTGGACTAATACACCACTGCTCAACTTTTTGATTAACAGGGGTTCGAATCCCAAAACGGCCGACTTTTTACTTACACGGTATTTACTTTAACTGTATATATGTCGACCAGAATTGAGCACCACTCCTTATATTGAATTTATCATTTGAAAGATGGTCTTTAACTGTTTTAAGTTTACGAGTGCCAGTTGAATGCGACACTCGAACGCTATATATATAAAGCAGGGAGTTCTCAAACGTGCTCAAATACTGTTCCAGAAATGCTAGTCACTTACCTTCCGTTGACATTTAAAAAGCCTTGTAAAAACGTTTTATTATTGCAAATACTCATATGTTGTTAATATGAAGAAGTATTTTGTTTATGTTTACTAAATCACGTGACATGTTGATTAACTTTATTAACCAAAATGAAATGCACAAAGTTTGCCCGTGACGAAGGAGTGTTCCACTCCGAAACGCGTAGGACGTTTGTGTCTGAATAAATCTGCACCGAAATAGAGGCCACGGCTCCTGTGTGATTCCTTTTGATTTACTGGGGAAGGATTGCGCCGGATTTCACGTGTGAATAATTTGGGGGTGGCTACCCCAGCCGTGAGCCCGCCGAACCAGTGGCTTGGGACCAGCTACGAACTTTGTGTTTATTTATATATATATATATATATATATATATATATATATATATATATTCACTGAAAAAACCATAGGTTTCACACCAGTTATAGTTAGGAATTAGCATTTAAAAAACCTATTAAATTCACTGAAAAAACCATAGGTTTCACACCAGTTATAGTTACCTGGAAATTTTACTGACATAAAACCATTGAAATTCCCACGTTATAGTTAGTTGGACTCACTATAACTTGCGCGCCTGCAATGCACTGCTGATGACGTCACATACTACATCACTCATGACATGGTCAGTGACATCACTCATGACATCACTGATGACACCGTCCAGTGAATGTGTGTCTTTCTGAAAAATAAATATGTTTTATATATGTATTTGTAAAGGACGATGGAAGAATAAATGGTTAAATAAGTGTGTAAATGGATGTTTTTTTTAAAAGAATTGATTGGTAAACTGCCTTATTAAGTGTATCTTAGTGAATACATATATTAGCGAGTAACTTTTAAATATTGTAATATATGTATCAGTGTTTCACTTTGTGTATAAGTGGCTGCATGGGTTGGGGACTGACTCACTGTTTGTATGTGTTTTAAAGACAGCATATGTGCAGGACTGTATGGGTGGATGAGTGTGTATATGTGTGTGTTAGTGAGTGAATGACTGTCTCACTGGTGTCTTTATCAGTAACAAGATATGTTTTAATCTAGTATATGTGAGTATTGATGTATATAAGTGAGTATATGAGAGAGTGAGAGATTGTAAGAGTTCCTGTTTAAATAAGTATGTGTTTCTATAAGTGATTGTTTAAGTGAGTAAGTATGTGTAAGTTTCCTTAGAAGTAAGGTGGTAGTGTGTGTATAGTTGTATATGCAAATAAATGGATGTTCAATAGTTTATTTGCATGTGTGAGTAACTTTTGGATGACTGTCGGTGTGTAACAGAATGTATAGGTGTATCACTACATATGATGAGTGAGTATATGTATGAGTGACTATATAGAACTGTTGGTGAATGAGTGAATGTGTATATAGATGGTGGAATTACTGAATTGGTTGTTGTAACTGGTATGGGTATCTCCATTTTTTTGAAAATGTTAGTTTCTATTTTTGAACATGTGTTTCAAGGGTTACATTACACTGAAAGGATATCTGTCACTTTCTCACAAGGATGGTGTCATCAGTGATGTCATGAGTGATGTCACTGACCATGTCATGAGTGATGTAATATGTGACGTCATCAGCAGTGCATTGCAGGCGCGCAAGTTATAGTGAGTCCAACTAACTATAACGTGAGAATTTCAATGGTTTTATGTCAGTAAAATTTCCAGGTAACTATAACTGGTGTGAAACCTATGTTTTTTTCAGTGAATTTAATAGGTTTTTTAAATGCTAATTCCTAACTATAACTGGTGTGAAACCTATGGTTTTTTCAGTGAATTTCATAGGTTTTTAAATGCTAATTCCTTACTATATATAGGGCCTCAAACCTATGTAACTGTGCATGAGAGCCAGTGAATGTGTGAGTGGCTGTATAGATCATTGTGAACTTGTATCAGAGATTGTATAAGAGAGTAAATATGTGTTAGTATATATTTGAATAAGTAAGGTGTGTATAACTGTATAGTTAAGGAAATGGAGGTGAGTGATTCTTTGCATGATTGACTAGGTGTGTGAGTAACTCCATGGATGAGTGACAGTGTGTGAGTGTGTGTATACACTGAGTGTATCTAAGGTTATATTAGAGTCTGAAGAGGTTCATCGTATTAGCACAAGAATGATGTCATCAGTGATGTGATCAATGATGTCAAATGAGATGTCATCAGTGATGTCATTTGCGATGTCATCAGGGATGTCATCAGTAATGTCACTGACCATGTCATGAATGATGTAATATGTGACATCATCAGCAGTGGATTGCGCGAAATATATAGTTAGTGCAACTAACTATATATGGGAATTTCATTGGTTTTGTTTGATTAAAATATTCACCTAACTATATATGGTCTCAAACCTATGGTTTTTTCTGTGAATTTCAATGGTTTTTTAATAGCAAATATCAATAGCTGTAAAATAGATACTTCATTAAAATGAATAATGTATTTTATATTTATTTAATACAATTTTTTTATGTTTATTTTTTATTTATTTATTTTTTAATTTTCCTCGGTCCGCTTCCGTTACGCGCACCGGGCAGTGCACCGTTAAGCGCAACTCTGTTTAGCGCCCGGTGCGCGTAACGGTGAGCGCCCCGTCAGCGCAATTGCCGCAAACGAAAACAACATCGTGACGCACTGCGTAAGCGTGACGTATCGCGTAACCACGTGATGCGTTCTTTCGGCGCGCTGCATAAACGCACCCGGAAGCGCTCCGTAGCGCGACCCAGAGCGCGCAACGTAAGCGTGTCGGAGCGCGTAACGTAAGCGCGTCGGGGCATGTGACCTGAAAATAACACTTTTCATTGGTTCTCAACTTTTTTTTTCTCCAAATGATGAAAGCCCCCTCCTTTTTTCCTCATTCTTACTTTCTTCTTTGAGAGAGCAAGAGCTATTTGTGAGCAGAGAAATGGCTTCAGTAGTAGCTGCAGCCGGTGCATCCCCACCTCCACCACCACCACCACCCAGAAAGGAAGGTCCACCACCCCAGATCCTTCCAGGAGTTGAAGAAGAGGAGGAAGAAGATGATGAGGAGGAACAGCCTAGGAGATTCGTGCGGGAAGAACCTAGGGAAAGGCATGTGAAAGTGCATTTTATATGGGAGTACTTCTCCATCCCTGCTGGGCTTAAAAAAGTGAATGCCCCACATGTCACCTGTTTGATTTGCAACAAAGTCCTCTCCAGGGGCAACCCAAATAAAAAGTATTCCTTTGGGAATTATACAATGATCCACCACATGAAGAGGTGGCATCCTAACAATTTGGCCAGGCTGAGGTACGGGCCATGCTTCAGAAGAACAGAGATCCTCAGGCCAGCACCTCCAAAGGTGAAATTTCTTTTGCAGACCAGAAGGGCGCCAAATGGGGCCAGACATACAAAAAAAATTTGGTGGATTTAAGTTTGTCTGCATTTATTGTGAAAAGTCCATCTGCTACGGGCAACTAAGTATTACCCTCATTAATGATACTATAGACAACCACCACTGCAGCAAGAAAAGAAAGCAGTTGCTTTTTTCAATGTTTTGCTCCTGTTGAGCCACTGTTAATTCCCAGTTTTTTGTTTCTTCCCTAACTATTCGTCAAATAGTTCATAAAAACCAAACAAAAACAAAAAATGTTCAGAAAAATAAAAAAATATATAAAACAACAAAATATCCAGCACGTTTGCGACGGTGTACCCCTGTCTGCCAAGATCGGGCCCTTTGTCTGTTGTATGTACAATCTTTGCTCTGTTGCAAACTTTTTCGACAGAGTCTAGAAACTTGTGTAGAATATAACGGATACATGTCTTCCACTGTCAACTGCACACAGGATTACTCTTTAATGCAAATATTACAACATCAATACCTCTACAAACCTATACTGCAGGAGCTCATGAGTTTTGTAAACATGTACACCCAATAGCTGGACCCTGACTGTGCAAAATTCGCTAGGTATTTGGCCCTGGGGAGGGCTATATATATATATATCTCAGATGGCCATGGTTAACTTAGTTAGTTATGATGCCCCTCCCATCAAAACAGTCAATAATAATTAGCACATTATCCATATCTGGGTTTGCCATGCCCTTTTTAGGTCTCGCGACCTATCGATGTGCGCAAGCGCATCGAGCGGAGCGAGAATTCATGTCGGCAAAACACAAGTCAAACCAAAGGGCTTTCAGCCTCGCGGTTTTCATGAAGTTCACGTGAACAAGCACGCGCATTCAGGGCCAGCCCAGCACATCAAAGGGCTTCTCCTCCCCTAATTATTCATGGCCGGCCGCAGGCCGGCCGTACTCTGTTTCCCAAGCCCGCCCCCATCCTCCACGCCCCCCATCCTCCACGCATCTCCTTTCACCATGCCTGCACTCAGCCCAGCACATCAAAGGGCTTCTCCTCCCCTAATTATTCATGGCCGGCCGCAGGCCGGACGTACTCTGTTTCCCAAGCCCCGCCCCCATCCTCCACGCCCCCCATCCTCCACGCCCCCCATCCTCCACGCATCTCCTTTCACAATGCCTGCACTCTATGCTTACCCACATCGCATCGCCTACAATAATGTCCTTTGAAATCTGCAGGCTGATTCATTCATATGTTATTTGAGTCACATTTATTTTTACGATTTCGAATATTTTAATTAATTTTATGGTATAATTTATGGTGATGTCGTTTCTGCAAGCTTCATAAATAAAATTGCCCACTTTCCCACATTTGCAGAGTACAGCGTGTCCTTGCTCACAGAGCAGCATACTGCGTGAAACGAAATGCGTTGTCAATTAGACATTTTGGGAAGGAGATCTCTGTTAAGGCCGGCCGTACTCTGTTTCCCAAGCCCGCCCCCATCCTCCACGCATCTCCTTTCACCATGCCTGCACTCTGGCCGGCCGTACTCTGTTTCCCAAGCCCGCCCCCATTCTCCACGCATCTCCTTTCACCATGCCTGCACTCTGGCCGGCCGTACTCTGTTTCCCAAACCCGCACCCATCCTCCACGCATCTCCTTTCACCATGCTTGCACTCTATACTTACCCACATCGCATCGCCTACAATAGCAATAGCCTAAGCAGCATTTCTCCTGCACAAGGCTCGCAAAAGGCTCTCCTCCCTCCCCACTAATATTCACTGTCAGGACCTCCTGTTCAGCTAGTGCGTATAGCACGGTCATAGTGGAAGAGACCTCAAAAGAGATCCTTCCTAAAATCAGGGGGTCGTCTACTACCCTATTCCACCGGACCCTATGCCTATCATTTGTAAGGAGGGTCTCTGCGGTAGCAATCTCAGTAGTTACGTTACTCTCCAGTCTACCCTCAATTTTTAAACTAAGGAGGAGCGGGTTATGGTCGCTCTCCGGGCGAGGGAAGATTGTCATATCATCTAGATAGGGCCAGTACTCTGCCTTAATTAAGATATAATCAATTCAACTAGTATTAATACCATTGTCAAATGTTATCCGACCAGTTTTGTCGGAACTAGATCGTCCATTGATGGCTCTTTGTCCCCACTCAAGGCACAGACCCAACCACTGTAAGGCAGCCTCAGTCCACTTCTTAAAAGGTTTCATATCAAGTCGTGGAATATTCCATTGAGCATCTTCCTCTGCAAAGATATCATCCCCCTCAAAGGGAAGGGGTTCGAAGGTACAATTTAGGTCACCTGCCACAACCACAAACCTTTCCCTCCCGATGGAGTCAAGGAAGAGATCTAGCTCATTTAAAATACCCGGGCTCCGCCCCCCTGGTAGCCCACGAACATAAATAAATTACAACAATAATCTCCATGTGGTTAGGCCCGGTTAACCTTACCCCAAGAATGTCCGTGCTGTGCACTAATACTTCGGTAGGCCTAAAGCTAAGCGACTGCCTCACCCAAATAGTTAGACCACTTGACGGTCTACCCCTTAGACCCCTGATAGGGGGTTAATAAAAGTTTAGATACCCCACACGATAGACAGGATCAGGGGCCTAGCTTTCTTGGAAAATTAGGATGTTGTGGTCATCCACAAAATGAGCCCACTCGCTAATAGCAGTTTTGCTCTTCAGCCCTGCGATGTTCCACGAAACAATCTTAAGCAAAGCATCCTGGGTAGTTGGCTGGATATATGCAGACACCCTCGGGTTTAACCCTGTTTACATCCCAACAGCTATAGGGGTCTCTTCAACCGAGGAACCCAAGGACGGCATATCCACACCTTGGCCATCCTCCAGACCAACCCTGACCCTATCCAAAACATTCAATACGTGGACTACTGTATCCACCCCTAAAGAGACACCGGACGTTGCACCATTTCCAGCAATTTCATCACTCACCGGTGTGCCATCCACTAGATGGACCCTCTCCCCAACGGATATGCTTCTGTTCGCGTCTCTGCCTATCACCTGGGTCACTGTAGTACCACCAGTAGGATGTGTAAGTCAGTCTACCCCCTCTAAGCCTATAAAAGGCTCAAATCTATTTGACAGGGGGAGGTAGTGCTCCACCCTGTCAAGAGGACTTACACCACATGGTCTCCTTTTACGTATATAATGTGGGGGGAAGGATGGACCACATTTCGCACCGACATAGAAGTAGTTGAAACCTGGGGTTTGGATGTCTCCTTCTCTCCCAAATCTTGGTTCTCTACGGATAAAATCAACTACCCATGGGTCTCCAAAGTTCACAATAACGCAGTCACCTTCTAGATCCTTAACACTACTACCCACCCAACTCACCCTCCTAACAATTAATATCTCTGTATTGGAAAAGGGTATAGTGTTCTATTCTTGTTAAGCCAGAAGATGACTTTGTTTTTCAATTCCCTGTGAGTTTCAACTTTCTCAGCCCCAATCCTTGGTACTCCCACAAAAATAATCGTACAGGGTACTGACTCGGAGGGAAGATTTACACAAGGAAGCCGCTGATGAGTATCTTTACTACCCAGGGAGACAAGTCCAGTAGGCTGACTTTCTACTGTTTGAACACACGGTGCAAGCTGCTTTCTGACCATCACACCTGCCCCCGCACACTTGTTCCCAGTAGATCCAGATGTAATGCTCTCTACAGGGCACTTCTCCACACAGGGTTGGGCAGACTGAGAAACAGAATTTTCAGTAGAAATTAGTTGGGCAGCCCTACTGCAACTACTAGATCCTGTGACTTGGGAAGCAGAAACTGATGCCTTAGGACTCTCCATAACTTTCGCTCGCCTATCCAGCGTGCTGGTATTCGCTGTAACTAGTTTTTCTAGTTGGTCCGGTTTGGAATTAATCGTTCTCGTTCTCTCAAGTAACGGTAGCATCAAGAATTTCACTAGCTTTTCCATTTTCTCTAAAAACCCCTCATTAATGCTACATTGGGCAACTGATTGGGAAATGTCTGAGGAGGCCATAGGCGGGCAGGGAAGCTGCACAAACATGTTGGGGAGCCTGGCTTAAATTGGATTTTTTCGGGATTTTGGCTGAGGCACCATTCTGGGGACAACCCCCTCTTTTTCTTTTACTGGTTATAGAGGTAACTTTCGTATTTTTTCTCTGTTGACACCGGGGTTATAGCTTTGGGTGGAGGTCGAGGTGGCGAGAGAGATGTAGAGACACTACGCCCGAGTTACTAGAAACTGTACTAATTGATGTTGAACTTAGAATGGAACAAGCCACTGTATTGTCTGTCTCTCTCTGCATAAAACTAGATCTTGGGCTCGGAATAACTAAGGGGTCTGTTGGTATGGGATGTTCGGGGGTAACTGCTGACCCAATTATACCCAGTGAGGAACGCTTTCCTGTTAAAAGATCTAAAGATAAGCGTTTCTCAATAAGGGCTATTTCTTTTTCTAACACCACTGCAGCCCGGTCAATGAATTGGTCAATAGTACCTGTGACCACTCCACACGTAGTAGAGAGAGTAATATTAGGACCCTTCCTAGAGCGTTGAGCCATTTTGCCTACTTTCCAACAACTGTAAACACAATTAAAAAAAAAGATTAAAACTATAAAGACAGTACCCAGAACCCAAGATTTTGGGGAGGGAGGGAGGCCCAGTCCGGCCTCGATCGTCGTCGGACGGCCTCATACGATTCCGCACTTGTCCCGGGCTTTGCCCGGCGTGCGCCCGCGCGCGTCCCGCTTGTCGCGTATATGGACGTGCCTATATGCGGAGTGAAAGGGGCGGGAAGAGGTCCCAGCTGCGGCTGGTGATCCCGCAGAGACTACTGGTCCTCGCAGTCCACAACCCACAACTACTGCTCCAGTAATCCGCCTAAAATCAGCAAAAGTCTTAAAAAGTTCGGGAAGGTGGTCCCAGGGTTAAATGATGCAGAATCACAGCACTTCCTAACACCACGGCTGAGAGCGGCTCCCGCCAAGCGGGGGCCGCGAGCCGTTAAGTGCTATGGAGTGAAGGGGGCGGGAAGAGGTCCCAGCTTCGGTTTGTGGAATCCCGCAGAGACTGCTGGTCCTCGCAGTCCACAACCCACAACTATTGCTCCCGTAATCCGCCTAAGATCTGCAAAAGTCCTTAAAAAGTTCGTGAAGGTGGTCCGAGGGTTAAATGATGCAGAATCACAGCGCTTCCTAACACCACGGCTGCGAGCGGCTCCCGCGAAACGGGGGCCGCAAGCCATTAAGTGCTATGGAGTGAAGGGGGCGGGAAGGGGTCCCAGCTGCGGATGATGGAATCCCGCAGAGACTGCTGGTCCTCGAAGTCCACAACCCACAACTACTGCTCCAGTAATCCGCCTAAGATCGGCAAAAGTCTTAAAAAGTTCATGAAGGTGGTCCCAGGGTTAAATGATGCAGAATCACAGCGTTTCCTAACACCACGGCTGCGAGCGGCACCCTGTGTTTATTGAATAGGAAGATGTTATTATTTAAGCATAGGGAAATCATTTCATTCAACATGATGTTATATTCCTTGTATTTTATATTTCTCTTTTCTAGGAAAAACTTACAAGCATGAGTTCCAATGGAGTGTTCAATGTTGGTATATAATGAAATTACATCCATCGTTACCAATTTGTAGGATGGCAGCCATGTAACTTTTTCCAATTTCTTTAAAAGATCTGTTGTTATTTTTAGATATGAACTGAGGTTTTTTACCAAAGGTGATAGAAAGTGGTCAATGTAATCAGAAATAGGTTACAATAGTGAGTTGTTTGCAGTCACTATCGGTCTACCAGGTGGGTTCTCTTTGTTTTTATGAACTTTAGGAAGATAATAAAAGGTTGGTAGCTTTGGATATTTTTTATTCAAGTATCGATGTTCATCTTCATCAATCAAACCGTTTTGAAGCCACTTATATAGATGAGCTGTCAGCTTGTCTTGAATTTCTTTGGTTGGATCACCGGACAATAGTTGGTAACATTCGTGGTCCATCAGCTGTTTTCTTGCTTCCATTATGTAATCTTTTTTGTCCATGATGACGATATTTCCGCCTTTGTCCCCGGGTTTTATTTCAATGGTTTTATCTCCTTGTAAAGTTTTAAGAGCATCTATTTGTTTTTTGGATAGATTGTTTTTTCCTTTGTTATTTTTTATTTTATAGATCTCTTCCGTTTCTGCCTCATGGAAAATGTCTATCTTATTACCTGATGGTAAATTAGGATAGTATTTTGATTTTAATTTTAGGCCACTTTCTCCTGCTCCTTCCGTTGTCTAGAATTCTTGTAGTTCCATTAATGCATCGGTTCCTGAGAAACAGTTGTTGTGCCCATTGTCATCAGTGTCTCTAAGCCATCAGTGTCTTCTACTTGAAGAGAACTCTTTGCCTCTATAGTGATGGTGTCACGTTCAGTAGTTGTTTTCTCTACATAGATTTTTGCTAGTTTAAGTTTTCTCATATATTTGTATAAGTCAATTCTTGTTTGAGCGATATCAAAATGGGAGGTTGGACAAAAGTTTAATCCTTTTTTAAGGACTTGATTTTCAGTTGATGTTAAGATTTTTTGTGAGGTTAATTATATTCAGTTCTTGTGAGTTTAGGCCCTCCATTTCTATTTCCTGGGTTGTCTCAGGCGATCTTTGGACCATGTGTCCTCCCTTGCCTCTCTGGCCTCTTCTTGTCTTCTTCTTGTTGTTCCTCTTCCACGGCCTCTCCCACCACCTCTTTTCGGTTGATTGCTTTTGTTTTGCTGTTCCAATGCCATACGCGTCTCTGTTAAAAAATTGGTCTTTTTTCTCTAGTCTGTAGATGTTTGTGGGGTGCCTTCATTTTTGCTAACCTCTGCACTTGACAGGGAATCAACGCTCGAAGATTGTTAGTTAGTTGTTTCCAATTGAGTTTTACCTTTTCTTGACTCCTATTGCCTGCCAAAAGTGAAAATTCTGCCTTCTTCAAAATCTAATTAATCCTGTAGAAACGTATGTTGTTTGCGCTGTTTTACTATTTCCTCACGTTTCTCTAAATTTTTTAGGATGTCTGACTTGAGTTTTTGCAGGTCTTAACTTAATATAATTTTATTGATTTCCCCTTCCAAGTTTTTCAATTCCTTTCTACTTTCTTTCAAAGCTTTGTCAATGTGCTTAACTAAAATGATAATAAGCCCCGTTGATGACTCCAGTAGGTGCTTCCCCCACTCTTGTAAAAGGTACCCGCTTGTGTCCTAATGACTCTGCATTAACATGAGTCGGAGGCCTCTGGGAATTCTCTTGACTTCCAAATACTTTTGTAGGGTTATGAGTTCCCACCATTTATTGATTTCTTTTTTTGAGAATCTTTCCCAATATCTAAGTTTATCTCTGCTGTTACCAGTTGTTGTAATTTCTCTCCTTTTAATTCTTGGTGTACTTGTCATTGTGAATAAGTTGGGCATTTCTTCATTCCGTTTGGCCTCTCGTGTTTCCATGGCAATTGTTTTTTTCAAATGTTTTGTATGTATTAAAGTCGCTTCTCCTCACAAGTCCCGTTTCCCTTTGTGTCGTTTTCGCTAGTGGAAATCTGCTTGTAAAGGTCAAATCGCTGACGTTTTTCCTTTTGTTGTTTCGTTTATCTTTCAACGACAGTTGACGTTCAATGCTTCGGTTTAAATGGAGGATATTTCATAGGGAAAACAATAGCGTATGTTTCGATATTGCAACGCAATGCAATTCTGAATGAAAGTAAATCGAGAAACTTGTGAATTGTAAACAAGCATCATGAACGCTCACCAGAGAGCATGAAGTGAATGTACATGGTTACAAAATGGACAGAAAGCATTTATGGATAGTTAAATATTTTATTTTAGTAATGCACTTAAGAAACACATGCACTCTAAATGTCTTTTCATTTATAAACTCACATGTTTGTAAGTTTTTGTATAAATGAACCACATTCACCATAATGCACTACACCTGAAAACAGGAAGTAAATGGGTGCTACTAGAAATAAAAGATGTCTGTTTCAAGAGTGCAGTATCCCGTGAACAAGCCTTGTGGAAAGGTGAAAGGCGTTGGGTAAGGCAACTTTTTAGAAATAAAGCCACCTTAAAACTCCTGAAAATACGAGTGAGTGCGTTTTCCTTAATTAAACCGGACTGTCCTGATGCAGGAGATTTGTTCGATATATATAGATATATATATATATAGATATATATATATATATATATATATATATATATATATATATATTCACTGAAAAAACCATAGGTTTCACACCAGTTATAGTTAGGAATTAGCATTTAAAAAACCTATTAAATTCACTGAAAAAACCATAGGTTTCACACCAGTTATAGTTACCTGGAAATTTTACTGACATAAAACCATTGAAATTCCCACGTTATAGTTAGTTGGACTCACTATAACTTGCGCGCCTGCAATGCACTGCTGATGACGTCACTTTTTACTTACACGGTATTTACTTTAACTGTATATATGTCGACCAGAATTGAGCACCACTCCTTATATTGAATTTATCATTTGAAAGATGGTCTTTAACTGTTTTAAGTTTACGAGTGCCAGTTGAATGCGACACTCGAACGCTATATATATAAAGCAGGGAGTTCTCAAACGTGCTCAAATACTGTTCCAGAAATGCTAGTCACTTACCTTCCGTTGACATTTAAAAAGCCTTGTAAAAACGTTTTATTATTGCAAATACTCATATGTTGTTAATATGAAGAAGTATTTTGTTTATGTTTACTAAATCACGTGACATGTTGATTAACTTTATTAACCAAAATGAAATGCACAAAGTTTGCCCGTGACGAAGGAGTGTTCCACTCCGAAACGCGTAGGACGTTTGTGTCTGAATAAATCTGCACCGAAATAGAGGCCACGGCTCCTGTGTGATTCCTTTTGATTTACTGGGGAAGGATTGCACCGGATTTCACGTGTGAATAATTTGGGGGCGGCTACCCCAGCCGTGAGCCCGCCGAACCAGTGGCTTGGGACCAGCTACGAACTTTGTGTTTATTATATATATATATATATATATATATATATATATATATATATATATATATATATATATATTCACTGAAAAAACCATAGGTTTCACACCAGTTATAGTTAGGAATTAGCATTTAAAAAACCTATTAAATTCACTGAAAAAACCATAGGTTTCACACCAGTTATAGTTACCTGGAAATTTTACTGACATAAAACCATTGAAATTCCCACGTTATAGTTAGTTGGACTCACTATAACTTGCGCGCCTGCAATGCACTGCTGATGACGTCACATACTACATCACTCATGACATGGTCAGTGACATCACTCATGACATCACTGATGACACCGTCCAGTGAATGTGTGTCTTTCTGAAACATAAATATGTTTTATATATGTATTTGTAAAGGACGATGGAAGAATAAATGGTTAAATAAGTGTGTAAATGGATGTTTTTTTAAAAAGAATTGATTGGTAAACTGCCTTATTAAGTGTATCTTAGTGAATACATATATTAGCGAGTAACTTTTAAATATTGTAATATATGTATCAGTGTTTCACTTTGTGTATAAGTGGCTGCATGGGTTGGGGACTGACTCACTGTTTGTATGTGTTTTAAAGACAGCATATGTGCAGGACTGTATGGGTGGATGAGTGTGTATATGTGTGTGTTAGTGAGTGAATGACTGTCTCACTGGTGTCTTTATCAGTAACAAGATATGTTTTAATCTAGTATATGTGAGTATTGATGTATATAAGTGAGTATATGAGAGAGTGAGAGATTGTAAGAGTTCCTGTTTAAATAAGTATGTGTTTCTATAAGTGATTGTTTAAGTGAGTAAGTATGTGTAAGTTTCCTTAGAAGTAAGGTGGTAGTGTGTGTATAGTTGTATATGCAAATAAATGGATGTTCAATAGTTTATTTGCATGTGTGAGTAACTTTTGGATGACTGTCGGTGTGTAACAGAATGTATAGGTGTATCACTACATATGATGAGTGAGTATATGTATGAGTGACTATATAGACCTGTTGGTGAATGAGTGAATGTGTATATAGATGGTGGAATTACTGAATTGGTTGTTGTAACTGGTATGGGTATCTCCATTTTTTTGAAAATGTTAGTTTCTATTTTTGAACATGTGTTTCAAGGGTTACATTACACTGAAAGGATATCTGTCACTTTCTCACAAGGATGGTGTCATCAGTGATGTCATGAGTGATGTCACTGACCATGTCATTAGTGATGTAATATGTGACGTCATCAGCAGTGCATTGCAGGCGCGCAAGTTATAGTGAGTCCAACTAACTATAACGTGAGAATTTCAATGGTTTTATGTCAGTAAAATTTCCAGGTAACTATAACTGGTGTGAAACCTATGTTTTTTTCAGTGAATTTAATAGGTTTTTTAAATGCTAATTCCTAACTATAACTGGTGTGAAACCTATGGTTTTTTCAGTGAATTTCATAGGTTTTTAAATGCTAATTCCTTACTATATATAGGGCCTCAAACCTATGTAACTGTGCATGAGAGCCAGTGAATGTGTGAGTGGCTGTATAGATCATTGTGAACTTGTATCAGAGATTGTATAAGAGAGTAAATATGTGTTAGTATATATTTGAATAAGTAAGGTGTGTATAACTGTATAGTTAAGGAAATGGAGGTGAGTGATTCTTTGCATGATTGACTAGGTGTGTGAGTAACTCCATGGATGAGTGACAGTGTGTGAGTGTGTGTATACACTGAGTGTATCTAAGGTTATATTAGAGTCTGAAGAGGTTCATCATATTAGCACAAGAATGATGTCATCAGTGATGTGATCAATGATGTCAAATGAGATGTCATCAGTGATGTCATTTGCGATGTCATCAGGGATGTCATCAGTAATGTCACTGACCATGTCATGAATGATGTAATATGTGACATCATCAGCAGTGGATTGCAGGTGCGCGAAATATATAGTTAGTGCAACTAACTATATATGGGAATTTCATTGGTTTTGTTTGATTAAAATATTCACCTAACTATATATGGTCTCAAACCTATGGTTTTTTCTGTGAATTTCAATGGTTTTTTAATAGCAAATATCAATAGCTGTAAAATAGATACTTCATTAAAATGAATAATGTATTTTATATTTATTTAATACAATTTTTTTATGTTTATTTTTTATTTATTTATTTTTTAATTTTCCTCGGTCCGCTTCCGTTACGCGCACCGGGCAGTGCACCGTTAAGCGCAACTCTGTTTAGCGCCCGGTGCGCGTAACGGTGAGCGCCCCGTCAGCGCAATTGCCGCAAACGAAAACAACATCGTGACGCACTGCGTAAGCGTGACGTATCGCGTAACCACGTGATGCGTTCTTTCGGCGCGCTGCATAAACGCACCCGGAAGCGCTCCGTAGCGCGACCCGGAGCGCGCAACGTAAGCGTGTCGGAGCGCGTAACGTAAGCGCGTCGGGGCATGTGACCTGAAAATAACACTTTTCATTGGTTCTCAACTTTTTTTTTCTCCAAATGATGAAAGCCCCCTCCTTTTTTCCTCATTCTTACTTTCTTCTTTGAGAGAGCAAGAGCTATTTGTGAGCAGAGAAATGGCTTCAGTAGTAGCTGCAGCCGGTGCATCCCCACCTCCACCACCACCACCACCCAGAAAGGAAGGTCCACCACCCCAGATCCTTCCAGGAGTTGAAGAAGAGGAGGAAGAAGATGATGAGGAGGAACAGCCTAGGAGATTCGTGCGGGAAGAACCTAGGGAAAGGCATGTGAAAGTGCATTTTATATGGGAGTACTTCTCCATCCCTGCTGGGCTTAAAAAAGTGAATGCCCCACATGTCACCTGTTTGATTTGCAACAAAGTCCTCTCCAGGGGCAACCCAAATAAAAAGTATTCCTTTGGGAATTATACAATGATCCACCACATGAAGAGGTGGCATCCTAACAATTTGGCCAGGCTGAGGTACGGGCCATGCTTCAGAAGAACAGAGATCCTCAGGCCAGCACCTCCAAAGGTGAAATTTCTTTTGCAGACCAGAAGGGCGCCAAATGGGGCCAGACATACAAAAAAAATTTGGTGGATTTAAGTTTGTCTGCATTTATTGTGAAAAGTCCATCTGCTACGGGCAACTAAGTATTACCCTCATTAATGATACTATAGACAACCACCACTGCAGCAAGAAAAGAAAGCAGTTGCTTTTTTCAATGTTTTGCTCCTGTTGAGCCACTGTTAATTCCCAGTTTTTTGTTTCTTCCCTAACTATTCGTCAAATAGTTCATAAAAACCAAACAAAAACAAAAAATGTTCAGAAAAATAAAAAAATATATAAAACAACAAAATATCCAGCACGTTTGCGACGGTGTACCCCTGTCTGCCAAGATCGGGCCCTTTGTCTGTTGTCTGTACAATCTTTGCTCTGTTGCAAACTTTTTCGACAGAGTCTAGAAACTTGTGTAGAATATAACGGATACATGTCTTCCACTGTCAACTGCACACAGGATTACTCTTTAATGCAAACATTACAACATCAATACCTCTACAAACCTATACTGCAGGAGCTCATGAGTTTTGTAAACATGTACACCCAATAGCTGGACCCTGACTGTGCAAAATTCGGTAGGTATTTGGCCCTGGGGAGGGCTATATATATATATATATCTCAGATGGCCGTGGTTAACTTAGTTAGTTATGATGCCCCTCCCATCAAAACAGTCAATAATAATTAGCACATTATCCATATCTGGGTTTGCCATGCCCTTTTTAGGTCTCGCGACCTATCGATGTGCGCAAGCGCATCGAGCGGAGCGAGAATTCATGTCGGCAAAACACAAGTCAAACCAAAGGGCTTTCAGCCTCGCGGTTTTCATGAAGTTCACGTGAACAAGCACGCGCATTCAGGGCCAGCCCAGCACATCAAAGGGCTTCTCCTCCCCTAATTATTCATGGCCGGCCGCAGGCCGGCCGTACTCTGTTTCCCAAGCCCGCCCCCATCCTCCACGCCCCCATCCTCCACGTATCTCCTTTCACCATGCCTGCACTCAGCCCAGCACATCAAAGGGCTTCTCCTCCCCTAATTATTCATGGCCGGCCGCAGGCCGGCCGTACTCTGTTTCCCAAGCCCCGCCCCCATCCTCCACGCCCCCCATCCTCCACGCCCCCCATCCTCCACGCATCTCCTTTCACAATGCCTGCACTCTATGCTTACCCACATCGCATCGCCTACAATAATGCCCTTTGAAATCTGCAGGCTGATTCATTTATATGTTATTTGAGTCACATTTATTTTTACGATTTCGAATATTTTAATTAATTTTATGGTATAATTTATGGTGATGTCGTTTCTGCAAGCTTCATAAATAAAATTGCCCACTTTCCCACATTTGCAGAGTACAGCGTGTCCTTGCTCACAGAGCAGCATACTGCGTGAAACGAAATGCGTTGTCAATTAGACATTTTGGGAAGGAGATCTCTGTTAAGGCCGGCCGTACTCTGTTTCCCAAGCCCGCCCCCATCCTCCACGCATCTCCTTTCACCATGCCTGCACTCTGGCCGGCCGTACTCTGTTTCCCAAGCCCGCCCCCATTCTCCACGCATCTCCTTTCACCATGCCTGCACTCTGGCCGGCCGTACTCTGTTTCCCAAACCCGCACCCATCCTCCACGCATCTCCTTTCACCATGCTTGCACTCTATACTTACCCACATCGCATCGCCTACAATAGCAATAGCCTAAGCAGCATTACTCCTGCACAAGGCTCGCAAAAGGCTCTCCTCCCTCCCCACATCCAAGGCATCAATCACCCTCCCACAGGCTTCCCCAGCGCTGCCCCGCCCCCTGCTTCACGGCCAGGCCATCTGTTCCCAGCAGCAGCATTTCTCCTGCGCCAGGCCACATCAAAGGCTCTGTGCCACTTTCACCCACACAGCACCACTTTCAGACACGCAACGCCACTCACACCCACACAAGCCCACTATCACCCACGCAACACCACACTCACCCACGCAATGCCACTCATCCAAGCAACACCACTCCCACATCAACGCAACTCATCCACGCAACGCAACTCATCCACGCAATGCAACTCATCCACGCAACGCAACTCATCCACGCAACGCCACTCATCCACGCAACGCCACTCATCCACGCAACGCCACTCATCCACGCAACGCCACTCACCCACGCAATGCCACTCACCCACGCAACGCCACTCACCCACGCAACGCCACTCATCCAAGCAACACCACTCCCACATCAACGCAACTCATCCACGCAACGCAACTCATCCACGCAACCCCAGTCATCCACGCAACCCCACTCATCCACGCAACGCCACTCATCCACGCAACGCCACTCATCCACGCAACGCCACTCATCCACGCAACGCCACTCATCCACGCAACGCCACTCATCCACGCAATGCCACTCATCCACGCAACGCCACTCATCCACGCAACGCCACTCATCCACGCAACGCCACTCACCCACGCAACGCCACTCACCCACGCAACGCCACTCAACCAAGCAACGCCACTCACCCACGCAACCCCACTCACCAACGCAACGCCACTCATCCAAGCAACACCACTCCCACATCAACGCAACTCATCCACGCAACGCAACTCATCCACGCAACCCCACTCATCCACGCAACCCCACTCATCCACGCAACGCCACTCATCCACGCAATGCCACTCATCCACGCAACGCCACTCATCCATGCAATGCCACTCATCCACGCAACGCCACTCACCCACGCAACGCCACTCACCCACGCAACGCCACTCACCCACGCAACGCCACTCACCCACGCAACGCCACTCACACATGCAACGCAACTCACCCACGCAACCCCACTCACCCACGCAACCCCACTCACCCACGCAACGCCACTCACCCACGCAACGCCACTCACCCACGCAACCCCACTCACCCACGCAACCCCACTCACCCACGCAATGCCACTCACGCATGCAACACCACTCATGCATGCAACGCCACTCACGCATGCAACTCCACTCACACACCCCCTCACCCTCAAACAACTTACACTCACACACCCACGATCTCCTCACACCCATCACAACACTCTCACACTCACTATACATCACACACTCTCAGCCACAAACCACCTCACTCACCCTCACCCTCACACACCCTCACCCACAGTCACACACTCAACATTCAAACTCCCACACCCTCACTCACCTTCACACCCTCACAACACTCACCCTCACTCACCCTCAAACTCTCACCTTCACTCACCCACACCTATCATCACACACTCTCACATCCCATTACCCTCACCCCCTCATCTTCACACACCCTCATCCCATCACCCACACTCATACTCACACCGTCACCCTCACTCACCCTCACACACCATCACACACCCTCACACCCCCTGAACATCACATCCAATCACCTTCACACCTTCAAAGTCCACCCTCACAACCCTCACTCATGCTCACACCGTCACCCTCACTCACACTCACACACCATCACACACCCTCACACCCCCTGAACCTCACATCCAATAACCCTCACACTCACACCGTCCAAGGCCACCTTCCTAATCCACCCTACAACACCACCCTACAACTCCACCCTCCAAAATGACTGCGCATCTATGTTAATGCAAGCAAAGCTTTTGCAGTGCGGCTTGATGTGTACCTTACCAAAAAAAAAAATTTTAAAAATTTACATGTATAATATAAAAAAAATTACTGATGTCTTTGATTTTGGATTCAGCGCTAACAACAGCATCAATAAACATTACATAGGTCTCTTAGCTTCAGAAACAACGCTTGACAACATTAATACATTTGAAGTGTACAATATTCACGGCGAAAATATAAACACTTATAGCCATCATCACAACAACTCTCACTCACACCCACTCACACCCTCACACACAGCCTCACACAACATCACTCATCCTCAAACTCCCTCACAACCTCAAACACCATCACTCAACAACACACCCTCACCCTCAACAACCTCACCCTCACACACCCTCCCCCACTCACCCTCACACACCATCACTCTACATCCCCCCCTCACCCTCACACCTCCTCACACACCCTCACCCTCAACAACCTCACCCTCACACCTCCTCACACACCCTCACCCACCCTCACCCACAGTCACACACTCAACCTTAAAACTTGCACACCCTCACTCACCTTCACACACTCACACCCTCACAACACTCGCCCTCACTCACCCACACCTAGCATCACACACACTCACACCCCATTACCCTCACCCCCTCATCTTCAGACAATCTCACCCCCTCACCTTCAGACACCCTCACCCCCCTCACCCTCACAACCCTCACACCCTCACTCATACTCACACAGTCACCCTCACTCGCCCTTACACACCATCACACACCCTCACACCCCCTGACCCTCACATCCACTCACCCTCAAACTCACACCGTCCAAGTCCACCCTCCAACTCCACCCTACAACACCACCCTACAACTCCACCCTACAACTACTAATCCACCCTCCAACTACTAATGCACCCTCCAACTACTAATCCACCCTCCAACTCCAAAAGTAAATAGCATTAGGCAACATTTAATTCAATAACAAAACATCAGATTACACACTTGTAGGTATTCAAAAATGAAAACTTAATGCATCGCAAGGACAGTGCACAAATTAATACATGAAAACGCAGTAAAGGATTGTTAAATATAACATTTTTTACAGAAAAAAATAAATCCGAAGAAAAAAGGGAAACATCTGAATACACAGCGAGTAATACACCAATTTAAAAGGGGACAAAGACCTCTAAAGGACACAAATTCACAACATAAAGCAGTCACTAAAGTAAGGGGAAGTAAATAAACCATTAAACAATGGTGGAAAGAATCCACAAAACAAAGAAAGTGCGTAATCACAAGAGCACTAGACCTCACATCCTACTTGTTATGTTATGTTATGTTATGTTACTGTTTGTTTTATAGAGCGCTCAGCTGCTCCAAAGAGCGTCCCGGCGCTAAAGATCATCACACCTAATACCAGCAGCAAACAAACAGCCATAACGGGAAAAAAAAACAGAATTAACCATAGCAGCATTACAAAGCAAACAGATGAGTTTTAAGTCCCTTCCTAAAAACCGAGAGATTGGTGCACATCCGCAACGTCAAGGGCAGTGTGTTCCAAAGACAGGGTGCAAGGTAACTAAAGGAGCGACCTCCACAGCGAGCACGCTTCACTGTTGGGACGATAGCCTTGGCCTGGGCAGCAGATCTCAGAGGTCTAGATGGGAGATAGAAATTGACCCTTCTCTGCAGATATTCAGCGCCGAAATTGTGAAGCGCCCTAAAAGCTGTAGTTAGGGTCTTGAAGAAGATGCGCTTACGAATCGGCAACCAATGCAGAGAGACAAGGAGATTGCTGGCCCTAGATCTTCTAGTTAGACCGAAGATTGCCCTGGCTGCAGAATTTTGAACTGTCTGCAGACGAGTCAGCAGATATTCAGGAAGACCTTGCAATTCACTAATAAGTACAAGAAAGTATTTCACTCAAACTAAACAACAACAACAATACAATTTTTAAAGGTGGCTTCATACTTATACTTTGCCACAATTAATGCACATCTGTAGTCGGAAATTTATAAGGAGGTAAACATTGTCTCGAATAAGCAAACACAGACAAAATCAATGCGCATCTATGTTAATGCAAGCCAAGCTTTTGCAGTGCAAATTGATGTGTACCGTACAAAAAAATGATAACTTTTGACATGCATTATATAAAAAACGTTACTGATGTGTTTGTTTTTTGATTCAGCATTAACAACAGCATCAATCAACATTACATAGGGCAGGATTAGCTTTCTCAAAAAACGCTTCACAACATTAATACATTTGAAGTGTACAATATTCACGGAGAAAAAATGATCACTTATAGGCATCATCACAATGACTCACACCCTCACCCACCCTCACCCTCAGCCGAACACACCCTCACTCATCCTCACCCTACATCACACTCTCACACTCTCACAACCTCACACCCTCAATCACACTCATACCCTCACACACCATCACTCACCAACACACGCTCAGCCTCACTCACAACATCAAACGCCCAGACACTCACATCCACTCACACTCACACTCACACCGTCCAAGTCCACCCTCCAACTACACCGTAAAACACATAAATAGCGTTAGGCAACATTTACCCTCACCCCCTCATCCTCACACACACAATATTATGCTTCACTTTCATTCATAATGTCAAAGACGTAATCAATTGTGTCTTTTATCACCTAAGCTTACTTTGGGGACTCTTGCAAATTCTTGTTCTCCCACACAGAGGCACCCTGCTCCTGCGGTGAACATTCCTAGACTGGATTAACACATTACTATCACACACAACTTGTTCATCATCAAACAACCAAGCTACAGGTAGCACCCTTTAGACCACATGCTCAGACTGTGGATCGTTGCTTCGTCCACAAGGCACTACACAGGAGTACCGCAGGTCACGGATTCAGAACCTTCTGAAAATGTCCGCTTACCCACAAATAGGAAACATCGAAAAGGTTTCTGCCAACTTATCAACCTAACAATAATGCTATGCTGAAAGAAGATGCCTTCACTCTGAAGGGTACATTGTCTGGAACTATCTTCACCTCCAATTAACACCGACAGACAACTTCCGGCGTTTAAAATATTCACATCATTATTAAACTAGCATGCTCTTTTTATTCGAGTACTATACAGCAAGTTTTTTACACACTATTATTAACGTTTCACATCAACTACTTTAAAAAAAAGAATCTACGCTATCCTTTTGAGACCTAGACAAACAACTACAAAACTAAGGCCAAACAACAAAACGAAAATGCAAAAAAAAAAATCTAAATAACAAAAAAATGCACAAGATCTGTTACGCACCAAGTAAATAAAAACGACACTAGCTAACAATCACATAACTAACTCATAATACGTACATTATTAACACCTTTAGGTAACACTCACAAAACTAAAAATTTAAAAGCGAAACAATCAACACAGATAAAAGAAGGATTAATGGAAATAACGTCAACATACATTTGCAAATTAAAACACAAAGAAACATCCACATTTGCAGTTGCCTTACATTATTCGCATATTTCGTTAATAAAGATTAAAAACATAAATAACATTCGCAAAAGTATACATTTACACACCTTCAATTAAACACTGTGCCTCCTAAACATTTACAAACATTGTCATTGTAAAAATAAACAATTTAAATCATTAAAACTTATCACATCCAGTTATTACATAAATACAAAGTACATACTTCTTCTAAGTTAAAATACAGATCATGTACGTAAAAATACAAAGACAACCAATAAATACATTAAAATTGACACAAACAGACATTATATATCAACTTTATAAACAGTTAATTAACTATATTTTAAGTAAAAAACAAAAAAGTAATATAGTCGCGAACAAAAGATTTACATTTTTATACAAAAAAAAATATTCTTTACTTTATACATACTATCAATACTACATTCTAATAAATAAATAAAACAGTTAGAAATAAAGTCTTACCTGTCTAACGACGCAACAACAGCACAGGAACAAGAACACGCCTTCTGCGCCCCGCGAATCTCGATCTTCTGGGGAATTCCACCGTTGACGCACGCCAATCGAAACGCAACGTCAAAAACGTAGCGCTCCGATTGGCTGAAATAAAACGTCAATCAAAAATTGTACACTTCCAAAAGGAAAGCAAAAAAAAACTAGTCCGATGACCTACTAAACGTAGGTTGCGTGAAGGGGACGCATTGCGTCCGCCATTTTTTATTTAAAATACATACATAAGCATCAACAAAGGCAGTCAACATATTACTAAACACAAAAAAATACAAAAAAGTTACATACACATTCCATTTATTACATAATGCTTAAAAATACTTACACAACATCACATCTACAAATATACACATCACACACTAAACATAGCAACACTAAAATACACTCATACAGCACCAACAAAGCATCAATAACTAACACCACAACACAACTAAACAACTACGCAACGCTCACACATGCAACGCCACTCACACATGCAACGCCACTCACACATGCAACGCCACTCAACCACGCAACGCCACGCCACTCAACTACGCACACGCAACGCCACTCAACTACGCAACACCACTCAACTACGCAACGCCACTCAACTACGCAACGCCACTATGCAACGCCACGCAACTACACGCAACTACGCAACGCCACTCAACTACGCAACACCACTCAACTACGCAACACCACTCAACTACGCAACGCCACTCAACTATGCAACGCCACTCAACTACGCAACGCCACTCATCTACGCAACGCCACTCATCTACGCAACGCCACTCATCTACGCAACGCCACTCAACTACGCAACGCCACTCAACTACGCAACGCCACTCAACTACGCAACGCCACTCAACCACGCAACGCCACTCAACCACGCAACGCCACTCAACCACGCAACGCCACTCAACCACGCAACGACACTCAACTACGCAACACCACTCAACTATGCAACGCCACTCAACTATGCAACGCCACTCAACTACGCAACGCCACTCATCTACGCAACGCCACTCATCTACGCAACGCCACTCAACTACGCAACGCCACTCAACTACGCAACGCCACTCAACTACGCAACGCCACTCTACGCAACGCCACTCACACATGCAACGCCACTCACACATGCAACGCCACTCACACATGCAACGCCACTCACACATGCAACGCCACTCACACATGCAACGCCACTCACACATGCAACGCCACTCACACATGCAACGCCACTCAACTACGCAACGCCACTCAACTACGCAACGCAACGCAACTACGCAACGCAACTACGCAACGCAACTATGCAACGCAACTACGCAACGCCACGCAACTACGCAATGCCACTCAACTATGCAACACCACTCAACTACGCAACGCCACTCAACTACGCAACGCCACTCAACTACGCAACGCCACGCAACTACGCAACGCCACGCAACTACACGCAACTACACGCAACTACGCAACGCCACTCAACTACGCAACGCCACTCAACTACGCAACGCCACTCAACTACGCAACACCACTCAACTACGCAACGCCACTCAACTACGCAACGCCACTCACCTACGCAACGCCACTCACCTACGCAACGCCACTCACCTACGCAACGCCACTCACCTACGCAACGCCACTCATCTACGCAACGCCACTCAACTACGCAACGCCACTCAACTACGCAACGCCACTCAACTACGCAACGCCACTCAACTACGCAACGCCACTCACACATGCAACGCCACTCACACATGCAACGCCACTCACACATGCAACGCCACTCAACCACGCAACGCCACTCAACTACGCAACGCCACTCAACTACGCACACATGCAAGGCCACTCACACATGCAACGCCACTCACACATGCAACGCCACTCACACAGCCAACGCCACTCACACAGCCAACGCCTCTCACACAGGCAATGCCACTCACACAGGCAACGCCACTCACACAGGCAACGCCTCTCACACAGGCAACACCTCTCACACAGGCAACACCTCTCACACAGGCAACGCCACTCACACACGCAACGCCACTCACACACGCAACGCCACTCACACACGCAACGCCACTCACACACGCAACGCCACTCACACACGCAACGCCACTCACACACGCAACGCCACTCACACACACAACGCCACTCACACACGAAAAACCACTCACGTTGCCAATAGGTCTCGCAGTACGACAGTTGGAGCCATTACAATTGCAAATAACAATGCCTTTCACTTTGGTTATCATTTTAAATACATAAAGGGCTTTGTCATTTACAAAACCAATAACTCCAACTTTCCTACTGCGAGACCTATTGGCAACGCCAGTGCTTGTTTCAGGTGTGGTTAAAGGGTATACAAGCAAACTGACCTATAAAGCGTTACATTCGTGCAGGAAGTTAAAATCACATTGAAAAGATCTCATATCTATTAGTTGTTTTCCTCTGTAAAGTAATTGTAATATGCCAGGCAGTATGCAGTTTTTTGTTGTTAATTTACTTGTACCTTGGTAACAAACTAGAATTTACTTTGCACTTCAGTTATATATGTGTATATTTATTACTAATAGATATACCTGTCAGATATCTGAGATGCTGATTGTATGACAAGACTCTACTTGGTATCAGCCAGTGCCTAAGAGGCCCTTTTAATAGGTAACTGATATTTCAGTCATTGTATACAACAACCTCACCCCTAGAAAGTTTTATACAATATCTAAGTTTTCCTTTTCATATACGTTATTGTTCACTTGCCTGTCTAGTCTCTTTGCCATCATTTTAAAATTGCCTTCAGTTCATACAGTTTTTCATCTTAGAGTATGTTATAAAAACATAAAGGCCAGTGTTTGCATCATAGGACACACCCTCACGGGTGATATGGCTCTGTAAAAACCATTGTAACATAATTTAACCCTATTAGGATTATTAATTATTAAAAAGTGTTGGCGACACCTTCCTTTACACTATCTTGAAATGTGACAGTACCAAGCCTTCTGGAAGAGAGTGGGCAACAACCACATTACTTAAGAAAGATATGGCTGTGGCCTGTGCTTAATTTGTAAAAGTAGTAGTGCTGGAGCCCAAATTTTTCTTCGCAGCCTGGTGACACATGAACCAAATGTCGAGATTGCAAAACACTGAGCATGTATAGTCTTGATTTCACCTCATGCCTCTTTCATCCACCAACATACTCGCCCTGACCCTCTGTCTAATTTTTCTATATTCCTTTTCACCCTTTGTCACAGTTTTTCAGACATTCGCTTTCTCCTTTCTCTCCTCTTTCCTGCCTTTCTCTCTCTTGTTCTGGATGAAAGTCTGCAGAGGAATGACAAGTCCTGGTCCTCAAAAAGAGTGCCGGTAGGCCCACCTGGAAGCTCCTGCTCAAATTAAGTGCTGACTGTAGTACCAAACATTATGGTGCAGGTTATACAGAGGATTTTTGAAGGTCGAAGATGCTACAGAGATATCATGGGATTGACTAATAGCTATAATTACCAGTTTACCAGGCTCTACACCATAATGGTATTCTGGAAGGAAAGGTGCCGAATAATTGATGGTGGCGACTTATTCTAGTCAAGTAGTAAGTAGTCACCAGTCTGCAATGAGATACCCTGGACATGTTTTGACAATGATACCCCTCAGCACACCAATACAGATGCTACTTGTTTGCAGTGTCTTATTTGCACGAAAGAAAAATAGCAATGCAAATTATTTCATAAAAAGAACAATGGGACATCCTTTCTGTCTGTTACTCATAACGTTTGCAGTGCATATTTTGCTAGAATTACTCAGACCTTTTGATTGTATATACTTTATACCCGTTTCAGCTATGGAAAGATGATTATTTTCTGAAGGTTGATAAAGGAAACCTGACCGACTCTGCATTGGGATACAACAAATATTGAAATTGACCATATTGAAAAAATATGACAATGATATATCAAGAGTTAAAAATAGAGAAACACTTTACAAATCATTTTACCTGGAAAGCGACCGATGTTGTGGAATTACCATTATGCTAAACGCTAATTTTCTAGAGTGTTAAGTCACCGCACATTTTAACAATGCCTAAGAAATCGTATATGTAATCTGATTAGCACAGTCGGTTTGTTCAGAATGGTTTAAAACTATTTTTTTTAATTAATATTTTTCTCTTTTAAATATGTGATTATTTAAAGCAACTCATTACTGTTAGGATCAGATGCTCAATGTAGCATTTTTCTGTTTTTTTTTTTATCTCTGCCAGTGATAAATGAATTGAGTTTCTCAAGGTTGCATATGTTGCAGATTTTAGTTCAGGATGTGGATATTATAGAAGTGATAGATATAATGTCTCTGTAACAGAGTGTGAACAATTCCTGTACTGTCCTAATACTATCCCATTTTGAGATCTGCAAATGTTATCTTCTTGTTCATCAATTTATTATATTTTTGTAATTTAGAGAATAATATAGGCCAACCAAGCACATTTGGGCTGTCAAAATCACTGAAGTGTACTATGACACAACAAAGCATGTTTCGTTTTCATGGTACACTTGCTATAAAGCTCATATTTTAATATTGTTTATTGACATTAGTAGTTTTCAGCTATATTTATTGTAGTATTCTAGAAACTCTAGCTCAAAAGTTTAGGCATTTAAAAAAAACATATGGAGGTTGATACAACATACATCATGTCTGACTGGCACGCATTTTTGTGGTGTCCATATCCTAGGGAAATTGTATTTCTTTCTGTTTCTACGTACAATCCAAATATACTGGGCACATAAACCTCTTTAACGCTGCATTGATCCACCCCACCCCCCTACCAAGTGCACTTCGAGAATTTGGCCCTTACTGGGGTAGTGTTGACGAACTTTAATTGAGCGTTACTGATAGACCCAAAACAAAGATATGTTTGTTAGCTTTTGGTGGTCCTTACTCAAAACCTAGTTTCCAACAGTGATTAAATAACGGTTGTAGGAAAGCTGACTTTTCTGAATAGTTATCCCAGATTTTCTGTACTTTTCTAGCCCCTATTTGTTCTGGATTTGGAGATCTGTGTACTGTTAGCCCTACTAAAGTGTAGTAAAGTGCCTGTGATCCCCTTTAAACTTGTTTAAATTAACGTATCCCTATTTGACTTTAAGTCTCTAGTTATGGCATAGAAAATATATCCAAAGCCTAGAAGTTAAGTGCCATCTGTGTACTGTAGCACCTATTGTGCCATCCACAGAGTGGGCATGAAAAACTTAGCTTTAGACCTACCATGTGTAGCCTTAAAGTAGCAGCTTGAACTCTGCTGCACAAAATATGAAATATTAAACAAGGTACCCCTAAGCACACCTTTCTTCCCACAAGGTAGGGTGTCTAATATTTAAAAGTGGAACGTGTCACATTAGAAATGGCATGTTCCCCCAGTCAGTAGACACAAAACAACAGTGTCACCTGTCAGGCTGTAAATGGCACATAGGAAAAGTCTGATCCTTTATTATTATTTCAAATCGCTCCAAAAAAAACAATGAGCCATTACTGTACAATGATGCCAGGAACATCTTCACTGTAAGACAACACAGTCCAGTACCCTCTTAGATCACATCCTGACAGTGGTGCATTAAAATGAGCAGATCCGTTTGTATGTTATTCCCTAGCATCATTTTTTGGCCCTCCCTGGAGAGTAGGAGAACACAATCTCACATGCAAAACTGTGTTGACTTATGAATTATTGATATATGATATTTATTGTAATACTGTATTTCTATTTGGAATGTATTATCGTGATGGAGGCTACGTTTTTGTATTTTATATTATTAATACTAACACACATTTCTGATTATATGTTTTTATCCTTCTAGCACTACAGCAATCTATAGCTTTTGACATAGACTAGGTGCAGACTCCATTCAAAGATTAACTTTTTATATTTAATAAAAATCCAATTCAATTGTGAAGTTGGATTTTTATTTAATAAATATATTGGAAATGTAACTCTTAAAAAGTTACTTTTACCCTGCCTGAAGCTGTTGGCAGCTAGCTCTTCACCCGCTGCCTGCCTGTACCAGCCTGAATGAGTTGTGAAAGAGGCTTTAAAGCTGCTGACAGAGAAGGGACAGTGTTCTGGCAGTGGCTGAGGTCTTTTCTTCCCCTGGCAGGAAATCCAATTAGGGTAGGCCGAGGAACTTAATTAACTTAATAGGACCTGCCCTATCACAAGTAAATGTTAGATAACACATGGAAAGGCCTATCCTTTGTTCCCATTGTCAGACTAGCACCAAACAAAATGGGAGAAAAATACACCCTAAAAGCAGTTATTTTTGAGTGACCGCAAAGATCGGACTAATCATTACCCAAGCCACAACTCTGGGTTGGCAAAAAGGCTCTGCATGAGGGATGAAGGGTTTTCCAATCTTGTATATTGGGAATAAGATGTTCTGTGGGATTGTTTGCAGTAGGGCAAAAAGGACCCTGAGAACCTTTACTTAATTGTTTAGGGAAGAGTCAGGAGTCACCCCACACACTAACTGGTGAAAGCCCTAAATGTGGTACCGAAAGGCACCATCTGCAGAACACTTACTGGACCTGCGGAAGATGAGAAGAGGGTTGGACCTGCAGTGTATGACCCGAGAGAAGCCCTAAAAGGCTTGACCTGCTCCCTCTTATAGCCAGGACAAAGGAGAGGATTCTAGGGGTCATTTGGCTAACTTCCTATGTGGCTACAGGGGCACAACAAGGTACAAGGGGCCTTTTTCCTGAAATGGCACTTTTGTCAGTGGCATCTGGGACAAGACTCAACTTTGTTGTTGGCCTCCATCTGACAGACCCCGTGATAGTCTCTAACTGCCTTCCCTTGAGTTTCCAGGGGCCATCGATGTGTGCACATGTGTTATTGTGGGCACCATAAGAAAGTTTCAAAACATTTGGTCCAGTGCTTGAGGGGTATCTCATGAAACAAGTATCTGACTGACAGTTCAACAGTACCGGATTGGATTTCGGGTACGTCCTACTCAGAGGTTCCTGCACCTCCCCAAAAAATTACTAAATCCTATTCTGTGTTGAGACTTAACATTTTTAAGTGAGGAATTTTCAAAGCTCCAGTGGGACCAACCAGCTTCAGTTGTGTGGGCTTTGGTTCCAGAGGGGTGGCTACACTTTCAGCAACAACCTGCTCAGGGGGATTTGTCCCTTTCTAAAGCGGGACCTAGAAGTGTTTTGGAACTTTTCAACTTCTAGACTTTCACCAGGACAAATCCATTTAGTATCTGACCAGGGTTTCTGCACAGTCGTCCTCAAATCATACCCGGGACCGAGGCTACCACTTTTGTACTATACACTATTGTTGAAGAGTAGTGATTTGGTGCTATTTCTACCTAACAGTATGAAAATACGTATCTCAGGTTCTTCTTTTGGAATTTTTGTCTTTTTCCTTCCTTTCTGTCCAGGTTCCATAGGGTCTGAAGTCACAAAAGGATAGTGTGAAGTCCTGTACACAGCTACGCCCCTCCCATCCTATCCGGATGGACCATCCTGCAAACACCTAGTCTCTCTTTGTGTTATCTAGTCATTTGGCCCAAGATATAGGCTGCAGTGCAGGCACTAAATGGTTAGTCCAAGAAAATGTCAACTTTCTAAAAGCAACATTTCAGAATTATGACTTAAAATCTGACTTCACCATTGAATAAGATTTTGCAATACAATTCTTTAGATACCAACCATTATCACGTATTACATGTAATAAGGTACTGCAATGGTATAATATGGGAGAGGTAGGCCTTATAGTGGTGAAAAGTGAGTTTTTTACTACTAGGGCATGTAAAACTTTAAAAAAAGTACCTGTCCAGCTTTTTAAATAAAATGCAACCTGCCCTATGGTCTGTTTAGGACTTACCATACGGGTGACATATGTATTAAAAATAAGTTTTAGGCCCAGCAAAAGGTTTATTTTGCCAAGTCGAAATTGGCAGTTTGAAACTGCTCACAGGCTGCAATGGCAGTCCCGAGACATGTTTTAAAAGTAGGTGGTACAATAAGTGCTGCAGGTCCACTAGTAACATTTAATTTACTAGCCCTGTTTCCAGGTTGTACCTCTTTAGTAGGCACTTATAAGCAAATTTAATGTGCCAATTGGGTGTTAGCCAATGTTACCATATTTAAAGGAGAGAGTACACAAACTGTAGAATTGTTTATCAGTGGCAAAGTGCACGCAGTTCTAATGCCAACAGATGTGAAATCCAGAAAACAAGAGGGATGATGGCAAAAGGTTTGGGAGTGACCCTACAGAATGTGCCAAGCCCTACAGGCTGCACGTGGCTTTGAGCCATTTAGAGAGTATTGTTGTAACATATACAGATAGCATATTTAGCCATCCTGGTGGTGCCCAGGATGTTATTCATTGTTGGCAACACTCCAGTGATCTTCTCCACGGATTCCTTCACTACCACCCTTCAATTGTACCCCTCATGTCGCCATAGCCCACTGGCATGTATTTAATGTTGTTGATTGCAATACTCAGCCTTTCTCTTTCTCTCTCTCTCTTTCTCTTTCTCTCTCTCTCTTTCTCTTTTTCTCTCTCTTTCCCTCTCTCTTTCTCTTTCACTCTCTTTCTCTCTCTTTCTCTCTCTCTTTCTCTTTCTCTCTCTCTCTTCCTCTCTCTCTTACTCTCTCTCTTCCTCTCTCTCTTACTCTCTCTCTTTCTCTATTTCTCTCTCTCTTTCTCTCCCCCCCCCCCCGCAGCCCCCCTTCTTGATGCCCAATGAACCCACCCATAACAGATCTATTATCATAAGGGCAGGCCATTGACTGTAATGAAGGGTGTATTTACTATTCTAATCCCACGTGTGCTTTGATAGTAGGGTAGGTCATAAAGCGAACCGAGGCAAATATAACTACACTTGAAAATACCTAACCACATAACCGGGACTGGTCTACCTAATGCACTGGTCCTCACTCACATAGATAGTGTTTGTCTGGTACTGAGACAAGGTTAACCCACGCTGTGAGAACAGAGCTGGTCCCCACAGCATGGGATATATATATATATATATATTGATGTATATATATGCTTATGACCTCGCATATTACATTACTCATGCCATGGTTAGTGACATCACTCAGTGACAATAATAGGAAAGGGGCTGAGCGACCCTGCGGACCCCATCCCCCAGGGTCACGCCTCCACTGTGGGTGCCCTGGTCCAACCCAGGGCACCCACTCTTATCTGTCGGGGACCATGGGGGAGCCTCAAGGCCCTTGCAGTCCCTGCTGGCTCCCTGCCTCCTGTGGAAACTGCCGTTGCTTTTGAACAGACAGAGCTGCTAAATGTACAGCTCCCTCTGTCCAAAAGCAATTCTGCTCCCCTTTGAGGAGCAAGAACATTTTACATGCTCTTGCTTACTTGAAGCAGAGCAGAGTTAGCTATGGTTTGGTGGAAACGGTAATGCTCATGCCAAGCAATAGCAAACTGCAATGTACCTCGGGTGGGGACCCTGGGACATTGCAGGAGCCGGTCCTGGGGTGGTGGCAGTCCCCAGATCCATGTACAGGATATAGTCCCGGGAGGTGATGGTCCCAGGAGCTGCAGTGGGGCCCATTGGCCTCACAATCAATGTAAAAAAGCCCCTGGGGCTGCGGGGGGTCCACACGGCCCGCATTTTTTCAAATTATAGCCCGGGGAGGTGGCGGCCCCTGGGATTGTGGGGGGGTCAATGCGGCCACTGCATTGATTTACAATAAAGCCCTAGGAAAGTGACAGTCCCTGGGGCTGGGGGAGGATCCGAGAGGCCCACCCTTTAAATAAAAAGCCAGAAGGAGGTGGTGGTCCCGGGCAGTGAGGGAGTCCATAACGTGGCCTTTTCCACATTAATATTTGAAGAAGCCCTGGGGATGTGGTTGTCCCTTGGGCATAATAAGCCCCAAAAGGGGGGGCCTTTGTGACCCCCTCCTTTTTTACATAATGCCCTCGGAACCTGGCCCACCCGGGGGTCGATAATGAATGATGCATGGGAGATCATGCTTTGTTGTTTTTTTAAATTTTTGGTCAAATCCGCGGACCCCGCTGAAAATGTAAAAAAATAAATCTATCCTTCTTTTTGGCCCTGCGTGGTCCCAGAGGGACCCCCCAAGAGGCCTAGGGGGTCAGGGTGTTTCTAACATGCCCCCTTTTCTTTCTTTTTTTTACATATTATGGTGGACTCGGTTCAACCGAGTCCCAAGATGACGCCAACATTTCCTAGTCGAATAGTTGACAACCATTCAAATTTCAGTAGGGTTTCAGTAGGATTTTGGGATCCCAGAGATTTATATTTTTTAAACATTAAATATCTCTGAAAAAAGTAACAGATTTAAGTGAAATCACAAAAAACATGCTTTCTGAACCAACAGCTAGCTTTCTGCCAAATTTGTTGTAATTCGGTTCAACGGTTCGGGCTGTAGTTGGGTTTAAAAAATGAAAATACCCAAAGACAACATGGGGAAAACACGTTTTGAGAACCCCCTTTTTTCTCAGCCCCCATTTGACGAATCAGCCCAGAACTTTAGGCACAACAGCTGACATAAAAAAGAGAATAAAAAAAAATCTGTAAATATTCTTCAAGCTGTGCCAAAGTTATTGGCAAAAAATACCACTCTTGCAGAGCATCAAGATGGCCGTTCGGTAGGTGAGCTTTGCTGGCTAAGCCAGGAATCCATACTCATCCATGCACCATGTAACCTCTCAGGGGCGCAATACTGTGCCCTCCTGCTGCCCTCCCAGTACCTGTTGATTGCGGGGCTGCGTGGCGATAGGGATTCGGCTGAGTGGAGGTGCTGCAGCCTCTCTGGGTTGCGGCCGAGGCCCACGCTGTCGTCATGATCCTTGTGGCTGGGCCGACCGCTGCTCTTTTAGCTGTGACACGGGAGGCGGAGTGCTGCTGCCCGACCGGGACCTGACTCTGCAATCTCCTGGTCTGGGAGTTACATCAGTGAGGAATTGTGACTCCATGCGGCCCTGCGGGATGAGTTCAGGTGTCTTGCCCGGCGGTGCATGATCTGGCAATTGCGCCGGTCAGGCCCGCACGTTCTAGGTACATAGACGGTTCCCCCATGGCCTGTACCCCGCATTGAGGAGCATTGTTGGTGTGCTATCCCCTCGTCCTGAGCCCCCCACATCGAACTTGGGTGCCACAGTACTGGTGGCTAGGCCAAGCGAACTGCGCATCTGATTGTTGGAAGTAGGAGGCATGCAGCCTGCTGCTCTTCTTCCTTTCGGTGCTGGAGGCACCTCATGCTTGTCACAGGGGTAGGCAGCACACACTGGCACAGTGGGCACTGTTCAGACCATTAACCAGGATATATCTTGTCTGACTTTCTGTCATCACTGGGGTCTGGATTGGAGCGCCTTATTCTATCTTTGGCCAGCAACTGACTGTACAAGAGTGGGGATCTGCTAGATCTTCCCCCACTAGCCTGTCCTCACTGCCAAAGAGGCTGTCCTGCTTGCCTGCACATCACCTTACTTGGTAGCCAAGTGATGCTCTTGTCTCCCCTGCATTTTTCTGACACCACCAAATTCTGCAGAGAGTGGCATACACTCTTTAAAACCCAGCCCTTTGCCGTGCATGGAGTGACATCCCCCTACGTGGCCAGGGCCCAGGCGGAGGCTCAGAATGGGACTTATAGCACAACAGTCTCCCCCAATTCAATCCTGTCCCTGCGATGTACTGTCCTTCGGATCGCAGTGCGCCATGGGCAAGCATGAGGCCAAGCAATCCAAACTTTAATATGAACAGCAGCGCGCCTCCAGACAACCTGACTGCACTGAGGATGAAGTGGCCGGACCATCGCTGGGGGAGGACTCGGGGTGCCACGTTGCAGATCTAAAGGAGATCCTCATGGAGGTCAAATCCAGCCTGTAGGCAATCAATTCCAATCTAAATTTGCTCACATCGTGCTTAGACCATGTAAAAAAAATAGTAGACAAACACATCAGCAGGCTCGTCCAGCTGGAAGCCCGCGTCTTAGATGCAGATGAGTCAAGTTGAGTCGGGACTAGAGCTCTTAGATGCAGATGAGTCAAGTTGAGTCGGGACTAGAGCTCATCTCTTGCGGATGGACAATGTGCTGGAACTCATGAAGGCCAAAAACGAAATCCTCGAAGCGCGCTCACAACGCAATAATATCTGCATTGTGGGCGTGCCTGAGACCACCGCAATATCCAAAATGGAGGACCACATGGAAAACTTGCTCAAAGACCCTTTAAGTGCTGAATTATCCTCTGCATTCTCACTGAAAGGGGTCACAAGTCGCTTGGGAACTTCGGTGGGGGCAGCTCTCTCCCATTATAGCTCGACTGTTGAACTACAGGGATAGAGACTCGATCCTCAGAATGGCTCGAGAGAAAGACCAACATCAGGGCAACTCGATATCCTTTTACCCTGACTTCACCCTGGCCGTCCAGACCCTCTTCGCAAATTTCTGCCTGCCAAGCGCCTGCTGCACCCTCTTGTACCCGTCAAAGCTCAAGGTCAGGTAGGATGGCAGGTCACAGTATTTCACAGATGCTAAACATGCCTTGAAATTTGCCAAGCAACAAGACAAGTCTGCTCACGCCGGTGACCTCTCCCCGCTCGTCAGCTGGGGCACAGCTAAGTGACAACGACTGAATCCGTGTAATTCATTTGTGGCTCTTGCTTTACATATTGTTGCTGCTCCTTGGTATCTTAGCAGGACCTGGAGCATGCTTGCTTCTCCCGGCTGTTGGGTCATTGGGCTGCGCTCTCTCTGTTTATGTCTAACAGTACCAGCTTGTATTTGCATGCTTCATGGGAGGGTACTCAAAATCAATGGGGAAAGGTTCACTAGTCCTGCATAACCTATGTCTGCAGGTAGGTAGATAGGTGTCTCCCAAATAAAAGACCCTCATGCACGTGTTGTTAGAAGATCTCAAGTGGGTGAACATTTTTGTAGTTGTTCTTTTACAGTTGACATTACTGCGGTGCTCGCATAGTCTTTGTTTCGCCTTTCGGCATGTCATGCCAATGTATCTCATTTGGCATGGACAAGTGACCATGTAAATGACATGGCTTGTATTACAGTTAGTATGTCTCTTTAACTTCCAATTCAAATCCGGAAGTAACTGCAATTCCTTTGTGGGTTTTGTAATGTCGCAGACTGAGCAGGCCTCGCATGGGGTAGTGTTCCGTTACTGGAGGGTTGTTCCACAACCCTGGTTGATCCTTCTTTTTCTTTGGTGGTGGTCGTGTATGTACCAATAGGTCCTTAAGGTTTCGACTTCTCTTGTTCGCGAACCTTGGTTTCGGCCAGTTCAGGGTGTTAGATGTTACGATTCTCCAATTTTTGTTGATTATCTCTGAAGCATGAGTATGAGAGAGTTGACGCCTGATGTGACCTTGATTCTGTGTAAAGTATTGCCATTTTCTAGTTTCTTTTCAAAATCAACTGATTTTGAGACTGTACAATTGTACATAACTGTGTGTTCTCCCTTACCTTTTCCCCTATATGTTGTGTGTACGTTTTTCCTTTCATTACAGGTACAATGCGACCTCCTATTGTCAGAAGAATCAGGTTATAAATTTACCTATTATTTCACCTTTATTCACTTTATCACTTATTGGTCCTGAAGAAAGCCTACTGACCACATGGCAACCAAGGCTGAAACATGTCGACCGTATTTTAATTTCACTAATTGAGTGCGCTCGAAATTCATAGACAATTCCACAGCTGCACAAACATAACTTTTTTGCCCGAATCCAGACCTATTAAAGTTGAATCCCTGGCTGTCCGGGTATTTTAATATCCTCCCCTTTTTCACTTTTTCACCACCCACAATCCACGATCACTACTGTTTTAACCAAAGGTAAAACCTCCTGGCGGAGGGTGCATACAAAAATTCACCCAAGGATTACGCACACACGTGTAACAAGGAGCTGGGACACATCATATACCGCTACGAGATCTTCTAAAAACACGTGTATGAGGGTCTTTTATTTGGGAGACACCTATCTACCTACCTGCAGACCTTGGTTATGCAGGACTAGTGATCCTTTCCCCATTGATTTTGAATACCTAAACGGAGACTGAAAGGATCCGCACTCTCTCTCCCTCCTCCAATTGATCATTCATGGGAGGGTACGTCATGTATGGGAGGACCAGATGATGCTCTACCCTCAGCCACCCAACCTCTATGGCGGGTAATTAGCTTGGCGCTCCCATTGCCCCACGGAATGACCCTATTTCTTTAATGTTAGAGGGTGGATTAGCACAACCTAATTGGGGGGTTGGTGTGGGAGGGGATGGGCTAGAGTAAGCAAAATCTTAGTTGGGGTTGGGGTGGATGGGTATGGGACTGTTTAAAAAGTTGTTGGGTATTTACTGCGCATGGCTTTCCTGGTATGAGTTGTACATACACATCTGGTATTGATGTTACACAGTCATTCATTGCCTTCGTCGCTGCCCGATTCATATTCCTTTGTCTTTGTCTAAGCCTGTAGTGAGATGTCCATGGTCACTTGCCTAACTTGGAACATACGTGGACTGAATAATGGCCGGAAATCCCGATTGATCGACAATCCAGTGCAGTTAACTATTCAATTGCACCTTTCTCTTTGTCGTGCTTTCTCCTGGCATCTACCCCGAGCGCATTGCACAACTCATTGTTTAAGGGGGAGTTCCGAACGGCAATTTCGAAATATTTTGAGTTGAACTCTAACGCTGTTGACTCACATTCAGTTCTATGGGATATTTGCGGCACACTCACTAGATTAGAAGCTGAAATCTCAGCATTGGAAATAGACTTCTATCAGTCCACTAATCCAGTCACAGTGGCTAGTATCCGGTTCAAACTGTCAGAGTACCAGGACGTGGCTTTGTGTGAGACTCGTTATCAGGGTAAGGAGTCCTTTGCTCTCAGTTTTGGTGTAGGTGACCGCCCGGGTAGAACTCTTGCTCGTATGCTCCGTAAACCACACACTTCATCCCACATTTCCGAGATTCTAAACTTTGATGGTCGCACAAGCTCCTCTCCCACAGACTAACTCAACACGATAGCTACTCTTTTTGCCCATCTATACTCACGATCTCCGATAGCGGATTTCACCTGCCTCCAGGCATATCTCGAATCGATATAACTAGTCTGGTTATCTGACACCCAGTGGGAATTTCTATACTCCCCCATTACCATTGAAGAATTGTCTTGGGCAATATCGAACCTTCCTCCCGACAAGGCCCTTGGCTTTGTTGGGCTGCCCGCAGCCTTCTACAAGGAGTATTTGCAGATTTTATTCCCTAAACTCCTGGACATGTATCAAGGTTCTCTGTCATCTGGCTAAACCTGACAGACCGGCGAACCAATGAGACTCGTACCGACCCTTGTCCTTAATAAACATGGGCACTAAAATTTACGCTAAAGTATTAGCAAACCGCATGCAATTTCTGTTGCCCGTTATGGTGCGCCCGGACCAATCCGGCTTTATTCCTCATAGCCCCAACAGCTGTGTGCCGAGATGCGCGTTCGCAGAGTGGTGGAAAAGGGATTTGGCCTCCGACCACCTCTCAGCAATCCCACTGTGTGGAGCTTGCTGGAGGTAACAGGTGGGCTAGTTGGCCGCACAGCAGCAAAGGGGACTTCATTCCCCAACCAAAAGTGCGCCCCCCCTTCCAAAACAGTTATATGCCCCGGGGACCCCATACCCCGGGGCTAGGCCTTTGTCTACATTTTTAAAGAGGAGAGGGGTCAAGCGGCCCCTCCCAGGCCATTTTCGGCCCGGGGACCATATGCCCTGGGGCATGACCATTTCCTTTGGGACTGCAGGGGGGAGCCTGAAGGCCCCCACCGATCCCAGCCCGCTCCCACCACCTGCAGGAGCCAGAGTTGCTTTTTACACTCTGAGAGCTGCTAAGATGCAGCTCCCTGGGGGTAAAAAGAAAAGTGTTCCACTTCGAACAAGGGAGAGCACAATTCTCGCACTTGTTCAAAGTGGAGCATTTGTTTGCTATGGGATCCCATAGCAAAGGGCAATGTCCCGGGGGTAGGCACTCTGGGACATTGCTGGGAGGGGCGGTTCCCAGGGCCATTTATGGCTCCATGAGGAGGGCAGTGCAGCACCCAGGGACATTTATGGCATGCCCCCCTCCAACAGAATTGGGGCCCGGGGAGGTAGCGTTCCCCAGGGCTGCGGGGGGCCTTGCGGCCCCCTGCACTTTAGAGGATTAGCCCCAGAGAGGTGGCAGCCCCCGGGATGGGGGCCTAAAGGAAAAGAAGCACGAGAGCCAACACTTTCTTGTTTTAAATAAATGAACAGGCCTAGGGGGTCATGGTGTTTCTACCCTGCACCCTTATCTTGTGTTTTGACCTTTTTTTGTGACTTGGTTCAACCGAGTCAAAAAATGGCTGACAACACTTTCTGGTTTGAAGTGTTGGCAGCCAATCAGAAGTCAAGCACGAGATTGCAAGGGTTCACGGATCCACCGCGACCACAGTTGTATATCTGAGAAATCTTTACATTTCTCAGGAACTACTGAATGGATTTACACCACTTAACAAAAAGAGTGCTTTTTGAACCAAGAGCTAACTTTTTACCAAATTCGGTGTAATTCCGTTCAGCATTTCAGGCTGTAGCAGTGTCTAAAGTTTCCTAAGGAAATTAACATGGTGATTCTCATTTTTTTCTCAGCCCCGCTTGACAAATCACTCCAAAATTTTGAAGACAGCAGCTGATGTGACCGGCCCATTAGTTTTGAAAATTTCACGAAGATTCGTCAAACAGTGTCTAAGTTCTTGGCAAATCAAATAACGCTTTTCATGTGGAAACTAGGTTCTAACTATAACTACTAACTGGCGACCGATATATATATATATATATATATATATATATATATATATATATATATATATATATATATATATATATATATATATATATATATATATATATATATATATATATATATATATTTCCTTCCTTCCTTCCTTCCTTCCTTCCTTCCTTCCTTCCTTCCTTCCTTCCTTCCTTCCTTCCTTCCTTCCTTCCTTCCTTCCTTCCTTCCTTCCTTCCTTCCTTCCTTCCTTCCTTCCTTCCTTCCTTCCTTCCTTCCTTCCTTCCTTCCTTCCTTCCTTCCTTCCTTCCTTCCTTCCTTCCTTCCTTCCTGGATTTTTTCCCTATGGGATTTTTGAAAATTCTATGTCTAATAACTTTGGCGTTTGTGGACGGAATCGGCTCAAATTTTCAGGAAAATGGCACATTTTGTTTCTGAGCAGCCCCTGAAAAGTTGGGGGGGGGGCCGAGAAAAAAGGGGGGTCCCAAAACGCGTTTTCCCCATGTTAATTTCCATAGGGCGGTTGGCCTCACTTTTAGCTCGAACGGCTGAATGGATTTGCACGAAACTTGGCAAAATTGTAGGGACTGTTAGCCCGATGTGCCTTTGCTAGGTCTCAATATATGTGCTCCAGTGGATTTTGAGAAATTAACGTTCAAAACAAGATATATATCTGTAACAGCGCTCCGGGCTGCGCTCCGGTCCGCTTACTTTTCGCGAAACGGAACTTTGCGATGCGAAGCTGATTGGCTCCCCGGTGTCTGTCAACATTCTAAACAGTCCGGAGCGGCCGCCATCTTATCTCTCGGTAGGATCGAGAGAGAAGAAGAGGTGAAAAACGAAGGGGGAATTTAATGAAAGGGGGCAAGGTATACCCCTCTTGACCCCCTAGGAATGTTGTTGGGGTTATTAAAGGGTCCCGTGGGGAAAATAAAAAAAAAATTGATTTTTCACGGTAGAAGCGCTTCTCGGGCCGCGAACTGGGCCGCAAACTGGTAGCGAAACGGGAATTCGCCATTTTGTGCTTCGTTTTAATTAAATTACTAGGTATAAGGGGGTGCGGGAGACGTATCCTAATCCCTTATGTTTTCTGAGGGTGGCTGAGGAGGCTCATATATGTTGATATATGTCTTCCAGCGGCTGTGCGTGCGCCATCTTGTCTCTCGGTAGGATCGAGAGAGAAGAAGAGGTGAAAAACGAAGGGGGAATTTAATGAAAGGGGGCAAGGTATTCCCCTCTTGACCCCCTAGGAATGATGTTGGGGTTATTACAGGGTCCCGTGGGGAAAAAAAATTGATTTTTCACGGTAGAAGCGCTTCCCGGGCCGCAAACTGGTAGCGAAACGGGAATTCGCCATTTTGTGTTTTGTTTTAATTAAATTACTAGGTATAAGGGGTTGCGGGAGAGGTATCCTGATCCCTTATGTTTTCTGAGGGTGGCTGAGGAGGCTCATATATGTTGATACATGTCTTCCAGCGGCTGTGCGTGAGCTTTTTTTTTTTTGCTGCGTGACGTCTGTTAACGTTCGATTCGATGGAAATCAGGAAGTGTTGACCGCCAATTTGTCAGTGCGATAAAATATTTTGTTATAAATGAATCCTTATTGATAAACATTGTCTGCGCCATCTTGCCTTTTTTCCAATGCCACAATTTTGTCGTGCACGGCAGCCATTTTAGATGCCAGGCCGGTCCCAGGCTATCACCTAGCCCTGCGGATGTAGTTTATGGCCCCAGCTGTAGAAAATCCAGACATGCCAACCCTCCCGATTCAGGCGTGAGACTACTGATTTCAGTGCTAGTCTCCCGCCTCCCGATTTCTGCAAGCAAAAACCCGGGGGCATATTACCAACAACTAGCGATAATTTTTGTCTCTAACTTGTTTAGAGACAAAAATTATCGCCGCACATCGGCGATTTTTATCGCAGATAAACCTTGCTATTAGCAAGGTTTATCGCAAATGCGATAAAAAACGGCCGCAATGCATGAATATCGCTGAAAAGTCAGCGATATTCATGCATTATCGAGCAAATGCTCTTAGCCATGTTATCCACCTCCCATTGGATAACATGGCTAAGAACTGCTCAGGGCAGGTGTTAGCTTTTGGAGATATTCGCGCTTAGCGCGAATATCTCCAAAAGTTGGTAATAGGAGATAGCGATGTTAGGGACTGTTTCCAGTCGCTAACATCTTGGCACGCCCACTTTGCATGTCATTAGTGATAAATATCACTGACATGCAAAGCGGGGCCCAAGATGGTCGCTATCTCCTTTTAGCTGTCACTAACTGGTGTTAGCGACAGCTTGGTAATAGGGAGATAATTTTATCTCCGCTTTCTTGGCTTTTAAAGCCAAAAAAGCGGAGGTAAACCCCCTTGATAATATGCCCCACGATTCCTCGGGGGTTTCAGGTGACAGGGCTTGGTATTGTGTTACGTGGTAATTCTTCCAGGAAACGTCAGAGGGTCGATGCAGGGGTTCTAGAAGGGGTGATAAACCATTTAAGCCTCATGAACAAGCGCATGGTCTTTTAAAGATCTGTGAAGTACTCGGGGCGGCGGTGTGTGTGTGTCCTCTTTCAGGAGCGGGCGGGGGGGGGGGGCACTGCCAGCAACTTGCCAGGCCAGGCAGTGTTCAACACTTGCATCACCCTTTCTCTGCCTGCTATTGCGCTCCATGCTTCGGAAAGGTAAGAAAAAGAACGTGCATTTGAGTTTGAAATGTCCGATCCTGTAGCAGTACACTTGCAAAGCCCACACATGACAATAACCCGATTCAAGGCCCCATTCACCCGATTTTTTAAAAATATATAGCACTCCAACAAAGTAGGATTATAAAACTTTATTAACTTTTAAATATAACGAACGCAACAAAAACTGTAAATACATTTAAACATTTTTTGACAAAAAAAAGCAACAATGGTCAGAAGCTGTCTTTTGTGCGAATAGTCCCAAGGCAGCACAACGTGCTGAGTTCTGGACGGCACCCAGGTGATGTCACCTGGGTGCCGCACTGGTTTTTGGTTTCCTACAATGCAGCTCAGAAAAACAGCGTGGGGCGTCCCGGGTGGTGCGGGGGGAGGCCTCGTCAGTAGCGGTCTGAAGTGCGAATAGTCCCAAGGCAGCAGAACGCGCTGAGTTGTGGATGGCACCCAGGTGATGTCCAGTAAACTGCCGCACTGGTTTTGGTATCCTACAATGCTGCTCCGAAAATTGGCGTGGGGCGGCCCGGGGGGGGCGTGGGGAGGCGGCGTGAACGGGCCTCCCCAGGTGGCGGCCATCCAGCTGAGTTGCGCCCGCTCTTGCGGCTACAGCGTCTCGCTCACCATGTAGTTGAGTTGCGCCCACTCTTGCGGTGCAGCGATAGGCGGCTGCCACAGGACTCTTAAAATGGCGGACGGCTCTTCGGTTTTGGGCCTGGTCCACTAAAATGGCCCTGGGACACCTTGGAACTCAGACGCTTGCCTGCTAGGGCTTGGGCTCCATTCTCGAAAGCGTCCCCTACAAAAGTCTTGGGGGCCCTCGACTCCTGCAGGCTTCCGGTGGGGAGCGGCTGCCATGATTGCTCGCGGAATGACCACGACGGAGCCACGAGATGGTGGTGCTCTCATGCTGATGCCAGCTTCAGTCTGAAACATCCAGAAACAAGGTGGGGCTTTCATCGTTTGGGAAAAAAAATGTTCTAAACCAATGAAAAGTGTTATTTTTAGGTCATATGACCAAGCCTTCCATCTTTAGGAAACCAAAAGTAAAATGAACCAATGAAAAGTTTTATAAACAAGTCACATGACCTGTTATGCGGCATAGGGCTACAAAAAGCGTAGAAAATCCGTTGGCACGTGAGGCGGCGTCAGTAGCGGACCGATGTGCGAATAGGCCGAAGGCAGCACAACGCGCCGAGATCCGGATGGCACCGAGTTAGTGTCCAGCCAGTTGCTGCTGTACTGGTGTGGCTATCCTACAATGCTGCGCCGAAAGTCGGCGTGTCCAGCTGAGTTGCGGTCACTCTTGCGGTACAGTGACTCGAACGCGCAGAGATCCGGATGGCACCGAGGTGGTGTCCAGCAAATTGCTGCACTGGTGTGGCCATCCTACAATGCTGCGCCGAAAGTCGGCGTGTCCAGCTGAGTTTCTCCCGCTCTTGCGGTACAGTGACTCGAACGCGCCGAGATCCGGATGGCACCGAGGAGGTGTCCAGCAAGTTGCCGCACTGGTGTGGCCATCCTACAATGCTGCGCCGAAAGTCGGCGTGGGGTGCCCCGTTGGCTTATGAGGTGATGTCAGTAGTGGACCGATGTGTGAATAGGTTGGAACCAGCACAAGGCGCCAAGATCCGAATGGCAAGTCCTGGATGTTGAGTGCCATAGTTGAGAGTTCTGAGCAGTGCTTGTAAGACTGTCTGAAGTTTATTTGCACCTGCTGCAGCTTCACTATTGCCCTGGTGTGGCCAAAGATCGCACATGACATAGGCGACCGGCTCCCGAGGTCCGGCGGAACTTTTTTCCTTTTCCTTTTTGCTTCTTGTCCCACAATCCGTTTCAACTGAAGACACGACCAGGTCCCTGAATGTGTGCAGGGGGACGTTATTGATTGAATCAAAATGGCGGCTTCACTCAAAGCTGACTCAAGCGTTGCTGTTGATGCTATACAGACAAAAATTGGTTTTCAGTTTGTACATTCTTCAGGATTTTTTTTTCCATCCAAGGCTGATTGAGAGTTTGTAGAAAAATGGCTTCAGATTTTCCACATACTACTCTTCAACATTCTTCCTAAATGTAACAATGTGAGACTCACTAGGAGAACGGCTGTTTATCTTTCCTTTCAAAATGCTGCCAACAATATTTTCTGAATGGAAGACACCATCTTGTAGCATAAAGGGCCGAAATGGGTTCTGGTCTGGCCGATGGTTGGTGGAGACATTTTGACTATATCTTGGACCTGCCCGGCCTCGCCCAAAATGGCGCCGGTATGAATGGGACTCGTACTTCCTTGTTGTGTACTGGTTGAACAACTTTGATATCACGAGATATGAATGCAGTTTTGATGCTCATGGCGGGCGGGGACGAGAATTGATTGAATATTTTGACATCCCTATTGATATTAAGTTCTGATGTGTTATTGATTACTGTAGTATTGAAAGTTCGAATTAACGTCACCCATGGTACTTGCCCGCAAATGTATATCTAGATGATTTTTTTGTAAGTGGCTCTGTCGTAATTTAATTACAAAATGTACGTCCACCGATTCCGCAACTGTTAGATACCTTAGTTCTTGCAACCTAATGGCCCGCTCGTTACGTTCCTCTATAATGTAAATGTCTCCTCATCATATACGATTTCAGTTTGCTCCGTGGCCGGCCCACGTGGTTATAGGCCCGTATTTGTATACTGAAATTTTCTCAATAAAGGTTTTTAAAACAAAACATGGTAGTAGTATTTACATTGGTAAAGTTTTTACTTTTAGTCACTGTTTTTGAATCAGTAAAAGGCAAGTGAAATAAAGCAGTCCAATTACATGACGGATAAAAGGTATAATACGTAGGAACGCAGTAAAGATAAATGGTCAAGGGCAGTTGTGTTTTCCACTACTGCAACATAAAGTGATCGATAAGAATCTGATAATCAGGCGTATCGGCGACTAAGACAGCAGGCCGAGTCTCTTTTACTCAACGGCTCCGTCATGGAACGAAGAAACGCCCTTTTTCTCGAAAAAGGAATATATTTTACTTGCAGGACAGTTGTAAATTTTCCGGGAAAGTACATTAGCCTGGAATATTATAATATATATGTTTAAAAAAAAAAAGTTCGAAATCAATAAAAAGCGTATTTTTTAGGTCATATGACCAAGCTTTTCTTTATTAAAATAACAAAAGTAAAATGAACCAATAAAAAGTTTAATTAACAAGTCACATGACCTGGTATGCCTACGTTACGCGCTGCGCGCCGCGCCCCGCATCACTTCCGGGTGCGCTAACGCGGCGTGTCATATAACGCATTACGCGACAACGTAGGTCAAGAATATGGTCAAAATGTCTCCACCAACCAGCGTTCGGAACACAACCCCTTTCAGCAGTCCAAAAAGTTCTGTTAAATGACAACAGAGGGGACAGGCAACAAGAACCATCAGTCAAAGAGGGGAGGGCAAGTTCTTCTCTACCGGGTCATGTTGGGGCTATACCGGAACTGATCGAAATGGTAGTCTACAGTGTTTCTGGATGTTTCAGACTAAAGCTGGCGTCAGCATGAGAGCACTACCATGTTGTAGGTCCGTCGTGGCCATTCCACGAGCACACATGGCAGCCGCTCCCCACCAGAAGCCTGCGGGAGTCGGGGGCCCCCAAGACTTTTGTAGAATCTTCACGGCTGAGGGGACGCTTTCGAGAATGGGACCCAAGCCCTATCAGGGAAGCGTCCGAGTTCCAAGGTGTCCCAGGGCCATTTTAGTAGACCACGCCCAAATCTGAAGAGCCGGCCGCCATTTTGAGAGTCCTGTGGCAGTCGCTTATCATTGCATCGCAAGAGCGGGAGCAACTCAACTACTTGGTGAGCTAGACGCTGTAGTCGCAAGAGCGGGCGGTAAACAGCTGAATGGCGGAAGAGGCACAGTGTAGCAAAAACGGGCGGAATGGCAACTGAAACGGTAAAGGGGCGCCCCACTACAGCGTGTCTTCAGGTCAAATGAATTGTGGGACAAGGTCCAGAATGGAAGAGTCATCAAAAGGCAAAAAGTTCCGCCGGACCCCGGGAGCCGGCCGCCTATGTCGGGGGCGATCTCAGGCTAAACCGGTGCTATAAGACTTGGGGAGGGGGTCGGAGCCAAGCGTCTTCTCCGAGTCCGTGCCATCACACCGCCCCTCGGGGGCCTCCGTCAAGCGGTTTAGGGAGGTACCATATCACATTGTTTTCAAATGCAGTCAGGTCCACAAACGACCCTCACTTACTTTGAGAATAGTGAAGCTGCAGTAGGTGGAAATAAGCTTCAGACAGTGTTACAAGCGCTGCTCAGAACTCTGAACTATGGCACCCAACATCCAGAACTTATGCCATTTGAGAATGGCAGTGACATCGAAGCAACTCAGGGACTAAAACCATTAACGTACTTTCACGTATGAAAATCTTACTTGGGGAGGGGGCAGGAGCGAACCGCCCCCTCCCAGTCCGCGCCACCACACCCTATGTTGAAAATCTGAAGCCATCGTTCTACAAACTCAACCAACCTCGGATAGAAAAATCTAGAAAAATGTACAAACTGAAAACCAGTTTTGGTCTGCATAGCATCATCATGCTCGATCGATTGAGCTAGCCGGATCGGGCAATAAAAAGTATAAAATAGTTATGTAAATAGTTATTTAATAAAATGTTTTACCCTGTTTCTTTGCTGGTGTGTTGTATATATTTTTAATAGTTGCATAGGGTTTGTCGTTATTTTGGGCGGGGTGGGTGACGGAGCCGAGCTGTCTTGCAGCCCTCATGGTGTGGAGCTCAGTTCATCTCACTATTTTCGTATTTCTCAAGAAGGGTTGTTCCTAATATTTCTATTTTAGCGAGGTCAAAAAGAGATCCAATTAGTGGCCTACTGATTTTGCTCGATTAATTTTATTTTTTTACACGATTTTTCACGATTTTTCACTATCTGCAAAGACTAAACAGAGTATTGCGACTTTGTGCTTCTTTGTAAATAGAGAATGAACCAAAGAGAATCAATTGTAAAACAGTAAATGCTTGGATAACAATCAATCAAATGGAGAGACAAGCAGGCACGACGGATTACAACGGGGGTAAAGGCCTGCGTTAACTACTCTTCACTATCTGCAAAGAGAGAGTACTACTAAGAGAAAAGGGGGGGGGGGGGCAGCGTTCAAAGCACATCAGCGTGCATAAACACGAAAAAGTTTTTACCTATCACGTACTTGACATTTGACAGCTTTTGAAATTTGCTATTAAAAAACCATTGAAATTCACAGAAAAAACCATAGGTTATAGACCATATATAGTTAGGAATTTGCATTTACAAAACCTTGAAAATTCACTGAAAAAACCATGGGTTATAGACCATATATAGTTAGGGATTAGCCTTTTCAAAACCTTATTTTACTCACACAAAACCATTGAAATTCGCATATATAGTTAGTTGCACTAACTATATATCGCGCACCCGCAATCCACTGCTGATGATGTCACATATTACATCATTCATGACATGGTTAGTGACATCACTGATGACATCACTGATGACATCTCAAATGACATCACTGATGACATCTCAAATGACATCACTGATGACATCTCAAATGACATCACTGATAAAATCACTGATAACATCTCATTTGACATGACTGATCACATCACTGATGATATCATTCATGTGATAATACCATGAACCTCTTCAGACTCTAATATAACCTTAGATACAATCAGTGTAAACAGACAGTCACAGACTGTCACTCATCCATGGAGTTACTCACACACCTAGTCAGTTATGCAAAAAAATCAATCACACCTCCATTTTCTCAATTATACAGTTATACACACCTTACTTATTCAAACATATACTAACACATATTTACTCTCTTATACAATCCCTGATACATGTTCACGATGATCCATACAGCCACTCACACATTCACTGGCTCTTATGCACAGTTATTTATATATGTCAACTTTCACATGTACTGTGTTTTACATATGTACTTACTTTGACATGTAGCACTGAGATATCCATTCACTCACTAATACACTCATGCACAGTCAACCGCACATACAGCTGTTTCCACATGCACTTTTGAACCCATACATATAGTGAATCAACTACTCACACATCTATGTACAGAATCACACACCTCCCAGCCACCCATACACACACACTCAGTTTCCCATACAAATACTTGGACAACCAATGAATTACCCATACAGTTACTCATATAGCTACTGATCAACATATGCAGCAGTTTGTAGAACAACAGATATAATGATGCACAAATTAAAACAGTTTAGTCACTAACCCATGCACTCAGTGAGACACATTTAATCACTCACTCATACAGTCAGTCATGCACCTACTAAATCCTTCATCCAGACACTTATACATCCACTCATTCTTCAATATGTAAGACATATTTTAACTTTACAGAAACATACAGTCACTGGATGTTGTCATCAGTGATGTCATCAGTGATGTCATTTGAGATGTCAGCAGTGATGTCATCAGTGATGTCACTAACCATGTCATGAATGATGTAATAAGTGACATCATCAGCAGTGGATTGCGGGTGCGCGGTATATAGTTAGTGCAACTAACTATATATGCGAATTTCAATGGTTTTGTGTGAGTAAAATAAGGTTTTGAAAAGGCTAATCCCTAACTATATATGGTCTATAACCCATGGTTTTTCCAGTGAATTTTCAAGGTTTTGTAAATGCAAATTCCTAACTATATATGGTCTATAACCTATGGTTTTTTCTGTGAATATATATATATATATATATATATATATATATATATATATATATATATATATATATATATATATATATATATATATATATATATATATATACATATATACACAGATGGCATTTAAGGGGCAGCAGTCACTTATTATCTTTAGTGGTTATCGGCGTTCTGTGCGCAAAAAATAGAGTATAACTACCCAAAGGAATGCTTTTCAGCAATCTTAGAGTAATGATTGAGTATGTAAAAAACAATAATGCTGTAAACCAATGCCTTGCAGCTCCTTTGGAGCTTTTTGATGCAGGTTCATAGTTCAATGTAATCTATTAGAATGACCTATCAACGGCAAGTAACAAAAGGATCTGTGTGACAAACGTATTAGCCTAATGAGCCATTTACATAAAATCCCTGCACTTAAGCACCATCAACCAGTGGAGAATAGGAGGAAAATAAATAAACCAAAAATCTTGATCAGTCCAATGAGTGCTATGGGGAAGGTGGTAGTGATCTTATCCTGAATTCCAGTTTGTACAGTCGCTTCCACCACTCTGAAAGCACTTATCTAAGCCTGAAGTCCACCCCTTGGACTATGCCATCTAGGGAATCCGTGATTTCTCCATTTGTAGTTCTGTCCTACAGTATTGACCAGGGTCTCCACAAATTGCTTCTTTCTCTTGTTTTTGTGACAGGGTTGAGATTTTATTTGCACGTTTTAGCTTGTCTCGGCTTGATGGTTTTCTCCATGTCAAATGGGGGCTCAGCATTCTCCCATCTGGCTTTTTCCATTAGTGTTCTCTCCTTCCACAGATTACAGCCCTTCTCTTCGACGCAAGCCCCATAATCCCTGTCCTACAGGGGAGGGAGGATATTTAGGTGATTGTTGTTTCTCAGTCTTGCTGCACCTCTCCTATTTGTCCGCTTCCTGTTTCCAGGTTGCGTGGTGTATGTCCTACAATCCTCTTCACTTTTGAGATCCGTTTCATCAATGTACTAAAAAAAATTATTATCAGATATATGATGATCCCGTCCGTAGTAGAGATGTTTGATTCATACCACTCCATATGAAATTGATGGGTATGGTAATGTTTGGTTAGTACATAGCTTGTACTGTCCTCTAGAACGTGGAGCACTACATGGCTAGTATGGACATACTTCTCCTTCAACTGTTGATTGCATTATTATTTCTGTATTGTTTGAAGATATATTAATTCTTATTGTTCTTCACATCTAATGTCCGGAACTAATTATGGTGCGAAGCTTCCAATGATTTGAAATATTGAAGGACATATAGTTCAAATGTTCCTATTCTGAACCTACACTGGATTGTGGCGAAACACAGGTTCAAGGTTTTTGAAGCCTGTAAAAAGTAATAGAGAAGAGTTCAGTTTGCCTGCGAGAAAGCAGTTAAGTTTATTGTTTCAGGTTATTCGAGAGAAGTCCATTCTGAACAAAAATTGGATTCTGTTTAACAGTGAGCACATTCTCAAGTCCTTTGTTAAGGCCTTTCATTTGTTGATATGAGATGATTACTGTTCCTGTATTGACCTGTGTCTCTGCTTCACATGGTCCTGGGGAACTGTTTCTACTAGATTGGTATTGATTGTGTTTTTCTTTTTCTCGCCCTTGACTTCATCCACCATCTCTTTTCACTAAACAGCCTTCAAAAATGCGGTTGGAGGCATTAAAAGGTTTTGTCCTATAACATTGCCTTCTCCTTGATTATGAATGTCTTGAGTAAATTGAACCTGATGTGCTTCTGGAGTGGTTAATTTTGTTCGTCCTAGCTACTGATGTTTGTCCAGTTATATGGTTTCATCTATGTCTATATTGGTTGTATATCTCGTTTCTTTGTGGTTGTTGTGGAACCACTGGTTCTGTTTCTGGCTTGTAGTATGTGTCTATCACGTATGAGAATGCGCATGTGTGTGTAAACTCTGAAGGGGTTTTCTTAGGTTTGGTTACTTACTGGTTTAGAGATAGCTTTTTTTGTAATCTCTAGCCTTTGAAATAAGTACTCAAGACGTTTCCCGCGGGAGTCATTGTGATTTTATTTCCTCTTCCTTTTCCAAGATTTCATTCAGCAAATCATCACTGAAGTTTTTTCACAATATTTATTAAGGGGTTAACTAATTCCAAGAACATCTATTTCTACATAGTTCCTGTCATTTCAGAATTGAGTGTTATCCCGTAATCTTTGGGTTCTATATCAACTAGGAGTATCTCATAGACCTCCTTAGTGCAGCACCATAGTGATTGCCAGATATACCCACACAACTGTGGCTAGAAGGGTGTTTTATTTTTTTCTCAAAATCATCTTTGTTTTTTAGATAAAATCACACTATCAGCAGGCCGTCAGGGCACCTCATCACAGAGTTGGATTGCTACTTCCAGAAGTACAGTATTCATTAGTACAGAGTTGGCCAATTATTGGAACTACAAACCCTACAAATAAAAGTGCAATACATGTTTATGTTTATGTTTGGATGCTTGTAAAGCACTCGAATGCCGAAGCGTCTTAGCGCTAGGATGTAGGGGTAGAAGGAGATGAGGCTGGGACGATCATGAGAGCATAGCCTATGTGGTTGTAAAGAGCCAGGTTTTGAAGTTCTTTCTGAAACATTAAAGATTCGGCTGATGTCTCGGGGACAGAGGCAGTTTGTTCCAGCGCTTGACCGCGCAGTGTGTAATTGCCATCTGGCTCGTTTATACTTCACGACCTCTATAAGACCTTGACTGGCCGATCTGAGGGCCCGAGTGGGGACATATGATGTGAACAATTTTTGAAGATCCTCTGCGCTCCCTCCATTTATGGCCTTATAAACTAAGGTTAAAGAGTTAAATCCGACGTGCTGCCTAAAGGGCAGCCAGTGCAAAGATCTAATTCCTGCTGACATTGGCTGTCCTCTATGTAACCCCAAAAGGAGTCTGGCTGCTACATTTTGCAGAGACTGTAATTTTTGCAACTGGACTTTATCAATTCCCAAAACAGTGCATTCAAATAGTCCAATTTTGATAGGAGTAGCGCGACCATCACTGTTTTTTGGAGCTCTTTAGGGATAAATGGAAATATTTTTCTCAGAATCTTCAAAAGAAGATAACATAAGGAAATGAGATTGTTCACCTGTGCGCCGAAATTTAGCTTGTTATCAAACATGATCCCTAGAGTTCTAACCTTTTCAACCGGACGGGGATATTCTTCTGCTTCAGGTGGCCACCAGGTCTGATTCCTTAGAGGTGGGCCTGGTCCAAATTCCATCAACTCTGTCTTCTCTGTATTAATCTTTGAATAGCTCTGACTCATCCAGATCATAATGTCAGTAAGACAGGCGTGGAATCTAATGGCAGTGGTCTCTGGTTCTCTGGTGATGGAAATGATAAGCTGAGATTCCTCAGCATACGAGTCCAGTCCAAAGCCATGTCTTCTTACTACTTCTGCCAGAGGGGTAACGTAAGGATAGAAAAGAGTCGGAGATAGCGCTGATCCCTGCGGAACTCCACAGGGAAGATGGAAACTTTTAGACTGCATACCGTCCCAAAAAAGCTGTTGCTCCCTTGCCTCCAAAAAGGAGGATAATAGGGACAGGGCAGCCCCTTCGACTCCTATATCCCTCAACCTTTGTACCAGAACCACATGGTTCACGGTATCAAAAGCGGCTAATAGGTCAAGGAGTACGAGGACCGCCCTGCCTCCTGCGTCTATAGTTCTGCGGATTTTTTCAATAGCAAAAATTAATGCAGTTTCCATTGAGTGATGACGACGAAAGCCATCTGTGATGAATCCAGCAAGTTGTTTTCGTTGAGACATTCTGTAAGCACTCTGTTCAGTTGTTTTTCCAGAACCTTTGCGGCAATAGGGAGACCAGCTATGGGGCGGTAGTTCTTAGGTTCACTGGGATCTAAATTTGGTTTTTTTAGGAGGGGTGTGATCTCTGCCATCTTCCAGGTTGCAGGATAGCAGCCTGTAGCTAAGACTTGATTCATAATAGGGGTCACATTTTTGCATATCTTGGGAGCTGCTTGATGCATGATGCCGGGGGGAAGGATCAGTGGGTGCGCCTGACTTTATAGAGAGTAAATGTATTTCTACCATTTCAATATTGATTGGCTGAAAACAGGTCAGTTTACATTGGGGACTAGAGTCAAACGTTATCGGGTCCAGTAATCTAGCAGGGCACATAAAGTTGTTGTATATTTCTTTCACCTTCTCTTGAAAATAGTTCGCCACTTTATTACATAAGAACTGATCTGGCTTAAACCCTTTATCTTGCTGTGGCTAAGCCAGCGTATGAACTGTTTTAAACAGTTCCCTAGTCGAATTGCCCGCCTATTTTATTTTAGCATTAAAAAACTCGTTTTTGTGCGGCGGTAATTGCTCCTTTGTGTAATAGAGTGGTGTGGTTGTAGAGAGCTTTCATATTGCTATCATAGTTTTGCCGCCATTTGCGCTCTGCTCTCCTACAGTTACCATTTTCAAACTTTTAAGCTTGGGCTGTACAATGGCGGTAACATTTTAGATCTTTTAACTGTTGCTAACTTTTTAGGCGCAACCTTATCAGCTGCTAATGTTAGCCAGTCATTAAACTGCTTCAACGCTTTGCTATTATCAGGCTCTAAGGTATTCAAAGAAGGGTTTAGCGCTGACTCAAAGTCTCCAACCTTGGTTTTATCCCATCGTCTGATTAATGCCTTTGAGACTTTAACTTGGGCTCCTGATTGAGTCTGAATAAGTTTCAATTGAAGAGACTATGATGTCAGGGTCACTTGTGAAAATCCCATCCAGCGTATGGCATGCCAGATGGGTAGATCCACTTATCAGTTGTCCAAGGTTAAAAGCCTCAAGATTATCTAGTAGCCTAGCAGTGTCTACATTGCTATTTGCTTCAAGATGGTAGTTGAAGTCGCCAAGGATCGTGAGAGGGAGCGGGTCTGTATAGAGTTCCAGGAGCGCCAAGAGAGCTTGGGAAAAAGCTGCTCTAGTTCCTGGCGGACGATAAATCAGTATCCCCTGGAAAACGTGCAGATTTTTTAATTTTATGCGGAAGTCCATCGCTTCCACTGGAAGAGTAAGAATCTTTTTAAGCTGTATTTTAAAATAGTCATGATAGATGATCGTTATCCCTCCTCTTGTGCCCGTCGCTCTATCCTGAGAGAAGTAAGCATAACCCTCTGGGACCGCAATGTTCCAGTCAGTAGCTGAGGAACTGTTTGTCCATATTTCGGTTAGAATAACAAGGTCTAATTGGGAGAGACGGATAAGGTCTTGCAACTCATATTTATGTTTGGCTACCGAGCGAGTATTGACTAACATGCATTTAACACGTTCTGTCACTGAGCCCTTAAGACCCCAGTTACTGTTTTTAAAAGGCTCTGTCTTCACCCTCCTTTCCCCACCTTATCCGTAGGCGTGTGGTTTACCCCGATGTTGGTAAGCAATTTAAAAATGCAATTTACACAGTGGCCCTCTAGTTTGCTCTCAATCTGAGGGGAGATTTTTTACCAACCACATGTGTTAGCTCTTAAATCTAGCAAAGTTTGCCTACCATAAACTTTTGATGAAGTTTGACCAGGGGTCCTGGCGCTGGTCGGGTTCCGGGCGCTGACGGGCGCGGTCGCTCCAGCACGCGTGGTATAGTGGTGGGTCAAAAAAGATAAGAGTATCAGAAAAACAAGCGGAAGAATGCTACTTGCAGGGTATTACATTAAAGTTTATTTTATTTTTTATCATACTATGTTTCTTTAGCGACGTGGATAACTCCTAATGGGCCAGTTGCATGTCGGAAAGAAGGAGAGAGAATCCGAACGTGCCAGCAATTCCATGACACATCTCTTTTGGTGTGTCTCGATCATCCCTCTTTGATGCAGTGGCAGTAATTGCCATTTGTGAGTGGCAGAGTTACTGCGCAGCATCTCTAGGGTACCCTTCCTGCTCAGCAATGTCCGTACAATTCATTAAGGCAGTGTTCATCCTCTGCCTGCCTTGCATTGAGGAGAACTGAAGGGGGCCATATTTCTTAAAATATTTTGCCCGGAAGGCTTCTGATTTCTTGAAGTTCAGTCTCCTCGCTTTTTTACAACCATTAATGTGTTTTAAGGAGGTTGTTGCACATTCTAAGTGTAAGGAATTTGGCTCCCAGCCTTCATTCTGAGTTCTCATATTTATTGAAAACCTCGATTTAACTAACGAAAGATAAGTACTTGAATGCTTCTGATTTGATGATTTTCCGTTTATTTCAAAATCAAAGATACTACAAGACAATCATGAATGTGGCTTTTATTAAGCAATAAAGACTAAAAAGCATATGTAGCAAAAAATAGGAAACATGTTGCTTCCTATCATACATTTACAGTGCTTTGAAATGGTACAAGTGGGTATGGAATGTACCCATATAGCAAACAGAAACTGAATATTATTATGTTGCGTGTGGATTAAGTTTATATTACAAAATAATCGATTCTAAAAAATAAAGTGTCCCTATGTTTTCAGTTGTTATTAAGGAAACAGGATGCACTGTTACAGAATAAAAGCTAACCCGCCAGGCAATTTTTAAGTCTGTATTAAAAGGATCCTTCAGACTTGCTAGAAGAAAAAAAGAAAAGCCAATCATAAAATGCTTGCCAATACAACACTTTCACACTTACCTATAATAAGTGTTGCAATGAAGCACACTGTGTGCAATTGTACGTGACTGCTTCTCGAAATAACAGTTTGCACTATAACTTCCTTCCCAACTTTACCATTACAAAGTTTGAACAAAAAATGCCTTCTGAAGTTGAGGCATTCATACACGTTTTCAGTCCGATTACATCCTAGAGTCCCTTCCGTGCGCAGGCAAAATCCCACCACTCAAAGTAATCACCAAAGGCCTGTCATTTGGGCTGCTCCAAGATAAGACCGACGTTCCCAACCGAGCCAATGGCTACAGAGGGCTGACCCATCTTACTTTGAATGTATGCTTCACTGGTGGCTGACCCTTTCTTACTTTGAATGTATGCTACCCCAGTGGCTGACAAATTCTTACTTTGTTTGTCTGCTTTTCTGGTGGCTGACCCATTCTTACTTTGAATGTATGCTACCCCAGTGGCTGACAAATTCCTACTTTGTTTGTATGCTTTCCTGTTAGCTGACCCTTTCTTACTTCGAATATATGCTTCCCTGGTGGCTGACCCATTCATACTTGAATTGTATGCTACCCTGGTTGGCTGACCCACTCTGACTTGGAATGTATGCTTCCCTGGTGGCTGACCCATTGTTACTTGTAATGTATGCTTCTCTGGTGGCTGACAAATTCTTACTTTGAATGTATGCTTCCCTGGTGGCTGACCCATTCTTACTTGGAATCTGTGCTTCCCTGGTGACTGACAAATTCTTACTTTGAATGTATGCTTGCCTGGTGGCTGACCCATTCTTACTTGGAATGTATGCTTCCCTGGTGACTGACAAATTCTTACTTTGAATGTATGCTTCCCTGGTGGCTGACCCACTCTTACTTGGAATCTGTGCTTCCCTGGTGACTGACAAATTCTTACTTTGAAAGTCTGCTTCCCTGGTGGCTGACCCATTCTTACTTTGAATGTACGCTTCCCTGGTGGCTGACAAATTCTTACTTTGATTGTATGCTTTCCTGTTGGCTGACCCTTTCTTACTTCGAATATATGCTTCCCTGGTGGCTGACCCATTGTTACTTGTAATATATGCTTCCCTGGTGGCTGACAAATTCTTACTTTGAATGTATGCTTCCCTGGTGGCTGACCCATTCTTACTTGGAATCTGTGCTTCCCTGGTGACTGACAAATTCTTACTTTGAAAGTCTGCTTCCCTGGTGGCTGACCCATTCTTACTTTGAATGTATGCTTTCCTGGTGGCTGACAAATTGGTACTTTGAATGTATGCTTCCTGGTGGCAGACCCATTCTTACTTGGAATGTATGCATCTCTGTTGGCCGACCAAAATTTAATTGACACTCTAACAATTGAACAGGTAAAGGAGGCAGACCCCAAGCCCCTTTCTGTATGCAACGTTACTATTAGGATGCAGTTGTGGCTCGCATGACTCGCGGGTGGGGGGGTCACGCGGGGTGAGGGTGGGTGTCCTTACCGGGTCCCGCACCTACTCTGCTCCTGGCCGGGTCCCGCACCTGTGTTTTCTAGCTGCTTTCGTGCCTCCGGCAGGAACAGGAAGCAGGCATCTTCCATCTCCTCCCCTAAGCCAATCACAACGCTGCATGCAGCCTTCATAGAGAAAATGCAGAGTGCGCATGACTGGTTTGGTCAGCCCCAGAGGGCCGACCACACAGTCAGGGCCCACAGCATTGACCAAGACATTCCTCTCCGACCCGCCCAACCCCGACCAGGCATACCAATCTGCTTTCTCGCAGCGCGAGAAACAGAAACATAAAATGGTACTTAAAATACCATTTTATGTTTCTGCTTCTCGCACTGCAAAAAAGCAGTGGGGCGACGCTCCTTAGCCCTAATGGAGGAGCCGCCCCTGTTAGGATGTGCTGTTTTATTGGTATTACATTAGACTGGCTAATGAGCTATAGCTGTCTCTATGCTAGAAATGATGGTCACCATTTAGTACTAACATCAATTTTTTCGAGGGATACTGCAAAATGCATGCTAGTGTACACTTCCATTTTGAAAGCTCCAGTGTATTGCTCACTATTGTGCTGCTGTCCTTCTTCCAGATTGTACTAGTTTGGAAAACATTTTGTAAACTTAATTTTGTATTTAAAAAGTGCTCATAATTACTTTAACTTGTTTCAGTCTAATTAAAGCCAATGCTAAGCCACCAACAACCCCAGTAAAGATAAAGAAAGTGACAACATTTCAAGAATTTGAAAGCTACACAAGCGATGCTTGGGATGCCGGGGAAGACGATGATGATCAACTCCTAGCGATGGCAACTGAAAGCCTCAATACGGAGGTAGTGATGGAAACTGCAGACAAGGTCATCAGAAACCACAGCAAGTTACATGATCAACATAAAGTACAGGAGGAGAAACTGGCTGATGAAAAAGCACAGTTTTTAGAACTGCCTTCAATGGGGAGCAGCAAGTTGGTCAAATCAGCAAGTGAGAGCCAGCTTCCTCCCTCTACTGGTATGTTGCAAAGTGAAACTGAGAGATTGAAATGGTCATGTTTCCTTTTTAAAGTTTTCACTTACCTGATCCCATCTGTATGGTGTTCTCGGAATGTCAATACTTTCCAACTTTTTTCTTTAAGATATATGCAATTGCGTGCCCACTCACTGTTCCTGTAACCCGTATTAAGTATAACAGTGTGCTCACATATAAGAAAAGTGGTGAAAGTATGTAATATTTGCTCTAAATTATTTTAACACTGTTTTCATTTATGGATCAATCTACATTGTTGTATTCATTGATGAAGTGCATCCAGGTGTGTAAACAAAATGTAAGGTATAATATTATCATAGTCTCATTGTGTGTGGTGCTTAAACTGAAATTACGTAAATGGACTAATGTTGCAATTAATTGGTTATGCTATTAACCTGAGAGACCCAAAATAAATTTTGTATTAATAAAAATTGCACACGTGGATGGGTCTTGTCCCTGCTGAATAAGAAAAGGGTTAATTAAACAACAGGGGGTGGTGATGGACAGAATTTCTGAATTAAGCAGAATACTCTCACCCAGTCAAGAGATCAGGGCTTGATCCAACACCGTTTTTTAGCTCACTGCACCATCCCAGCTCAGAACCTGGCTATATGCAAATTAGTCTGTCCCTGGCCCAGTGCATCATGGGAACAGGGCAGACCAAACTACCAAGCCAATTCTTTCACTGGGAAGGAAACAAGCTTCCGGGGACCTGTTTCTGGCATTACAGCCGTCTTTGGCCCGGCTTGCTTGAATCCTGATGGTGCGATGAGCAAGGGACTCACGTCTGAGTATACCCTTCCACGCTTATGGTGGACAAAATAATTAAACAACAGAAAAGGGGTCATCCACCTACCTGGACTATTTATGATGGGTCATCCTTTCTGATTGTTTTTTAAAGCTTGGGCTCCTTAATGGCTGCTAGGCGTTTTCCCCTCCTGTGCTGCATTGGGCTCATTTCCATTCTTTCATGACGAGCTCAGCTCGTCATCAGCACAGCTCAACTGTGCATCATGACGAGCTGAGCTCGTCATGAGCATCGAAAGGGTTAAAAGGAAATTGAAGCTTGTTCCAATGATGGGAAGAAAAGGAAAGGGGCATCCTGCTAGCATCCATCTAGTGATCAGATTTTAAACATGCAGTGTCAGCGCTGATAACATACTGCTTGACATTATGTTGAGAAACTTTAGACTAAGTCAAATGTAGTGTTTGTAACATGGGAGCATCATATCCGAATATTGACTCTATTCACAGCTGTTTTGCAAGGAGAACTGGACATTCTCGCATAGATGCTGCTTGTGAACTTCCTTGCATTAAACTTAGGGACACAATAGGAAATAAGTTTGTCTCAGTCAGTGCTACAAAGTGACTGAATAAGACTAAACCCCTTTTGAACTTGCCTTTGTGCAGACGTGCTTTGTCAGGATAGTTTGGATTTGTTCCGAGTCTTCTGACAAAGAATTTTGTAAATAATAAAACACATTTACATTAAAGAATCCCGGGAACAGGTGAAGGGCCCGTATTTTAGTTGGGATCCATATTTTAAGATACACCTTTATCTTCATGTATATCCTCGAGATAAAAAAATAATAATAAATAAGAACATACGTACATATTTACCTACAGAGGCCTTTGGGTCAGCACTATTAATCTGTTGGTCTGGTTAGTTGGTCCTTCCCAGTTTTGCATCTGCCCACCTCAGTATTCAGCAAGGGCAGTGGGCCACCCCACTGCATCCATTGAATCTCTTGCACTTTGAAGGACAGCATTTTGACTGCTTACATATGCACTCACCTAAAAAGGGCGTGTGGACTAACACTTTAGAACAGGTGGGCCAGTACTTAACTTTGGCAATGTTGTCTTCTTTCAATCAATGAATCAAGCATTTTTAAAGGGTCGCATATCACCTGTGAGGGGCTCGAGGCATTGGAGCTATTGGCTGCTGAGGGGAGGTTTGATCATTCAAACAACCAGGTCTTTAACTCCCTTCTTTCCATTGTCTATCTTTTTCCGAGTCATCTCTGTGTGTTTAATGTATGTGTTTAGGTTACAGTAAGGCAAAGCCAATACAACGTTTTTCTTGATACCAATAAGAATCACATTTTCCTGTGAACTGTATTATAATTCAAAGGGTTTCTCTTCAAAGCACACCTGACTTCAAGGAAGCACCGGGAGTGTCCTGTTAAAATTATATGACATGGTTGTTTAAAAAAAATGATTGCAAGGATATGGCAGCCAAGTTTAGGCTTCAGCATGTTTTCTTTTTGCTTTTTATTTTTGTGGCATATGTGTGTTTAAAAAAAATAGAAAAACCTAAAACTAAGCATTGTACCAACTTACCAAGTTGTATTGGTAAGTTGATGTATTTGTGCACATAAAAAATGGAAAGAATCAGATAGATGACTGTAAGGCAAAATTACTCTAGAGATGTCAGTAGAGAGATATATGATCCCTTGGGCATCGAAACGGGTGCCCAATCCACTCGTTTGCTTCATGGATAAGGTTTTAACTTTCAGGAATAGTGGCCACCTACTCGAAATTTGTAGTTTATATGGAAGGAGTGATTTGTCTGGGTAGGGCTGATTCCCCATTGATTTGACTATAGACTTTGCCACGCCTCTGAGTAGCATGGTAGGACTGTATATTTTGACTTGATGTGCATGCAGGGCCTTTTCTTCCTCCTAGTCTGGCTCCAAGAGGAAATAAGTATGAATGAACCCATTAATGCCCGAGAAGGATGAAAGGCTGCCAGCCACCAAACTATCCATTGAACTTGGGCAGCGAGGAAGTACTGCTCAAAATGCAGGGCGACTAATCCATGGGCGTGCGTAGCTTTGCCAGTGCCACCCTACCCCGCAACTTATTCCAGCTGAACTTGCGGATTTTTTGGTCAAACACACGGAAGAATTTACCAGGGATGTAGATAGGCATGTTAGTAAAGAAATACAAGAGGTGGGGCAAGGCCACCATTTTTGGCAACGCCACCGTCAGTGGCAACGTGCACCAGTAGGCCATCTGTGTATGCAGAGATATTATCGATCGAGTGACATTGCCTTCAAATAAATCAATTATGGAGTGGTAAATCTGCACCCCTAGATATCAGAATGTGTTTTGCTGCCAGTTTAGATGCATCCCATGAATAACAGCACACGGATTAGGAACATCAGGAAGGAAGGGAAACAGGCAATATTTTGCCCAATTTACTTGTACCCCAGATATTTTTGCAAAATGTGCCAGAGTGTAAACGATCATGCTATGAATGTGATACATGTCTTGTATGTAAAGCAGCATATCGTCGGCATATAATCAAATCATGTGTGTCCTGTTGCCCAGATGGATGCCACACTGTGTACCCCAGTAACGCATGGCAAGTGCTAGTGGCTCTCTCGCCAGTGAAAACAATGGGGGCGATAGCAGTCAGCCCTGCCTTGCTCCCCTGTGTATAATAATGACATCCCAAAACAAGGGGCCCATCTTAATCTTAATCAGGTAGTAATTTCACTAAGCAAAGGAAATGTTTCCCAACACCGTAACGGAGCAACACATCAAATATATGCCCGCATTCCAATTAGTCGAAGGCCTTTTCAAGGTTCAGTACCAAGCATCCAGCATATAAGGCCATTCATTGGTGACAATAAGTCATGACCCTAAAGAATCATTGCAGATTCAAGGAGGTGCTGCAAGCGGGGACAAACCCGTTCTGGTCAGTGTGAAGCAAGGACGGATCCAAGGGTGCCAGTCGATCCGCAAGTATCTTCGCCAGTCTCTTATTGTCAGTGTTGACAAGGGCCAGCGGTCTGTAGGAGCCAACAAACATGGGGTCTTTGTTGGGTTTAGGTAAGGAGAGGACCGTTGTCTCTCTCTGGGAGGCAGTCAGGCCACCATTGGAGATTCCTCTTCATACAGTTTTAATAAGTGCAGAGCCAATTGGATCGCATAGGCTTTATATAACTCTGCTGGCAGAACATCCGGTCCTGGGGACTTGCCTGTAGCCAATGCGATAATGGCATCCTTGGTTTCCTTCAGTGTGATGGGGTAATCTAGCTCCATCTGTTGGTCCAGGGAGATGTGAGGTAGTGTGATGTTGGCAAAAAAGGGGATGTAGGTGTCCGAATTTGTTTCAGAATGTGATTGATATACAAGTGTGTAGTGCCGTGGGAATTCCTTATGAATAGCCCATTGTGGATAAAGGATGGAGCCAGGTTTGGATTGTTTAACCTCACTGGGTCATTGAGTTTGGTCTTGACGAATGAGCCAGGCCAAGAGCCATCCAGCTCTGTCAGTGGTGCCGTGTGTGCATGCCGAGTGAGCAGAATAAGTTAGGCAGCGTAGTCTTTCCAACACTTGGCATGTACACCCCGCGCTTACGCAAATTCCCTGCAGCGCTGGGATTGCCGACCTTTCTAGTCTCCAAGTCCAGAAGGGTATGTTCCAACCCTAAAATGTCTGCATTAAGATATTGTCTTATGTTCCCTTGTATGCCCTGGCAGTCTACCCGTAGTGTCACCTTGAAGGTGTCCCACTCTATTGTGGAAAAAGGTAGGGCTATGACCTTTTTCGAGATTTGCCCGGCGCTAACCGCCCTTGTACCATTCAATTTACCAAGCAATGAGGCAGGCGCCGGAGACCAGAAGGCAGGAAACAGAAGTTTTATTCCGACGGAGCAGAACACATCAGATCAGACAACAAGGTATCGTCTCGAGGTGCTCTCACAGCCTCTCGAAGGCCTGCCCTCTTATACACTGGTTTATGGCATGTGACCTTTCTTTATTACAAACAGAACATTGTGGAGTAAGGAAAGAAAAAGACATCCCCGTAATCCTCGTGTCAATCCCACCCCCATGTACCTCCACAATAGAGATCCTCAACCTGCTGATAAGAGGAGGGGGTCGTCACGCAGCTGAGTGTTTCGTCAAGTCTTAGGATGTGTATGCCTGATCATACCCCGGGGGGTGGGGAGGCCCTGGTCAACAGTGTGTCTTTTGAAGAGGGACGACTCCATACAATGAGGGGCAGTAAATGTTATCTCCTGGCTTAGGCGATGACCTCGGCCCTGTGTGGACAGTCGGACACGGGGTAGGGGTCATCAAAGGAGTGGTATTCATGCTGCGTGGACAATTGAGCGCGGAGGGAAGGTTTATCAACAGAGGGGCATTCATGGGAGGAGAGGAGGTGCTGGTCAGGCGCTGGCGTAACTCCCAAGGACAGGGTCATGCAGAAGGGTTATGCTCATAAGGGGGAGGGAGGGGGAGCCAGGGTGCGCGGAGGATGCTTGCTGGGTCAGAGGGGCGCGCTGGCGACTGATTGTGGACAGGGAGACCATGATGCCTAAAATGGCGATCGTGCATGTTGTACGTGGGTGACAAGCTGGCGCAGATGATGTTCAGTTCGTCAACTAAAATTCCACAGTCCTCCCTTTTAACATGTCTCGCCAACTTGTCAGTTCGGATTTATCCCCATAAGGCCACGTATTTCTACTTCATAGAGGGGACTCATGTGCTCATTTCGGAAGTCCAAAGTCTTTGGGCACATACAGTTAGAAACAAGGCCACACAAAGATGGCAGACATTGGATACCTAAACAACACCCACATAATATCACAACAGGTATCAGCACGAAGGAAAACAACCTCCAACCCCAGTTCCTCAAAGTGTCCCAAAACCAGCTCCCAAGCGACCATCCTTCCTGCTCTTGGTGAACCTCCGAGGAAAGTCTGTGGAGGTGTTCAATGGCTTTGTAGACTGAAGGCGAGTTATCTGGCACGTATGTGCAGCAGCTGGATCCGATGATGCGGCATGCTCCTCCTCGGTCGGCTAGGACCACGTCTAGGACAAGGCGGTTTTGAAGGGTCACAAGGCGGACCGTCTGAAGCTCCGCCGTGTTGTTGGCGAGGATGCCAGCCGTGATGTTGATCGTTGTTTCTACTGCCTGGGTCAGGTGTCGGATAGCACGACTGTTTGCCATTGGGCCCCACAGAGGAACAAGTCCCTTTGCTGCATCTAGGAACTGTGCTCCGGTGGAGTCGGTTTGTCCAATGTCACCTGCACGCCTCTGCCGGTGATGGTTGGCAGGGGCTACATATGTGGGTGGAAGAACGAAGGCAATGTAACAGGCGCCCTTCCAACCTCTCGGAAGCCAGGTGTAAGCTTTGGTGCCACACACAAAGTACATATTCGGAGAAGCGACAAAGGAAGGGGGGTCAGTTGAGTCCAATGTTCTGGTGATTCGGCAGGCGCTATGACCCACCAGCTGCGTTCCATGGCCTTCGAGGCACACAAGACCTGTAACATTGATAACAGACAGGGCCACAGTCAGAGTAGCGGTAGTTTGTTTTTGCAGATGAGAGAAGGTGGTCCTGGCTGGATTGTGGAGCACCTGTACTTCAACTCGTTCTTTGGCAGGAATGTCTTTAAGGAAGGTGGCGCCCGTGAGCGCAGGACACAGGGCAGCAGAGGTCTTTTCGGTTTTGTTCAGCCAGAACCCAGAGTAGAAGTGCGACACTGTCCGGCTGGAGGTGGCGTTGTCCTTGTGGCTCTCTTGCATGAGGATCAACCAGGCGAGGCAAGAGCCGTGAACTGAGAAAGGAGAAGGGATGAAGGGGATGGAGTGTCCAGTGGCATGCGGGAGCAACCCGCAGATCCAACAGTTCGTAGCATTTGCAGCGAGGTTGTGTTGGTGCAACAGTTGCACGAAGGAATTGTTCCAAAATTCCCTGCGCCTTTCTCGGAGCTGAGGCGACAGAGAGATTAGGTGATGCTCTTTCAGGGGTGTCGGTTGTGCAGTAGGTAACAGTGCCTCATGGGCCGGTGTGCTTTCCTCCAGAATCCAGAAGGAGGTCATGAGGAGGAGGCAGAAGAGGAAGACAATGAAGAGTGCGATTGTCTTTGATTTGTGCAAGTTGTCAGTCTTTGGATTTCTATACTGGGTATTTCCTGTTGCTTCCATCATCTTCTTATCTGGCGCTTCCATCATCTTCTTATCTGGCGCTTCCATCACCTTCTTATCTGGCGCTTCCATCACCTTCAAGGGGCTCGGTAGCGGGCAGAACCACAGACTTTGTTTAACTTCTCTCCCGGCAACCCTTGGTTGTGCTTAGGTCACCGTTCTGAGATTCAACTTAGTCCGTGGCCTACTTAGCCGAAACTCCCTCCTTTCGACGCAGGAAATACCCTTCTCTGGATGGCACAGTGGGATCAGAGAATTTTGCAAGTTCAAGTGCCTCAGTATCGGGATAACAGTTCAATGTCGGTGGATCTTTGCTCAGGAGCTCTTCTTGGGTGTTGACGTTTTCTGTCGTGGCCAGGTTCGCAGAGACCTTCCGGCAATGATGTGCATGCAGCCAGTGCTTCTTCCCCTCCACTCGAAGCGCCGTTCGTGTGGTAATCAGCACTTGCCAGGGGCCCGTCCACCGGGGTTCCAGACTCTTGGTCCGTTGGAAATTTCGTATCAGAACGAAATCTCCCGGTTGGATGTCGTGGCCGGGGCCCCTGGAAGCATCGGGGATGGCCTGCTGCACCTGTTAATGAATGACAGACAACGTTTTAGTTAACTTGCACAAATATTCAGATAGTAGGACGTCTGGGACGTCATGAATGGAGGTCGGTTTGGGAGCAGTCCAGAGATTCATCGGTCGCCCAAACACGACCTCGTAGGGGGTCAAATGGTGCTTGGTGGGAGTGGAGCGCATCGATAACAAGGCCAGTGGGAGGGCATCCGGCCAGTTAAGTCCAGTGGTGGCCACTATTTTTGATAATTTCAGCTTCAGTGTGGCATTATGGCGTTCCACTAGACCGGCGGATTGGGGGTGGAAGACCGCATGAACCCTTTGCTTCCCCCCCAACCCCTTTAGGATTAGTTGGATAACCTCAGCTATGAAGTGGGGGCCATTGTCGCTCCATAAAATTCGACAAAGGCCATAGCGAGGGAAGAATTCCTTCAGTAGTACTTTGGCAGTAGTCATGGCAGTGTTGTCACGGGTTGGATAGGCCTCTACCCATTTGCTGAAGGCACATACGATGACTAGTACATACTTCAAGCTTTGGCATCTCTCTAGTTGGATGTAGTCCATCTGAAGGACCTCAAAGGGGTGATTGGGGGTCCCAAACCCTCCCCGGGGTACCACAGTTCCTTTCCCGAGGTTGTGTTGCAGACAGATAAGGCACTGCTGAACTAGGCGTCTGGCTGAGTCGGGGATTTTGTCGTTGTGCCAGACTTTGGAAATGAGTTCGATCATGGGTGCAGATCCTATGTGTGCGGGGGAATGTGCCATAGTCAGTATGGGGATCAGGTAAGAGTCAGGCAGTAACCATTTGTCTGCATCTTTTGTTCGCCAGCAGCCCTCCTCATCCTTCAAACCCACCCCGTCCCACTTAGTTAGTTCGTGAGGGGTGCTGGCCGACTGGATGTCTCTGATCATTTCCCTTGCGTCAGTCCATTTCTCTGCTTGTGACCTGGTCACATACATGCGTGTCACCGTCCTATTCTCAGCTGTTTTTCGTGCAGTGATGTCGGCTAATGCATTCCCTTGTCCGATTAAGTTTGTCACCCTCTTGTGTGCCTGGCATTTGATCACTGCTAGTCGTTTGGGGAGGAGAACAGCTTCAATCAGGGCAGAAACCAAATCTCCGTGAAGGATGGGGGTGCCGTGGGACGTCAGGAATCCCCTCTCCCTCCACAGGAGTCCAAAATGGTGGACCACCCCGAAGGCATACTGGCTGTCTGTATATACGTTCGTGGTGGTCCCTGTGGCTATGATGCACGCTCGTGTGAGGGCTATCAGCTCTGCTGCCTGGGCAGACCGTTGTGGGATGCAGGCTGTTTCAACTACTGTTCGGGCTGTTGTTACTGCGTAGGCAGCTGAAGTGGTGCCATCTGGGAGCTTGATGCATGAGCCGTCTACCCATAGCTCTCCATCGGGGTCAGTGAAAGCTGTGTCTCGGAGGTCAACTCTACTCCTAGTTTGTTCGTCCGTGAGGGTCACACAGTCGTGGATGGGAGGAACGTCGGGGTCATTTTCAGGCAGGGGCAACAATGTGGCAGGGTTCAAAGTCGTGCATCTCTTTAGTGTGATGTGGGGTGCAAGTAGCGTCAGTTCGTACCCTGTCAGTCGCGCGCTAGTCAAATGTTGAGTCTTGGTTTGGTTCAGAAGGGTGTCGACTGCATGGGGTACCAACACGATGAGGGAGTTGGAAAGTACTATTCCCTCGCTCTGACGGATAGAGACAGCAGCGGCAGCTACTGCTCGAAGGCAGGCAGGTAAAGCTCTGGCTACAGGATCAAGAGTGGCGGAGAAGTAGGCACAAGGGCGCTGTTTAGGACCAATTGATTGCGTTAGGACAGACAATGCACACCCCTCCCTTTCGTGGGTGAAGAGGGAGAAGGGTTTGGAGTAATCCGGGGTTCCTAGGACAGGCGCTGAACAGAGGGCATCTCGCAATTCCTTAAAGGATGCTTGATACTCAGGGGTCCAAGGGAGCGGGAAGGAGGCATCTTTGGTTAATAGGGCAAGTAGAGGTTTTACAATGAGGCTGAAGTTAGGTAACCACTGTCTGCAGAAAGAGGTTAGGCCAACCAAAGAGCGGACTTGCTTTTGTGTTTTTGGGATGGGGGTGTCTAGGATGGTTTGGATTCGATCGGGTATAAGTTTCCTCCCTTCTTTGGACAGGAGATGGCCTAGGTAAGTCACTTGTGGCTGGCAGAATTGTAACTTCTTTTTGGAGACTTTATGGCCATTTTCTGCAAGAAAGTGTAGGAGTTGGACGGTGGCTGTCGTTGCAAGCGGGGTGGTGTCGGCCGCCAAAAGGATATCATCGACATATTGGATCAACACCACTCCATCTGGTAGCTGGAAGGCATCCAGCTGCCTTTTGAGGGCCTGGCTGTAAATGCTGGGGCTTTCAGTGTACCCCTGGGGAGCTCTACAAAATCGGTACGAACGGGATTTGAAAGTGAAGCCGAAGAGATAACGGCTGTCTGGATGGATGGGGATAGAGAAAAACGCGTTCTTAAGGTCGATAACAGTGAAGGTGGTGGCAGTGGACGGGATGAGGGTCAGAATGGTGGTGATATCGGAGACTACAGGATATTGGGGTACAACCACTTTGTTAATCTCTCGCAAGTCGATGATGAAGCGGTATGCTTTCTCATCTCCTTCACCTTGCTTCTTAACAATAGGTAGGATTGGGCTGCTGCAGACGTTGCTAACCACCTCTTCATCCACTCCTGCATCTACCAGAGACTGAATGATCGCTACCAGTGCCTTCTCACCCTCTGGGGATATCCGATATTGCGGGAGTTTCGGGAGCATAGCGTCCTGTCGTACAGTTACATGAATAGGATCAATCATCATTCGCCCCACATCAGAGTCGTTTTTGGCCCACAGGTACGGAGGCAGGGTGTCAAGCAAGGACAGGTCAGCGTCAGTTATGGAGCACATGTGTCGTGGGGGGCGGTATCTGGGCATGTCTGGGTTGTCGTACAGGATGACTCGTATTCCATCTGGGGAACACCTAATGGTAGCTCGAAAATGTTTCAGTAAGTCAATGCCCATAATGGCGTCAGGGGAGTTGGAGGAGAGCAGAAATGTCGCGTCAGTGGTGTTGTTTTCTAGGTCAAAGGTAATAGGTATGGACAGGGGATTAGTGGAGGGCGTTCCATCGAAACCTATTGACGTAATGTGTGAGCCAGACAAGGGTGCCCTTGGAATCAGTCGTTTTGATAACACACTACGTGTCGCCCCAGTGTCTACCAAGAATGGAGACTCTGTACCCAGGACCTTAGCGGTGACATAAGGACCTTGCTGGTCAACACAGAGCTCGACTGGATCCCTCCCTTGCCCCTGGCAGTCCTATGCAAAGTCGGGGGCATTTTCACCTTCGAACAATTGATATTGGTTCTGTCGAGGACGGTCAAATGTGTTCAATCTCCCTGATCTGTCATTGTTGGTGTCATTAGTGTGCCCTCGTCTTTGTACTCTATTTCTCGGGCCTCCTGCCACATCCCTGGAATCCCTATTTCTATTCATCTCTAGCAGAACCGGACACTGGGATTTCCAATGGCCGAACCCTTTGCAGAAGGCGCATTGGTCATTGCTAATGTCTCTACGTCCAGTGTGGGGTGTTGGGGTGTGATCTTTAGGAGGTAGATCTCTAGGGGTGGTTGATTGGTAGTTCCCCCTATGGTGTTCCCGTCCTACCGCTATACCCTGTATCTGGGCTATCATTACCCTTTCCTTTAAGTCTTTCTTCTTTTTCTCGGACGCCCTATCATTCTCATTCTTTTGGTGCTCGTAATACTGAGCCATCTGAAGGATAGCTGCGGGTTTGGAGGCCCCCCAACTACTCTCACTCGTCTGCAGCTTTTGGGAGACCTCTTGTGTTAGGCCTTTTACGTAATTTTGTACAAACAGGTGCTGTCCGGTTGCGGTGGTCATGTCTTGGCCACTGTAGTCGGAGAACACTGTCTCGAATCGGGAGAAGTATTCTGACACATCTTCCTGCGGTTTCTGTCGACAGGCCGTGACTATCGACCAATCTACCTTTCTTTCTGGGATCAGTGTCTTTAATTTCTGGACTAGTTTGTCTGGGAGTTCCAGTATGTCCTTTACTGGTTTCCTTCCAGGCTCTCGCTGTCTATCTAGTTTACCGAGTTGGTCCCAGGTATGTCCAAACAGATCCGTGTGGTCGGCCTTCCGGATTTGCTTCCACACGTCAGCTGGCAGGCATAACCCAAAGAACAAGTCAATGTCCGCTAAAGTCATTATCGTCGAACCCAAGGCTGTGCCTAATTCGGTATAAAATGCTGTCGGGTTCTTTCTTAAATCGGGCAGGGTTTGTTTAAAGGTTAGGATATCTTGTCGGTCCCATGGTTGGTAAACCCAATTGTACACAACTCTCCCTTTTGCATCTGCGTGATTAATATCGTCGCTTGTTCCCAGGCCACGTGGTGGGATCCAATAAGGGGCCGCCTCTCTGATTGGCATCATAGTATTGGCTACTTCTACTGAGGTCGTTTCAGGGACTGTAACCTTGGTTTCTGGGTTTTGCTCCATGAGGTGGCGGAAGACCTCAAGCATCTGCATGAAGAGCTCCGTCGCCTCACATTCAGTCCCATCTCCAACATCAATCTTCCTATACAGCTTTGTTAGTTCAGCGGGGCCCTTACTCTGATACCTATCTTCATATGCGTTCAGGGTGTGGTAGCTGAATCGCAAAATGAAATGCCGCCTATGGCTGTCGGCATGTGAATTATACATGTTCATTGTGTATTCTTCGCTCTCCTGTCGTTCTACTAATGTCTTTGCTATTTTGTCGATCCCATCCCGCTCATCTTTGCTCAACCTATTTGGTCTGGCTGGTGGTTGTTTGCTAGCCTCGGGATCGTCTTACGATGTTGTTAATGCGACTGGTGCGGAGGCCGTGTGGGCCGGTGCACTAGCGCTAAGGTCGTTCTCGTTTGCACTTAGGGCCTGCGGGTGTTGTTGGCAGGGAGCATACGGAGGGGGCATGTAGATAATTAGGGGACCTAGTAGTAACTCATCATTCGCCCGCTGTTTGGAGGGCAATTCAGGGTAGAGCACAGAGGGGGTCCTAACAGGACATTGGCCTGTCGACCCTGATTCTTGGTTTTGTGTAGCTTCCTTTCTTTCTTTTATTTCCTCTTCTAGTTGCTTTGCGGCCAGGTGGGCTGCCTTTCGTAATTCTTTCCCTATTTTTGCCTCTTCTCTTTTCTTTCGTTGTTCCGTTTCTTTGCGCCACATGCCGATACTGTCGAACATAGTGGGCGTAGTCTTATTTTTCTGGAGCGCTATTTCTAATGCTTTTATTTTATTTTCATCAAAGGAACCTATCAGTGGCCACTGACTTTCAGGGTTCTTCTTTGTATATTTATGCCATAACTTAGTATAAGCTATAGCGACTAGTCCATGCTTAGTGAACATGTCCTTATTAGGGGTGCCCTCCAGCGGAGCCTGATGGTTCATCTCTAATAAGCGGTCCGGGCTGTACAGGCTACCAACCAGTGGGGAGAAGATAGGCATGACGGGTTACAACGGGGACAAAGGTCTGCACTACCTATCTTATCACGGCGGACAAAGACTAGACAGAATATTTCTATTCTACGTTGTTTGTAGGCCGTGAATACCTCAAAAGAACCAATACCGAACACTTAATGTACGGTCAATCAAACAATCAGTGGGGAGAATAAGTGGGTACGAAAAAGTTTGCGTTACCCACTCTTTCTCTACCTGCAAAGAGAGACCTTGTTCTTCCCTGTTTGCAGACAAAGAATCTCCAGACAATAATCCACGAACGATAGTTCGGGAAACAGTGGGGGAGGAAGATAGGTACGACGGATTACAATGGGGACAAAAGTCTGCGTTACCTATCCTTCACTGTTTGCAAAGAGAGAGCCTGTTGTTTTCTCCGTTTGCAGACGGTGAATCTCCAGAGGTTTCAACAAAGCGTAATACTAGTATTATCCAAACCAAACAATCTTTTTTCTCAGTTTGTCGTGTCTACACGACCTTACCCGGACCGCATGGACGGTTTCCTGTCTTCTGAATCCAGCGCCCGATCGTCCTCTCTTCTTCGTGATGTCCGTGGCACTCCTGATGGTTCCCAGTCAGGACCGTAGATCACTCGAGAGAGGTCTGTTCGGAACTAGTGAAGGTCGGATGATCGGCTGTCAGACGAGGGTCTATCGGACACGAGCTCTCCCGATCGTTGCAGTCGTTCACTCTGTCGTCGGGACCTCTCCCACTGGATCCACGTGTCACTGATGGGCCCCACGCTTTGGGACGCTGTGAGAAGTTGGCCTGATATGTAGTATTTCCAATTCTGGAACCACTGGGTATCAGTCCAAACAAACCCCAAAGATGTCAGGTTGTAAGTCAACCTTGTAGACAAGCTATCCTAGTGGTAGCATGGACTAAGCAGCCTTAAAGGCTTAACTTAAGAGGTCGTGTTAAGCGAGCTGTTTTACCACATACAATCCTGTAATCAAATGAAAGGACACCACACAAGTATATATTATAAAAATATATGTATTTATTTCTAAATTACTCCCCAGTACTCTTTATGAGGAAAGGGGCACAAGCGTTAAATCAAAAGCACTGTTACACATATAAAGTTGCACGTTTATGGATGAGGGCGGGTGGCCACTCAGACCATATATTAAAAAAGTGGTATAAGTAACACTTATCGAACAATGGTTAGGCCTAGGGCCTAGAGATTCGCTGGGAGCAGTCAGGACAAGCAATGAAGAAGTCGGGAGTAGCCCACAGGAGACGGGTGCAGCACGGAAAGTGCGGCGCGCACCAATGCACTGTCAATGGTGCGTAAAAGTCAGTTAAAGTGAATTAAAAGATACTTCCGCTGAACCTAGGAACACAAAACTTTAGACACAGACCCTAGAGGTGTGTACCAGTGTAAAGACACCGCCGTTGCAAAGTTACCTCACCCACAGGCCGTGGGTGCACAGGGTCGAAGTGGCGTCGGGTTCTGTCACGCAGGTTCTTGGTGCTTGGAGCTGTTGCAGCTGCAGGCGCTGTGAAGCAGAAGTGTCCGGTGCGATCCAAGGGTGGATCGAAGTAGAAAAGTACCTGAAAGCAGAGGGGACAGAGTCTGGGTCACTCAGCAGTGACCAGGGTGGAACCAGGACGGAACCAGGCAATGTCGGGCGCAATCAGGCGGTTGTCGATAGGCTTCTCTCCGCTGTCACGTGGGCTCTGGGGCATCTGCGACGTCCAGGAGCAGGTCACGATCTGTCCCACGTAGGCTCTCGCCGTCAGCACCGTCGGCTTCAAGATTGCAGCAAACAGCACTTGGCAAAAGCAATCCACGCGGAACCTGGAGATTGCTTATCACTCGAACCAGGAGGGTCAGAGTGGGTGCTCCTTTTCACAGGAGCTGGTGCAGATCTGGAGCAACCAGAAAAGCAAGTCGTATTTCAAAGTTCGTCGGCACAGGGGCCACAAGCCAGCTGGCAAGTGACCGGGCCAATGCGTCGAGCGCACACAAGCAGAAGGGCCCCACGCAGCACTCGTCGAGTGTGGAGGGGTGAGCTTTGGTGCAAGTGGAGCTCGGGGCTGGGGCTTCTCAAACCCCGGTGTACAGCTTCGAGGGTCACTCGTGGGCCGCACGGTCAGCGTCTCGTGGCCTTTTCAAGATGGCGTGCCCCACGCTTCCGGTCGCCTCCACGGGTCTCAGCTCTGCAGTGACTGTGGATCGGGCAGGTAGAAGGCAGGCAAGCTTGATCTCGTCGATCTCTGTCGCTCGAGTTCCGGCGGGAACTGCAACAAAGCAAGGGTCGAGGGCTGGATGGTGCCTGTTTGCACAGGGTGGTCACTCCTTGACCACAAGGGAGATTCTTCAGTCTTCTCACGTCGTGTAGAAAGTCGAAGGGTCCAGATTTCGTTTCTTATGTTTCTTCAGGATGATCTGAGGTCCGTTGGGACTGCTCCCCCTCTTATTCGAATCTCGGGGGTTGGACATCCTGCTAGGTCCCCTCCTATGGGTGGGACCCAGGAAGGGGGTGGTTACACCCCTCTCCTTTGATCCTGGCCGCGCTGGGACAGGGGCTGGGAGGCCCCAGAACCGGTTTGGCCGGATCCTGCAAGGGGCAGCCTTGTGCTCCCCAGGCAGTGTCTGGTTTCTTTGAAACCTCCCTACTCCAATCCACTATCTCCTGTCTGGGGTGGTTTGACACCGCCCTGTGACAGGAAACTCTTTGTCCAGGCCTCCTCTGCCGGGTTTCGGTCAGCAGCAGGAGGTCAGACCCGTGTCTGTGGCAGGGGCATCCATTTTGTGGATCTGAGGCTCATTTTAAATCAACCGCGTTTCAGTAAAGTAACATGTCTTCTCCCTCTAGAAGGGTGGAATGCTACCCCCGTCGCCAGAACTGGCGAGGGGGTAGTATTCCAATTCGTATGACACCTTACACGACATGTTTTGATAAAGCCAAACCAAAGTTGCTATATAACCGCGAGGATTATAAGGCGCTTAAGAGTATATGGTATGGCATTATCCCGGATCAGCTTAGGGAGTTGTTCCCGACAGCTGCAGACAGGCTCAGCTCATGCCAGAGCACCATCTCACATAAAACCACGCACTCTGCCTCCAGGATTGATGAGGCCTTCCATAGGAGTGGCTTATAGGCTATATATGTGTCCAGATATAGGTTTAGATATAGGTATACTATATCTAAGCAAGGGGTGATTACACCCACTTGCCCCAGCTGAGTGATCAGCCAGTTGTGTCAATTTAAGAACCAGCCAGGGGTGGCAAAAGCTATGCTTCAGCCCCTGGTAGGCCTTGGTGGCACCTATGCCCTGGACACCTATAGTGCATGGTACAGGGGCTGACAAGGAGTCCATTTCCAATTGTGGTATGTACCTATAGCACATGTATTATAAATTTAGAGAGAGAACAGCAGGCTGGGGGTCTGATTAGCAGGCCCACAGCCTCAGTAAGTCGAAAACCAGTGAAGCAAAAAAGCAAAAATTGGGGTGACCATAGGATAGCAGACCCTACTCTCCTACATAACCCCCCCCCAAACGCAGGGACATTAAACTTAACCTTGACCAGATAAGTCTTCATGTTCTAAGTGGAAGTACCTGGAGAGACCATCTGCATTACCATGGTCAGTCCCTGGGCGGTGCTCCACTGTAAAGTCCATCCCCTGTAGGGAAATGGACCACCTGAGCAGTTTGGGATTTTCACCCTTCATCTGATTTAGCCACAAGAGGGGCTTATGGTCTGTCTGAATTAGGAAGTGAGTGCCAAACAAGTATGGCCTCAACTTCTTCAGGGCCCAAACCACAGCAAAGGCCTCCCTCTCAATAGCTGACCAACGTTTCTCCCTGGGGGTCAGCCTTCTGCTAATAAAAGCAATGGGCTGGTCTTGACCATCTTGATTAAGTTGTGAAAGCACAGCTCCCACCCCCAACTCAGAAGCATCTGTCTGTACAATGAACTGTTTGGAGTAGTCAGGACTCTTCAGGATAGGTGCAGAGCACATGGCCTTCTTCAGGTCATCAAATGCCTTTTGACAGCTAACTGTCCACTGAACCTTTTTGGGCATCTTCTTGGATGTCAAGTCATTTAATGGTGTCACAATGGACCCATAGTTCTTTACAAATTTTCTGTAATACCCAGTCAGGCCCAAGAAGGCTCTGACTTGTGTCTGGGTAGTTGGAGGAGCCCAGTCCTGTATGGTCTGGATCTTGCTCTCCAGTGGTTGAACTTGACCCCCACCTACGAGGTGGCCCAAGTACACAACCTTGCTCTGCCCTATCTGGCACTTAGTAGCCTTGATAGTCAGGCCTGCCTTTTGCAGGGCCTCCAGAACCTTCTTCAGGTGGATCAGGTGATCCTCCCAGGTGGAGCTAAAGACAGCAATATCATCTAGATATGCTGCACAAAAGTCATCCAGCCCAGCAAGGACTTGGTTCACCAACCTTTGGAAAGTGGCAGGTGCATTCTTCAAGCCAAAGGGCATCACCACAAACTGATAATGCCCACTAGGGGTAGAGAATGCTGTTTTGGCTTTTGACTCTTCAGCTAGTCTGATTTGCCAGTAGCCAGCTGTCAAATCAAATGTGCTCAGAAACTTGGCAGAAGCCAATTTATCAATGAGCTCATCTGCTCTTGGAATGGGGTGAGCATCTGTCCTAGTGACAGCATTGAGACCTCTGTAGTCCACACAAAACCTCATTTCTCTCTTCCCATCTTTGGTATGAGGTTTTGGCACAAGGACCACTGGGCTAGCCCATGGGCTCTCTGATGGCTCAATCACTCCAAGCTCCAACATCTTTTGCACCTCAGCCTTTATACAATCCCTGACATGGTCAGGTTGCCTGTAGATCTTATTCTTCACAGGCAGATTGTCACCAGTATCCACCTCATGGGTGCACCAGTTAGTCTGACTGGGTGTGAGTGAAAACAGTTGTCTGTGGGCCTGCAACACCTGTCTGCAGTCCACCTGTTGCTGCTCAGTGAGGCTGCCTGCCAAGGCTACTCCATCAACTGAACCATCATCAGGGTTCTGGGAAAGCAGGTCTGGGAGAGGGTCACTCTCTTCCTCCTGTTCCCCATCTGTGGCCATGAGGAGACTCATGTCCTCCCTGTCAACAAATGCTTTCAAACGATTGACATGGAGCACCCTGTGGGGGCTCCTAGGGGTGCCAAAATCAACCAAGTAGGTGACTTCTCCCTTCTTTTCAATGATAGGGTAGGGTCCAGTCCATTGGTCCTGGAGAGCTGCTGGCCCCACCGGGTCCAACACCCACACCTTCTGCCCTGGCTGGTACTCAACCAGAACAGCCTTTTGGTCATGCCAGGCTTTCTGTAATTCCTGACTTGCCTCAAGGTTTTTGGATGCTCTCTCCATGTATTCAGCCATCCTGGAGCGGAGACCAAGTACATAGTCCACAATGTCTAGTTTAGGCTTTTTGAGAGGTAACTCCCATCCTTCCTTCACCAAACTCAATGGACCTCTTACAGGGTGGCCAAACAAAAGTTCAAAAGGGCTGTAGCCAACCCCCTTCTGTGGGACCTCTCTGTAAGCAAAGAGCAAGCAGGGTAAAAGGATGTCCCATTTCCGCCTAAGCTTCTCTGGTAACCCTTTTATCATTCCCTTTAGGGTCTTGTTGAACCTTTCCACAAGCCCATTGCACTGTGGATGGTAGGGTGTGGTAAACTTATAGTTTACTCCACACTCTTTCCACATTGCTTTTAAGTATCCAGACATGAAGTTAGTACCTCTGTCTGAAAGAACCTCCTTTGGAAAGCCCACTCTTGAGAAAATTGCAATGAGGGCTTTTGCCACCACAGGAGCTGTGGTGGTCCTCAGGGGAATTGCTTCTGGGTACCTGGTGGCATGATCCACTACCACCAGTATAAATCTGTGCCCAGATGCTGTTTGAGGATCCATGGGACCCACAATGTCTATTCCAACTCTTTCAAAGGGTACCCCCACCACAGGTAGTGGTATCAGGGGGGCCTTTGTTGTGCCACCTGACTTACCACTGGCTTGGCAAGTGACACAGGAGCGACAAAACTCCTTGACATTTTCTGACATGTGAGGCCAGTGAAAGTGTGGAACAAGCCTGTCCCAAGTCTTATTCTGGCCTAAGTGTCCTGCAAGGGGAATATCATGGGCCAAGGTAAGAAGGAAGCCCCTAAACTTCAAAGGTATAACCAACCTCCTGGTTGTGCCAGGCTTGGGGTCTCTAGCCTCTGAATAAAGGAGTCCTTCATCCCAATACACTCTATGGGTACCTTGAGCATTCCCTGCAGCCTCAGCAGCAGCTTGCTGTCTGAGGGGTTCAAGTGAAGGGCAATCTAATTGGGCCTGCCCCAGGTCTGCCCTTGAGGGTCCCCCTGTCCCCAGAAACTCAACCTGATCAGGTTCAAGCTCCTCTGAGACAGTCTCCTCTTGGACTGCAGAATCAGTTTCCTGTGAAACCTGATCCTCAACCTGGGGCAAGTGGGAAGGCACAGCCTTAACCCTCTTGCTCCTTCTCTTGGGTTGTGGTTGGTCTATTGTTTCAAGATCCACCACTGGTTCAGGAAGGCACTTCTTAGCCTGAGACCTTGTCACTGCAAGGACATGAGCTGAAATCCCTAGCATTTCTGCATGAGTCCTGTACTCCACTTCTGACCAAACTGAGCTTTCAAGATCATTGCCTAACAGACAGTCTACTGGGAGGTCTGCACTCACAACAACTTTCTTTAGGCCATCTACCCCTCCCCATGAGAAGTTCACAACAGCCACACTATGGGAAGTAGTGGAGTTGCTTGCATTGGTCACTAGGTAACTTTCACCTAGTACAATTTGTCCAGGGTCCACAAAGCCAGGTGCCACCATTGTGACACTGGCACAAGTGTCCCCGTAGGCCTGAGCCAGTTTCTCATTAATTAAGGGAGTCTGCCTATATTTGCCCAGGTTACTGGGGCTTACTGCAGTGGGCAAAGATAAGTCCACATCATATAGGAGAACTGCCTGTGTGGGGATTCTGACTAGGCCAGATTCCACCTCAGTACCCAGGGTCAACCCTACTAAACCCTTTGGCTGTGTACCACCACTGTTGACTGTATTAGGGGGTGCAGTTGCTTTAGGAGCTGCAGTGGTGGGGACTGGATTTTTCTTAGTGCATTCACTGCCCCAGTGTGAAACTGATTTGCAGGTATTACACCAAGGTTTCTTTGGGCCATCGTTCTTCTTTTTCTTGTTTCCATTTTGGGAACCCCCCTCCTTATTGCTAGTTTGGGGGCCTGAAGACTTCTGGTCCTTTTCTTTCTCTTTCTGATTCCCACCCTTCTGGTCTGTTTTCTTCTGGTCACCTTGGTTCTGGTTTTTCTGCTTAATCCTTGTTCTGACCCATTTGTCTGCCTTCTTTCCCAATTCTTGGGGAGAGGTCAAATCAGAGTCAACAAGGTATTGATGCAACAGCTGGTTCTGACAGTTATTAAGGATCTGCTCTCTCATCATAAGATTGTACAATCCTGTATAGTCTGAAACCTTACTTCCCTGCAGCCAACCCTCCAGAGCCTTAGTGGCACAATCTACAAAATCAGTCCAGTCCTGAGTCTGTGCTTTTTGGGTGTCTCTGAACAACAACCTGTATTGCTCAGTGGTTAGGCCAAACCCTTCAATAAGAGCACTCTTCAGAACAGAGTAGTTTTTGGCATCCTCAGGTCTAACAGTGAGGAGCCTGTCCCTCCCTTTCTCAGAAAAGGAGTACCATAAAATTGCTGCCCACTGATCCTCAGGGACCTGCTGTACCATGCAGGCCCTCTCAAGAGCAGTCATCCATTTGTGGATATCATCCCCTTCCTTGTAGGGGGGCACAATTTTTGTCAGGTTTCTATTGTCATAGGCCCTGTCTTTTTCTTTAGGAACTTTGCTGCCACCAGTGGCATCTAAGCCACTTATTTTCTGTTCCCTAGCCAAGGTAAGTTTAGCTTGAGCCAAGGTCAGTTTAGCTTGAGCCAGAGCTACCTCCTCCCTCTCTATCTGGAGTTGGACAGCCCTCATCCTGGCCCTATGCTCTTTTCTCTGGGAGGAAGTCATTCCTCTTTGAGATTCTCTTGAAGCACTAGAAAGATGAGAATCCCTTGATAGAGATCTCACCCTCCTGTTACCTGGGAGAATTTGGTTATGAGATCTGGAGTGGTGCTGGCCCTCTCAATTCCCATGTAGGTCCAAGTTGGCCTGGTTAAGCCTGGCAACCTGTACCTGGTTTCCCTCCTGATCCTGATCTTCAGGCTCTTCTACATCAGAGCCTTCCTCTTCCTCTTCCTCCTCCTCTTCTTCTTCTGGAAGATTCTCATTCTCAGGGGAGTTTATCCCTTCACCTGAATCTAAGGGAGCCTGACTCACCTTATCTAGATCATCCTTTTCTAGGAGAGCTACTAGGGAAGGAATGGTAGGGCCTCTGCCCTTTTTTAGCCCCCTGGCTGTGCACAAGGCACTCAGGTCTTTGTGGCTAAGGTTGTCATATCTGGATGTTGTCCCTATAGGATCAACTATTACAGGAGCAGAGCCTGAAGCTCTACCTGTATCAGACATGACTGCTAGTGAGGTGTAAGTGGTGCACTTACCTACACTAAGTGGTTTCCTACTGTACCTTGCTAGTGAGTTGTAGTCAGGGTGTGCTAATCCCTTTAATCTACAACTACTAAGTTCAGTAGAACTTAATATGCTAAGCTTTTGATTTATATGTACCTAGAGGTACTTGATGTGATCTTTCAATTTGATAAAGATTGCAATGGTAAAACAAACAGCAAGCTCAAATCCGCACCGCTGCACACCAATGTGAGAAGTTGGCCTGATATGTAGTGTTTTCAATTCTGGAACCACTGGGTATCAGTCCAAACAAACCCCAAAGATGTCAGGTTGTAAGTCAACCTTGTAGACAAGCTATCCTAGTGGTAGCATGGACTAAGCAGCCTTAAAGGCTTAACTTAAGAGGTCGTGTTAAGCGAGCTGTTTTACCACATACAATCCTGTAATCAAATGAAAGGACACCACACAAGTATATATTATAAAAATATATGTATTTATTTCTAAATTACTCCCCAGTACTCTTTATGAGGAAAGGGGCACAAGCGTTAAATCAAAAGCACTGTTACACATATAAAGTTGCACGTTTATGGATGAGGGCGGGTGGCCACTCAGACCATATATTAAAAAAGTGGTATAAGTAACACTTATCGAACAATGGTTAGGCCTAGGGCCTAGAGATTCGCTGGGAGCAGTCAGGACAAGCAATGAAGAAGTCGGGAGTAGCCCACAGGAGACGGGTGCAGCACGGAAAGTGCGGCGCGCACCAATGCACTGTCAATGGTGCGTAAAAGTCAGTTAAAGTGAATTAAAAGATACTTCCGCTGAACCTAGGAACACAAAACTTTAGACACAGACCCTAGAGGTGTGTACCAGTGTAAAGACACCGGCGTTGCAAAGTTACCTCACCCACAGGCCGTGGGTGCACAGGGTCGAAGTGGCGTCGGGTTCTGTCACGCAGGTTCTTGGTGCTTGGAGCTGTTGCAGCTGCAGGCGCTGTGAAGCAGAAGTGTCCGGTGCGATCCAAGGGTGGATCGAAGTAGAAAAGTACCTGAAAGCAGAGGGGACAGAGTCTGGGTCACTCAGCAGTGACCAGGGTGGAACCAGGACGGAACCAGGCAATGTCGGGCGCAATCAGGCGGTTGTCGATAGGCTTCTCTCCGCTGTCATGTGGGCTCTGGGGCATCTGCGACGTCCAGGAGCAGGTCACGATCTGTCCCACGTAGGCTCTCGCCGTCAGCACCGTCGGCTTCAAGATTGCAGCAAACAGCACTTGGCAAAAGCAATCCACGCGGAACCGGGAGATTGCTTATCACTCGAACCAGGAGGGTCAGAGTGGGTGCTCCTTTTCACAGGAGCTGGTGCAGATCTGGAGCAACCAGAAAAGCAAGTCGTATTTCAAAGTTCGTTGGCACAGGGGCCACAAGCCAGCTGGCAAGTGACCGGGCCAACGCGTCGAGCGCACACAAGCAGAAGGGCCCCACGCAGCACTCGTCGAGTGTGGAGGGGTGAGCTTTGGTGCAAGTGGAGCTCGGGGCTGGGGCTTCTCAAACCCCGGTGTACAGCTTCGAGGGTCACTCGTGGGCCGCACGGTCAGCGTCTCGTGGCCTTTTCAAGATGGCGTGCCCCACGCTTCCGGTCGCCTCCACGGGTCTCAGCTCTGCAGGGACTGTGGATCGGGCAGGTAGAAGGCAGGCAAGCTTGATCTCGTTGATCTCTGTCGCTCGAGTTCCGGCGGGAACTGCAACAAAGCAAGGGTCGAGGGCTGGATGGTGCCTGTTTGCACAGGGTGGTCACTCCTTGACCACAAGGGAGATTCTTCAGTCTTCTCACGTCGTGTAGAAAGTCGAAGGGTCCAGATTTCGTTTCTTATGTTTCTTCAGGATGATCTGAGGTCCGTTGGGACTGCTCCCCCTCTTATTCGAATCTCGGGGGTTGGACATCCTGCTAGGTCCCCTCCTATGGGTGGGACCCAGGAAGGGGGTGGTTACACCCCTCTCCTTTGATCCTGGCCGCGCTGGGACAGGGGCTGGGAGGCCCCAGAACCGGTTTGGCCGGATCCTGCAAGGGGCAGCCTTGTGCTCCCCAGGCAGTGTCTGGTTTCTTTGAAACCTCCCTACTCCAATCCACTATCTCCTGTCTGGGGTGGTTTGACACCGCCCTGTGACAGGAAACTCTTTGTCCAGGCCTCCTCTGCCGGGTTTCGGTCAGCAGCAGGAGGTCAGACCCGTGTCTGTGGCAGGGGCATCCATTTTGTGGATCTGAGGCTCATTTTAAATCAACCGCGTTTCAGTAAAGTAACATGTCTTCTCCCTCTAGAAGGGTGGAATGCTACCCCCGTCGCCAGAACTGGCGAGGGGGTAGTATTCCAATTCGTATGACACCTTACACGACATGTTTTGATAAAGCCAAACCAAAGTTGCTATATAACCGCGAGGATTATAAGGCACTTAAGAGTATATGGTATGGCATTATCCCGGATCAGCTTAGGGAGTTGTTCCCGACAGCTGCAGACAGGCTCAGCTCATGCCAGAGCACCATCTCACATAAAACCACGCACTCTGCCTCCAGGATTGATGAGGCCTTCCATAGGAGTGGCTTATAGGCTATATATGTGTCCAGATATAGGTTTAGATATAGGTATACTATATCTAAGCAAGGGGTGATTACACCCACTTGCCCCAGCTGAGTGATCAGCCAGTTGTGTCAATTTAAGAACCAGCCAGGGGTGGCAAAAGCTATGCTTCAGCCCCTGGTAGGCCTTGGTGGCACCTATAGTGCATGGTACAGGGGCTGACAAGGAGTCCATTTCCAATTGTGGTATGTACCTATAGCACATGTATTATAAATTTAGAGAGAGAACAGCAGGCTGGGGGTCTGATTAGCAGGCCCACAGCCTCAGTAAGTCGAAAACCAGTGAAGCAAAAAAGCAAAAATTGGGGTGACCATAGGATAGCAGACCCTACTCTCCTACAGACGCCAATTGTGGAAAAAGGTAGGGCTATGACCTTTTTCGAGATTTGCCCGGCGCTAACCGCCCTTGTACCATTCAATTTACCAAGCAATGAGGCAGGCGCCGGAGACCAGAAGGCAGGAAACAGAAGTTTTATTCCGACGGAGCAGAACACATCAGATCAGACAACAAGGTATCGTCTCGAGGTGCTCTCACAGCCTCTCGAAGGCCTGCCCTCTTATACACTGGTTTATGGCATGTGACCTTTCTTTATTACAAACAGAACATTGTGGAGTAAGGAAAGAAAAAGACATCCCCGTAATCCTCGTGTCAATCCCACCCCCATGTACCTCCACAATAGAGATCCTCAACCTGCTGATAAGAGGAGGGGGTCGTCACGCAGCTGAGTGTTTCGTCAAGTCTTAGGATGTGTATGCCTGATCATACCCCGGGGGGTGGGGAGGCCCTGGTCAACAGTGTGTCTTTTGAAGAGGGACGACTCCATACAATGAGGGGCAGTAAATGTTATCTCCTGGCTTAGGCGATGACCTCGGACCTGTGTGGACAGTCGGACACGGGGTAGGGGTCATCAAAGGAGTGGTATTCATGCTGCGTGGACAATTGAGCGCGGAGGGAAGGTTTATCAACAGAGGGGCATTCATGGGAGGAGAGGAGGTGCTGGTCAGGCGCTGGCGTAACTCCCAAGGACAGGGTCATGCAGAAGGGTTATGCTCATAAGGGGGAGGGAGGGGGAGCCAGGGTGCGCGGAGGATGCTTGCTGGGTCAGAGGGGCGCGCTGGCGACTGATTGTGGACAGGGAGACCATGATGCCTAAAATGGCGATCGTGCATGTTGTACGTGGGTGACAAGCTGGCGCAGATGATGTTCAGTTCGTCAACTAAAATTCCACACTATCAATTTGGAGGAGGCAGTGCCAAGAGTGTTCTCAAAGTAATCCACAATTGCAGTCCCCAGTGAGGTTCTAAATGGAGGACCTTCCAACAACACAGGTTAGAAGCACCAGGTAGGGATGTGAAGTGGATCCATAGCCCACTGCTGTGGAGGTTGTGATCTGAGTGGGTGCGACCCAAGTACTCCACCTCCATGATAGAGAGAAGTATTGACAAGGCACAGACCAATCTGTCAATGCAGACAAGTAAATTATGAGTCTCAGAATAGAAGGACTCCGGAACCACCACAGATCAATCAATCCCCAACGCTGAAGCAAATCTGTCAGCATTTGTGCATTAGAGGTTGCAGTCCTGCATGGCAGTGGGGGAAAGTAGCGATCAAGGGCGATATCCAGAAGGCTGTTAAAGTTACCTTCCAGATGTCACTGCGTGGTGCTCCATCTTGAGATTGTATGTGAGAGCACATGGATGAAGGTGGCCTACTTCAAGTTCTGAGCATATATAGAGCCCAGTAGGATGGAGCGGCTATCTAAGCAGCACAACACCAGTACATATCCATCCTTTGAGTCTTTGATCATATCTTCCACTACAAATGGCTTCCAGGCTTGACCCAGATAAGCACCCTCCTGACATAGGTGGATTAGTTTGGGGCAAACACCTTTCTGTACCAGAGAACAGCATTGCTCTTGCACACACAATTAAAGTGTAACTCTAAAATTTCAAGTATAGTACGATAAATATCTTTGTAACAAAATAAACAGATGCAGATCCTTGTGTTTTTTCTTTTAGGTAGGTTGTTTAATTAGTCCACAACCGTAGCGATGGTCCACAATCAGCCGACACGTGTTTCGTCGTGTTTAAGTTGAGTCAACACGACTCTTCAGGGCTCGTGGTACGACCCACAAATCGGTAGGTCGAAAATGGTAAGTAGTTGTGTTTCGGGTGGAAAGCTCAGTGTTTAGAAGTTGATAACATCTAAACAGGACTCATATTTCTTAGCTCTGAATCTAGAGCAAAGGAGAGGTTCATCTGTGTGTTTTCCAACCGCCAGGTATAGCGGATGTTCACACGAGTTATACTTAATACGTGTGCCTATTAAGCTGTACCGGGAGGGGATCCAACTCTTGGTGAAGTGCAGTAATTACGTTTTGGTTATTCTGTGGATTTTGAGCGAAGATATGGTATCCCTCCTCTTGTTTGTTCCCGGTCGCCGTGTTTCGAAAGACGGCGACTGAGATTTGATTTACTTTCCCGTAGCACTACCCCATTCCAACATGGCCACCACCCAGCCCCCTCCTCTCCTAGTCCCTTCACCATGTTTATCCCCCCACCACGTGATTCACCACATGACTCCGTTTAACTCCACTAGTGGAGACTCCCTCCCGAACCCCGCGGAATCTCCGCTTGGGATCCCTGCCGCTTCGCAGCCACAAACCTATTCACGATGCCCTTCAATCTATAAGTAAGTTGGGGCCCCGACGAGTATTAGCTTACTGTTTCGCCATTCGGTTTGAAACAAATAGCAATAACCTTCTTTTCCCACGTCTTTCATAGGTTTTCACCAATCAAACCTACTACTCACATGTAAGTGTTCTCTGATATTCGTTTGCACTTCCCCCCCCCCCCCCCTCCACTTCACCTTCCTCGCCGCTTTCATCACTACCCCCACGGTGCACAAGGCACACTCTTTCACCCGCAATAAGATCACCATTTAAGCATGTGTATTCATGGATTGTCAGAACATTGTTATAACATTTAAGCATACATGTATGTTTTACTTTGGGTTAGTTCCATGTTTTAAAAGTGTTTACCATTACATTTTCAGCGCTCCTTGAAAAAGGGCTTGTCCTGCCCGAAATGCATTGGAGCATTTGCTTTATGTGCAGCCTAACAGCTTTGAATTATTTCACCATATGCATTAATATGGATAAGATGAAGTTATAAAATGCAACCAAATGAACTTTGAGAAACTTGAACAAAAATTAAAAGCAATTTATTCTTGAAACCCAAAGGAGTCTGTCGTATTTATGACGAACCCAACGGTGTGCCCAAAAACAAGAATGCGTTTACATACCCCGTAACGCACTCAACCAGCCACATTTCTTGCAGTAACGCAATATGTTTCGAGAGATGTTTCAGGTAGGAGTAGACTTAGTAAGGGCGCAGTGGTGTATGCATACCCCTCACATGCTAGGTAGGTATATTAAAATGGACCATTTGTGACTAGGTGTGTCGTCCATTGACTGGGGGTGGTGTGGGTGGTAGTTGGTGTCAGTATATAATCGGCATATGAGGGACCAGCAGTGGAGGTCCGGGCCAAGAAGACTCACGGGTAAGGAATATCAATAGAGCAGAGATACAGCATGCTTCTACTGAAACAGTGAAACATCCCAAACTCTACTGGGGTTGACCAGTTGTGAAACTGATGTGGGAAAAGGTAGGCAGCCAATGAAGAGGTACTCTGCACAATTAAGGAGGTACATGCAGGAGCCCGTGTTTGTGACAGCCTCTGTGGTTGCCCTGTACTAAGGTGGACTCAAGTATAATAACGGTTCCCAACCAGAGGCTTGATAACCAATCCACCCCATCAACCCCGTGCCCCCACAGTGGAAGGGGAACACTGCCACCGGTGCCACGCCCTTTGTGAGAGAAAGAGAACAGATGAATCACACATTACATGTGAGGGTACACCAACACGCATTACAGTAGACATAACAACGTCAGTCAGCTACAGCCAGGTAATATATGCTTCAGATGATGTCGTCAGACGTCTGCAGTGTGTCTTTGGGTAACGTTGATGAGTCTGCTCTCGAGGCCCATGCAGTGGAAGAACCATCCTCACTTATTGATTCGTCTTGCTCCGAGACCCTTCCAGTTTCCCTCAAAGCTGCAGCTTGTTGTGTGGCCTGACGTCCCTCCCTTATAACTTGTTCCAAATCAGGTGTATGATGCAATTGAGGAGAGCATCTACCATGCTGGCGCACAACCACTCGGCCATGAGCCCCAGCAAGCGTCACTCGAGCAGCTGTGGAGTGACCCGCAGCATCCAACCAGTCCCACACATCTTCAGGGGAGTTGAAGAGTATTTTTCCTTCTTGCCACCACTCTCAGTCATGCCAGGAAGAGAAGGGCAATATCAAGTTCACAGAGTCGGCGTTTGACCGCGAGAAAGGGTTGCATTGTGCACCATTATGGTGTAGTTTGGAAAAACATTTTCCTCGCATTGCCCACTGAGATCTCCGGTAGTTTCTGAATCTCAATCAAAATTGCGTCTCTGTCTCTGTTGTGCAGTAGGCAGAAAAGGAGGGGTCTGGGGCTGGAGCCAGGGGCGGTCTGCACACTGGAACTCAGTGAGCGCGCTCCACCGAGAAGAACTGTGAACAAGCATCACGAGGTAGGAGCTCACGCAGCCAGCGCTCCATGTATGTGATGGCATCTACTCCCTCTGCTCCATCTGGTAAGCCCACCACACATATATTATTAAAGCGTGAGCAGCCTTCTGCAACTTCCATGTGCCATTTGAGGACTTCCACGGGTTCTGCCATCAGGTACATTGAAGAATATAGTTTTCAGGTCCTTGGCTGTAGTTCCTCAATGGTCTGCTCGACAGTATGTACCTTATCTACAAGTGTAAGGTGATCAGCATGTGAGAGTGTCAGGTTCGTTGTTACTACATCAATCATACTCTCTAAAGAGACTCACATTGTTTCCAGCATAGAACAAAGTTGTCCACATCTGCTATAACAGCATCCAATTTATCAATGATTGATAGTGGGAGAGCAGACTCACCTGCGGATCCCGTGTCATTCAGCATCCTGTCATGTTCAAGGGAGGACTTTGTGGACATACCCTGTGTGCCCGTGGGCGTACGCCCTATCGTGATAATATAGGTTAGTTTGGCGCAGCTTTGTGTTTTCGCCCATGGCCCGCTTGCCAACACCAAATGAGGAGAAGGGTATGGCAGCACAAGCAGCCCCAGGGATCCAGGTCTGGAATGGCAGACTTAACATGTGGGAACTGGATCAAGGGTATATCATGCCAGATGATGTATACACTGTGATGATCAGTTCGGGAGGTGTACTGCGCAGTCCCACACCAGCAGTAGTCAGCACGCACAGTGAGAGCGCCAGCTTGCTTGCGCCAATTGGGATCCCGAGGCCGTGCAGCACAAGCAGCATGGTTACAGGTAGTAGAGCAGGTCAGGTGAACAAAGTCAGTCCTGGCTACAATGGAGAGCAACAAAAAAGGCCCACTGAGTAAGTGTCTTTGGCTGGACAAGAGGGCGACCCCAGTAGTTGCCAAGAGTAGTTGGTGGTGGAGCACACCGTGGACAGGCAGGCTCTGAAACCACAAGGTCACCACATAGCAAGCACATGTAGAGACCCTGGGGGAACAGACACGCTACCCCCATGCAATCAGCAATACCCAGTCTGTTCCTCCCCCAGAGCAGCTCCTCCAAGCTCCATGGCAAATGAGCCTAGCCGCTGCAGCCAATCCAGCTGCGCCATATCTCAATAACTTGCAGTTGCTGTCAGGGATGGATAGTGGCAGGGAGTCAGCTGGCGACTTTGCCCACGGTATCACAGAATCCTGCAGGTGTGAGCAGTTAAGAGGACCACAGGGACTGTGTGATGCATCCACGCCATAGCTCGACTTCGGCAGCGCCTTACGCATGTGACCTCGCCTCGGCAATTCTAGGCAGCGTGCCCAATGGGAGGCCCTCCGGTCCCGTGCATATTGTATTGCACAGCATGTTGTACCACGCTCTGGTCAGTCCAACGCATCAGGAGGGGGAACCCAGTCCCAAGTCACCATAGCTCCTGCACTTCAATGATCGAACTAGGGGCTCACTGTCTCTTGTACCGCAAATCCCCATCGTCAGCCAGTCCCTATTGCGTGGTGGTTGCTGGCACTCCTTCAAGTTGCATTGAGCACGAGCCACTGCTTCGAGTCCACACCTTTCCCTACAGTGATTTTGCACAGCATGAAGGCAGGACAAATGGGAAGCATTGGGGGAAGACTTGCTCCTGTGGATGGTGGGCTCCTTACAAAGGAAATTGTGGGTTATCAGGGTAGAATCGGAGCACATCCGCCATGATAGCTGCGTTAGCCATGCCCTGCTTTAGTTTCCCCTTCATTCTAAGAAGGGTGTAAAGAAGTATAAAAAAAACTGAAGATCTGAAACTTCTAAGCCCTATATGCTTATTGAGCTTCATCCCTCTCCCCTTCTGATAGACATCTAATAGAATGTCACTAATGAAAAGTGTGCTCTGACAAAGGGCTTGTAGTCTATTTTGTCAAATTTCTGACTAGAGATCTTTGCCACTGGTCAATGGCCAGCTCTGCAAATGTATTTGCCATTTTTCTTTAACAACTGTACTCAACGGGAAATATCCCAGGAGATCCATTTGAAGTCAGGGGATCTTTAAGAAAAGTAGAGCCTTAGTGCTTGAAAGGGCTGCCACAGAATAGCCTAGAAAGAGCGTGCTTCACTTTCATCCTGAAGAGTAAGGAAAGCGTGGACTTTGAAAGAGGTTATGAAGCAGAGACGGGAAATCCCTTACACCTTCTTGGGCAGTTGAAGAAGGGGAAGATGGATCTCGGTGATATGTGAGAAGTACTGAATCACAGTAGTTACAATGAGACAAAGAGTTTATGCAGGCATTTTGATCTTTTAATAGTATCCAGCCAATCATAGCTGGGGTGGCCAAGTAAAGCACAGCTCCCATCACTGACAACTCATAGTACTTCTTGATTGTGAGAAGAAAATAATTCTGTTGAAGAATTCCTATATTCCCCGGCAAAGTTAGAAAAATAAGCGCTGTACACATGTACAAAGTTTGAAGTTGCTGCAGCTTTACAGGCAACATCGCACCTGTTGCCTATGTTAGTCATGTAAAAGTGCAAAAGGGTGTAAATTGTTTTTAAGTGAGCTTTATTCCACTGGACCATTGTACTATAAGGAACAATGATCCTGACCCAAATAGTGTCAAAGATGTTTGCTTCGCAGGTGCACCGCTGAAGGTTGACAATCAAGGTATCAATGGGTGGCATGTGCTATATTTTAACCTCACATTGGATGTAAAAGACAATGCTGCGGCCTGTGTTAATTGACTTTTACATCACCAAAACAGTTTATGTACATTCATGGCAGCCTGACAGCATAGTCAAGCATAGCAGTGATTTTAACAAAATATGTTATACTTTTTAAGAAAAGGCACTTTTAGTAAGCATCAATTTATCAGTCTCTCATTGCTCTGAGGTCAGCAGCACCAATATCCCATATTCATAAAAAGTAAAGGATCCACTTAAAAAATATAGATTTTCTGCAATAAGTGCAAACTCCTCTCTCTTAATGTTGGCCAGGATATTGGATGCGCCACATTTGTCTTTAGACCTGGGCTTGTAGGCTCGTCAATGTAATAACAAAGTTGCCACATTACATTCCTCAGTAGAACATTCAATAACTTGAATTAGGTGCTGATATAGCAAGTTGTTTCGATGTGCACTCTGACCGAGATTATTCTTTGAGTGGCCAGACCACCCCTACAAGTAACAATCATGAGTCAAGTCTGGTGCCCTATAAAACAAGCATTTGCAATGCAATAGGTCTTGCAGCATTAAAGTTTGAGTTATTGGCATTGTAAATGACAATGCTTTGCATACATTTTTTTTTAAATTTGCAATTGGTATATAAACACTGTTTGTGAATAGCAGCGGGAGGCAGAGACAACTGCACACGAAAGAGGCTGAGCGGGTCAACACGAGGGAGGGGGCAGACTGGTGCACACAGAGGGACAGAGACAGGGGGTGTAGCGGAGCACACAGGAGGGCATAGGGAGGCACAGAGGTCACACGGCGGAGGGAGAGAGCAATGCACACAAGCAAGGCTGAGAGGTGCAACACGAGGGATGGGGCAGATTGGGGCAGACAGCTGATACCTGCATGGAGCACAAGCTGCGGAATGCAAATGTTGCTTTGAAAGGATGTGCACTTCAGCAGGCACTCGGTGTTTTAGCATCAAGTAATGGTGAAAAACAATTTAAATCTGTTCTTTCCCATGTTGTCCAAGTACCTCTCACTGTAAATAAGTGACTGAGGAAATGCACGAGTCTGTAACTGAAAGTGTTTTGTGAGTGCGATTACTATAACTTTGTATGTGCGTGAGTACAGATGTGTGTACACATAACATGTGCACAAACACCCTTCACGATTGCCCATCATAGGTGGCTCCACCCATTATATTTGTGGCCAGTGCATCTCTTTCCCTTGTCCCCAAGCCCCTAGAAATCACTTCTAGAGATACCACTGTGGCTGTAAACAGCTGCGCCTTTCATCCTTCAGAGGTCGATAAAACGAGTGCTCTGTCTTTTATGCGAGCGTAGCTCTGCAGCACCATTTGTAAAGCACCTAGGCACTTTGGAAAGAGTGTTTCGTGGTCCGTGGGAGTTTCAAGTATTAATAAAATGCCCGTGGGTATTGAAAAGTAGTATGGTGACCCGCACGTGCCGGTTCCTAGATTCCTTCCTGCTGGTCTTTATCTAAGCAGAACAGTGAGTTAATTCGCCTAGGAGCTTCGTACAATACAGGTCATGGGTCCTAATGTTGGCTGGGCTGTTACAGCCTTTCATCCTTCCACTGTCATGTGGTTGCCATTTCGTTACGGAACAGCCTAACTATTCTAGAAGTGTGCAACCACATTCTGGTTTGCAGTTTGCTCTCTACGAAGGGCCATTGACAGTATTACATCCCATGAGCTGGGAGCGGATTACGCCTCCGCCATCAGAGACGTACAAAGGAGCTGTCACATTCCGGACCCTAATGAGTCCCTCAGGAAGAAGAGGGGACGCAGTGAGAGCCCCCCGCGAGGAGATACAGTGCAGTGTTTTGTGAGTGCGATTACTATAACTTTGTATGTGCGTACACACACACACACGTGCACAAACACCCTTCACGATTGCCCATCATAGGTGGCTCCACCAATCAGATTTTTGGCCAGGTGCATCTCCTTTCCCTGTCCCCAAGCCCCTAGAAATCACTTCCAGAGATGCCACTGTGGCTGTAAACATCTGCGCTGTTTCAGGTCCAAACCCCACTGAGGTCTCCTCTGCATTTCATCCTTCGGAGGTCGATAAAATGAGTGCTCTGTCTTTTATGCGATCGTAGCTCTGCAGCACCATTTTTAAAGCGCCTAGGCACTTTGGAAAGAGTGTTTTGTGGCCCGTTGGAGTTTTGAGTATTAATTAACCAAATGTTCAGAAGCAAGATTAACGCCTTAGCCACTTAGGTAGACCCTGACTACGGAATTCCGTCTTCTGTTCCCCCGCCATTCCACCACAGGGTGTCACACCCCACCCCACCTCTGGATCGTGCCTGCAGCTCCAGGCTACTTCTACAGCCCCCGGTGGGGAGCCCGCCTCGCCACCCATCACCCCCAGAGGAGGAGCGCACCGGCTGAGGCCTCCAGTGCACACATGGCCTGTGAGGCAGGGGCCAGCTACGGATAGCAGCAGCACAGTTGGGCAGCGGGCAGGACCCCTCACCCCGCAGCCTGCTCACTCCCTCAGCAACAGAGCGAAGCCCACTCGTCGCTCCGGAGCCTCGGCTCGGTCTCCCTGGGTGACAGCAGTGCTTTTGCAGATTGCTCTTAGTGCGTGCTCCCTGCAGGATGACGGAGGCTGAGCTGCACAGGGAGAGGCAGCAAGCCATCACGGCGAGTGCCTTCTTTGGTACCGTGCAAGCTGGATGCTGGCTGTACGGGTGGGGCTGGGAATCTGGGGGTTGCCCCCTCTCGAGGGGGTGCAGGAGGTGGAAGAGCACCTGAGAAGTTTGCAGCAGCTCCTCTGCTTCTTGGCTGCTCCCGCTTATATTGGTGTGATCTTGGGCTGCTACTGGCCATTTCTTGCCCCACCTTGACCTATAGTGAGATCGTTTCTAGTAACATCAACGTGATAGGGAAGAATCGATTATGAAACTGATGGGGATGAGAGTGAGGAAAAAGGGTGGAGCATGGCGCTTCTGATCAGAACTTAGTAGCACAAAGGGGTCCTCTTCAGGTAAACAAAGCCCCCATCGCATTGATGAAGAGGATGAGTGTAACAGAGAACGAGGACAGCACCACCCATCAACAGGCTATTCTAAAGGCACGTCAACGCCCTTATCAAAACACTGATTGCTCAGACCAGCCAAGAATCTAGCAAGTTTAACACATTAACTTGTATGCAGTTGTATTTAACATGCGCACTTTTCGATCACTCTGGCTTGTTAAAAACGTGTGGATACATGAAATGCCGTAAAAACAGTATGAAAATATTAAACAAACAATTGCAATTCGATAATATACTGGGGTATTTGGATAGGCAGGGACTTTTAGGGAATAATAATGACAGGTAACGAGAGAAAGAAAACGTGAGTGATAGTGGAGACGGAGGCAGGCAGACGGAGCGAGAGGGGAAATAAATAGAAGTAGAGACAAACGGAACAAGCACTCAGGAGCCATAGCCCGGGCTTGTTGTTGAAGCACTGTGCGCCTCTCTGCAGACTCCCCCTGCATTCCAGAGATGCGCGCGACGCGATCCAGTCAGCCCTGCAATGCTGTGGAGACAAGACCTAGCCGCGCGCACAACGTTATCCTATGGGGAAACGCTGCGCGCGGCCAGGTCTTGTCTCACTTCGGTGTTCTTAGACTGCTGAGACGCCGACAATAGTTCTCTGGTGAGAACGCGCTTTCAGCGTGTTACTAGCCGAGACCTAAAAAGCTCTTGTTGCATTAGAATACCAGCTTCCTAACAGATGATGCCTGTGCTGATGCAGTCTCTGGTGTTGAAAATTGCAAAAAACACAGTTGATGGACAGAATGCAGAACAATGTCTTACAGTCACCCCAGTACAAAGATCTGGGCCTAAATCCATCGTTTTTTTGCACTCCACACCACCCTAGGTCAGACACTGGCTATATGCAAATCAGCCTTGACCCTGTGCCTCATGGGAACAGTCCAGCCCGAACTACCAAGCCATGTCTTTCCTAGACCGGAATCAAGCATCCAAGGACCGGTTTCTGTCTATCAGCCTTCTTCAGCCTGGATAGCTTGACTCCAGTGATGTGGAGAGCCAGGGACTCACTTCTGAGCATACCCAGCCCACTCGGGGTGAAAATTGGAAAAAACACAGTTGATGGACAGAATGCAGAACAATGTCTTACATTCACCCCAGTACAAAGATCTGGGCCTAAATCCATCGTTTTTTTGCACTACACACCACCCTAGGTAAGACGCTGGCTAAATGTAAATCAGCCTTGACCCTGTGCCTCATGGGAACAGTCCAGCCCGAACTACCAAGCCATGTCTTTCCTAGACCGGAATCAAGCATCCAAGGACCGGTTTCTGGCTATCAGCCTTCTTCAGCCTGGATAGCTTGACTCAGTGGTGTGGAGAGCCTGGGACTCACGTCTGAGCATACCCAACCCACTCGCTTGTTCCCGGTCCAGTGAAGACATGGCTTGGCAGTTCGGGCTGGACTGTTCCCATGTGGCACAGGGTCAGACTGATTTGCATATAGCCATGTCTGAACTGGGGTGGCAGAGTGGGCTGAAGAACGGTGATGGATTAAACCCAGATCTTTTGACTGGGTGTGAGTGTTTGATTGATGCAGATGCTCCGTCCATCACCACCCCCTTTTGTACCGCTTTTGGCCGCCATAAGTGTGGCAGGGTATGCTCAGACGTGAGTCCCTTGCTCACTTTGCCACTGGATTCAAGCAAGTCTGGCTGAAGACGGCTGAAAAGCCAGAAAACGGTCCTCTGAAGCTAGTTTCCGGTCCAGGGAAGACATGGCTTGGCAGTTCGGGCTGGACTGTTCCCATGAGGCACAGGGTCAGACTGATTTGCATATAGCCATGTCTGAACTGGGGTGGCAGAGTGGGCTAAAGAACGGTGATGGATCAAACCCAGATCTTTTGACTGGGTGTGAGTGTTTTATTGATTCAGATGCTCCGTCCATCACCACCCCCTTTTGTACCACTTTTGGCCGCCATAAGTGTGGCAGGGTATGCTCAGACGTGAGTCCCTTGCTCACTTTGCCACTGGATTCAAGCAAGCCGGGCTGAAGACGGCTGGAATGCCAGAAACCGGTCCTCGGAAGCTTGTTTCCGGTCCAGGGAAGACATGGCTTGGCAGTTCGGGCTGGACTGTTCCCATGAGGCACAGGGTCAGACTGATTTGCATATAGCCATGTCTGAACTGGGGTGGCAGAGTGGGCTAAAGAACGGTGATGGATTAAACCCAGATCTTTTGACTGGGTGTGAGTGTTTGATTGATTCAGATGCTCTGTCCATCACCACCCCCTTTTGTACCGCTTTTGGCCGCCATAAGTGTGGCAGGGTATGCTCAGACGTGAGTCCCTTGCTCACTTTGCCACTGGATTCAAGCAAGCCGGGCTGAAGACGGCTGGAATGCCAGAAACCGGTTCTCGGAAGCTTGTTTCCGGTCCAGGGAAGACATGGCTAGGCAATTCGGGCTGGACTGTTCCCATGAGGCACAGGGTCAGACTGATTAGCATATAGCCATGTCTGAACTGGGGTGGCAGAGTGGGCTAAAGAACGGTGATGGATCAAACCCAGATCTTTTGACTGGGTGTGAGTGTTTGATTGATTCAGATGCTCTGTCCATCACCACTCCTTTTGTACCGCTTTTGGCCGCCATAAGTGTGGCAGGGTATGCTCAGACGTGAGTCCCTTGCTCACTTTGCCACTGGATTCAAGCAAGCCGGGCTGAAGACGGCTGGAATGCCAGAAACCGGTCCTCGGAAGCTTGTTTCCGGTCCAGGGAAGACATAGCTATGCAGTTCGGACTGGACTGTTCCCATGAGGCACAGGGTCAGACTGATTTGCATATAGCCATGTTTGAACTGGGGTGGCGGAGTGGGCTAAAGATCGGTGATGGATTAAACCCAGATCTTTTGACTGGGTGTGAGTGTTTGATTGATTCAGATGCTCCGTCCATTACCACCCCCTTTTGTACCGAACATCAAGAATACTCAAATACCAAAATTCACATAAAGTACGATACTGCAAACTCATAATTTACAAACAGTATAAGTGAGACATATTTACAAAAACACCATATACATGAAAAATAAATGATGCCTCTATTCATTCAATGCATGGAGCACCAGTCCTGATAACATAGAAACAAACAAGGGGTCGTTCACTTCTTTTTTGCTGGCCTGCTTGTTTGACTGTGCTGGAAACTTTTTTGTTGCAAAGGTCAAATCTCAGGTCGACAATGTCTCGAATTAAAGTCCTGAGACTCCCTTCCTGAATCCTGTTCCAACACAGAGTCAACGCGTTTCGAACCCAGGCTTTATTTGGGGGTTCTCCTCAGGACATGGACTGGAAAGTGGCCTGTACTGTGGAACATACTAATAAACACATGATTGGTGTAAGAAGACTGATATATTTGTTGTCTCGATCTGACTCACACACCCTTAAACTTGAGCTGAATGTACCTGATAAAAAGTCTTGCTGGGGCTGGGTAGCTTCTTGTGGAGGCAAATGAGATTCTGCAAGTGTACAAAGGAACAAATGCCAAAAGTCGCTACAGTGTTGTGTTAAGTGACTCAGCTAACAAAAATGCATATACATGATTAATATTCCTACCTCGCGGTAGTGTTCGTGGTCTAATCTCGATCTGTCGTGATTAGACCAATCATTTGCAATGCAATAGTTCTCGCATTTACGCACGTTTGAGCTATTGGCATTGTATATGACAATGCATTTTATTCATATTTTGCTTTTTAAAACATAAATAAAAGGCATTTTCATTTATGATGCCAATTGCTAAAACTTGTGTAAATGAAAGACCTATTGCATTGCAAATGTTTATTTTGTTTTAGCCACAATATAAATAACATGACTGACACTACAAAAGACTCCTTCAAAGACCGCCTAGACAACAACGCACACAACAGCAAAGAGCTCTTCAACATTGTGAAGGAACTCTCCAAACCCAGCTCCAACACCAACGACATCCCACCTTCGCAAGACCTGTGCGACTCGCTGGCCACCTTCTTCCACTGCAAGATCGCCGACATCCACAACAGCTTCAATGTTACGACCACCCCGACTACCACTGAGACATTCGCCACCACGACCACCACCCGCACCAACCACCTGCTCTCCTGGACCTGCATCAATGACGAGGACACCAGCAAGATCATGAACACAATCCTCTCCGGATCGCCGTTAGACCCATGCCCACACCACACCTTCAACAAAGCCAGCACAGCCATCGCACCCCATCTCCGGAAGTAATCACTATCTCCTTCAAGACAGCAACCTTCCCGGAAGCTGGAAACACGCTGAGATCAACACCTTACTCAAGAAGCCCAAGGCGGACCCCACGGACCTCAAGAACTTCCGGCCCATCTTGCTGCTCCCGTTCCCGGCAAAGGTCATCGAGAAAACCGTCAACAAACAACTGAACCGGTACCTTGAGGAGAAGAGCATCCTGGACCCTTTCCAGTCCAGATTCCGCAGCAACCATAGCACCGAAACCGCCCTCATCGCCGCCACCGACGACATCAGGACCCTGCTAGACAACGGAGAAAGAGCGGCCCTCATCCTCCTGGACCTGTCAGCCACCTTCGACACGGTCTGCCACCGCACACTACAAACACGCCTACACGACGCCGGGATCCAAAAGAAGGCTCTGGACTGGACCACCTCCTTCCTTTCCGGCAGAACACAGAACATCCGCCTCCCCCCTTCCGCTCTAATGCCACCGAGATCATCTGCGGTGTACCCCAGGGCTCATCCCTTAGCCCAACGCTGTTCAACATCTACATGGCCCCCCTCGTCCACGTTGCCCGACAGCATGACCTCAACATCATCTCCTACGCCGATGACACCCATCTTATCCTCTCCCTCACCAAAGACCCCCACACCTCCAAAACCAACCTCCACGAAGGAATGAAGGCCGTCGCCGAAGGATGAGGAACAGCCGACTGAAGCTGAACTCGGACAAGATGGAGGTCCTCAGCCTAGGCTCTCCCCCTTCAGCTTAGGACGACTCCTGGTGGCCGACAACACTAGGAACAGTCCCGACACCCACCGTCCATGCACGCAACCTTGGGGTCATCCTCGACTCCACCCTCTTCATGACTAAGCAGGTCAACTCCGTCTCCTCATCCTGCTTCAACACCCTCCGTATGCTCTGCCGGATCTTCAAGTGGATCCCCACCGAAAGTAGAAGAACAGTCACCCAGGCCCTCGTCACCAGCAGGTTGGACTACGGAAACGCACTCTACGCAGGAACATAGGCCAAGCTCATGAGACGACTGCAACACATCCAGAACGCCTCAGCACGTCTGATCCTTGACACCCCCACCGCAGCCACATCACAACCCACCTGTGAGACCTGCACTGGTTCCCCGTCAACAAGAGGATGCGCTTCAAGCTCCTCATCAACGCACACAAAGCTCTCCACAACACCGGCCCAGCATACCTCAACAGACGACTCAGCTTCTACACCCCCACCCACCAGCTCTGCTCCGCCGGCCTTGCCCTCGCCACAGTCCCCCACATCTGAAGAACGACCACCGGTGGCAGATCCTTCTCCCACATCGCCGCCAAGACCTGGAAAACCCTCCCCACCAACCTACGGCAGACCCAAGACCTACTGGCCTTCCGAAGACTCCTCAAGACCTGGCTCTTCGATCAGTAGCAGCCCCCCCTACCCCCCAGCACCTTGAGACCCTCATGGGTATGTAGTGCGCTTTATAAGTGTCCTGATTGATTGATTGATTGATATTTATGGCAGTTTATAGCAGCAAACAAAATAATTCCAGGCGCTAAAGCGTGTTTGTATTCCCTGAATTTATTTGTTGTAGGTGGAATTTTAATTTGTTTTATAGCCAGTGTCTCTGGAATTATGCGGCAGGTGAGGATCAAATTATTTAGCACAGTTGACAACATGTGGCAGGAAAAGGCAAATCATATGGCATAATTGGTCATGTTTTGTGATAGCATTACTCAATGATGCTTATCATTTTGACAGATGTTAACACTTTCGGGGCAAGAGTTTAATATTATTAGTGCCAGTATAAAACACAAGTATATCAATAAGAATGACCACTGGAATTATGCAATTAAGTGGCTACTTTCACATAACTATGGACATTCCACATTTGCCACATAATACATCATCTGTTGCATAATCTGCAGAATTTAACAGAATAAAATGTGTTTGTTGATAAAAACGAATCCAAAGTTATTGAAAATGTGGAGACGTGGCTTAGCTTGCAGTGGAGGGCCGTTTGCAAAAGTTAACTGGTCACCTTTTTGATTGCTTTTTTTGTATTTGTATGTTAAAGTGGCACTAATAGGGTGAAGTCCTTGCAGTATTACCATGAGTAAATATTCCAATATAATGGAGAAGTAAAATAAAAAATACGCCACACCACATAATTTTTCTTTACTTGCCACATAATTTAGTGAACTCTGTCGTATAATTTGGTGCTCCCCTGCCACATAATTCCATTGTCTTTGGCAATAAGCAACACAAAGGTGACCAGTCAACCTTTGCAAAAGGCTTATCGCTGTGCTGCAACATGCATTGCTGAATTTTTAGTAACTTTTGATCCGTTTGAGCTACAAACTCTTTTTTGTTAAAACCTGCAGTTTATGCGGCAGATGATGGATCATGTAGTCGATGCAGCAAATAAGTAGGGACGCTGAAAACCCCACGGACTCAAAACCACATAATTGGCCCTGGTTGTCTTAGACGAATATTGTAATGTAGCTTAAAGCTAGTAGTGCTGCCGGCAGCCATACACAGGATAAGGTAACAACACAGCCAGCAGACTTCCCCACGTGAGGGTGGGGCAGCTGCAGAGAGACAACAGCGGATCATTATTGAAGCCACACTCCCATGTCATATAACACAGTTTGAACGGTTCCCCCTTTAAAGTCAATGGTGGTGGACACTTTTGTTAAGGGAGGGCCATACCTATTGGACGGCACATTGCCCCTCTTAAAACTTTAGGAAACACTGGGGCAGTGAGAGCATGACCGCATGGGTGGGACCCCAGGTTGGGTGCTACCTTAACGCCACTTTGGACAGCTGCCAAGGATGCCACCACGCATGACTACAAGATGGGTCACAGTGCAACATCTGGCCTCAAAAAGACTGCGTTAATCAGCTAAAACGGAGCACCTGGTTCCCAAAATATACGTTTTGACCGAGTTTCGGAAAACTCTTGCCATGGCGGTAGCCAATCCAAGCGAGGCATGCCACGTTCATCCCAGTGAGGTGATGATGTGTTGTGGCACACAGTACAGATCTCACCTGGTAGTAGGCAGATAAGTCTGACTGTAGGTGCGAGCTGTAAAAAAACTGTAAATTAAAAGTAAATAAATACATAAAACAGTGCCCACTTAGAATGACGTACTGTTTAGGGACGCCAAGGGTTTCGCTATCAGATTCAGATGGACCACCAACTCGTTGTAGTTTCTAGAGGGCATCTCCCGAGCAGCCTCCTCCAGGTTCCACCTTTACCTTCACGATGGCACAAACAAGGGATTGCAGAGAGCAAGGAACAACAACAACAGATAGCAGCAATCACTATTGATCAGAATTGCATGTTTACATACCGGAAGAACAACTCAAGCTCGCTTCCGGGTCGTGACCACCCACAGACCAGCTATACAGAAAAACACGCTCTATATTATTTAGAAATAATGCCAAAACTAAGACAACCTACTCAGCGACAAAACTGAGTTGCAGAATACAACAAACAAATTGTATACCTAACAAGGGGGGAGATTAGCATTGAAGTCTCGGAGGTGCACACAGCAGCGAGCATGAGCCGCGCTCGTGAAAACTCCTCGAACTAAAAGAAGCAGCAACAGGCGGAAAACAACGCTCTCGTAGAAAGCTACAATTTAAAAAATGCTTGTAAAAACTCCTTGAAATAAAAAAAGCAGCAACAGGCGGAAAACAATACGTGGGTAGAAAGCCACAATTTAAAAAAGTAGTCCCAAAAAAGCGGACGAAAACTGTAGTTAGGCGGTGCTGCTTCTGGAATAAACGGAAGTGACACATCGGATCGACAGCTAATGATAAATCCGCTAACAAAAGCAATGCCGGAGTTTACTAATGGCAAGCGGCAGGAGCGATTACCAGGCAATAGGCGGAGTTTCACCCCTGATACAGATTACTTGATATCTTGGAGAGACAGCTCATACGTGCTGCCTAGGCGAGACCTAAAAACAATAAGTATAGAAATACAATAAACTTTGGAAAAGTAAAAAGCAGAAGAACAATGAATTGCAAAAGGTTACTTGTATGCTCTCTAGAACATGACCTCTAACTAAGATCTAATAGGCCTCCAACAGTTAATGTCACCGAGTCTAAGAGACAGCTGATTGCTCTACTTGTCAAAGAACAACATAGTGATTCTGCGTGCATAAGGAAACAAGCCTTAGAACACACTGGTGCTTCCTGATTATAATAACAAGGAATATTACCATAGATCCTCAAGAGGACAAAAGGATAAGAGCAAGAGGAACAGAGCTAAAAAAAAATCTGGACTGAACTTGAAAAAACAGTGAATAGAATGATTCACAAAATGCACAAAGATCAACTACACCAATCCCCTCTAATTAACTGGAAAACTAAGAAAAAGTCTAAGAAAACTAGGAAAAGCAACTGGAGAAAATATTGCCAGTGTGCAGCAAGTAGCAGAGGAAAACGTTATAATGAAGATTATTGTGCAAGGACCTTTACATGGGGGCTTCCACATTCCACCACCTCACACGTTGTCCAGTAGAGATTTGTGGTAGTGGCCATTATTTCCATGACATTTCTTATCATGCCTTCCACTGCTACGTTTGTTGCCTTGATGCACTCTGCACACCTTGAGAAGATATCTGCATAACAGGCTTTCTCAGAAAGCACATAATTACCGTTATGGACAAAAGCAACTCAGGACAAGCGTATTTTAGTTGACACAAAATGAATTGTATGTTTTATTGGACACAGTAGTCTCTAAGACCAGTCAGCAGGTCAGACGGAGACAGCAAGAGACAACTGGGCCTAAGACCAGTCAGCAGGTCAGACGGAGACAGCAAGAGACAACTGGGCCTTCACCCGTCTAGGCAGCATTGCACAATATAATGCACATTAGAAAAACGTACCCCACACTACAGGCACCTCAGTGATCTGCAGACCTTCCTCACTCTATTGCTCAAATCCAATTTTCATTTGGTAAATGTTCACATTACCTCAATGAGGAGTCAAGGAAGCCATGAAGTTACTCCTTGCTTAGCTCCTGGAAGAATCAACAACAGACTTGCACAGTAGAGACTGAACGGGAAACGCAACCATGACAACGAGGTATGGTTACATTGTGGTTTCGACAACGCAAGTCGTTACATCGACTTGCACTGGAGGGCGCTCTAGACTAAGGAACAGTGCGAATTACTATTTCAACACCTTCCCTCCTGTACATAGACTGGAATTGGAATAGTACTTCACACTATTCCTAAGTCCAGCGCCCTCCAGCACAAGTCAATGTAACGACTTGCGTTGTCTAGACCACGAGGTAACATACCGCGTTGTGATTGTATGCGTTGTATCATCATACATTCAGACTGAACAAAGGTGAAATGGTGAAGCAAAATAATGGTCACACAAACACAGGCTTGCTTTTCTAGGTCAGCACTCCTGTATCCACCTCTCCGATCTCCCAGTTGATTAAGGGCAAAAATCTGCTGAGCAAGATTTTTACCCCATACGCCAGGCACTGCAGATATTTCTTGGGTTTAATATCTTCTTCACAAGACATCACAACGTCTGTGTACCATTTATGTTGTGCTGAAGGAATTATTTGTCCTTATCAAAGTCCTCAAAGTCCAGCCAGTATCACTGGTACTGCCCCCAACCAATGTGTCTATTGTTCAAAAGGAAATAATTGTTGTATGTGGAGTGCAGGGACTTGTCCTTGCCAACTTGCAGTCACATGCTCTTAGTGTTGTTAGAATTGCTTATTCGATATTATAAATGCAATTTCAGTTTGTCACTAATTTATTGAATTGCTGCTGTATAGTGAGACAGTAAGCGGAATATTCATTGTTTCAAGAGTGTTTGAAGGTTTAAGGTGTCGGCTTGGCCGTTAATGAAATGGCTGATCTCTGAAGAAGCTCTTGAATCTGATCACCTACAAGATCCTTTGAAAGGCACAATTTCATGATTTCCTCTGGTTACTCTGGAGGAAGTGAGTACTGGGAGCTGGAAGGGGGCTTCACGTGTATGGTGCTAATCCAAGAGTCAAAAGAGTCAAGATCCCTACTGGTGAATTGAAGCTCATGCTCTGTTCAGATTAGCTTAACTCAGTGGTCTTCAAAAAAATGTATGCCGCACCCCCCGTGAATAAAGAAAATTAATCAAACCCCCTTCAGAATTTTTCACAATTATTCCATTAAATTGGCAATGTTTAAATGTGTCTCGATTTATTTAAACACAAGACTTATTTAATTGTTGCAGTTAAATTCTCTTACTGTTTCAAAAATGCAACTAAATAGATGATTGCCAAACATACTATTCTGGTCAGACAGGCCTTACTAACATGTAAAAGTATCCATAGGGTGATTATTAGAAATTTGGGTGGAAGTGAAGAAGAATATTTGGAGTCCCTTCTCTTTTGACACCTTCTCCCAGGCAGAGGCTTACTGCTGCTATTTCTTTTCCCTGCTTAAAACAAAGCTCTGCTGTCAGCATAATGTTTCTTTAGGCCAGATGCTGGCGCCACCCCTGCAATCATTTGAGGCCCCCCAGTTTGAAGACCTCACCCTTAGCTTCTCCTAAGGCATCCTTAGCAGAGCTAATGTTCACGATCAAATGATTCTCTATATTCTCCAGATACACCATGAACTGGTCTAATAGTGAGTCTGTGCCCATGACTCGCACCTCTACAGCAGGTTCACTGAGTGGTCTCCCCTTTAAATGGATCTCTTGCAATGTCTCTTGCCAATTTAATCTAATAATTGTGAAAAATTCTGAAGGGGGTTCGATTAATTTTCTTTATTCACGGGGGGTGCGGCATACATTTTCTTGAAGACCACTGAGTTAAGCTAATCTTAACAGAGCTTGAGCTTCAATTCACCAGTAGGGATCTTGACTCTTTTGACTCTTGGATTAGCACCATACACGTGAAGGCTCCCTTCCAGCTCCCAGTACTCACTTCCTCCAGAGTAACCAGAGGAAATCATGAAATTGTGCCTTTCAAATGATCTTGTAGGTGATCAGGTTCAAGAGCTTCTTCAGAGATCAGCTATTTCATTAACGGCGAAGCCGACACCTTAAACCTTCAAACACTCCACTTGAAACAATGACTATTCTGCTTACTGTTTCACTATACAGCAGCAATTCAATGAATAACAATAAATTAGTGACAAACTGTAATTGCATTTATAATATTGAATAAGAAATTCTAACAACACTAAGAGCATGTGACTGCAAGTTGACAAGGACAAGTCCCTGCACTCCACATACAACACTTACTTCCTTTTGAACAATTTACACATTGGTTGGGGGCAGCACCTGTGGTACTGGCTGGATTTTGAGGACTTTGATAAGGACAAATAATTCCTTCAGCACAACATAAATTCTTATCAGCAGCCGTATAACCCATATGCGGCAAGGTAATATAACACTTCTGATTGCTCCAAGACTTTGACAGACGGAAGCACTTGTGAATTGCAGAATTCAAACCATCAAGATGATAGTGGCACTCATATTTAATTATGTTTTTGACATGTTGTCACTGATTATTTCCCACACAACACTGCACCACATGGATAGCCTGATTAAAGTGTATGTTTGAGGAGAGGATAGACCTAGGCTGTCACTGGCTAAACTGTATGCTAATGCATCTTCGGGAGACCTGCACTTCCAAATTGGAGAAGTATTGTGCAACACATCAACTTATGCAACTAACACACCATTTCCAGGACAAAATGAACTTGTCCCACTGGGCCCCAATAGAAAGGCATTTACAGAAAAGAGCGCTTGGAACTCAAGTTCTTTATAGGAAAGCTGCGGGGTCCCTTGACTCCACAATTCCGATGCTCCTCAGTGAAATGCTGGGAAACATCCGTCACCTATTCAAGCAGAACAGTTCAATTGATATAGGGGCATGTATTTTGAGAAATACTAAACTGCAGATAAACAAAGTCCATTTCCACTGACCAGAATGATCTTTAAAAGACGGTTACACTTTTTCCTATGTCCTGTCAAATGGCAAGGTTAAGAATTTCCTGACTCTGAGATAAAAATTTGGATTAGAGAAAAATCAGATTTGGTGGTATGCTTAGCTGGCCACTTATTTTGATAACAAATGAAGGCACGTGATATCCGGATTAAAACTCTCCTCCACCCATGACTGTCTGACATGGTGGGGAAATTATAACAAACTGATCTCTGTTCTTTACAGCTTGATTATTGAGGATCTTTACTCGAAAGCGGCAAGATCTTTAATTCAACATAAATGCTCCACCATCACCCAAAAACACTACTCTGAAGTTGACAGGTTACAATTGTTGTCCTCCCATGATAGAGGACTAAGAGAAGTGAGGCTGAGATTTGGATACTTTAAGGTTCTTTACCAAAGGTACTGGACCCCTTTCAAATTCAAGAAAGCATTACTGTCTCCTCGCAAGTACTGCTGGCCCTGTGGACAACTTGGTGGGAACCTCAAGCATACCCTATGGTCCTGTCTACTCCTACAATCGTACTGAGAATTAATCTGGTGGATGCTTTAGTCACCTTATTGCATGTGACATCTAACTTGCCATTGAACCAGCCCTACTCCATGACACTGAAGAGGTAAAGGGCATAAACTCCCATAGCAAAAAGTGGCTGGACACATCTCTGGTACCGACTAAATAGAAGCGCCCTTTAACGGCAATACTCTTGGAGGGATCTGAGGCAATCATTTATGGGGTTGAATGAAAGAATAACATTTGCATTTTAATGGGAGCGACCAGCTCTCAAACTACAAGGAAACAGGATACCCTATTTTGGCGAGCCTTGCTTTATTTTTCACTTCGGACATACTCTACGTTGCTTTCTGGAGCTCTACATTGTCTTGGCCATTAAAAGCCATGATCTTTATGCCAAGTAGTCCTTAGGCTCTCCCGCAGCCTGCAACAAAGGTCAAGACCCAGGTGTCTGATTCGGCATGGGCAAACAGCACCATGAAAATCAAAAGAAAACAACATGCTGCCTAAAAAGAAAACAGAGAGGTACAACCCTCTCATTTAATATTATCTAACATAGAGCACCCCATCATGCTCTGCGAGAGCTTCCTTGCTCCTAATTATGTTCCAATGAGCAGCCAAGGAGGAGCAGGCCACAACTGACAAGTAATTCAAGTGTTGTGGGGACTTCAGGGAGTGGAGTAGAACCCCCCACCCCAAGTGCAAAGAATTAATGACCTGCTCGAGGGGTTTGCCTTGATGTTAAGCAGTCTCTGATTTGAAGCTTGTACTTTTAAGCCCTGAAGTGCGGGAACTCCTAGTAGTAGGTCCTATGGCTACATTATATGGCCTGTAGACAGAAAAGAAAGACTCTAGCACGTGGGATTATTGTTGCTGGCATTGAAATACTTTATTGACAGTTTTATCAATTAACCTTGCAATGTTTCATACTTATATTGAATACTTTTCCACACTATTAGTGTTTCTAATAATCCCAATAGTTTATATTGCCAAAGTATAACTTGTTAATAATGTGGTGGCCTCTTGACAAAGCCAGTCAGCATGCCTTTTTTTTAAATGACACCCCCTTGTATTGTGATGTTGCATCTGGTATATGTGGGTGGCGCTGTGATTAAGGGGTTCAGGACCCACCAGGGGTAAGATGTGACATGAGAGTATCACCAAAAGTATTTCCATCTATCTGATGTATATATTTGTAAATTAATGTCTAGTATTTAGTAGTGTGTGTGTAATAGGTTAACTTTTCCTTTTTATATTAATTTAAGTGTAGTTGCATGCCCGAGAATTGGGATTGCTAGACCACACCACCTTCCCTGAGTAAGCCTTGGAAAGCTCTTCTTCTCTAGCCTGAGAGAATCAACTGCTACAGTGGGGACTTGCTTCCCAGTAAAAAGGCAGTTGTGGACCAGTTACACCTTTGCGACTGAAAACCCAATTTCTTACACTTGCTAAATATATATCTCTAACTTTTTTCAGTGAGTCAGTAGCCAGTCTTATTTTTCTTCACCTCTACCGATAAGCCCTCGAGGTCCATTGTGCGGATTTTCAAAAGTGGCTTTGAAAAAGACATGCTTTATTTACAAAGAAACAAAGTTACGCTTGAGATCAGCAAGCAAGCAAGGCAACTGTCTCATGACTACCTTCTCATGAAGGGCAAATAAAATATGACGTCATTAACATTTTCAACTGTGGGTAGTGGCTAGAAGGATGGAAGGTAAAGTTTATGATGATTTCTAATGTCTTTCTCTTTGTCTGCAGATGGTGCAGAAGGGAATGCTTCATCACAGAGACGGCAGTCTGTTCCTTATCAGCCAACCATGGCCTTAGTCGCGGAAATTGCTGAAGACAATTCTTCTGTTCCTGCTGCCTTCCCCGAGAGAGAGGCATCTCGATTAGACAAATTCAGGCAGCTTATTGCTGGTCCCAGCACTGACCTGGGTAAGTCCTCTTATTAATCACTTGCTGCATTGTAAGGAATAAATCAAGGGCCAATCCCACGTGCAGGGCATCCGCCGTGAGCGCAGGAGGGCCGAATCTCTGGCAGATTTAGGTATAACTACAGACCATATAGATGAGTTAATTTTAGATTAAGTCTGTGTAAATCCATCGCTTGTGGTTTGTCCTGAAAACCTGCCCTGGATCCATCCACTGATGACCTATATTGGACGCCACTTCACTGGATGTGACATATTCTTAAGTATCGCACACTCTTAAAGGACAATTTAATTTTTCTTCAGATATGACCTGTGGCCTAATTTATAAAAGGTTGCTATTAGTCTCATCGTAAAAATATATGTTTTCAGAGACCCAAGCAGCTACTTTAAAAGCTATATTTCAGAATCTATTATCAGAGCTACTTAGAGGGTTGTGGCAAATCGCGACCTAGTTGGGCAAAACGGTTTACACTAAAATATATCGCAAAGAAAATGCTTAATTCCATCACTTAATGAGAATATAAAGGCATGGTATACACATGATATAACTATACTAATGATTCAACACACATAGGTATTGCTATAAAATGGATCCAAATAATTTAGAAAATACACGTAATTATTCAGTATATAGAAATAGCAATATTTATCAAATGCATTAAAACTGGTATTTACCAACAAGGCCTTTTATGGCAACTGAGGAACACGATTTTATTAATACTTTCCCCTCCGCATCGCTTAATAAAATAGTGTTGGTAAAGCATTGCATTTAGTAGAACACAGTCCTTAGATACACACGTCCTTCTAATAACAAGTGCACCTATTTTACCTTGTGTATGCCAGCTAAGAACCAAAACTCTCTCCTGAAACTCGGAATCTATTTTATACTGTTTTTACGTTTAAGAAAGACATCCATGTCTAACAGTGGTGCTTTAAAGTTCAGCATATGAAACCTTAAAAGAGAAGCATATTTTTAGTATTTGTATAACTCAGGTTTGAAAATCGTAAAGTCAAAAGTGCTGCTGCGTATAAGTATTATGTGGTATTCTTCAAGAGTCTGGATTTTCTTTCAGTATAACTGCATCACCGAGGAAATAACATTTGTTTACCCCTCTGAACAGGGGTAATGGAAGTAGGTGTGCCAGAAGTGCATGCAGAACCCCCCAAAATGAATTTCTAAGAAGTCATTAGGGGAATAAACAATAATGAGGACTATACATTTTCTTTTTTATCTTGTTGCCTTTGCTGTGCATTCAAACATTGTTCTCAAATATCAGGCCTACTATTTTGACAAATTGCTGCTTATTCTTTTAACTTAGAAATTATGGTTTACTATTCCTTTCTTTAACTTCAAAGCGATAGAAATGCATATTGTGATCCAAGTGTCTGTATTGCTGAGGTACAGGGAGCGTGAAAGGAAAGGCTGTGGGATTTCAAACGTTTTCTAACCACAACAAAATGTAAATAGTTTTAAATTAACTTTACAGATGTTTCACATTATTTCAGAAGCAAATAAAGTACAAATGAGGTATGCTATTTTTCTAGTTATGTGTGATTGAAACAAAGATTTGATAAGGATAGAAACAAATTGAGACACTTTACTTGCGTGCTGTACACATGATAAACATATACTGAAACCGATTGTCACATGTTATCATTTGTGTGCCTTATATGCTTAGCAGTGGAACTTCATGTCTGACACTTAGTGGTCGAATCAATGGGAAATGTGCACCTCTATACTCTGGAATGGCTCATTTTCTACACGTATCCTTTGTGTAAAGCTTGGATTTTTTATTTTGCCTGTGACTTCATTGCTGTGACATGTGGCAGCACCCCCACTCTCAAAATTGCTCCGGCTCCATTGCCTCTGAAGCATCCATTCCTTAGTCTACCGAGGGGATGTCTAACCTTTGTCCAGGAGAACGGTATCTGGACTATATTTCCATGGAAGCCCCTATGTTATTATTCAGATTAATGAGGTGCAAATATAGCCTGTGTAAATCTGCCATGGAGTGCTTTACAAGACACTCCTTTACCAGCACTTTACGCAATTGCAATATATATATATATAATACAAATCGAAAAAGGGTCGCCCCTGTGGAAGAGCCCGCTGGTAGGTAAAATTTCATCTTTTATTTTCAGGAGGCAGCTGCATACAAGAAACACAAGGAACAGTGAGTGCACTACCAGAACCATAATGCCATGTGAATGGCTCCGCCCACTGGGGTAAGATTAATGAATTTAAATGGTGCACGCAAAGCCGTTCTGCTTTCAGCAACCATAAGCCAATGATGAAGGGAAAGGATTCCCGAAACGCGTCTGGCAGCAGGAAGTGATGACTGTTCCTTGTGTTTCTTGTATGCAGCTGCCTCCTGAAAATAAAAGATGAAATTTTACCTACCAGCGGGCTCTTCCACAGGGGCGACCCTTTTTCGATTTGTATATTAGCGGCTGAGCCCAGCCGCGGGAGAACCCCACCACGGAATGTGGGCTTGTGATGGCGCCAATCCAGTGTCACCAATAGCAAGAGGAGGTCATCGGAGACGACTGAAAAAACACTGCAAGGTAACCAACGGAACTTTGCATCAACCCACATGGGTATTTAAGAACTAGGTTACATGCTGAGGCAGAAACGGACTCACTATGGGTTTATTGTTTGCGAGTGCACTACCAGAACCATAATGCCATGTGAATGGCTCCGCCCACTGGGGTAAGATTAATGAATTTAAATGGTGCACGCAAAGCCGTTCTGCTTTCAGCAACCACAAGCCAATGATGAAGGGAAAGGATTCCCGAAACGCGTCTGGCAGCAGGAAGTGATGACTGTTCCTTGTGTTTCTTGTATGCAGCTGCCTCCTGAAAATAAAAGATGAAATTTTACCTACCAGCGGGCTCTTCCACAGGGGCGACCCTTTTTCGATTTGTATATTAGCGGCTGAGCCCAGCCGCGGGAGAACCCCACCACGGAATGTGGGCTTGTGATGGCGCCAATCCGGTGTCACCAATAGCAAGAGGAGGTCATCGGAGACGACTGAAAAAACACTGCAAGGTAACCAACGGAACTTTGCATCAACCCACATGGGTATTTAAGAACTAGGTTACATGCTGAGGCAGAAACGGACTCACTATGGGTTTATTGTTTGCGAGTGCACTACCAGAACCATAATGCCATGTGAATGGCTCCGCCCACTGGGGTAAGATTAATGAATTTAAATGGTGCACGCAAAGCCGTTCTGCTTTCAGCAACCACAAGCCAATGATGAAGGGAAAGGATTCCCGAAACGCGTCTGGCAGCAGGAAGTGATGACTGTTCCTTGTGTTTCTTGTATGCAGCTGCCTCCTGAAAATAAAAGATGAAATTTTACCTACCAGCGGGCTCTTCCACAGGGGCGACCCCTTTTTCGATTTGTATATTAGCGGCTGAGCCCAGCCGCGGGAGAACCCCACCACGGAATGTGGGCTTGTGATGGCGCCAATCCGGTGTCACCAATAGCAAGAGGAGGTCATCGGAGACGACTGAAAAAACACTGCAAGGTAACCAACGGAACTTTGCATCAACCCACATGGGTATTTAAGAACTAGGTTACATGCTGAGGCAGAAACGGACTCACTATGGGTTTATTGTTTGCGAGTGCACTACCAGAACCATAATGCCATGTGAATGGCTCCGCCCACTGGGCTAAGATTAATGAATTTAAATGGTGCACGCAAAGCCGTTCTGCTTTCAGCAACCACAAGCCAATGATGAAGGGAAAGGATTCCCGAAACGCGTCTGGCAGCAGGAAGTGATGACTGTTCCTTGTGTTTCTTGTATGCAGCTGCCTCCTGAAAATAAAAGATGAAATTTTACCTACCAGCGGGCTCTTCCACAGGGGCGACCCTTTTTCGATTTGTATATATATATATATATATATATATATATATATATATATATATATATATATATATATATATATATATATATATATTTAAAGTAAATAAAATTGTGAAACATTGAAATCTGTATATTTGTCTTGTTGTAGAAGAGCTAGATAAGAATACACAATTATGCTTTCAAGGAATTAGAAATTTTCATGAACTAGAGTCAATTTGGCGATGCAATCACATTTTTTTTATAACGTTTATTATGTTCCAAACCTTCCGACATTATCATGAGTAGGTACATTTGTTAGCATTACATTGGGCCTTAGTTTTAGAATCACTTCTCACGCTAATCCCTATTCTAAGGGAGATCTGTGAGCATTGTGATGGCCATTTGTGCTCAGACTAGAACATCCGACTCACTGGCCAGGACCAGATTCAAATCCAAAATTAGCACTGGCTAAACATTCCAGACCAGCCACAGCTGGATGTCCTGTCTAGAAGGCGGCTATTGGGTTATAGGGTATGATTAAATCATGACAGCCCTGTCTGCTCTTAAAGCGGCCCCTACTTTGCAGCCAATTAGGAAAATGCCTAATGGCAGAATGCCCAGTGTGGCCTAGCCGCTGACCTTTGCCTGGTTGATATGTGGTCCTGTGTTTTGGCATGCTTCACATCTTTTATGGGAAACGCTGGGTGTTGTGTTTTTATTGATGCTAACGAACTGCATGAGAACCTCTTCCTGATTGTAAAGACTGAGAGAGTCATGAGAGTTGGCAGCGTGGTGCCATTTGGATCCACCTCATAAATTAAGGACTGTGACTGTGAGAAGTGGGACATCGAGTGCTGCAGTTATGGCCATTTTCGAAGTCAATGAAAGTCAAAAGATGAGCCTATCGTGTTCTGTTCTATCTTGTTTCTTACTTTAGGCCTGAGTTGTTTTCTTACTGTAGGCCCTGCTTTCGCATGATCATTTGTAGATAGATATTCATATGTTTTAAAGAGCTTCTGACCATTTGTACCAGATAATGCCAGGCGGTCAAGTTATATAAACCGACAACACTTGAACTCGAACATCGTTGGCATTTTGGCACAAAGTGGTTCACGGTCTACTGCATGAGGAGGTTGTGTTTTGCAAAAGAGCTGCAGTTTTTTTTTCCACCAGCCATGTTTGCTCTCTTAGAAATTATTTTTCGTTTTCCACATAATTTATCTTTCCGTTCTTGGTGATTAAACTGACTGTGTCTGACAGAGCACTACTTCGGAAAGTAATGAAGGAACTGCAAGCCCATAGTAACAAGACAATGACAGATGCCTCGCTCTCTGCCCCAGTGCTTGAGAGACCCCGGGCCTCAGTCAGGCTGCTTGCTTCCTGTACTGCTGCGCGCAGCCTCTCTCCATTGATGCCTGCGCGCGCAGGTCAGCTCCGTCAACAGGGGACGCAGGCTGGGGAAACTAAAGCCACTAACCATTTTGTCAGTAAAATGTTTATAGATAAGACCTTGAACGATCAGCTCTGAGCTGCTGTGTTCCTGGAAGGTTCCCTGCTAAGGAGGGAAGTGGGAAAACAATTAATCTCTTCTTGTCTATCTGATGAAGGCAGCCTGTGGATGGTATTGAATTGCTTTCAGATAGGGACAGATCCCAATCCGCTCCACTGGAGCTGTTTTGTTAATCTTCTGAGAGGTGAGGTTTTCCATCACACAAACAGTCGAGCATGCTGGGGAGCCAGAAGTGTTCTGGAAAAATGCTCCTTGCTCGAAAGCTTGATGAGAAATGGAAACAAATAATCTAATCTGCTTACCAGTATAGCTCTGCTTGTTAAGACTGCTTGTCATGTTTCCTTGGAAGTATAAAAAATAAGGAAGACCTTGATGAAACTTAGGGCTCGGTGGCATCCTGCTCCTAACAATACCTGGAGCAGTAATATTTTAGTTTAGTAACATGTGTGACTGTAAGGTTGAGAGTATATTTGTTAAACCAACGACAGCGGTTGGCATCACCAATACAGCTCTTCAAACTATAGTAGCCTCCAAATTTTTAACCTATTGACCAGTGGCGGCAGGCATGTCCCAAAGGAGGTGAGGCAGGCACATAAAAAAATAAAAGGCACTTACTTTTTCCCTAAGCGCTACATTCTCCTCGATCCTTCTCTCCTCGAGGCAGTCAGGGTTCCGACTCCCAGGCCAATCCTGGCGCTGCTCTCATACAGCATTAGAGCAGTGCTAGGATTGGTGGGAGAGGTCACTATCAGCTTTCAGAAGAGCACTGGAGACCATTGCTTTCTCGATCCCAGCTATCTTGAGACAGTTGGGTTACAGAGGTTTTAAATGCACATACCAGACTGGCCATCGCAAGACAGCCGGCCAAAAAGAAATCCACCTTTTAAACTCAAGAGCACAGATCTCCCTGCTGCCACTCAGCAGCCATGGCGCCGCCCCGTCTTGATGCTCAGTTCAGGACGGGTTGGTTGCTAAAAAATAAAATCGTAATAAATAAACTTTATTACCATTTTATTTTTCAGATCTGGCCTGGGGCTTTTGTTTGTGGGGTGATGCTCATCTGCTCAAACAGAGGAGCCACCCTTGCTGTTGACAGCATACTGACTAGCCAGACACCTAATGCAGACTACTCAAAAGTGACTTTTCACTCTGTGGCCTGTACACGTTTTGTAGGTGTAAGTTAGGCCTCATTGAAGCCATGTACTTTACCATTGCAGATACTTCCACCACCATTTTAGCTGGCGCCTTGGTGTATAACCCTCCTTGCACTCTACCCTCTTCGCTTTCTACACTCGTTGACATGATCGCAGACCTTTCACTTAAGCATCCTCACTTCACTGTTCTGGGAGATTTTAATCTACACATAGATGAGGTCACATGCACTCGGGCTAATAACCTCCGAGACTCCATGCTCGGTCTGAACCTGATCCAGTTGGTCCAGAGTCCCACACACTCAGCTGGCCACACTCTTGACCTTGTTTTTTCTAATCATCCCGGTCTAATTAATCTCCCCTCCTGTTATGAAGTTAGCAGGCTAGTGGTTGTGGGTGGAGCCTAGGGGGAACAGGAAGAGGAGGAGATGGGCAGAGGAAGGGGTAGATAGAGTAGGGACAGGAGAGAGGCAGGTGTTAAGCTAATAAAGCTCCAGTGATATAAAGAAGAGTGCCTGTATTTATTTGTAGCAGGATGCTACAACTGGCGACGAGGGTGGGATAAGCAAAACCCACAGACCCAGCACCTCGTGAAAACACACTGTCCCGAGCAGCAGCCTACATCGAGCTGTAGAGCGTGACTGAACTGCTGCCTTGACTGAAGAGGCCATCAGCAGGCGACCAGGCCCCTCTGCAGATTGTGAGGGAGCTGAGAGGAGTGATTGAAAAGAGCGCTGAAACGCTCAGCAACAGAGACTGTCCAGCACCGAAAACGCGAGCCCTGCCGGATGCGTGCTGCCCAGCATCCGTGAAGAAACAGGAGTCGGGAGCCCACTCCGACCCTGTCCAGCACCCCAAAGTGAATAGAGGGTGCCCGAGTAAAGAGGACGCTTTCCCGGAGAGCCTGCTGCCGAGCGCGATTAAACGCGCCAAAACCGGAGCTTAAGACCGTCGGAAATAAAACCTCACGCCCGATGCATGAGGTTTGGCATGCTGTCGGCGTGAGAGAGAGCGGGAACTGCAAAGTGAGCTGGGAGCCCACCCCAACCTCACCTGATGGCCACAGTTTCCAGAGAGGAGTGAATCCTGGCGTGGACTGCCCCTGAAGCCAACCGCCGGTGAGTCCTGAGTGTCCTGGAGGGAATGAGCCTGGAGAATCTTCCTCGTGTATGCTTGCAGTGACGGCGGCCATCTTGAAGTCAGGCACGTTTCAAGACAAACCCCTTGACTGTTACACGGCGGCCATCTTGAAGTCAGGCACTGGGCAAGAAAACAAGCATTGGCAAATAAACAAGCATTGGCACCTGAAATTAAACAAGCATTGGCAAATAAACAAGCATTGGCAAATAAACAAGAATTGGCACCAGAAGTCAAACAAGCTTTGGCAAGTAAACAAGCATTGGTATCTGCAACTAAACAAGCATTGGCAAATAAACAAACAGTGGCAAGTGAACAAACACTGGCAAGTAAGCAAGCATTGACAAGGAAACAAGCATTGGTGAAACCAAGTGAGATTGCTGCAAAATGGCATCCGACGAAGAAGACAATCAGCCTCAACCAAATGACGCCAGTCCCAAGGCCACAGGTGGGTCGCACCTGCGAGCACCCGAGCCTCTCAAAGTGACAACTGGGGGAAGCATGGGTCCCAGATGGCAAGAATGGCTGGAAGAGTTTGAAGATTACATTGAAGGATCGGATATTATTGTGGACAAAAAGAAGCTGATCTCCCTGCGCAACCTGGTGGGGCGAGAGATAGTTAAAATAATCAAGGACCTTCCTGCTGCTGAGGCGGATGCGTATGTCAAAGTGCGTGACGCTTTGAATAAAAGATTTCTTCACAAAAGGAACGTAGACTACGAACGCCACACGTTCCACTCTGCTCGGCTAGGGAAGGATGAGCCCATGAGTGCCTTCATGATGCGCCTGCGGAGACTAGCCAAACACTGTGAATTTGATCATTTCTCAACGGATGCTGCAATCAAATCACAAATAATAGATGGATGTTACTCCGATCAACTCAGGAGGCGCCTACTGAGAAAAGTACATGAACTAGATGACATAGAGGAGATGGCACGAGTTTATGATCAGGCGGAGGAGTACGCAGCCGATATTGAAACAGGACACAAAGGAAGTCATGAACAAGTGCGACGTGTGCACGCCAAAAGTGACAGTCAAAGGAGCTCGAGAGACAGACAATGGAGGTCACACACGTCCTCCCGTCAAGAACAATCAAAATATCAGCGACGAGAACCGTGGAAGAAAGAGAGAAAATCGGAAAAAGTGAGGAAATGCTACCGATGTGGGTATGATTACCCTCATGTGGACAGTTGCCCTGCCATGGGTCAGAGATGTCGGTAGTGCGGTCGAATTAACCATTTCGAAGTGATGTGTGGGGACTACAATAAGGAGAAACGAAGTGGTACCACAAGGACACCCCAACCGGACACACGAAGCAGAGCCCGAGAATGTCTCGGTCCGACACCCGAAGACACCATGCGCGAGCTGTCCAAGACCAGACGGAGCAGTCCTCTGGGTCGTCGCACTCTAGCAGAGAGTCACGTCGGTCCAGGTGGGAACGGAGGTCACCCTCCAAAGAATCCAGACCGTCATCCCGAGACTCAGCATACACCATCGAGTACCTGAACCTGGCGGCAGACCCGGACCAGCTTAAGAAATATCCTCAGCTGGATATCAAAGTTGGCAATCATGACACAAAGTTCGTATTAGACTCTGGTGCATCCTTAAACTACATTCCAGTCACCGAATACGAAAGAATGAGTCCACGGCCTCTTCTGACATTTGCACCCGTGAGAGTCTGCACGTGGATGGCTAAGAAGCCACTTCCCTGCCTGGGGAAGTTCTCGACGACCCTTAAACTTGACAACACAACCATATCAGCGGTCATCCACGTTATCAAGGGCCCAGAAGCAGACTTTCTACTGAGCCTGCCAACAGCTGAATGACTTCACCTAGTAGAAATCCTTTTCAAGGTCAGCGACAACCAAGATGTGACCCGCCAGTTTCCCAGATTATTTCAGGGATTAGGCAAATTGAAAGACTGTCAGGTGCGACTGCATATTAATGAACAAGTCAGACCCGTCGCTCAACACCCTCGACGGGTACCATTCCATCTACAGATCGCTGTTGAGGAAGAGCTCCAGGATCTGTTAGCTGCAGATATCATCGAGCGCACTGATGGCCCGACCCCATGGGTATCACCAGTAGTTATTGTCCCGAAGAAGGGCACGGCCAACAAAGTCAAACTCTGTGTAGACATGCGCCTGCCCAACACTGCAATCGAAAGAGAACGACACCCGGGACCACATCTGAGCGATATGATCACAGCTCTCAATGGGGCCACAGTGTTTTCCAAGTTGGATTTAAATAAAGGATACCATCAGCTGGAACTGGATGTAGGCTCAAGATATATCACCACCTTTGCAACTCATCTGGGGTTGTTCAGATATAAGAGACTGAGCTTCGGAGTTTCCTCAGCGGCCGAAATATTTCAGGAAGCAATTCGGCAAGTCATTCAAAACATTCCCAACACGCTCAACTATAGCGATGACATCCTTGTCTATGGGTCTGATGTACGAGAGCACGATATCGCACTCAATTGTGTCTGTCATGCCCTATTGGAGGCGAACCTGACTCTGAACAAAGAGAAGTGCGAATTTCACCAGGCCACACTGAAGTTCTTTGGCCATATCTTCTCTGGAGCTGGCATGAAGCCTGATCCTGACAAAATTGTGACTTTAAACAACACCAAGAGTCCCCAAGACGTCAGTGAGCTCAGGTCGTTCCTTGGGATGGCCAGCTACTGCGCTCGTTACATTAGGGACTACGCAACAATCAGCCATCCCCTCCGTATCTTAGCCAAACAAGGTCAACCATTCGAATGGACTCCCCAATGTGACCAGTCATTCAAGGAAATCAAGAGAGCGGTGGAATCGGCGGATCACCTGTCATACTTTAACCCAAAGCGAAAGACTGAGATAACTATGGATGCCAGCCCCGTGGGGCTTGGAGCCATCCTGGCACAATATGAGAATGACTCAGATCAACGCCGTATCATTGCCTATGCGAGTCGTAGTCTGACTGACCCGGAACGGGCCTACTCGCAACCCGAAAAGGAGAGCCTAGCCGTAGTATGGGCATGTGAACATTTTCATGTTTTGATATATGGCAAACATTTCACCTTAATCACAGACCATCAAGCTCTTGTCACCATTTATGGAAACCCACGATCCAAGATGCCCCCGAGGATTGAAAGGTGGGGCCTACGGTTACAGGAATATACATTCACTATAATCCACAAACCGGGGAAGTCTGAAAGTCCAGCGGACTACATGTCCCGGCACCCACTTCCATCGTCAGTCTCCAATCCATCCATCGCGGAAGAGTACATACATTTCGTGACTGACCAAGCCCTACCTCCAGCTATCCCCATGGATACCATTCGAGAGAGTACGGCACAGGATGTCATCCTGCAGAAAGTTCTTCACAGAGTTCGAAACAATCGATGGAGACACAACCCTCAGGATGAAGAGACTGATCCCCTTGTTAAACGTGAAATGCAGGCCTTCCGGCATGTATGTGGCGAACTGTCAGCTACCACCGACGGCATACTATTGCGAGACCAGAGGATTGTGATCCCCACTCAACTGAGACAAGGAGTGGTTGCTCTTGCACATGAAGGGCATCGGGGGATTGTGTCAACCAAACGAGCGCTAAGGGAACAAGTCTAGTTTCCGTACCTCGATCAACTAGTGGAAGCCACTTTGAAGGATTGTCACCTCTGTCAACTCACCGGCAAAAGTGATCCTCCAGCACCATTACACATGACCACCCTGCCCCTTGGAGTGTGGCAAGAGATCGCCATTGATTTCTTTGGACCCCTGTCTTCGGGCAAATATGTGCTGGCCATCATCGACGAGCATTCTAGATATCCCATTGCATGCTTCGTACCGTCTACAAACGCCTCTAGAACTCTTAAAGTACTTGATGAAGTCTTTGCAACATGGGGAGTTCCCAAGACAGTGAAAACAGACAATGGGCCCCCTTTCAATGGGCAAGACTTTGCAGCATTTGCGGAACACCTAGATTTCCATCATCGTAGGATTACGCCCCTCTGGCCACAGGCAAACGGCACAATCGAAAGATTCATGGCCACGCTCAAGAAGACCTTTCAACATGCTACCGCGGAAGGCAGAGATCTGCAAGTGGCACTCAATGAAGTCCTCCGAGCTTACCGCACAACCCCTCACGCAACGACTGGCCAGTGCCCAGCGACACTCATGCAGGGACGCCCCATGAGGAATCGCATTCCAACGTGGGATGGAGCCTTGAGAGCATCATCATCTGCAAGAGATCAACAGGAAATGATGGAAACGGACAAGCGCAATATAGATAAAATGAAGTCATATGCAGATCACCGGAGAAGAGCGAGGTCGCTATCATTACATGAAGGGGACCATGTTCTCGTCAAGCAAGAGCAGCAGAAAAAGATCGACTGTCTGTTCAAGGACGAACCATTGTTGATCACGAAGAGGAAAGGAACTATGCTGACAGCGGAGTCCAAGCAGCGGCGAGTCACGAGAAACATCTCGCACTTTAAGAAATTGTCACGAGATACCTCCAGAACCATGACGAGTGAAATGGACACTCCCAGTTCGGAAGAACCACATTCTGCTGATCGCGAGAGCACTGCTCCGATCAATGAGACACTGAATACCAATAGTCCGAGAGCCAGGTCGCCACGACCTCATCGTGACATACGTCCACCCAAGAGACTTATCGTAGAGATGGACTGAGAAGTCAGTATGTTTGTTTGTTTTGTTACAAAGGGGGAGATGTTATGAAGTTAGCAGGCTAGTGGTTGTGGGTGGAGCCTAGGGGGAACAGGAAGAGGAGGAGATGGGCAGAGGAAGGGGCAGATAGAGTAAGGACAGGAGAGAGGCAGGTGTTAAGCTAATAAAGCTCCAGTGATATAAAGAAGAATGTCTGTATTTATTTGTAGCAGGATGCTACACCTCCCTACCTCTTATTTGGTTGGATCACTACCTGATTCCACTTGAGCTGACTTTGCGACTTCCATCTGTCCCCTCAGCAATAGGTAGGGATCATGGGAGAAAATGGTATAAGGTCACCTGTGCTGCCCTAGAACCTATTTTTCCTAAATTAATAGGGCAGCCCTCACACGATCTGAATGCAGACGTGGCCAAGTTCCACACCTCCCTTTCCTCCTCTATTGATCTTGTTGCCCCAATGTTACCGCTAGCCTCCTTAAGGTCAAGACCATCTGCACCCTGGTTCTCTTTGGCATTACGTGAGGAAAGGAGCAGATGCAAAACATTAGAACGTAATTGGCGACTGACGTATGATTCGTCCGCGAAAGCCATCTATAAAACTGCATTAAAGAATTTCCACAAACTAAAGTGAGCCACTATGAGGGATTTCTTTGTAGAGAAAATTAAGATCGCCGAAAATTCAGCAAAAACCTTATTTAATATCATTAAGGAATTTTCTAATCCCCAGCCTTGGCCACCTCGATTGCCCCCAGTCAAGCCCTCTGCGATGGACTCTCTGACTTTTTCACGACAAAATCATTAATATTTTATCCACCTTCAATCAGGACGGGGCTTTGCTCTTGCCTGATCCCAAAGTCATGCAGGAGGAGACTTTCGTATTGTTTAAAAAGCTAACCACGGAGTCTGCCCTGACTTTGTTAGACTGGTGCAAATCTGGGTCTCCTCTTGACCCGGCCCCAGCACAGGTTCTAAGTGACCTTGCCCCCTTGGTGATTAGCCCACTTCTTGCCATCTGGAATACCTCACTACTCACGGGCCAATTCCCCTCTTCTTGGAAGCAGGCTATGCTGATTCCAATTATTAAGAAGGCTGATGCTGATCAGCAATTATCGGCCTATATCCCTTCTCCCCAAGCCAGCAAAAATTCTCGAAAAAGTGGTACAGGAGCAATTGACCGATTACCTAGAATACAAACAACTCCTGCAAGATTCCCAGTCTGGTTTTAGACCAGGCTTCAGCACTGAGAAAGCACTTCTCGAGGTATCTGAGTCCATCCGAGAGTGCGTGGATGCGGGCGAGGAGGCCATGCTGGTTCTCCTCGACCTATCCGCGGCTTTCGATACTGTGTCTCACAACATACTATTGGACCGCCTGCGTAATATTGGAATTGAGGGTACCCCACTGGCCTGGGTAAGATCTTTTCTTATGGGTAGATCCCAGCAGGTCTTCCTCCGGCCTTTTGTACCTGAAGAAAAACCTCTGCTCTGTTGTGTTCCACAGGGATCCGCACTCAGCCCTTTGTTTTTTAATATTTACCTCACTCCTCTGGCAAATGTGGTTGAATCCTGGGGGGTCAGAGTGATCTCTTATGCTGATGATACTCAGCTCGTGTTTTCCTTTAGAGATCACTCTGACGGCAGTCTGACCAATTTACGTCACTGCCTAATTAACATCTCCTCCTGGATGACCTCTTATAATTTCAAACTTAATACAGACAAGACGGAAGCCTTGTTCTTCAATCAGAAGTCCCCACTTTCGTCCACACTGTGGTGGCCCTCGGAGTTAAATCCCCCACCGGTTCCTGTTCAAGCAACTCGCAATTTGGGTTTCCAATTTGATAACGGCTTATCTTGCAAAACCCATATGAAAAAATTTACTGCAGCCTGCTTTGGCAAACTCCGTATGATCAGGAAATTTTTTCCATACCTCCCTCTTGAATCCCGCAGGACTGTTATTCACGCCTTAATTACCTCTCATCTTGACTACTCAAATAGTTTGTATGTTGGAGCCCCAGCTTACCTGATCAATTGGTTGCAGATCGTGCAGAACCCGGCTGCTAGGCTGATTGGTAACATCCCTTACCGCCATTCGATCTCTCAATACCTGAGGAAGCTGCACTGGCTGCCAGTGACCCGGCTTATTCAATTTAAAGCACTGGTTTTTGCTTTCCGGGCCCTCAATGGCCTTGGTCCAGTCTACCTGCAAAAAAGGCTTAAACCTGTCCACTCGACCAGAGCTCTTAGATCCAACAATCTCCGCCTTCTTGTTGCCCCGCGTTTTCGTCGGTCCAGAATGGGGGGCAGAGCTTTTGCTGTAGGGACCGCTAAACTCTGGAACAGCCTCCCACTAGATCTTAGGCTGACTTCATCGGAATGGCTGTTCCGGAATAAATTGAAAACCTGGATGTTTACCAATCTCTAGCTGCTACCAGCCCCTTTATAGCCTGTTGTCTGCAGCGCCAGGACACCCCCGTCCGGGGTAGCCGCGCGCTTTATAAGCTTCATAATAATAATGCTTAACCAAAATGCTCTTTTCTCTTCAACTCAGTCCCTTTATGCTTCCATTTCAAGTCCATGTGATTCAGGAACGGTATGAAGATGTACCTGTTTCACAATCCAATTAATTACTTTGAAGGTGACTACCACTAGCATTAATAAACGGTTGATGGAAAATCAAATGAATTATGATGGAATATGACAGTTCTTGGCAATCCCTGGGCTAATTGCTCTTACAGGGCTCAGATTATGACAATCGGAGCCTTTTACCACGGGTGTGCTGGGGTTAAACGTTACCCTCAGGGTAGTGAGAGCAGTTTAAGGCTTGCTCAGGAATATGGCGTGGGGTTAGTGACTCAGTACTCATTTAGACAACTAACCCAATTCACTAAATCAATGTTGGCTAATAGTGTATTTACTCAGTTTAAACTCAACTGAGTACTGCCCAGAATATTATGTGGAATATCTATTGCTCATTCTTTGGTGGCTAAATAGCAGCTCACGTGGACCAGTCCTGGCTAATATTTTTTGTGCAAGGCAATTGCAATTATTTAGGAAACCACTCAGGGGATTCTTGGGTAGTCTGTATATGTCAGGTGCCAGGACAACTATAGTTGTTGCCAGTTAGCATTTCCTTTCCATTCTCCCCACTTTCTGGTGGATGTTCCCCCTCTATTATGGGTCATAGTACCTTGGTGTTCAGGTTCAGTCCTTTTTGCAGGCAGCACCATGGGGACAGTGCACAGTCCACTTGCAAAGATGTTGCGGTCTTCAACCCGGCCCTTCTGATGTGGTCACTCTTCACAGTGGGGGTGCTTGTACTTGCGGACTTTGGTCAGCTGCGCCTGCATCAATTAAGAGTAGGTTCCACTGAGCTTGCGGTGCTTGTTATCCTGGTGAGTTTATTGCTTGGGTTATTCTTTGTCTTCAGCTGAAAACGTCAACCACCCATAAAAGTTAGGTGCCCACACTGGTCACAGGGGTGATTGCCTTCTTGCAGAGCAGTCACCTTGGCTGATGTTGATCTTCTCCGGGTGTTAGCAGTCCTCTTTGTACAACAACAGTAGCCTGCAGTCGGAATTTCTTTAGCGCTTGTATGCTTCTGATTACTAGATGGTCATGTCATTTTTGTCTGGAAAACGAACATATTTTATCATAGAAGTAGGTTCAAGTGAGATGCATTTTTGTGGTATTTGTGAAATCGACTGTTGTGCTCACGTCCTTTTTTAAGAAGTGGGAGTTGTGCTGAAGTCTTTTTATAAGTGTTTTAAAGTGATACAGGCCTTTAGATATTACATTTATATCAACAGTAAACCTGGTTTAGAGGATTCCAACGTCACGTTAATTTAAGTATTTTAGTCTGGTTTATGTAATGCAGTGTCTGTTTTCAGGGTGCATTGTAAAAATACATACGTAACATTACAAACTGCAAAATAAATTATGATCATCAGTACAGAAATCAAGTACATTAAACAACTTTAATACAGCACCTCTAAACACCACCTTTTGCAATTTCTACGCACTCAAATTTTTTTATTACTTTTAAACAGTCTAATTGTTCTCAATTTTCCAACCTCAGAGTAATAGAAAGTTGAGCTTGATTTGAACAAATGCCCTGCAGATCTCATAGTGGTGAATGTTAAATCACCAAGCCATATTTTTGCTAGATAAGATTGATATGTACAAAGTGCCCTAACAGAATATTTACTAGTTCTAACTATAGTGCTGAATATTGTCAAAAAACATAGTGAAGCTAGGTATATATGTGTGGGTAACGATTTGCTCCACTTAAATCCACTTATAAATACTTTGTAACATATGGCCATTTGCCTCTGTGGACCACGGCTTATTTTTCATTATCAGATCATGACCCCTAGCATGAGAGAGACCGAAAAGAGAGCTATAAGGACAAAGTTAAATAGGAAAACAGTGACAAACTAAGCAAGCAAGAATTGAAAATAATCTTCAAGAGTGAAAAAAAGAGACAAAGTGTAGGTTGGTGTATAAAAGATGCATGAGATGAAATCAAAACTAGGCAGGACTGGTGTTCTGCTAACCTGGCCCTTGGCAGTGCTGATATTGGGTTCCTAAACAAAAATTGGAACTTTTTTCTACTTTGGGTGATATGCCAAAAACTTGTTCTACTGCCCACTTGTATTGTTGAAAAAAGGCGCTTTATTGAAGCAGGTGTGTATCACCAAAAATATTACCCAAACCCTAGGCAGAAATATCTTTCAAAACAAAAAACCTTGCTATACAGGAAGAACACCTACTGAATCTTCTCCTCTCACCCCTAAATAAACCCTCCCAACACTTCCCCTTGACTTGACCCTCATTTCCTGCACAGTACTTCACATTAGAAACTTAACAAAACCCAACTTTGTTTCTTCCCACTCAAAAGCTTTAACCTCCTGCGTATGCAAGATAAAATGGTCTCCTTTTTAGGTCTCGCCTGCATTGTAGCGCATGCTTTGCTTGCCTGGGCGAGATCTATTGTCATTGGTTTTGTGTTGGGCTTCTTTGGAAGTGGGGTTGGTGTCCGCCTGTCTCCCTAAGGCCTCGCCCACCCTGACTGGATATTTTACTTGTGCTCACGAGAAAACACACTTGGCGTTGTGTGCATTTTTGGGACAAATAAACAGTGGTATGATGTTTTATCAGCAATGTTTTATAATACAGCACTCGTGTTTTAGAAAAGGCAGTCACGCTCATGAGAAAACACTTTCGGCATTGAGTGCATTTTTGGGACAAAAAACAGTGGTGCGATGTTTTATCAGTGATGTTTTATAATTCAGCACTCATATTTTAGAAAAGGCAGTCATGGCATTGTTGCAATCAGGAAATACGGCACTTATGGCATTGTTGCACTCAGTGCCTTTTTTGGCTACACAGTAGTGGGAAAAATAAACAGTGATGCAGGGTTTTATAACCAATGTTTTATAATACAGCCCTTGTGTTTTAGAGAACGGCATTCACAGTGTTGTTGCAATTAGGAAATACGGCACTCATGTCGTTGTTGCACTTAGTGCCTTTTTTGGCTACACAGTAGTGCTATCTTTTATAATCCAGCACTCATAGCGCATTTTCAGAATTAAGTTTTACATCGGTAGTGCTATGGTTTAAATCCGGCACTTCCGGCGTTTTTGCAATCAGTAAATATGTCACTCATGGTGTGGTTGCACTCAGTGCCTTTTTTGGGTAAACAGTAGTGCGATGTTTTATAATATAGCATTCATAGTGCGTTTTTACCATTATATTTTACATTAGTGGTGCGATGTTTTAAAATACGGCACTCAGGGCCTTGTTTTAATCAGAAAATGCAGCACTAATATAGCTACCATTAACATGTACATTTCGAAACAGCAGGGTGTTTTTTTTCTGTTTGCTGCTGTGTGGCTTTTGAGGTAGTGTCTTTATTGGTATCCCGCTTACAGCTCCCACTGTGATCACTCTATATAGCTGCGCTTTCTTGATTTAAGCTATATATCATTCCATGTTGGGGCCGGGCTGTTTGCAAACTCCTCGCCCTCTCTTAAACCACTGCTTACATAAATGTCTAATAACAAAATTATAAAAACACAACAATTGTGCAGGAGATGTCTATGCAACACTCATGCCTATAACGCTCAAAAACATATACTACACTACATACTAATTTACACTAACACATCTCTGCTTACAACACAACACTATCTACAACTGATACTAAAACTCAACTACCAATCCACATTATTGCTACCCTAGCTAATGCTAAAAATACTATTATACCACAGCAGCTATTCATTGCAATACTCAACCCAGCATGCTACTGCAACATACACTTATTCCCCCCAACACTAATTGCACTGAAGGTATAATACACATACTTACTCCACACATACATGCAAATCTTTAGCTGGCAAATACATTCAGTACACAACAAACAAACAAATTCAGCAAAATATAAAACAATGCCAAAAACTCTAACTCTAACTGATGCTAGACCTGTTGCATTGCAAATGCTTGTGACCAGTTCTTCCTCTCTCTCACCCCCTCAACAACAATACAAACCACTTGAAAGAACTGACACCTCTCCTCAAACGCCAACCAGAAAACTCCTCCAAGATTTTCTGCCCCACCCCTGCAACCTTTCATTCCTGACTTCAACCTGTCGTTCACCATTTGAAAACCAACACATCACCAAGCGCCTCTCTTACCTGCAACCAATAGAGCTCCCTACCTATTGTTGATAAGTGCATGCAATCCTAACAAACTGTGCCACTTTAAATCAGGGGCCAGGGTGAACCACTCTTCCTATTCCCTTTTCCATTCTAAACTTTCTCAACCCCCTATTCAATTTCCTCCTTGCCTTATCAATTGCTTCTGGCCTATCAGCCAGTTTCCACCTGTCACGCGGCACCAGCTCTGTCCAAAAAATATTCGACCTAGCCCAACTACTCCTTATCTCTTCCAAATACTCTTTCATGGCCTTCAAAAGCGCCAAACCTATCTTTTGAATCAAATCGTTCTCCCCCAACTGAATGACCAGCACATCTCGGCAAGCCCCTGAGCCCTTCAACCCATTTAGCTGGGGTAGCAAATCAAACCATAATATTCCCCCTTTTCCTGACTACGAAACCTGAGTGCCATGTGTAGACAAACCCAACTGTACCTCAAAACTCCTCTGTCTCGCTTGACTTTCAGACAATTTGACAAACGAATAGCCCACAATCCAGATGCTCATCCCATCACTCTCTGGTCCTGGCTCGGAACCTTAAAAGAAAACCACAATTAGATAGGATTAATGCTAAGAACATTCAGTGTTGTGCAAATATGCCTTGTAACAATCAGACAACCATCGCCCCAAAGGCCTAATATGCTGCGTCTCCCAGACCGTTTTGCCTGCCTCTGTCACCCCCCTATACTGAAAGAGAGTATCCCATACTCCTCTGCCAGAACCCCTGTTTTCCACAAAGTTTTCCACAATACTTGCAGAAACTGACAAGCAGACACTGGACGCCCATCCTCATGCCGGAACACTAAGCTCTACGCACACCCTGTTCTTTTTCACAGCTGGTCACACCAATAAACTGGGTAACTCCCCCTGCGGGGTTGAGGCAACAGCCCCACTACTGCTCCCTTTGCCCTCTGATCCATCTTGGTCTGTCGAATGTTCACCTGTACACCCCTTTAATGTCCAATCAATTTAGGCTTGTGACCCCTTTCCGGCCTAGCAACTCTAACACCCTGAAAGCCAGGACAAATATGCCACACATTAACACAAAAACAAGACAACCTTTCCTGCACTGGAACTTATTGCCGGTAAAACATCGACCACCTGACAATATATCCCCTACAATAGAGGTCTCTGATTCCATCCTCCTGTCCCTACCGCCTGCGCCTAGCATTCCAATAGCCTCAGCTACAGCTTTCCAGCAGAGGGTGCATATCGCCACAAAAAGTTTCCTACAAAAGTAATTCCAGACAATTTTCCAGCTATTGTCACATTTGACCAATTCTTGACCAAAACGTTATCAAATTCACTGCATCCTCCTGCCTACTCACCACTGATTCACCCAGACTTCTCCTCTGAGCTCCTGATGCCAACAACTCTCTCTAGGCTTGACCATATGCCTTCTTTGTCAAATTGGCTCATTACTAATTTCAGCATCCTTTTCCTCCTACTCTCTACTAGTCCTCTGGCATGGCCATCATGTTCTCATCCACTCCCTGCGCAAGAGCACAAAACATCTGCCACTGAAAATGAGGTACAGCATCCGCAGTGTTATTGACACGTCCAGGTACATGACATGCTCTGAAGCATTAATTCCACTGCAAACAGAAGTGATCAGCACAAAAAACCTCATCAACTTCAAAACATGTGCATTGCACACTGACTTCCTGTTCACGACCTGCACCGCAGCTATGTTTTCCACGTGAACAGAACCTTCCAGTCTGCAAATTCTCCTCGCCACAGCACCAGAAGCATCAACAGCGAAAACAGTTCCAAACAAGCTATATTCTTCACTCCCCCTTTCCAGGTGCTCATTGTTCGGTGCACCAATGTCCCTGCCAGTAAAGGCCAAAACCTGACCCTCCGACTGCATTCGAGAAAACCTGCATCTGTAAGTCTGTTTCAACTCACAGTCCTTCAAAGGACAAACCATTGAAATCCATCAAGAATGTTTGTCACATGGCCTGATCCCTCTTAGCCCTGCTTTCAACCGCATCTTATGGTGGGCTAATGCCATGCCCGGTAATGCCAAGCCCAACCTCCTGCAAAACATCCTACCTGCCCTCACCACTCTGCATGAAAAATTCAAATGACCCAACAAAACATACACCTCTCTTACTCACACATGTTTTGATGCTCAGCATGTCCTCAATCAGCTGTAGCATCATCAGCAATTCGTCCTGTTGAAGTCTAGCTTACCGTTTCCCAGTGTCAGTTTCAAAGCCCAAAGAAGTCAGACCTGTAGCTGGGTCCACAGTTTTTTCTTCAGCTAAAGGCATTCTAAAATCTGACATGAGCTCTTTAAAACTTACCAGCATCCGCTGCAGTCTGTAAAACTGTGGAGTCCGACAAAGAAGAAACCATCTAAGTATTTTGTTACTGTTTAAAAACCACTCACGAATGTGAACAACCATTGCAAAAAGGAACTGAATTTTTCAAACAATGCACTTGAAACTGAACAGCCCATTGGCACTGCCTTGTCCACATACCACCGTCCCTGAAACTGTATACTCAATAGTTCAAAATCATGGGGATAAACCAGTAGCAGCCTTAATGCAGATTTTAGGTTACTTTTTGCCATGTTTGTCCAATGCCACATCTGCAGAAGAATAAGTCACTCTGGAAAGATCCTCAGGGATGAAATTGTTAATGGCCTGGCTCTCTGACCACAAAAGATGCTGTACCTAGCCAGCGGCCAGGCAGGAAAAGGGCCGGCCATTCACCCTTTGTCCAACTTTCTCTATGTTACTTTTGGATGATCACGCACTGGCTTCACATTTTCTGCCCATCTCCATACCCTTGGCCTTTCTTAACTTTATGTAAAGCCATGCTGAAAACCTTCCACCATGGCATGAGAATGTGGCCCTGTCTTCAAAATTCTCATGCCACTGCATCTAATACCTCAGCCTATGCAACTTAACCAGCATACTTGAACCTTGGGCCCTCCTACCCTCCCTTTATACCCTGACTGTTGCTACTGCCCATTTTGTCCGCCCGGTGCACCTGACGGCTTCCGCAGTATTTAAGGCCCACATGCATCAAAGCAAAAACCGGTCGCAAACGGGCAGATTCTGAGAATCTGCCCCTTTGCGACCGGTATTTTTGCATTTGGGATGCATCATCCCAAATGCAAAAATCGCAATTTAAGTAATCTCTAAATTGCGATTACTTAAATTGCCATTGCATCTAAGAAATCGCAAATTGAGATTCCTTAAATGCAATGCATTGAAGTAAAAAACGAGCGATTTCGCTAATGGGGGCGCAAATTACCATGAAGTTGAACTTCATGGTAATTTGCAAAAACTTTGCAAATTGCACTAAAGTGCATTTTGCAAAGTTCCATTTTACACACAAACATGCCCTTAGGGCATGTGTGTGTGTGCAAGATGTACCCATATGCAGATTTCAGGGGTGCAACAGGGTGTCCTTTTGACACCCTGGCACTCTTAAAATTGCAATCTCTATTTGCGATTCTCTAATTGAGAATCGCACACTGAGATTGTCTTCCCATTCATTCCTATGGGCCTCTTGGCCCATAGGAATGAATGAGGAGGTATTCCTTAATTTGCGAGTCGCAATTAAGGAATTTTAAGAAATCGCTATTTTTTAAGCGAGTTCTTCATGCATAGCATTTTGCTGTTCCTTATTCGCGAACCCTTATTTTTCGCTAATAAGGAATCGCAAATGGCATTGTTGATGCATGTGCCAGTAAGTGTGTGCCAGTTTGCACATTTTTAACACTCATGCCTGAATTTACAGAATTCCCATAAGCACAAACCTCTGTTGTATACCAACAGGCCCACAACCTGGCTTGGTTGTCGTCTTCCTGCCGGCCCTACCCCACCTTGGGTGGGATGCCCTTGAAAAAGGCGCTATGTCACCTGAAAACTGTTTGCCATAAAAACCGTTGGCATGGGTCGTGCTGGCCTGATAGTGTTTGCCAAAGGTCATTGTCCAACTCCCTCACTTACCCTCAGCCTTGTCCACTAGCCTCGCTCTGAGTTCCTCATCATATCTCACCCATGTGTACCCCTCAAATGTAATGTGTGCCTTCCTTATGACGTCAATGTATTTGAGCAATGCTACACAGGGCTCAGGCAATTTCACGCAGTATAAACTGGCCTATATTAAAAATGCTGCAGTCCAATTTTCGATGATGACTGGCACCCTGAGCCTCCTGGCTAGCTCATACTCCTCCTCCTTGGACCCTTCTTTCTCCCTAATTTCCCTATGTAGCAGTTTGTAGACTTGCATCTATTCCACTTTCCAAATTCTGTCCTTAGTCGTCTTCATCAAATGAGCCCCCATTGGTTTTGTTTTGCAATACAGGGCACTTTTTCCATCTTGTTCTTTGCTTTCCTTCTTTGTTGTCATTTGCATCCATTGCAACCTCAGCCTCCTGCTCTTTCACCGTCCCTTCATCCAGCTGACTTGCCCCAGTCCCATCTCCTTCTTCCCCACTACATTTTTCCCTGAACAACTTCTTTCCACCACCACTGTCTGTCGCCAGAATTCCTTTGCTCGTGGAACTCTGCGGAAGCTTGTGGACTTTTTAGGTAACTGTGCGGAAATCCACAGTGTAAAACTTTGTGGGTTCCATCCATGCCTAAATTCAGCTAGGCACTGATGTCTGTAGGTCTAAGTGACTATTTTAAAAGCAGTAGTAGATAACTCAATAACCTGCTGTAAGAATGTGAGTTAATAGTTCTGAACTATATGGGTCATTCACACTTAATAAGTCTGACACCTTCTGTCTACTGGGAACTAACTACCATGTTGTAGGACCTGACAGCCTCAGGGTAGCGAGTCAGAGTGGGCCATGCTTACTCAGAGAAAGTGGTGTGGGTTATTTCTTCAGTCTGTAGGCATACCACAGATGGTACCCAATAAATCACTCTCCAATTGGGTACTTTTTCTCATAAAAGTAAAATTACTTTGTTGCAAAGACACTACTCAATAGTGTGCATTAATTTACAGATCTATATATGAAGGCAGGTAGAAATACCATTGGTGATATTCTCCTAACAGTTCACACGCTTTCAAGAGCCTGGTAGTTAAAGGCCCATCTCTAGGTTACCTTTCCCAGCCAAACTATTGACAAAGCATTTGAATATACAACTTATCTCATTTATAGATCATAACAGCCTTCTAGACCCCCCCCCTATATGGATTTAGAAAGGCACACAGTACATTGACAGCACCGATAGCTGCATCAGAGGAATTGAGGTTCATTTTAAATGGAGATGGCCGGGCTGTGTTCATAATATTGGATCTATCACCAGCCTTCGATACGGTCAATCATGCTATCTTGATTGGCCGGCTCACTGAATTAGGAATAAGTGGGCTTGTGTTTAAGATGATAACATCTTTCCTAATGGACAGAACAAATCATATTGCTATGGGTGAATTAATTTCTGCTCAGTTTTGCCTGGCATATAGGGTGGCTCAGGGCCCTTCATTGAGCCCTACTCTTTAAAAATCTTTAGGTCATCCTACTGGCAAGACTTATAAACTTATTTGGATAAGCGTTGGTTTCATGTGCTGATGATGCCCAAACAGCAACCCTGAAAATACTGCTTTCAAATTTAGTTCTTATATGTCTTAGATAGATTGTTGGATGAGGCTTAATTGTTTAAAGCTCAACTCCAGGAAAAAAGAGGTCCTTTTTCTAGGTAAAGACAATTATTTTTGGTCACCAAGCTGGTGGCCTCAAGATATGAGGATAATTCTCCCACCACTGCAGAAACAGAAGAACTTGGGGATTGTCTGCGATGATAAACTTAACTACGAAGATTAAGTCAATGCTCTAGCCTCATCAGTATTATTTACCCTGAGAAAAATTAGGACAATATCTCCCTTCATTTCTTCTGACCTTCAAAAAATGGTGGTCACTACTCTAGTTTTAGCAAGATTGGATTATGGAAATGCCCTATTTATGGGCATCCAGAAAAAATCCCTCCACAAATTTGAGATGTTACAGAATGCCTTAGCCAGGCTTCTCTCAGGAATAGCAAAATATCAGTCAGTTTTGCTGGCCTTGACTAAGTCCATCGGTTTCCAGTGGCAAAGAGAATTATATTTAAGGCTCTTTGTACAGCTTTTAAGCCACTGTACAACATTGGACCAGAATATCTTTAGGAGAGATTTGTCTAGTACACCCCTTCCAGGATACTCAGATCTTCGGAAACCAAGCACTTAGTACTGCCTACGGTGAAGCGCGCATCATGGAGAGGTAGGAGTTTCATATTGGGGAAGGCAAAGCAATGGGACACTCTCCCCAGGAATTTAAGAAACTGTGCAGATCTCTTGTCCTTCCGAAAGTCTCTGTAGACCTGACTCTTCAGTCATCAGAGCAGCATTTTCTTTCATTGTTTTTTCTCTCTCAAGAAAGTAGCAGTGCCAAGATGCCTCAGGGCATTTGAGCGCTATATAAAATTATTAATCAGATCAAACACGTTTAGCGATCATTGAACTCTAAAACTGTGATACCGCCCACATACTCTAGACACAATATAATGAGGTGTCGTTATCAAAAGGAAGGCCTAATGTCTTTGTCAGGGTGTCATCACAATATTAAGTAGAAACATGGCATAATGAACCAGTGCAACTTCATTAACCTGTTGGCTGCGGTGCGGGTACATTAATGTGTGGGCGTGTTTCGGACGGCCCCTGGCTGTCCTCCACATCCCCCCCCCCAATGTGACAGAGGACGGCCGGGGGCCGTCCGACACACCAAATGGGTTAAAAGTACAAAGGATGGTGTCATCTTCAATGGCATTCATTAATATTTGTAATGATTCACTGCACGGTGAACGTTGAGTTCTACTCCTGGTGGAGGCAACAGGAGTGGATTTTTTTCAGGCCTCCATGCACAGCTTCTTGCAAGACCTTCTTTGAGAGTCTAAACCCTGCCACCAAGTGTGGCAGCTAACTGGTCCCTTTTCTTCAAACCTTCAAAGGGCAGTCCATCCTAGGCCGATAGGTCTGAATACCCACTTTTGCTTGTGGGTGGAGCCCTCCCAGCCCAGGTGCAGTCTGAAAAGTAATTAGCACATGTAGATTCTGTCCCAACCCTCTTCTCTCCCTGGAGCAGGCCTAATTACCGGCCATTGGCCTAATTATGTGGAGATGCCTTTGATCCTCCAGCAGGCCAGCAGAGTAATTAGTGTGGGCCAGCAGGGTGATTGAAAGGCCAGAATCTAATTCAGTCAATGAAAAATGATGATTCTTTAACTGCCACACAGTGTAGATTTGTGAAAATTAATGTCGGATCTGCGGTCAGTATCCTGATTTACCAACTGAGGTCTAACTATGGCGGAACTGTAGTTCGCTACATGATTCACCCATAGTGTAAAACAGAGTAAATCAATCTGCGTACTTCAGGAAGCTCCCATTCATAATATAAAGCTTTCAAAGTTCACCAATAATCCATCAGTGGTCGCCTCTGTGATAGACTATGTGCGTGGAGATACTGAACTGAGTCTCACACACTAAGTCCGCACACTTGTGTGATTTCACTTCCACCAGTCCAGAACTTTTCACACTAGTTGTGCAGCAGCAGACCTTACCTTGAAATGCCGACATTGCTTGTTAGCACTCTCAAACTATTTCAAATGGGCTTGCAGTGAGTGAGAGTCAATCACAGCAGAAATCCATAAATAAAGTGACGCAGGAAGCAAAGAATCGAGGAGGAATAAATGGGGTGGAACTCATTTCTCACACCATTAAAGAATGTCCTGCTTCTGACTATACCTCTGAAATTATATACCTTAGCTACCTACATCTCTCTGTAATCAACTGTATGTGGTCTGATATGAGTTCCTGAAAGTAAAGCAGAACAATAAATCAATATGTTTAGCTATGCTTTTCAACATTTCTTCCCTGATAGTCGAATAATTGCGATAAGCTTTTTACATATGTGCTCTCTGCTGGGCGGAAATGTAGTTTCTACTTAAATCTTTGTGCTACTGGAGAAGGAATTAACAAGCATAGTCTGTGGTTCCTAACATAAGCGGTTCACGAGGCACTTTCTAAGAACTCCTAGTACTTTATGCATACTCATGTATACATATGTACACATATCATGCGCGCATTATCTTGTCATGGGATGAATATGGTATAGTTATGGTAAAGTCAATTTTTCCAATTCCTTCGAGGAGTTAATACGATTCAAAAACCACATATGTTAATCATATTTTATCACTGACGTAGGTCATTGACCTAGACACCTTAGCACCCCGAGCATAAAGTAGGATGAATACATTGTTTAAAAATTATTTTGCAGTCTGCTCGTCTCCTTTACTCATAGTGTTTGTATTTATGAATAACGGTTCAATAAAAGATAATAAAAAATAGGACGAAAGCTTGTGTGCACCCAAATGAATTATTCAAATATATAAGAGATGAAATATAGACATATGCAGGATTGGAGTTACAATTACATTTTCACACTGCAGTGCAGTGGTGTGAATCAACCTCTTGAGTGGCCATAAATGGGGAAAGGATAGACATTTGAGACTATAAAATCTCTCTTTCATAAAGAACATTATTGCTATACTGATCTAACCAATAAATAATTCAATAAAATACTCAGTTGTGAAACAGGAGCATTTTTGTATTTAATGTTACTGTTTTTTTTCATAATGACTTGCATGGCTCTTTATAGACCACACATACATCCTACAGTGTTTTTATTCTGAAAGAACACTATTTACTAATGATAAATTAAAGTTTAAGTGCACTTTTGAATAAATGTGTTTGCCTGTTTATAGTGTAACATACATATTCTTTTTGTTCACAAGAACATACGCTTGATAGTTAAAAACAAAAAATTATGAATTTAAACATTCTGCCGTGAGACCAAAATGTGTTGGTTGATTTGGTGGGCAAGTTATGGTTTTTAGGACAGGGTCGTGTGTAGTTAACAATAACTGGCCACTTTTTGGGGTTTCTCAGTTTTGTTTAACAACTTAATTTCAGCTATGATTTATCGAGGGAATTTGTGCATATTTTTATGAACATATTCTAAGGTGTTTTAATCAGACGAGAGGATAATTTAACCTAAACAAAGTGTTTTGCAGTAAATATATATAATAGTGGGCATGGTCCTTTAGGCGTATGGAGCAAAAAGATGGCAAAAACAACAGTTCCAGAAATCTCAGTAATGCTTTTATGTATAAACTTTGTTTATTGTGCTGTAAAACCAATGCATCATACCAAAATGCTTCACAGGCTGGCGTGGCATCAACATTCAGCTCGGCCAGTGTCAATACAGCTTTTAAGAAAGAGTGAAAACAGGGAAAAGGGAAAAAGGAGCGCTTGGACGTGTGCGCGTTGTGATCCCAGCCCCGATGCCCAGGTGCCCTTAGAGTGTCTGGAAAGCACCTGTGACGGTGACAATGAATGGTGGGGCATCGTTTCCAGGTAGCGGTATCTGCGATCAAGTCCATGTCCAAAAAGCTTAGTAGTGTCAAAATAGAGTAAAAGGAACCAAAATCCAACAAAACTTCCCCGTCCCCACCGCCTCCCTGCCTACCCGCCCCCCCACTCCGGTTCCAGGTCCGTGTTCCAAACTCGCAACAATGTTCTCTCAGGCCTCAGTGGTCGTAGCAACCGGCTGAGACAGCCGCAACAGGCGTAGGTATCTAGGGCAGGTCACTTCTCTAAATTCGGAAGCCAAAAGCGTCAAGAAGGGTTGCCACAGCTCCGGATATTTGTCGCCCTCCCCCTTAGCAATCAGGGACAATTTCTCCATCCCCAGGACATACCAGAGACGATGCAGCCAGCCCTTAAAGGTGGGGATATGTGTGGTGCGCCATTGGGCGAGGATGTTCTGTGTCGCCGATCCCAAGGCTATAGCGATCAGTCGTCCTCTGTGTGAGCGCAGGGGATAAGTGATGGGATTGGGGGAGCCCAACAGCACATAGGCGGGAAATCTTGGGATGGTGGTGTCCAAGTGTAAATCTACCTCATCTAGCACCTGATTCCAGTAAGCCTGTAGGTGAGCGCAGCCCCACAATAGATGCACCAGTGTACCTCTTTCCCCACAGCCCCGCCAGCAGAGCGCATCCCTTGTGTGGTCCATCTCGTGCAATTTTTCTGGGGTGTAGAACCAATATGTGGCCAGTTTAGTGAGAGTGTCTGTCAGTCCCATGTGGTGTGCAGAATGACGGGCCCTATAGCAAATGCCTTCCCATTCTTTATTACTCAGCGCGCGCTCCAAATCCCGTTCCCACCTCGCCCGTCCTGCGTTGTGAATGTGCGCGTACCTGCCCATGAGCATACGGTAAAGATCTGATATTAGGCCCCGGTCATTCTTCCTAGAAAGCAACCAGTAACCAGTATTCATAGTCGCTGAGTCTGCGGTCAGCCCCCGATCTAACAGTGGGCTGGAGCGCCCAGTGTCTCACCTGGAAATAGTGGAGGCGTTCCCCCTCCGGAAGACCATATTCCCTGCGGAAGGCATCAAAGGGGATTGCTCCTTTTTCGGCATAGATGTGGGATAATACTTTGCAACCTGCAGGGCCCCACTTTGCAAAAGCCCCTGTATCCATGCCGGGACCAAAGTCCGGGTTGGACACTAGAGGTGTCAGCGGGGACGGGAAGGACGTTAGGTCATGTGGTTCAGTAATGCTTTTAGAGGGATTTGGTTTCATGAGTGAGGAAGTTTAAATGTGTTGCTTTGCGGTTTAGCTTGTACATTCATAGCCAAAGTTGAATTGGTCCCCAGAGATGTTCAAGACTTTAGGAGAGCTCTACCGTTCTATAATTTAAGATTTGAATGACAGAGGTCCAAAAAACAAGATTGACAGAACTTATATTTATTTTCTGTAACTCTTCTGCCTTTTCTTAAGCCGAGGACCTTCTATCTATAATATATTTTGTGAAGTATTGCTGAAGAAGGTCAATTTAGGATCCTGTGATGAGCTTGGAACCAACACCTTCTGGTTGATGCCATAGTGGCCAGTCTCCACTTTGTCCCTCAGGATATGACTCTACTCATTTTTTGTTGAACAGCTGTGCATGATCCCAGAGGTCCATATAGTGTCTTTTTATTTTTTAATAGTACGATATACAGCAGCCTTTCTCATGATCCTGTCTCAAGGTGCTAGTAGGTACTGCAATAACCTTGTTTTACAGAGGGCCAGTGTAGGAAGATGGAGTATTATGTGGTGATGCTAGTTAGGCTTCACCATGCAATACTCTCACAATACCCCAAAGATCAGTCAGCCAGTCAAGATAATTTATTCGATAATTCAATATCATAAAAAGACAATGGTAAACAAAATACAACCCCAAAGATGATCCTTGGATTAACAATAATAAATCCTTAGCTCTGTCCTGGTAGAGTGGCAAAGAGCAGTTGGGCTTTACTGGAGGCACATGTGGAAAGAATTTCAGAGTACCAACATGGATGATAAGTATTTGACACGACTCAAAAGAAATCCGACTCCAATTTATAAAAAATAAAGCAGACACCAAAACAAAGTCAATTGGATATCTATAACTGGATTCATGGATATTAGCAGCAAAATTAAATCAATGTAAAACAGTACCGCAAAACTTTATTATTGTGGTCATTGGGGAAAAGCACTAGTGACAATGGGTCACTTGCATTTCGAGTTGCGTGGAGCCCAAGGAGGAAAATGTAGATGTGGGTCTCAGGACCAAGCCATGATAGTCAGTTTGATTTCACTTGGCTCGAGAAGCCCGGGTGCAGAGTTGTCCTGGCTGTCCTTGGTGCTGAAGCGAGAGCAATGGGGAGCTGGTTTTTCCGCTTGCACTGTGCAGGTGGGGAAACAGGTGCAAAAAGTCAACAACAAAGCGACTGCTGGAATTGGATGAAGGCTTTACAGTGTTCCCACATGGTGCAGTGTCAAGTTAAGGGGGTGGTTTCTGGACTGGCAACCAAGAGGTCTTGGCAGCGGTAAGCTCAGCAGACAGTTATTTTGATTTTCGGGGGGAAATGTTAGCCATCCGAAACTTGCTGGAAGTCAGGACTACATTTCCTACAATGCATCGGGCCATCTACGTTTGGGTGACCCTTCAGAGGGTCTGATGGGCAGCGATTCTTTGGTTCCGGTATGTTATATGTACCTAAGTTTTACAGGTGTTAAGTGCCAGTAGTCAAGGACAGTCAGGAGTTGCCTTTGTCTCTCTAAGGGGCCCCTCTATCTTGGGGAATCTGGTCTTTTATCCAGTACGAGTCACAGTTGGAAAGTTCCAGGAAGGTTGCCAAAGTATCAAGCCTTTGGTTTGTGAAGTTCCTGTTATCGTAGACTCTGGTCTCTTCTTGTCTCCTGTGTTGCAATCAGATCAGAATTGAGGTTCTGGTGTCAGGGGTAGCCATTGGGTCCTACATTTAGGGGCATTAGGGTGTGAGTGCAAGTGGGCAATGTGCTTTTCCCCCCATGGCTAATCCGCCCCTTAGGTGAAGACATCTGGGGGTGGGTGTCACCTTTTCTAGCCAGAACCCTCTATTCTGCCCTCTTAGCTGTACAGACCAGATAGCTCACCCTAGAGGTGTGGCTAGCCTTCTGGGGTGTACACCTCCTGATATCCCTAATTTTCATGCCTGGCTGGATGCAAATGTCCTTGGCGGTAGAGGGAAGATTGTTTCCTCCTCTGAGAGGCAACCTGGTTGCATATCACAGACAGTGAAGGCTTTGAAGCTCACTGCCTTGATGTGCCACTTTACTAGCCATCCTTCAGGGAGGCAGGTATGACCTCCTTCCCGTCCAGGAACTTTTTTCTGACTCCTGGGAGAGTTCACACCTAATGGCAGGGTCAATTTCCTGTCCTGTCATCAGCAGCTGCAGGCTGGCAGGCAAAGCACAGAAAAGGCTGGGGAAAACCTATAAGGTTGCCAACTGGGTGCATGCCACATCATCCTCGACATGAAATTTGTGTCAGGGATGATGAGAAATGTTGTTTGATACCAAACATGACATATTTTAATGATACCATAATGGAGCTTGTGACCTTATGTTTGCCTCGTTGCCAGCCCATGTTATCCTCTGGACAGCTTATCTCTTATAGGAGCTTCTAATGATAAAGGTTCCTATAGGGACATATAAGCTTGCACTCATATGTCTTCGCCTTTAGTATAATGCATCCTGCCTTCTGGGCTCAGGAGGCCTTCCTTATGGGTGACTGGCATATATTAAGTATAGGGTATTGACTTTCCCATACATGTTAAGGGCAAAATCGGGTTCGAGCAGTTTGCACTACTCCTGCAGTCTGCAAAGGCAGGCCTGCTGTCATCAGTTTACTTAGGTCTCAGGTTGGCACAAATAGTGCTTCAGGCCCTAGTGACCCCTTTAACACTCATGCCCTGGCTGCCTCTGGTGACATATACTAGGGATTTATAAGGGGGCAAAAGTCATTGCAATTGGGGTTTCCAATTCACATGCGTCAGTTTTAGGAAGAGAGCACTGCGGCCTGGGCAACAGTGCACTTTCAGAGTCATAACCATCAGCATTGGAGTTAAAAGTGTCGGGTAGGGAGAGGGGGGGGACCATACAAAAAGGGTGTTTTCCTTTAACAAGCAACCATTGCTCTAGATTATCAGTCTCAGCCAGAGCTTAAAGTAATTGCAGGAACAAAACATTTTTTAAAGTCTAAATGTAAAATTCTGTTTACCCTAATTTGGCACCTGGTAATGGACTCAAGGCTTAAGGATATCTGTAAGTCCTGAAGAAGGCTTTCATTCTGGTGACTACCATTTTTCCGGCTGAAATTGAATTTCACCCGACACTCCGTACATCTCATATGCCTACATTTTGCCAGTAGCAATATTGTATATCCGCTACAAATGAGCTACTTTGTCGTAATGAACTGTAGAGTTTTCTCCATTATGTCAACATATTAAAGTTTATACAAATATGCATACTTTTTAAAATGCATGTTCAGTTTTGACTTCTGTTTACCATTTAAAGCTGGCTACTGCTTTCTCTCAGCCTTTGCTCATGTTTTTACCAGTGGTGGCTGGCAATGCCACCGATTGGAAGGGTGGGCCAATGTAGTAAGGGCATAAAATAAATACACAACAACATTAATACATGAATTAAATTTAAAAAAAACCACTTACTTGCTTGAGCAGACAAGTCCTCCTCGCTACGGTTCTCTTCATGTCCTGTCATGTCCGGCGCCCCAGCTAACCCACTTACCCTGTCCTTGCTCTTCTCTCAGCATGAGAGAAGCACCAGGATTGGAGGGATTGGCGTCTCTTGGCCCTCCTGAGGACAGTAGAGGCCTTGCAGGCTCTCAAACCAACTGTTTAGGACAGAATGTGTGTTGAAAAGTTTATAGTGAGCATGTCAGGCTGGCCTTTGCAAGACGGCCGGCCAAAGGGACACGGATGCTCTGAACTAGTGCACAGGCAGGCCACCACTGCTGCCACTCAGCAGGCCCTGCTCCTTCCTGAGTCAGGACGGGTTGATGAAAAATAGAATTGCCATTTTATTTATTTTCTCTGGGGCCTATCTGGGGACATTTAAAGGGGGTGACGTTCCTCCACCCCAATGCAGAGCTACCCCTGGTTTGAACTTGCACAACGGTTCCATAAAGGCAATAAGCTGGTTTCTCTACAATCTGTGCTAGGATTGGACAGCTATGGTGCATTCTTAGCCCTGTGAGGAATGTTGGATCGTTTGGGAGTGATCATTGAATAATGTTTTCAGGAAACTAGTGGATTGTTCAGATTTTCCAGAAGTTTATGAGGCAGGTGTGGCAAGAGATGTTTGGAAGAAAATTTGTTCCAGAGCAGGGTTTTGGAGAGAGAGGAAGATACCTCTCCCAACATGTCATGATTGCTGTGTTCCAAGGCTAAGCTCCTTCCATGATCTCTTTGTCTTTGTTGTTCATAACTTTGACTCTTTGTTAGGCCTATCGGTGGTGGCAATGGCAATAGGCACTAAAGTAGGAGCTTGGTCCAGGTTGTAGCTGAGAGCAAATTGCATTTCTCAGGCTCTGCTTATCGGTTATTTTTTCATTGACCCTTCTGAGTCAGGTGTCTGTGTTTTAGATCCTTTTAATTCTGATGATTTGATCGAGGACATGCAAATTCAGTAGTGGGCTCTCGTATTGCGAAGTGGTGGGCAGGGGAGGGGAAATACAAACTAAAAAAGAGAAAATTATAGATATATAATATTGCATGTACCTGCTCCGATGGCCTTTGCCTTGTTCCCAATCTGCATCTACCAGATGCCCAGGAATTGGTGCACATCGAGCAGGCTCCTAGATGCAAATCCCAGTGGTCTGAGCGCCCTGGTTCAGTGCCAAGTCATGAACTAGGAGCTTGTGCTGGTTCTCCACACAGCTGTTCAACACAGCTTGGGTAGGAGAAAGGTTAAGGGTGCATGACGGTTTAGCCGGCCCTGACTGTTTAGCCGGCCCCAGAGGGCTGGCCAAACCATCAAGCGTGCTGAGCAGTTCTCACCACTCCCCCTCCTTTCTGGTGCTATAGCATCAGTATGGACGGTCCCACCCCTTTCTCGGCTCGCAGCCTGCAGGACGAAAAATGAAATGATAATGACAATGTTTTATTAGCATTTAATGTTTGTTGTTTGCCTCTGCTGACTTTCAGCAGGGGAGGGGCAACGCTCCTCCGCCATAACGGACGAGCCGCCCCAGGTCAAACTTGAAGTTAACTAGGATTCAGTAAGTGCCTGTATAAATTCCGACAGTTCTGTAGGATTTCAGTCTAGCATTTAGAAGAATGCCCCTTTGTTTTCAAGGAAATCTCCAAAGTAGTTGGCAGAAAAGGTTTAGGTGTCACGTGTTCTGACGATGGTGGGGGTGTTTCCAGGCGATTAAATGAAAGAAGGAACCGCATATTCAAAGGCTCCCATCTGAGCAAAAATAATCTTCGAATGCTCATAACAGCATTTTACTGACCCAACTGCACCATATCACATCGGAACTTGTATAATCAAGAAGATAAAATCAGTCATCTATGAACACCGCTGCGCTACCCCGTTCTCTATTCATTAACGTCTAAATTCTTCTCTCCATTGCCATTCTGACCTACAGCAGACCTACATGAAATATTGGAGGATTTTTACATATTAACCATATACACAATATATCAACAGCATAGCTGGCCTGTGGCTATTGAGAACATACTTCAAGAACTGCTTTGTTCCCTATGACTGCCTAAAACGACTGACTCCCCAATATCATTTTCTTTGACTCTTCTGAGTCAGGTGTCTGTGTTTTAGATCCTTTCAATTCTGGTGATTTGATGGAGAGACATGCAAACTCAGTAGTGGACTCTTGTATTGCAAAGTGGTGGGCGGGGGAGGGGAAATACAAACTAAAAAAGAGAAAAATATGAATATATAATATAGCATTTACCTGCTCCGATGGCCTTTTCCTTGTTCCCAATCCGCACCTCCCAGACGTCCAGGAATTGCTGCACACCGAGCAGGCTCCTAAATGCAAATCCCAGGGCTGCTCTCATGCTGGGATTGGTCTGAGTGCCCTGGTTCAGTGCTAAGTCATGGAGTGGGAGCTTGTGCTGTTCCTTAATACAGCTGTACAACACAGCTTGGGTAGGAGAAAGGTTAAGGATGCATGACGGTTTTGCCGGCCCCAGAAGGCTTGCCAAAGCATCAAGCGTACTGAGCCGTTCTCACCACTCCCCCTCCTTTCTGGTGCTGTAGCATCAGTATGGGTGGTGCCACCCCTCCCTCCGTTCGCAACCTGCAGGACGAAAAATAAAATGATAATGACAATGTTTTATTATCATTTTATTTTTGTTGTTTGCCTCTGCGGACTTTCAGCAGGGGGGGCAACGCTCCTCCGCCATATCGGACTAACCTCCACTGGTCAGAACTAGGGTACAGTGAGTACCTGTATGAATTCCGACAGTTCTGTAGGATTTCAGTTTAGCATTTTGAAGAATCTCACTTTGTTTTCAAGGAAATCTCCAAAGTGGTCGCCAGAAAAGGTTTAGGGGTCATGTGTTCTGATGACGATGGTGCGGAAGTGTACCATTGAGGGGACATGGATTTCTCTCAATTTATCTGGATCCCACCTCTTTCCACCTAGGCTGTACAGTTTGTAGAAAGTGAGGCATGGGTGTAACATAGGTCCCTGCAACTCCTGCACTACTGTGGGGCCCCACACTTCAAGATCGCTCTAAAATCTGTCCTTTGTACAACTTTGATGCTGTTAGGTCATGTACATTGTTATGTGTTTTTTGCCAAAGTTTTTGGCTTGTCCACTAAGGCAAGATGACGCCAGAAACCTCACATTTTTCATAACGTTCCTTAAGACTAGAGAATTCATTATTGACTTGCAGAGGAATTCGCTATTTATTCTTAACACTATCCTTAGTGCCTGGAAACAATTTATAAAAATGATCTGCCTAGAAAATCTGCATAACAATGTTAGTTTCTAATCATATGGAGGCAATTTAGCAGTCAAGGGTCCAGTTTGATTGGGGATAAAAAGCTGACGTGTTGCTAGTACGTTAGTTGTGTTGTTTGGTTGTGTTTTTGCAGTCATTCTTTTATTGATTTTGGCGGTATGCACTACTTAATTTGAGCCAGTGGTTGCAGGAGGAGCCTGGTGGTGTATATCTAGTAACTTCAGCTTAACTGATTTGGTTCCAGCTCCACCCAGTCACTGATAACTTTCAATACAGCAGGCATCTTCTACCTCGTTTATTAGACGAGGACAACCAAAGGCGGATGTTGGCCAGAAGAAGGCCCAAACTGCTTTGAACAGAACTTGTGTTGAATTTAAATATCACTAGCTGTGATTACCATAGCAGAGAGGTCAGCTGCACATTTCTGGTCCTATCTCTGTTATGGTTTCCTGCCGCAGCTGGGAGCTGCAATTGCACTGCTTCCAGACTTGTAAGTCGCCAATGACACTACAGGAACATAAAGCTTAAGAATATCATTTAAAATGTGTCCTTTACTCAGAGTTTAGGGGTCCTGAGAGCAGAGGTTTTTCACAAGGACGTAACTTCCTTTTATTATATTATAATGCAGTTTTTGTAGCCATGGGGAAGAGTTACATCACCAAATAAATATATTCCATTAAACTCACCCATTCCATGAGACAATAACACACAAAGTATGAACATGTTGGGATGGAGGAATATGTAGAGCAGATGGGGTTGGATGGATTACAATAGAGAAAAGTAATTTTAGGCATCAAGGAAAGACAGAAGCAAGCAAAACAAAATTGCGGCACCCATGCAGACAGTGTGGTGAGGTGTGAACTGCTTTTTCAGTGCAGAACACGCTACAGCCAGCGTGAATGGGCGGACAAGCATTCTTCTGCTGGTTTTAAGAGTTCCGTGGAATCTCGCAGAGGTTCTTGGGAACTCTGTGGCATTCCGCCGAGCAAAACTCTGTAAATTCCCCCCAGGCTTAATAGTGCTTAATTTATGCCGGTGCTTTCCAGTGCTTAGCACCGGCACTTATTTGTCAGGGCCGGGTCTATTCACGATATGAGCTGGTGCCTGCTTAGAGTTCACTCCGGTCTCCCTGGTGGCAGCGAAGAGCTGATATCGCTCGTTGCTTACTGTGCTTGAAATATTTCAAATTGGGTGCCATGGACGCCCACCCTAGAAACACACACTGACAGAAACCGCATGTACACAGTACACAGTACTTCTACAAATGACCGATTGGAAAATATGATGGTCCTTATGCAGGCCCCGTCCCTCCATGGCAAATCCTGAAGTATGGGTCCTGTCATGGATCAATGATCACTATGTACACCTGTTGTGTTGTGGGGCCCTCGGCCCACATGGTATTAATCAATGGACAGGGACACATACTGGTTGCTGGGTTAATGAGCCTGGAGCATATGCGCTCGGCTGTGGGAGAAAGTACATAAATATACACTAATTACAAATTTACATTGAGTCTCTTCAGCTGCTTGCTTGATGGCGATGGTGGAAATTGCTGCTGAAACTTTAGTTCTTCTTGGCTTGACGTCCTGGTTCTCGGTGGGCGTGTACTTCTGGACTTGCACTGTGGAAGTGTGTTGGTCAGTCCACTGAGATCTTGTTTTTGAGGATGACGCCAAACAGGATGACCAGATGTTAGACTGGGATGATGTTTTCTTCTGCTGGTCCGTCGCTTTCTTCCCTGTCGGCAGCTTGGCTTCAAATTGCATAGGATGGAGTGTTTGAAGGACATTCTTCTCCGGTGGGTGCACTTCTCGTGCACGCTTCCGGTGAGGCTCTTTAACTTCTGGGGGCGTTGACCGTGCGTGGTTTCTTCGCCTCCTTTTGTCTGCGGGGTAACTTTGCATCACTTTTCCATTGCACGTCAGTGTGCATTGCGGTTACAAGTTCTTGCTTCACTTCATACCTTTGTGGTACATCTTCAGTGTCGCTTTGTTCCTTGCTCTTCTTTAGATTCTTTGGCGTCGTCGCTCTTCCATGTGCGTGTTGCACTTTTCTTCTTCACACTTGGGTACTTGCCTCGCACGTCTTCTGGTGCTTTGGGTGTGGCTTCCTCTCTGTTAGGCGCTGTCCTGTACTGTCCGCGTCCGGGGTACACTTGCGCGCTTCCAGTGGGTCATCCTTGAATCTTGCTGCTTGCGGTGGATGTCTTGACTCTCCCTCTTCGTCCAGCATGAGGTTGTCTTACTCTGCGATTGCGGTGAGCACCTGTGGCCACAGGTGTCACTTCAGCAGTGATGATGGGTCTCCGTCATTGTCCGCGTCGCTGCAGGCTTGCTTTCCCTCGTAGGCTTTCCCTTGGGCTGACTTGGGCTTGTTTGCTTCATTTGTGCTTTTGTGCAATGCTCCTTAGTGCCCACTAGATGGCAGTGTAGGCTGGGTTCCCTTCAGCAGTAGCTTCCTCCTCTCGATAACTTTTTTCCCGTGTTGCCTCTCCTGCTGTTACAGCTTGTTGGTCCAGCTGTCCATGGAGTGTGCAGGAGAGGAGGGGGCTGGAGTCACCGCTGAGTAGAGGTAAGTCCCATCTCTTTTCTTTTGACTTTCTAATCCTCCTTCCGGTTGCTCAGGAGGTGGGGGCATATTTCTTTGTGCTGTGGCCATACTGTGCACTTTTCTCTCCTCCTCCGGGCCGCAGCAGTCACTTCAGGCACACGCTGCTCGGGATGGGGGGGGGGGCCGTCCTTGCTCTTGGCAGGTCGCTTGCAGGCCTTTCATACGCTGCCGGGGACACAGGAGGTGGGGGCATATGGCTTTTCGCCGGCGGCGGCGATTGTCTGCATTCAACTTCGCCATCCCTGCCCGCCAGCCTCACAGTCCTCGCGCGGGCAGGGGGAAGCTATGGGCCATGTTTGGTCAAGCGGTGCTGCAGTGCGGGTAGGCTCCGCTGTCTGTACACAGCATCGGACATTGTAGCGGGGGGCTCCGCTTACAGTAATAGGTGCCCCTCAGCTCTCCATATGCTGCGGGCGCTTGCCTTTGAAGTTTATTCACCCGCCTCACTCCCCCACTCCGTGCGGCGGGGACGGGGGCCACTTACAGGCAGGCCGCGGTTGGGCTCCGCTGGTGTTGCCTTCCGCCGCTTTCACTTTTCCTCTCTCCGCCCGCGGCAGCTTCTCTGCTCCCATGCTGCGCAGGCCGGGGGACAGGGGACGATTCAGGCAGGCCGCGGGTGGGCTCTGCTGGCACTGCTTTATTTAAAGTTTATTTTCGGCCGCATTTCTCCTTCCTTCTCCCTCTCCCTGCCTTCCGCCGCCGCAGCTTCACGTGCCACAAGCTGCGCTCACTTTTGGCGTCGGAGGGGGGGTGCTGCCTCCTCAGTATGCGAGGTGGGCACTCGCAGCCGTCAGCCACTCCTGATCCGCGGGTGGGCTCCGCAGGTGGGCTCAGCAGTAGTTCACAGCGCCCAGCAGCACTCCACACGCTGCGGGCGTTTTTCTTTACCCCGCCGCCGCAGCCTCTCTCCTCACACGCTGCGCGGCGGGGGACCGGGGACGTTGCAAGCATGCCGCCGGTGGGCTCCGCTGGCTCTGCTTCACTTTAAGTTAATTTTCGGCCGCATCACGCGTGGCAAGGCGCCATGGCCATGCGGGTGGGACCGCGTCTGTCTTTCATAAGGGGGGGGGGGCGCTTCAGGCATGCGCAAACCCCCGAGGCCATTCACAGCACCCCGGGCTCACCTCAGGCCCACTGGCCTTATTATTAGCTGCGGCCGTGTCGAGTGGGCTCCGCCCGGCCAGCACTGCTCTCGGTGGGGTCCCTGCTGCTGCGGCCGACTCGGGTGGGCTCCGGTCGGCTAGTCGTGGACGTCCAGGCCCGGGGCAAGGCACCCACCACGCGGGCCACTCGGCAGGCTGGTGCCGATCCTGGGGGAGGGGAGGGGGCACGATGTCACCCTACTGTTCTCTCCCCCTTTCACCCACGACGAAACTGGCTGTGTCACGCGTGGACACAGCCACCAGTTCTCGTTGCCAAATGATGTGTCGTGGGGCCCTAGGCCCACATGGTGATAATCAATGGACACGGACACATACTGGTTGCTGGGTTAATGAGCCTGGAGCACGTGCGCCTGGCTCCTTTTATTAACTGTGTCACGTGGTTCGTGACATCAGTGGTGGGTGGGTGTTAAGTGTTTCATTACACGTAGAACAACTAGACTGTGTCTGCTAGGAAACAACATACGCCCGCGGCGCCCGCCCCAGCAGCATACTGCGCAGCCTCAGCTCGAATTGGGCGCTGAAAGCAGAAGATGCAAGCTGAAGCTGCGTGTTGCGCAGCAGGCCTCGGGTAATTTAAAACTCCACGGCGGTAAAGTTAAATTAATAATGACCCACTACCACCACGGACTGCAGGGGCTTCAGCAGCCCACTCCATTCTGAGCTGCGCCTGCTTGTTAGCCTGAGTGAGTTGGGAGGGTGGGGGCACATTTTCCATGCGCAATGGAGTTGAGTGAGAGAAGTTACAACCAGATTCTGGGGAGGCGGGCATTCGGCCTGTAAACCAGAATTCCGTGCTCCCCTCGCAAGTAAGTGTGAGATCATCTGAGTGTCAAATTTTCTTTTTTTACACTTGCCTGGGAAAATATGTAGAGTGAATGGAGCATCCTCTGATGTTATTGCACAGTTTATGGATGCAAGAAACTAATTGCTGAAGTAAGTTACCGGAGTACCATTTAACGGCCTGCCCTCAGAGAGAGCTGTTATTATTTGTTTAAATTATGTAGCTTAATGGGGTCAGTCCGCTGCTCCATGTATGCAGCTGCTGGTTTCCCAACTGCTGCACTCTGCAATGGCTAATATTTCACGCTGGTTTCCATCTTCGGCTATAGCTTTCCATGCTAAATGTTAAAATAAAGTAACATTACTAAGTATAATGCAAACCATGGGGACTTTTTTATTTTGTGTAAGGGCCGTTGGAGTCAATTTTGTTGTGCCAACTCTCCTGCTGCCTTCCATGCCGGTAGCGCCGCTCCACGACCACGATTCTCCCAGAAGGCTCAGGCCAGCTGACAAGGCTTGCAGTCACGGTCTCAGATGAAGAGCTTAGGTCAGAGTGGTGTATCTGCTACCATTGCAAATGACGCTGCACATTGAGCCTGACTCCTGTACTGCATGTAGTACTGAATAGAACAGGCAAGAATCGAGCTCAGGTGACTGCAACGAGTGGGTCCACTACTGTGGCAGCTTAGTGACATTACAGCTGAGGTATGTGTTTTTCATGTTTGGGGCGCACATCCTTCTGTTGTGGCACAGAGCGGTGGCCCTGGAATCTACACTTATTCTCTGCATGCTGACTTGATTGATTGATTGCCGGCAGTAAGGAGGACCCAGGGGGACCAGTGTGGGTGAGGCTGCTAGGGCATTTGTCTTTTAGTAGTTAAGCTAACTTACTATGGATACTGTTGATCAGGACACAAGTCCTATAAAAAGAAGTGGGGGGACTGACAATATGCAAATGACCCCATGACATCACGTGCTCAACGTGTCCCGGTGCCTGAAAATTACAGCGGGACACGTTCAGCTTATTTATGTGGGGCCCAGCTTCTTGACAGGGGGACGGCGTCCACCCTGTGGAAAGAGTGGGGGGACGCCGTCCACCCACGTTTACCCCCGACTCGAGCCCTGCTGTTGATAAATAACATTGATGCTTCAATCAATCTGAGTTGCCTGTTCCCCCTGTCCTGTGGTGTACTGAGTCTGAAAACTTTTCAGCTGCCTGCCGTTAGTACACTTGAATTCAGTGACTTCTTAGTTTCTCTTTTTTCAAATGGGTGTAATTTCTCATATTATCTGTATGTCTAAATTGCTTAATGCTCTTGTGAGAAAGTGTCACTCATAGTCGTTAAAATGTCACAAATAATTACACTAAACCTGTGAAAATGTCACACTTCGCAATCTGAAACCTTCAACAAATAAGAAAGGGAGTTAGAGGAATGTTAGCTAGGCTCGCCCTCCAGAAATTAAGTCAAACAAAAAGGTCTCTGTTTCCAGATACCTAAGAGCCTTGCTAAAACGCAGTCAGCACACACTGGGGTTGACTGTGAGAAATATGTTAATGTGTATAAAAAAGGAGAATTGCTCCTTTTTTAGGTGTCCCCTCACTCACCGGGGTTGCCCCACGGTGACATGCTTCATCATTGGGGCCATCCCAGTCCTCTACGGGCTGGGGCGTGCTGCGACTTGCGAAGTTACGTAGGAGCACTTTTTAAGACTATGTGTGGTGCATGTGTAATTGTGGGGAGTGGACTATGTGATGTAGGTTAAAAAATACCTGCCCAGTAGGTTTTCAATAAACTTTATTCTCGCCTCTAGGTGGTAACATTAAAAACGGGGTGGGAAGATAGGCTGCCCTAAACTTAATGTGTCCAGATGTACCTATCAACTCCTATAGTCGACATGTTTCGTGCGTACCCCAAGCACTTCTTTGGGACTACACAGGGACCAGCCCTGTGTTCGCCACTCCTTAACTCTTCAATGAGATATTATAAAAATTAACTCTCAACTGCAGCAAACTCTATTAAGTGCATGCAACGATACCTACGTATTTTGTTCCAAAAAACACGTGGTTCCTGAAAGATAAAAAACAACTTAAAAGGTCACGGGGTGAATACCCCCATATCTTATCACACATAGTTTGCAGGCAGAAAATGTGATGATTTTCTGTGATCCAAAAACGGACATGTTGACCGTGGTTGTATTCATGCACAAAAACGTGATTCATTTCGTGCATTGTAACGTGATTAAAAACGCACCTCTCTTAGTGACACACCCAAGCATTCATCTGTCATTCACACTCATACATACTTTTCAAGAGACCTAACTGGGCCCCATGGAGTCGGAGGGGTTCGATATCCTAGCAACTCTGGTGAGAGAAAAGCGGAGTTTGTAAATAACCAAAAATTGCGGGCCGGTTGGCAATGTTAAACTGACCCATTGGCGGTCTTCACAGCCCCGTTTTGACTTACTTGTGCACCGGATACCTCCTACATTTAGGCACCTACTTGTGTCCCTCCGGTCCGGATGTTATCGGACTGAGGGTTTCAGTATTGTTTTTAAGGAAGTGCCGTTCGCGGTTTGCTTACGCTAGCGTGGGAACGCCCATACGTAAACTAGAGCGTGCAGTTCTTCGTCATGATACATGACGTGTTTGTGGCGGCCATCTTTGGTGTACCGATTCCGTTTTTTAATAGGAAACGTTCTAAATTCGGACTGTACGGACATGATTATACCTAAAGTATAATTTCGGGTGTTGTATAGGGTATTTGGCGTATTATCAAGCTAAATGCTAGCCTGGTAATTTTTGAGCGCATAAGCTACTTTTTAGCTCGAGAAAACGGGGGGAATATTTGGCACACCAAGTTAACCAGTTATGCCCTATTGGTTATTTATAGTCTCTCAAATCAATGATAAAAATTGCTAGGGATGACTCAGAGAGTCAAGTCAGACCATCATGGTTCCTGAACAGTTCGGGTCGATGGTGATATTTACATATGGGACACTCAATGAGTCTTTTTCATTATGATTCAATTCTCATATTACAGACGTCTCACATTTAGGTAAACTGCCCCCAGGGGATATCGTCATTTAGTCCCACAATGTGCGAGCGGAGTCTGAACACCCAACGCTGTTCTTTTTTAAGTAGTTTCTTTTCCATGTCAGCATGGGGCTGTTGGATTTCCAGAACTACCCAACGCATGTCATTAGGTGTGTGTGCCTTTTCCAGAAAGTGTGTGGTCATTTTTGTATTTGAGTGTTTGCACCTAAAGTTACTGCGGTGTTCTACCATTCTAGTGTTGACCTTTCTGGTTGTCATTCCTATGTAGTGCAAATTGCACACACATGTGATCATGTATACAACCCCTGATGTATTACAATTCGAAAAGTTTTTCAGATCCCAGACGAGGCCTGTGTTACATGTCACCTGTTTAGTAGTTTCGGTTAGGTGGCATACACTGCAATTAGAACATGGGTGGTGACCCAGTGGCAACGGATGTAAACGTCGGATAGGGCCTTCCATATTCCTTGGACGTGTGTGTACCACTAGATCTTTTAGATTTTTCCCTTTCCGATGACTGAACATTGGTTGGGTGATGTTCAAACCTCCACTATTCAGTGTTTTCCAATGTTTTTTCACAATTTTTGTTACCTGCTGGGAAGCTACCGTATAGCTAGTGATACAGATGGGTCTTCTTTCAGAGGTGTCTGTTGGTGGTTCCTTAGGTTTTGATTCCAGCAGTGCATCCCTGTTATTATTTGATGCTCTTTTCTTTGCTTTTTGGACAATCTTTTGAGGATATTGTCTTTGGTGTAGTTTTTTACAAAGTTCTTTGGCCTGCACTTCGTAGTCACATTTCTCAGAACAGTTCCTCCTTAACCGTAGAAACTGTCCAAAGGGCAGATTTTCCCGAAGTTGCCGTGGGTGAAAGCTCTCAAAGCTTAGTAGGCAATTCCTTGATGTCGGTTTAAAATGTGTTGTGGTTGTCAGTATCCCTCTTTCAGCCTTGATGTTTAGATCCAGAAAGACTAGTTGTTCTCGGCTCATTGTTGAGGTGAACTTTAGAAAGGGGTCCTGTAAGTTCAGCCAAACTAGGAAAGCATTTGCCTCCTGCTCATTCCCATTCCAGATGAGGATGACGTCATCAATATAACGTCTCCACATCTGGAGGGGCGTGGCTTGGATGCCGAGGAGGTAGGCAGCGTGAGCTCGGAGCTCCGTGCCCGATCCCGGAAAATATCCTGAAAATCTGATCGGACCCCGATGTAATTGATATCATCCGGTACTGGAAGGTACTGCGGAGGGTCCGGTGCCCACGGAGGACGACACCGGGACATTCCAAGCCAGTTCTTCGACTTTGAAAGTTGGACTCAGGCGCGAAGTCTTCGACCTAAAATGGCGGCGGTGGCATGAGACACGGAGACGACGGAGTCGCCGGTCCGGAACCCCACTAAGAACTGCTACCCCAACAGTTCGGAGGTGTCAGCGGTTGCATCGCGCCTCTCCCTGGGTGCTGGAGTGGACTTTGGGCGCACCCCGGGCGGTGGTTGGGAGCCGCCCCCTGGTAGCGGCGGCGACAGTGTGGCTGTGACCCAGTGACGATGGCCCCGGGCCTCTGAGCACGACTGGCGCCATCCGGGCTAGCGGTCGATCGGAGACCCTGCTCTCTAGAGACAACCTTGGATCCGGGGACCTGAGCGGCGACTCAGGCACGAAAGGGACAGGCTTCCTGCTGCAGCTGCAGGGACCCTTCCGGAGGAGGAGGCCCGGCGACGTGCGGAGAAAGTACAAGGACAGAATTGGAGGCCACCGCTCGGGCCAGCCCAGATGGGGAAGCCGAAAGGGAAGGGAGATGGTGCGACCGATACAGAGGCTGCGGAGGGAGCGGAGCGAGACCAATCGGCATTACAGCGGATGCAAGACCGTATCCTAGAGGCCATCGCCACCACAAAGGACGCTCTACAACAAGATATAGCTCAGGTGGCGACGGGCTTGGGCCTCCTGAAGGCCGACCATGATAAACTTAAGGACAGAGTGAAATCCGTGGAGATCACGGTTAAGGAATTAGCCCCGGGCCAAGCAGCGGTGAAGGCCCAGATGACGGAGGTGATGGACCGCTTGAAGGTGCTGGAACGGAGGGCCGAAGATGCGGAAAACCGGAATAGGCGCAACAACCTACGCCTCGTGGGCCTGCCGGAAAAAATTGAAGGCGACGATATGGTGGGCTACCTCGATAACTGGTTGCGGACGGAGGTGGCACCGGAGGGACTGTCCCCCTTCTTCTCCCTGGAACGGGCGCATAGGGTTCCGGCGCGCCCGCCGGCCTTGGGCCTCCCTCCTTGCCCAGTGGTGTTCAAATTGCTCCATTACCGGGACAGGGACTGGCTTTTGCAAAGGGCGAGAGAGGCAGGGCCCTTTCAAGTGGACAACAGCAGGGTCACTATGTTCCCGGATTACACGTTTGAGACGCAGCGGCTTAGGGCGAACTTTTTGTCCCTTAAGCGGGAGCTCCGCGATGAAGGCATCAAGTACTCCCTGTTGTTCCCCGCCAAGCTGAGAGTGGTGGTGGATGAACAATCACTCTTCTTCACGTCCTCTGCGGACGCTTGGGCCTGGTGGGACACTTATAAAGCGGGAACGGACGGTGCTAAGGCCAGGGAGGAGGAGGCTAAGGTGGCGCAACCGGTCAGGAAATCCCAACGGATCAGGAGGAACCGCAGGAGGACCGGCAAACCTTCGGTGTCGCAGACAGAGGCGGAGAGGCAGGCGGCGCTACAGGCGGTAGCGGACTTATCCAGGACCACCAGAAGTCAGTCCGGGAAGGGCACGGACTCAGAGGACCCGGGCACGGGCTCGGAGACGGGACTATCGGAATTTGGTGGAGCCCGGGGCCCTATTGTGACGCCGCAGACTTCGGGGGAGATACTAGAGGCGTGTTGAACTGAACTGGTGGAGTGAACTCGTTGGTTGGACACCGGGGCACTGGGCCCGTGGCAGTGGAACGCTATTACTTGAGGTTTTGGGGAACTGTAATGTGGGGATTGTGGGGTGGAGTGCGCGGGGTCGATTTGCTTTGAGGATCTATCGCATCGAGCCACGCCTTACTGGCCCCTAAGGTCACCGCAGTGGAGACTGCGACCATTACTGCCTTTCTCTGAGGGGTGGTTGGGAGTGTTGGTTTGGATGGGGGTACTTCCAGTTGCGGGGGGGCCTGTCCTGGGGGGGTGGGTGTTGCGAGCAGTTGGCGTTGCTAGGGGGGTAGTTGTTGTTGGAGGGGTTTGGCTTCCTGCTTGGAGAGGGTGGGTGGGTAGGCCCGTGGTCGCGGAACATGTGAGGACATTGTTCTTTATTGTCTGGTCCGGTTGTATGGGGGGGGATGGCTAGTACTGGGGCATTGAAATGTGTGACCTGGAATGTGCGGGGTATGCAGTCCATGACGCGCAGGCATAAAGTTCAGGCATACCTCAAGCGTAGAGGGGTTCATATAGCGTTCCTGCAGGAAACACATCTTAATAAGCAAGAAGGGGCTGCTCTGCAGAGACGCTGGAGGGGGCAGCTGTTTTGCACGACATTCTCAGCTTTTGCAAGGGGGACACTGATTTGGATACGGGCGGGGGTCCCCTTCCAGGTGACAAAAACATTGGTGGACCCGGAGGGCAGGTATGTGGCGGTGGAAGGGAGGCTGAGAGGCAGGGTGATATCTCTCTGCAATGTGTACGCTCCTAATGTAGATCTGCCCGCATTTTTGTCTACCATCTCGGGCAAAATGGCGGGTTATTTGGCAGGGCCGGTCCTCTTGGGGGGGGATTTCAACTCGGTCGAGGATGTGTTACTGGATAGGTCCCATCCCCCACTGCGCGCGTCCCCAGTGCATAGAGTCGCCAAGCGTAGGTTGGAATGGCAGGAGAGCTGGGCCCTCACGGATGCATGGAGGGCGTTGCACCCCACTACTAGGGACTACTCTTTTCACTCGCACCTGCATGATCTCCACGTAAGGCTAGATGCGTTTCTTTGTTCGACATGCGTGCTCCCTGCGGTGGATGGGGCGGAATACTTGGCTAGGACGTTATCGGACCACAACCCATTGTTGATATCTCTGGACTGGATGGTGACGGTTAACTGCGTGCCAACATGGCGCCTGCAACCCGACACCCTAGATGATTTGTTGTTCAGGGAAGCTTTGGGAGAACGCATTGAGAGTTACTTTGAGGAGAACAGTGGCTCGGCCTCCACGAGGGCGGTAGAGTGGGATGCGTTTAAGGTGGTGGTGCGGGGGCACTGTATTGGGCACACGGCTGGGGCTCGCAAGACTTTGCTGGACGATCTGGATAAGGCTGAAACGCGGCTGAGGGAACTGGAGAAGAGTCGCCCGAACCACCCTGAGTTGCAGGAGGGGCTTAGCGGGGCACGGGAGGGGCTGGCTGTAGAGCTGGAACGGCTGCGCAGCTTTGACCATAAGGCGTACATGACGAGGGCACATGCGGAGGGCGATAAGGCGGGGTCTATGCTGGCATGGCTCGCTAACCCAGTCCGGAGGGGCATGCCGATCATGAGGATCCAGGAGACAGGGGAGGAGCCCTGCCATACTCAACCCGGGATCCTGCATAAGTTTCGTACTTATTACGAAGGGCTCTATGAGAGTGGTGAAACAGGAGGGGCGGATGAGCTAGGAGAGTTCTTAGACGGCTTGCAACTGCCACAGGTGGAGGACTCAGAGGCAGAAGAGCTGGGTCGGCCCATCACTCTTGGAGAGATAGGGTGTGCAGTAAAGCAAATGGCCAGAAACAAGACCCCGGGACTTGACGGGCTCCCGATCGAATTCTACAGTAAATATCTAGAGTACCTTGCTCCTCGGCTGCGCGAGGTGTACAATGAAGCACAAACGAAGGGTCGGCTCCCGGGCTCCATGAGTGAGGCCCTCATGATCCCGCTCTTAAAACCGGGCAGAGAGGGTGCGGCTTTGTCCTCGTACCGTCCACTGTCCATGTTGACGACGGACTACAAGATCCTGAGTAAAATTCTTGCCAACAGACTGCTGGTGCACATGACGGGCCTTGTTCATAAAGACCAGTGTGGTTTTATTCCAACACGTAACACCACTCACAATATTCGTAGACTTACGAGACTGATGGGTGCGGACTGGCTGGACGCCGTTTCCCCATTTGTCCTTTCCATTGATATAGAGAAGGTATTTGATAGCCTTGAGTGGGGATACCTGTTTGAGGTGATGCGACGCTTCGGACTGGGGGACGGATACATAAACTGGACCAAGGTCCTGTACACTGATGCGGTAGCGAGAGTTCGAGTGGGTACTCTGATCTCGAGGCAATACCCGGTCAGGCGTGGCACTAGACAAGGTTGTTCCCTATCCCCGCTCCTGTTCGCTTTGGCGATGGAACCCCTCGCTGCGGAGGCCAGGCTGGGCCGCTACTATGCCGGTTTATCATTTAGGGGCAGGCCGCACTTCATCTCTCTATACGCAGATGACCTGCTGATGTTTCTAGCCGACGCGGGCCCCGAGCTCGAGGGAGCACGGCGGCTACTAGGGCGGTTCGGCCGGTTGTCGGGCCTGAGGGTCAACTGGCCTAAATCCTGCCTGTTCCCCCTGAGGTCAGGAGAACCGTGCCCACTCACCGCGCAAGAACTCCGATGGGAGCCGCGCTGTCTGCATTATCTGGGGGTATATGTTTATCATACCCCGGCTGATTTGCTGGAAGGTAACATCACCCGCTGTATTAATGCCCTACGGGGGTCCATGGACTTCTGGTCGACCCTGCCGTTATCCCTGGCTGGTAGGAACTAGGCGTGGGCGGAAAATCCGTTCCGCTCGCGGATTTTGCGGATTTTCGGGAAATCCGCAATCCGCGAGATTTGCGAATTTCCCGCAAAATCCGCAAATCCGCGAGCAGCGGATTTTGCTCGCACTGCTCGCACTGTTCGCGTGAGTTCGCGCCCCGCGAATAAGTGCCAAATTGCAGAAATACGATCTTAGCAAAACTGAAAGTAACTACTTACCAGGTTCAAAAGTTCAGGCTCATCATTAGTAGCCATTTCCTGGAGTGCTTCCTGAGGGGCCCCTCCAGAGTTCAGTTGCCAGTTGAAACTATTATGTGACCCTGCTCTGAACCTCAGAATAGTTACACATATGCCGCAAAGGTCCTGAATTACAGCTAAGGGAGACAAGCAGGAGCCAGGCTGGAAGTTAAAATCCATTAATCAGCCCCTAATTCATTATTGTCAGTTGGGGCAGGGCAGGTGTTGTAACTAATTTTGCAACAATGAAAGCCCTTAGCAAGTGCAAAAGATCACTAATCAGGGCGCACTAAGGAAGCAGGTGCCAGCTAAAAAAATATTCTGTGACACATTAATCAGCCCCAAATTAATTCAGGTCACTTGAGGCAGGGAAGGTGTGCTTTGCTTTGCCGAAAATAATGTACACTGGACAACCAGAGGGTGTGGTGATGAAACAGAGGGTGGCATGGGTGGGCCAGAGGGTGGCATGAGCAGTCAGAGAGTGGCAGTGGTGACAGAGAGTGGCAGTGATGAAGAAGAGTGTCCCAAACAGGCTGGACACGTAGAAACAACAAGTTCGCGAAACTTGCGACCCGACAGGTAAGTTCGCAATTTGCGAAAGTGTACAAAACCCTCGCGAACTGGCAGAAACACGGGCGAACACAAAAAAAAAAAATCCGCAAATTCGCGGGAATTCGCAGATTTTGCGGATTGCGAATCCGCAAATCCGCAAAATTCGCGAACGCGAGATCCGCAAAATTCGCTCATGCTTAGTAGGAACTCCCTGCTTAAAATGGTGGCCCTGCCCAGGCTTTTGTATTATTTTAGGACACTCCCGGTATGGATCCCGAGCTCTATCTTTAAACGCCTGAGGTCTCTGGTCATAGCGTTCTTATGGGGCACGGGAAGGAGGCGCATAGCGCTCGACACTCTGCTGCGCCCCAAGGATGAAGGAGGTATGGCGGTGCCGGATTTTGAAGGGTATTACCTGGCGGCGCAGCTGCAGATCTTTACTCAGGAGGTAGCGAGAGTGTATAGAGGCCCTGAGGACGCGAGAGTAGATGGTACCCCGCGGCACGTTCTGGCGTACATCACGCTGCACCAGAAGCTCCGGGTGGGAGACCTGACGGTCGAGGAGCAGACGTTCCGGCTCTGCTGGGACCGGGCCCGTAAGCGGGCGGGAGTCCGCCTTATGTATGCCCCTGAAATTCCGTTGGGGATGATCACCGCCCTCCCGCATGGAGGAGACTGGTCGCGCTTGCTAGGATGGGAGGAGGCGGGGATACAAATGCTGGGTGATCTCTATGAGGATGGGGTGTTGCTGCCGTTTCAGGATTTGCAGGAGCGTTTTGACCTCCCGAGGGGCGACTACTTGTTGCATGCAGCGGTCACGGGCGCTATGCAAGCCCACTGGGGGGAGGGATTGCAGGAGCCGGGCACCTCTATGGCCTGCCAGTACACGATGATGGCAGCGGGGACCTTTAAGGCTGTCACGTGCTTGTACTCTAGGATGCAGCGGGAGGCCTTGCAGCCATTGGCGACCCTGAAGGCCAAGTGGGAGCTGGACCTTCAAGTGGAGATACCTGACACGACCTGGGGCCAGTTACTACGGCGAGCACGGAAGAGCTCGAGAAACGCCAGGTTTCAATTAATCCACTTCTATGTCATTCACAGGGCATACCTCACACCGGGGAAAATCCAACAGTATTTTGGGGTAGACAACGCGGCTTGCCCCAGATGTAATACAGTCGGGCGGACCTGGGTCATATGCTATGGGATTGCCCCTCTCTGGGAGACTACTGGCAGGAAGTTGGGCGGGCCCTTAACAGCGCGACAGACAGAGATATCCAGTACACTAAAGCGGTTGGCATCCTTCATTGGTTCCCTCACACGTCTAGGACAAGACTACTAGTAAATTTATAGACTTGGGACTTATTCTGGCCAAGCGGGAGATTACGAGGAACTGGAAGTCGAGAGTGGGGCCCACATATAAAAGATGGTATGGGGAATGCCTGAGGTGGGCCGCATGTGAAAGTACTCTGAGGTACCAGGTGGCCTGCAGGATGAATGACGAGAAGGCTCTGGAGAGGGCAACTGCATGGGAAATGATGGTGCAGGCGCTCCGTGACATGGATGTTGAGGAGCTGGAGGGCGAGGGTGAGCTGGATGGGGCAGGCCCTGTCACTACACAGGAGAACACACCTTAGCGAATATCTGTTCCTCCTGCAACGCACCAGACACTTTTACACTGTTGATTCGACCCAAGCGACCACGGGGGAGGGTGGGTAGGAAGCTAGATTTGGCGGGCTGTTGGGGTACCGAAATTGGGGGAGGGGGAGGGGTGAAAATCATAAAAGCAACCCAGCAATACTTGCCTAATGCTACTGTCAGACGTTGTAAGGTGATACGAGAAGCATCCATGGATAAGGCCACCCACACCAGAGAAAAGGGTGGACCTCCCGGATAAAGAAGGACTGGATCATACTAATCTTGTACGTGGTACATGTATATTGCTGACTATATTGTCTGTACAATTATATTGGTGATGCAATAAAAATGATGTTAAAAAAAAAAAAATAACGTCTCCACATCTGGATCTTGGTGGAGTAGGGGTTGTCTGTACTCAAGATTTTCTTCTTCTCTAACCAGTGTACGTACAGTCCCGCCACGCTCGGCGCGAAAGTGCTTCCCATGCTGGTTCCATGGGTCTGTTTATATATTGTTTGTTGGAAGAGGAAGAAATTCTCGGTCAATGCGAGGCGACAGCATTCTAACACTACATGCCTTGGTGTTTTGTAATCCCACTCGTTCTCAAATAGGATGTCCTCCAGGATTTGTAGCGTCTCCCTGTGGGGCAGACTTGTATAGAGGCTCTCCACGTCGAGACCGATCAATATCTGCATGGAGGGGTCAAAAGTGAGGTCCTTTATGAGGCACAACACTGACTTCGTGTCCTGTAGGTATGTCTCTGTTTTTTGTACTAGTGGTCTCAAGAATGCATCTGCAAACTTGGACAGGGGCTCTAGTATTGATCCGATCCCTGAGACGATTGGTCTCCCGGGTGGTTTCTCCAGTCTTTTGTGGATCTTTGGAATCGTATAAAAATACGGAGTCCTTGGGTGTTTATTATCCAGAAAGTCTGCTTCCTTTTTGGATAGCCAGTCATTTATCAGACATTCTTCCACCATTCCTGCAATCTCAATTCTCAGGCGTTCTGTCGGGTCTGCCCTCAGAACCTCATAATTCCGTTGGTCAGCTAGTAATCTCAGACATTCATTATCATAATCTGTTGAATTCTGTATCACAATAGCCCCGCCCTTATCGGCTGGTTTTATTGTAATGCTTGTGTCATTAGCTAGTTCATAGATGGCTTCCTTTTCAACTTTACTAGTGTTATGAAATGTTTTCAGTGACCCGGTGTCCAAGTCCATCACATCCTTCAGGATTGCCTTTTCAAATGCCAGTAGTTCTACTGGTAAACTGGTGGTAGGGGGGGTGAATGAGGATTTTTTCTTCAGTCCTGTGTCACTCACAGTTCCCACTGGTTGCGGTTTACCTTTAAAATAAACTTGTAGTTTTATACTGCGAACAAATTCCTTCAGCTCACAGTACAACTTAAATGTATCCAAAGTTGTGGTAGGGACAAATCCTAGGCCTTTTTCCAACACCCTATTTTGAACAGGTGTTAAAACTTTGTCAGAGAGGTTCACCACTAGGCTCAGATGTTGCTGGTTGATGGTGTTGTTACTGGTCCTTGGCTCCTTGTGTGCGTTCTGCTGGTTTCTAGAGGTTGTGCCCATTGTACTTGCTGTCCTCTGGTTTTGCCTCGGCCTGGTCTTTTGCCTCTCCCTAAAAAAGGCTGCTGTGGCATCCCTTGCATCTGGGTGTTATCCCAACACGGGAAAGGTTGTTGCGGGTATGGTTGTTGAAAAGGGGGATGCCCGTAGAAAAACTGCGGTGGAGGACCCTGGTAGGGTTGACAAGAGTTTCCTCTGTTCATTCTCCTCCTTGCTCTGCCTCGTCTATTTCGTGGTTGGTTACGGTTGTAACTGTTGTCAGAAGAGTCAGATCCTGTATCCGAACCTCCACTGTCACTGCTGTAGCCTGGGTTCCTACCAGAAAGTACATACTCTGCTTTAATGTATAGGTATACCTTTTCATGAGAGAAAGTTTTCTTATCTTTGTAAAATTTCGCATATTTTGTATCTTTCAGTGATACTTCGAATTCAGTCATTGACTTATTCAGTTCGTTCAATCTTTTCTTAAGTTCAGCTGGTGATTGATAGGATTTCAATTTAACTTCCAGATCTTGGATCTGCACCTTCAGTGCCTCGGCTCTGCGTGCAGCGGTTTTTTCAATTAGGACTAGCCAGTCCCTGGTACAGTGCCAGCTGATCAATGACCAGTCTTTTTTGAAAATGAGATCATCTTGGAAGATGAATGGTTCATTGTTTACTATAAGGCCTCGCGGTGCTGCGTTCGCCCTATGGTATTCACTCATCATTATACCATGAATTATGGTTTTCACTAGGTTGCGTTTTAGTTCAGTTACTTCATCCCAGCTTTGTTGGGCCTCACTAGTGTCTTTGTAAGTAGTGCTATAATGGGGGAGCATGGAGGCTATTATCCTATCCGCCTCATCTTCTGTGAAGGAGAGCCTTGTGATTTCGGCCATTCTGATATTTCTTTTGTAAGTACTCGTGTGTAGACTAGAAAGTGGGTAAGTGTCACTATGTAGGTGTCTTAGTAGACTCCCGCAGCTGCGCGCTGCAACGTGTCAACAAATAAGAAAGGGAGTTAGAGGAATGTTAGCTAGGCTCGCCCTCCAGAAATTAAGTCAAACAAAAAGGTCTCTGTTTCCAGATACCTAAGAGCCTTGCTAAAACGCAGTCAGCACACACTGGGGTTGACTGTGAGAAATATATTAATGTGTATAAAAAAGGAGAATTGCTCCTTTTTTAGGTGTCCCCTCACTCACCGGGGTTGCCCCACGGTGACATGCTTCATCATTGGGGCCATCCCAGTCCTCTACAGGCTGGGGCGTGCTGCGACTTGCGAAGTTACGTAGGAGCACTTTTTAAGACTATGTGTGGTGCATGTGTAATTGTGGGGAGTGGACTATGTGATGTAGGTTAAAAAATACCTGCCCAGTAGGTTTTCAATAAACTTTATTCTCGCATCTAGGTGGTAACATTAAAAACGGGGTGGGAAGATAGGCTGCCCTAAACTTAATGTGTCCAGAGATGTACCTATCAACTCCTATAGGCGACATGTTTCGTGCGTACCCCAAGCACTTCTTCGGGACTACACAGGGACCAGCCCTGTGTTCGCCACTCCTTAACTCTTCAATGAGATATTATAAAAATTAACTCTCAACTGCAGCAAACTCTATTAAGTGCATGCAACGATACCTACGTATTTTGTTCCAAAAAACACGTGGTTCCTGAAAGATAAAAAACAACGTAAAAGGTCACGGGGTGAATACCCCCATATCTTATCACACATAGTTTGCAGGCAGAAAATGTGATGATTTTCTGTGATCCAAAAACGGACATGTTGACCGTGGTTGTATTCATGCACAAAAACGTGATTCATTTCGTGCATTGTAACGTGATTAAAAACGCACCTCTCTTAGTGACACACCCAAGCATTCATCTGTCATTCACACTCATACATACTTTTCAAGAGACCTAACTGGGCCCCATGGAGTCGGAGGGGTTCGATATCCTAGCAACTCTGGTGAGAGAAAAGCGGAGTTTGTAAATAACCAAAAATTGCGGGCCGGTTGGCAATGTTAAACTGACCCATTGGCGGTCTTCACAGCCCCGTTTTGACTTACTTGTGCACCGGATACCTCCTACATTTAGGCACCTACTTGTGTCCCTCCGGTCCGGATGTTATCGGACTGAGGGTTTCAGTATTGTTTTTAAGGAAGTGCCGTTCGCGGTTTGCTTACGCTAGCGTGGGAACGCCCATACGTAAACTAGAGCGTGCAGTTCTTCGTCATGATACATGATGTGTTTGTGGCGGCCATCTTTGGTGTACCGATTCCGTTTTTTAATAGGAAACGTTCTAAATTCGGTCTGTACGGACATGATTATACCTAAAGTATAATTTCGGGTGTTGTATAGGGTATTTGGCGTATTATCAAGCTAAATGCTAGCCTGGTAATTTTTGAGCGCATAAGCTACTTTTTAGCTCGAGAAAACGGGGGGAATATTTGGCACACCAAGTTAACCAGTTATGCCCTATTGGTTATTTATAGTCTCTCAAATCAATGAAAAAATTGCTAGGGATGACTCAGAGAGTCAAGTCAGACCATCATGGTTCCTGAACAGTTCGGGTCGATGGTGATATTTACATATAGGACACTCAATGAGTCTTTTTCATTATGATTCAGTTCTCATATTACAGACGTCTCACATTTAGGTAAACTGCCCCCAGGGGATATCGTCATTTAGTCCCACAATGTGCAAGCGGAGTCTGAACACCCAACGCTGTTCTTTTTCAAGTAGTTTCTTTTCCATGTCAGCATGGGGCTGTTGGATTTCCAGAACTACCCAACGCATGTCATTAGGTGTGTGTGCCTTTTCCAGAAAGTGTGTGGTCATTTTTGTATTTGAGTGTTTGCACCTAAAGTTACTGCGGTGGTCTACCATTCTAGTGTTGACCTTTCTGGTTGTCATTCCTATGTAGTGCAAATTGCACACACATGTGATCATGTATACGACCCCTGATGTATTACAATTCGAAAAGTTTTTCCGATCCCAGACGAGGCCTGTGTTACATGTCACCTGTTTAGTAGTTTCGGTAGGTGGCATACACTGCAATTAGAACATGGATGGTGACCCAGTGGCAACGATGTAAACGTCGGATAGGGCCTTCCATATTCCTTGGACGTGTGTGTACCACTAGATCTTTTAGATTTTTCCCTTTCCGATGACTGAACATTGGTTGGGTGATGTTCAAACCTCCACTATTCAGTGTTTTCCAATGTTTTTTCACAATTTTTGTTACCTGCTGTGAAGCTACCGTATAGGTAGTGATACAGATGGGTCTTCTTTCAGAGGTGTCTGTTGGTGGTTCCTTAGGTTTTGATTCCAGCAGTGCATCCCTGTTATTATTTGATGCTCTTTTCTTTGCTTTTTGGACAATCTTTTGAGGATATTGTCTTTGGTGTAGTTTTTTACAAAGTTCTTTGGCCTGCACTTCGTAGTCACATTTCTCGGAACAGTTCCTCCTTAACCGTAGAAACTGTCCAAAGGGCAGATTTTCCCGAAGTTGCCGTGGGTGAAAGCTCTCAAAGCTTAGTAGGCAATTCCTTGATGTCGGTTTAAAATGTGTTGTGGTTGTCAGTATCCCTCTTTCAGCCTTGATGTTTAGATCCAGAAAGACTAGTTGTTCTCGGCTCATTGTTGAGGTGAACTTTAGAAAGGGGTCCTGTAAGTTCAGCCAAACTAGGAAAGCATTTGCCTCCTGCTCATTCCCATTCCAGATGAGGATGACGTCATCAATATAACGTCTCCACATCTGGATCTTGGTGGAGTAGGGGTTGTCTGTACTCAAGATTTTCTTCTTCTCTAACCAGTGTACGTACAGTCCCGCCACGCTCGGCGCGAAAGTGCTTCCCATGCTGGTTCCATGGGTCTGTTTATATATTGTTTGTTGGAAGAGGAAGAAATTCTCGATCAATGCGAGGCGACAGCATTCTAACACTACATGCCTTGGTGTTTTGTAATCCCACTCGTTCTCAAATAGGATGTCCTCCAGGATTTGTAGCGTCTCCCTGTGGGGCAGACTTGTATAGAGGCTCTCCACGTCGAGACCGATCAAAATCTGCATGGAGGGGTCAAAAGTGAGGTCCTTTATGAGGCACAACACTGACTTCGTGTCCTGTAGGTATGTCTCTGTTTTTTGTACTAGTGGTCTCAAGAATGCATCTGCAAACTTGGACAGGGGCTCTAGTATTGATCCGATCCCTGAGACGATTGGTCTCCCGGGTGGTTTCTCCAGTCTTTTGTGGATCTTTGGAATCGTATAAAAATACGGAGTCCTTGGGTGTTTATTATCCAGAAAGTCTGCTTCCTTTTTGGATAGCCAGTCATTTATCAGACATTCTTCCACCATTCCTGCAATCTCAATTCTCAGGCGTTCTGTCGGGTCTGCCCTTAGAACCTCATAATTCCATTGGTCAGCTAGTAATCTCAGACATTCATTATCATAATCTGTTGAATTCTGTATCACAATAGCCCCGCCCTTATCGGCTGGTTTTATTGTAATGCTTGTGTCATTAGCTAGTTCATAGATGGCTTCCTTTTCAACTTTACTAGTGTTATGAAATGTTTTCAGTGACCCGGTGTCCAAGTCCATCACATCCTTCAGGATTGCCTTTTCAAATGCCAGTAGTTCTACTGGTAAACTGGTGGTAGGGGGGGTGAATGAGGATTTTTTCTTCAGTCCTGTGTCACTCACAGTTCCCACTGGTTGCGGTTTATCTTTAAAATAAACTTGTAGTTTTATACTGCGAACAAATTCCTTCAGCTCACAGTACAACTTAAATTTATCCAAAGTTGTGGTAGGGACAAATCCTAGGCCTTTTTCCAACATTTTTCGAATTGTAATACATCAGGGGTCGTATACATGATCACATGTGTGTGCAATTTGCACTACATAGGAATGACAACCAGAAAGGTCAACACTAGAATGGTAGAACACCGCAGTAACTTTAGGTGCAAACACTCAAATACAAAAATGACCACACACTTTCTGGAAAAGGCACACACACCTAATGACATGCGTTGGGTAGTTCTGGAAATCCAACAGCCCCATGCTGACCTGGAAAAGAAAGTACTTGAAAAAGAACAGCGTTGGGTGTTCAGACTCCGCTCGCACATTGTGGGACTAAATGACGATATCCCCTGGGGGCAGTATACCTAAATGTGAGACGTCTGTAATATGAGAACTGAATCATAATGAAAAAGACTCATTGAGTGTCCTATATGTAAATATCACCATCGACCCGAACTGTTCAGGAACCATGATTGTCTGACTTGACTCTCTGAGTCATCCCTAGCAATTTTTATCATTGATTTGAGAGACTATAAATAACCAATAGGGCATAACTGGTTAACTTGGTGTGCCAAATATTCCCCCCGTTTTTCTAGAGCTAAAAAGTAGCTTATGCGCTCAAAAATTACCAGGCTAGCATTTAGCTTGATAATACGCCAAATACCCTATACAACACCCGAAATTATACTTTAGGTATAATCATGTCCATACAGTCCGAATTTAGAACGTTTCCTATTAAAAAACGGAATCGGTACACCAAAGATGGCCGCCACAAACACGTCATGTATCATGACGAAGAACTGCACGCTTTAGTTTACGTATGGGCGTTCCCACGCTAGCGTAAGCAAACCGCGAACTGCACTTCCTTAAAAACAATACTGAAACCCTCAGTCCGATAACATCCGGACCGGAGGGACACAAGTAGGTGCCTAAATGTAGGAGGTATCCGGTGCACAAGTAAGTCAAAACGGGGCTGTGAAGACCGCCAATGGGTCACTTTAACATTGCCAACCGGCCCGCAATTTTTGGTTATTTACAAACTCCGCTTTTCTCTCACCAGAGTTGATAGGATATCGAACCCCTCCGACTCCATGGGTGCCCAGTTAGGTCTCTTGAAAAGTATGTATGAGTGTGAATGACAGATGAATGCTTGGGTGTGTCACTAAGAGAGGTGCGTTTTTAATCACGTTACAATGCACGAAATGAATCACGTTTTTGTGCATGAATACAACCACGGTCAACATGTCCGTTTTTGGATCACAGAAAATCATCACATTTTCTGCCTGCAAACTATGTGTGATAAGATATGGGGGTATTCACCCCGTGACCTTTTAAGTTTTTTTTTATCTTTCAGGAACCACGTGTTTTTTGGAACAAAATACGTAGGTATCGTTGTATGCACTTAATAGAGTTTGCTGCAGTTGAGAGTTAATTTTTATAATATCTCATTGAAGAGTTAAGGAGTGGCGAACACAGGGCTGGTCCCTGTGTAGTCCCGAAGAAGTGCTTGGGGTACGCACGAAACATGTCGACTATAGGAGTTGATAGGTACATCTGGACACATTAAGTTTAGGGCAGCCTATCTTCCCACCCCGTTTTTAATGTTACCACCTAGAGGCGAGAATAAAGTTTATTGAAAACCTACTGGGCAGGTATTTTTTAACCTACATCACATAGTCCACTCCCCACAATTACACATGCACCACACATAGTCTTAAAAAGTGCTCCTACGTAACTTTGCAAGTCGCAGCACGCCCCAGCCCGTAGAGGACTGGGATGGCCCCAATGATGAAGCTTGTCACCGTGGGGCAACCCCGGTGAGTGAGGGGACACCTAAAAAAGGAGCAATTCTCCTTTTTTATACACATTAACATATTTCTCACAGTCAACCCCAGTGTGTGCTGACTGCGTTTTAGCAAGGCTCTTAGGTATTTGGAAACAGAGACCTTTTTGTTTGACAATCTAAAACCTTGACAGCTATGAACTTAAAGGCAGTCTCAGTAGCCTGTGGTTCTGGTGTCTCGTCTCACTACGTTCGATTTAGTTTGCTAATATGGGGCAGCCCGGTCCCTGCTGCAGTCAGGCCGAAGCCAAGATGGTAAGATGTGTGCCGGGGGCAGTAGCTCTTTCTGCAACATGTATGGAATAGCCTTTTTTTCTAAATATAGTACTTAGTGCATTAGTCGTGGGACTTGATAGTACTTTAAAAACTAACTCGGTGGTGCTGATTTTATTGACTAAAAAATTAAGTCATAAAATGAAAGAATCTCGTTGTATTCAAATCTTTGCTACTAGGCACTAACTTACTGAGCTATAATTCTGGCATTCTAGACTGAAATGTAATGCAGTGTAGAAGTGCAAGAGACTTAATTATTTCTTGTAGCAGCATTTTCCTGGTGTTGTTTTTATACTGTGAGTCAGCCCTGTGGTAGCTAGCATTGTCACAACACTATTATGTGGGAATCTGCTTGAAATGTCATTTATTTTCAAAAATGGAGAGGACAGGACTGTGTTTGAAAAAGCATGTTTAATGAAAGAAATGATCCTTCTTGAAATGGGAGGAACAGTCAGACTGGTGTTGTGCATGGAGGTTCACAGGCACTCCAGAGGAATGGAGAGACATTCCAGTCATGGGAATGTTATTGAAAGGGATATTATTAATGTCATGTAACAACATACATATTTCTTGTACAGGAGCAGGCTAGCAACACATACGAGTTTTACGCTATTAGCATGTCCCTGTGAGAGGCACCTGTTTAAGCAACACAGGCTCACTGGCCAGGGCGTGGGCGTGTACAAAGCATAATATAAAGGTTGATAGTACAACTTGTCTCAATTGCACCTGAGATCTTTTATTCAATCACTGCACTTGACGCATTTCTTCCTTCTCCCTACTTTCGTTCCTTAATTCTTTTTCCTGCTCCTTTCATACTTTCTTTAATTTCTTTCTTTCTTATCGTTAACACTTCCATCTGCTTTTTTTCATTTTCCTTTCTTTTTTCTAGTCATCATCACACATCGGTTGCTTCCTTTTTCCCCTCTATCCTTCATTTCTTCCACAATCTCTTTTTTTTCTCCTTTCATCCATTACTCTTTTATTTTCTCACTCCAGACCAGTGCTCCCTTTCCTGCCTGCATTAATTGTTTCCTTCCTTTGTTAAAGATTAGACTGCAAACGTCAACATTATTGGCGCCATCTTGCCCCTTCAAGCTCATTCGTGCGCGTAAGCGGCAGCCATTTCGAGCACCATGGCCCCTCTGCCCCTCGCTGATAGCCAGCGCGTCTCTCACTCTCTTTCCTAGCCTCGCAGGCATCCCCCGCACGCTGACAACCCCCTCGCTCTCCTTAGGTCATAAACCCCTCTTCAGCGCAGATCTGCCTCAGAATCCCATCCTGTTCCCAGCGCGACACCTCCCTTCATTCCTTTCATAGTCTCAGGCCCTTTGATGCAAACCCCCCTCTTTCCTGTGTGCCCGTCTGTCTTCCTTGTTCCCAAGCCACCACCTGGCCCTGCGGATACTGTTTACTACCCCGTACAGTAGGAAACCTCCCCTCCCCATCAAAAGACCCTCGAGCCGATCAAAGCCCCCACCCTACGAGATCCGATCAAACTCCACACATTCCGTGAATCGGCGGAATGTCCTGCTGCGCGATAATCATCACCTGTTGTGACCGGGGTGGGGAATTCAACTGTAAATGTATGTGGGAACGGGCCTGAAGGGGAGATTCCGAGGATGTTCTTTCACATATCAAAGTGTTGCAAGAATGTGTTACGTGCAATAAAGATCATAAACCTGAGTATAAGAGGCCAGGCCTCAGAGATGCGGGTAGAGCACCTCGTGACGATACTTGCTGTCTGAATTGATGTGTTCTCCTCCGGAGAGAATAAACCCTCGTTTCCTGCCTTTCAGTCTCCAGCGCCTGCTTCTTCATTGAGTAAATATTGGTGGGTCATAGAGGCGATACCGCCGGGCAACACAAAAAGGGTCTTTGGTCACTGGTTGTCTTTGTACCCTTTTACAATTGGCGTCCCAAGCGTGGGGCCCATCAGCGACTCGTGGATCCAGTGGGAGAGGTCCTGACGACAGAGTGAACGACTGCAACGATCGGAAGGTACCCTGTCCGATAGACCCTCGTCTGACAGCCGATCATCCGAACTTCACTGGTTCCGAACAGACCTCTCTTGAGTGATCTACGGTCCTGACTGGGAACCATCAGGAGTGCCACGAGGAGTACGAAGAGAAGAGGACGATCGGGCGCTGGATTCGGAAGACAAGAAACTGTCCATGCGGTCCGGGTAAGGTCGTGTAAACACGACAAATCGCGAAATAATTGATAATTGATGGAAAATACTAGTATTACTTTTTGTTAATTTATTTGGAGATTCGCTGTCTGCAAACGGAGAAACAACAGGCTCTCCCTTTACAAACAGTGAAGGATAGGTACGCGTCCGTTGGACCTATCTTTCTCCCCCACTGATCAATTGCCCTTCCCCATTGATTAACTGTTACGGATTGTCTCCTGGAGATTCTCTGTCTGCAAACAGGAAAAGAATAGGTCCCCCCTCTTTGCAGATAGTGAAAGGGTAGGTGACGCAGACCTTTGCGGGCCTACTTATTCTCCCCATTGACTATTTTTTATTTATTGACCAAACATTGATTGCCCGATATTGGTTCATGAGGTATTCACTGCCTGCAAACAACGTAGAATAGAAATATTCTGTCTAGTCTTTGCACACAGTGATAAGATAGGTAGTGCTGACTATTATCCCCATTGCGATCCGTCATGCCTGTCTTCTCCCCACTGGTTAGTAGCCTGTTTAGCCCGGACCGCTTATTAGAGATGAACCATCCGGCTCCACTGGAAGGCACCCCTAATAAGGACATGTTCATGAAGCATGGATTGATCGCTATAGCCTATAGCAAGCTGTGGCATAAATATACGAAAAAGGATCGACAAAGTCAGTGGCCACTGATAGGATCCTTCGATGATGATAAAATAAACGCACTAGAAACAGCCCTTGGTAAAAACAAGACGACGCCCACTATGCTTGATAGTTTCGGCATGTGGCGCAAAGAAACTGAACAACGTAAAAAGAGAACTGAGAGTAGGTTGGGAAAGGAGCTGCGGAAAGCAGCCCACCTAGCGGCTCAGAAATTAGAAGAAGAGATAAAAGAAAGAGAGGAAGCCAAACTGAAACTAGAAATAGAAACGTCAAGCCAGTGTCCGGTTAGAACATCCTCCACGCTCTACCCTGAATTACCCTCGAAACAACGAGCCAACGATGATCTGCTGCTAGGTCCTCCGATCATCTACATGCCCCCTCCATATGCCCCTTCCCAACCCTTAACTCAGCACCCACCACCCCCAGGTACAAGCGAGAGTAGCGCCACAGCTTCGGCCCCCAGGGCCTCTGTGCCGGCCGGACCCCTTGCATTAGATACTACGCAAACAACAACGTTAGGCGACCCCGAGGCCCGAAGGGTTGGTTCTGCAAGAACAAACAGACTAAGCAAAGATGAGCGAGCAGGGGTTGATAAGATAGCAAGGACACTGGTAGAAAGGAGGGAAGATGAAGAATACATCACGGATGTGTTTAACTCGTATACAGGGAGTCACAGACGACACTTTACTGTACAACTGTGTTACCATGTCTTGAACGCATACGAGGACCGATATCGAGACAAAGGTCCTCAGAGCCTAACGACTCTGTACCGGAAGGTCGATATCGGAGATGAGGGTGAGTGTGATGTGACGGACCTCCTTACGCGTACGCTTGGGGTTTTCCGCCACCTCACTGAACGAAAACCGACGACTGAACCTACGGCGTCTGTAGTGACCGAACCTCAGACTGAACAATCTAACGCCATGATGCCGATACGAGAGGCTGCCCCTTACTGGGTCCCTCCACGAGGTGAAGGGACCCACGATGATGCAAACAACAAAGATGCGAAAGGGAGGGTAGTGTACAACTGGGTCTACCAGCCATGGGACCGGCAGGAGATTCTGACATTCCGGAAATCTCTGCCTGACCTACGTAAAAACCCCACTGCCTTCTATACTGAGTTGGGTACAGCCCTATGATCAACGATTATGACCCTGGCTGACATCGACTTGTTTTTCGGGTTATGCCTACCAGCTGATGTGTGGAAGCAAATACGGAAAGTCGAACATGTTGAGCTGTTCGGACATAACTGGTCACAACTCGATGGCATAGATAAACAACGAGAACCCGGACAAAAGCCTTTGAAAGCCATTTTAGACCTCCCGGATAAAATCGTACAGAAATTAAAAACCCTGATCCCCGAAAAGAAAGTGGACTGGTCGATAGTAACGGCTTGTCGCCAGAAACCTCAGGAGGATGTATCGGAATACTTCTCCCGGTTTGAAACGGTGTTCTCCGATTACAGCGGCCAGGACTTGACCACTGCAACCGGACACCATCTGTTTGTCCAGAATTACGTTAAGGGTCTATCACCAGAGGTCTCACAGAAACTGCAGGCCAGCGAGAGTAGCTGGGCAGCCTCCAAACCTACGGCTATCCTCCAGATGGCCCAATATTATGAACATCAGAAAAACGAAAACGATAGAGCAACAGAGAGAAAGAAGAAAGACTTAAAGGAGAGGGTGATGATTGCTCAACTGCAAGGGGTGACTATAGGACGAGACCAATACCGGGGAAACCATCAGGTGAATGCCCCTAAAACTGCACCTCCCAAGGACCGCACTTCGACTCCCCACATTGGACGTACAGACATTAGAGAGGACCAGTGTGCTTTCTGTAAAGGAACGGGCCATTGGAAATCTCAATGCCCAGTTCTTTTGGAAATCATCAGAAATAGAGATCCTAGGGACATAGCGAGTGGACCGAGAAATAGGGGACCGCAGCGAGGGCCCCCAAATGACGCAACTAACGATAGATCAGGCAGGCCAAACACATTTGACCGACCCAGACAGAACCAATGCCAGCAATCTGACTACGATGACGTTCATGACTTTGCATAGGACTGCCTAGGGCAAGGGAGGGATCCAGTCGAGCTCCATGTTGACCAACAAGGCCCTTACGTCACTGCTAAGGTCTTGGGTACAAAGTCACCATTCCTGGTAGACACTGGCGCAACACGTAGTGCGTTATCTAAACGACTGATTCCAAGGGCACCCTTGTCTGGCTCACTAATAACATCGACAGGTTTCGATGGAACGCCCTCCACTAACCCTTTGTCCGCCCCGATCCTCTTCGACTTAGAAAACAACACCACTGACACCACGTTTTTGCTTTCCTCCAATAGCCCTGACGCAAATATGGGACTCGACTTATTGAAACACTTCCGAGCCACAATTAGATGTTCTCAAGACGGAGTTCGAGTTTTCCTTTACGACAACCCCGTTCTGCTTAGACATTGCCCTCCCAGACGCATGTTTTCCATCACCGATGCTGACACATCCCTGCTTGACACTCTGCCTCCGTATCTGTGGGCCAAAACGGATTCAGATGTAGGGCGCATGATGATTGACCCAGTGCACATTACTGTCCGACCAGATGCAACACTCCCAAAACTTCCACAATATCGGATATCGCCCGAGGGTGAGAAGGCATTGGTAAAGATCATTCAGTCACTGATAGACGCAGGAGTGGTAGAGGAAGTGGTTAGCAACGTTTGCAACAGCCCAATCTTGCCCATTATCAAAAAGCAAGGAGAAGGAGATGAGAAAGCATACCGCTTTATCATTGACCTTCGAGAGATCAACAAGGTGGTGGTACCCCAGTACCCCGTGGTTTCAGACATCACCACCATCCTGACTTTGATTCCCTCTACTGCCACCACCTTCACTGTCATTGACCTTAAAAACGCATTCTTTTCCATCCCCATCCACCCAGACAGCCGATATCTCTTCGGCTTCACCCTCAAAGCCCGCTCATATAGGTTCTGCCGAGCGCCCCAGGGCTACACAGAAAGAACCAGCATCTACAGCCAAGCCCTCAAGAGACAGCTGGATCAAGTCCAGTTACCCGATGGAGTGGTGTTAGTGCAATATGTCGATGACATCCTTTTGGCAGCCGATACCACTCCATTAGCTGTCACAGCCACCATTCAACTCCTGCACTTCCTTGCAGAAAATGGCTACAAGGTCTCCAAGAAGAAGTTGCAATTCTGCCAACCCCAGGTCACCTACCTAGGCCACCTTTTGTCCAAAGACGGAAGGAAACTCACTCCCGACCGGATCCAAACCATTCTCGAAACTCCTATCCCTAAGACTCAGAAACAGGTTCGCTCCCTACTTGGCCTCACCTCCTTCTGCCGACAGTGGTTACCCAACTTTAGCCTCACAGTAAAACCACTGCTTGCACTGCTAGCTAAAGACGTCCCTTTCCCACTCCCTTGGACCTCTGAGTGTCAGACCTCCTTCACGCGACTACGAGATGCCCTTTGTTCGGCCCCTGTGTTAGGTACTCCCGATTACACGAAGCCCTTCTCCCTTTACACTCACGAAAGGGAAGGGTGCGCTTTATCTGTCCTGACCCAGTCCATTGGCCCAAAGCAACGACCGTGCGCTTACTTCTCTGCCACTCTTGACCCTGTAGCCAGAGCCTTGCCTGCCTGCCTTCGAGCTGTAGCTGCTGCTGCGATCTCTATCCGACAGAGTGAGGGGATCGTGCTCTCGAATTCCCTCACAGTACTGGTACCCCATGCAGTTGACACCCTCCTAAACCAAACCAAGACGCAACACCTGACGAGTGCCCGACTGACTGGATACGAACTGACTCTGCTCGCACCCCACATCACTCTGAAGAGATGCACCACACTGAACCCGGCAACTCTGCTACCCTTACCAGAAAACGATCCCAATGTGCACCCTGTGCATGACTGCGTGACCCTTACGGACGAACAGACTAGAAGCAGGGTTGACCTCAGAGACACGGCTTTTCCTGACCCTGACGGAGAGCTGTGGGGGGACGGTCCTGCATCAAACTCCCCGATGGCACCACTTCAGCTGCCTATGCAGTCACCACGGCTCGAACTGTAGTCGAGACAGCCCGCATCACGCAACGATCTGCCCAGGCAGCGGAACTGATTGCCCTAACACGAGCCTGCATTCTAGCAGCAGGTACCACAACGAACATTTACACCGACAGCCAGTATGCCTTCGGGGTGGTTCACCATTTTGGGCTCCTCTGGAGGGAGAGGGGATTCCTGACCTCACACGGCACCCCCATTCTGCACGGGGACCTAGTCTCCGCCTTGATCGAAGCCGTCCTTCTCCCCAAAAGGCTTGCAGTCATCAAATGCCAGGCACACAAGAAGGTGACGGACATTATAGGACAAGGAAATGCACTAGCTGACATCACTGCCCGAACGACAGCCGAAAGTAGGACGACAACACATATGTACGTGACCAGGTCACAAGCAGAAAAATGGACTGATGCTAGGGACACTATTAGGGACATTCAAATGGCTAGCACACAACACGAACTCACAGAATGGACACGGGTGGGATTAAAGGATGACGAAGGCTGCTGGCGGACAAAAGACACAGACAAATGGTTGCTAACTGACTCGTACCTGATTCCCATACTGACTATGGCACACTCCCCTGCCCACATAGGATCAGCCCCCATGATTGAACTTGTCTCCAGGGTTTGGCACAACGATAAAATCACGGACTCCGCCAAACGTCTGGTTCAGCAATGCTTGATATGCCTGCAACACAACCCCGGGAAAGGAACTGTAGTACCCCGGGGAGGGTTTGGGGTCCCAAATCACCCGTTTGAAGTCCTGCAGATGGACTACATCCAACTAGACAGATGTCAAGGCCTGAAATATATACTTGTTGTGGTATGCGCATTTAGCAAATGGGTGGAAGCATACCCAACCCGTGACAACACTGCTATGGCCACAGCAAAAGTTCTGTTGAAGGAGTTTTTCCCCCGTTACGGCCTTTGTCGAATTTTGTGGAGCGACAATGGCCCCCACTTCGTAGCCGAAGTTATCCAACTTATTTTGAAAGGGTTGGGTGTAAAACAAAAGTTCCACGCAGTCTTCCACCCCCAATCTGCTGGTCTAGTTGAACGACATAATGCCACCCTGAAACTAAAATTGGCCAAAATAGTGGCTACCACAGGACTGAAATGGCCGGACGCACTCCCACTGGCATTACTCTCAATGCGTTCCACCCCTACCAAACACCACTTGACACCATACGAAGTTGTATTCGGCCGACCTATGAACGTCTGGTCTGCACCGAAACCAACTTCTATTCATGACGTCCCGGACGTCCTAATGTCTGATTACCTATGCCAGCTGACTAAAACACTGTCTGTTATCCATCAACAGGTGCTGCATGCCATCCCTGACACTTCCAGGGGTCCCGGACACACCATCCAACCTGGGGAGTTCGTCCTGATCCGGAATTTCCAGCGTGCCAAGAGTCTGGAACCCAGGTGGACGGGCCCCTGGCAAGTCCTCATCACCACCCGAACAGCACTTCGAGTGGAGGGAAAACGCAACTGGGTGCATGCGCACCACTGTAAGAAGGTCTCCTCGACCCTGGCCGCGACAGAAAACATCGACATCCAAGAAGAGCTCCTGAACAAGGACCGACCGTCACTGACCTGCTATCCTGATACCGAAGCACTTGAACTCTCAAAATTCTCTGATCCTACTGTACCATCCAGAGAAGGGTATTTCCTGCGCCGAAGGGAGGGAGCTCCGGTTAAGCAAACCACGGACTAAGTTGAATCTCAGAACGGTGACCTAAACACAACCAAGGGTTACCGGGAGAGAAGCTAAACGAAGTCTGAGGTTCTGCCCACCACCGAGCACCTTGAAGATGATGGAAGCGCCAGATAAGAAGATGATGGAAGCGCCAAATAGGAAGATGATGGAAGCAACAGGAAATACCCACTACAGAAACCCAAGAGCAGACAGACTCCTCAACTCAAAGACAATTGCACTCTTCATCACAATCCTTTTCTGCTTTCTCCTCATGACCACACTCTGGATGGTGGAAGAAAATACACCTGCTCACGAAACATTCCTGACTACTGCTCAGCCTACCACCATGAAGGAGCATTATTTGATTTCGCTCTCTCCCCAACTCAGAGAGAGGCGAAAGGAATTTTGGAATAACTCTTTCGTACAACTACTTCACCAGCACAACCTTGCCACCAATGCCACCAACTGTTGGATCTGTGGGTTGCTACCCCACGCCACTGGACACTCGATACCATTCATCCCTTCACCTTTCTCAGTCCACGGCTCTTGTCTTGCTTGGCTGATCCTTCTGCAAGAAAGCTGTAAGGACAATGCCACCTCCAGCAAAACCGTAACACATTTCTACCACGGAACATGGCGGAACAGAACAAAGACACATTTCTGCCCGCAGACCACCAACAACACAATCCACTTGGACATTCCTGCTAAAGAGCAAATTGAAATGCAGGTGTTCAATAATCCAACCAGAACCACCTTCTCCTACCTGCAAAAACGAACGGCTGCCACTCTGACTGTGGCCCTGTCAGTCATCAACGTCACCGGCCACATGTGCATAGAAGGGCTTGGGACTCAGCTGGTAGGCCACAGTGCTTGCCGGTTTTCCAGAACTCTGGACTCCACCGACCCACCTTCCTTCATGGCATCCTCAAACATGTATTTCGTCTGCGGCACGAAGGCTTACACCTGGCTCCCCAAAGGCTGGAGGGGCACTTGTTTTATTTCCTTCATCCTTCCTCCGACATATGTGGCACCAGCAAATCATCACAGACAAAAACGAGCCAAGGACATTGAACAAGCCGACTCAACAGGAGCACAGTTCCTCGATGCTATGAAGGGACTTGTCCCCCTCTGGGGCCCGATGGCAAACAGCCGTGCCATCCGACATCTGACCCAAGCAGTTGAGACAACAATGAACATCACAGCTGGGATCCTTGCTAATAACACCGCCGAGCTTCAAGCGGTCCGCTTGGTGGCCCTCCAGAACCGCCTTGTCCTAGACGTGGTTCTTGCGGACCGCGGTGGAGCATGCCGCATTATCGGGTCCAGCTGCTGTACGTACATACCGGACAACTCACCCTCAGTGTACAAAGCCATCGAACATCTTCATAGACTCTCTTCAGAAGTCCACCAAGAACAAGAAGAATGGTCGCTTGGTGGTTGGCTCTGGAACACCGTTAAGAACTGGGGCTGGAGACTATTCACCATTATCCTGATTCCTGTGGTTGTGATATGCGGTTTATGCTTAGGAATTCAATGTCTGCCACCTCTGTGTACATTATGCGTAAATTGTATTTGCCCTAAGACTGTGGACTCTGGAAACGAACGTATGAGAGCACTATATGATACCGAGGTTAGGAATTTGATGAAGATTGACATTGAGTAAGCAAGATTGGCTAAGATATGTTGAAAAGGGAGGACTGTTAAAGATTAGACTGCAAACGTCAACATTATCGGCGCCATCTTGCCCCTTCAAGCTCATTCGTGCGCGTAAGCGGCAGCCATTTCGAGCACCATGGCCCCTCTGCCCCTCGCTGATAGCCAGCGCGTCTCTCACTCTCTTTCCTAGCCTCGCAGGCATCCCCCGCACGCTGACAACCCCCTCGCTCTCCTTAGGTCATAAACCCCTCTTCAGCGCAGATCTGCCTCAGAATCCCATCCTGTTCCCAGCGCGACACCTCCCTTCATTCCTTTCATAGTCTCAGGCCCTTTGATGCAAACCCCCCTCTTTCCTGTGTGCCCGTCTGTCTTCCTTGTTCCCAAGCCACCACCTGGCCCTGCGGATACTGTTTACTACCCCGTACAGTAGGAAACCTCCCCTCCCCATCAAAAGACCCTCGAGCCGATCAAAGCCCCCACCCTACGAGATCCGATCAAACTCCACACATTCCGTGAATCGGCGGAATGTCCTGCTGCGCGATAATCATCACCTGTTGTGACCGGGGTGGGGAATTCAACTGTAAATGTATGTGGGAACGGGCCTGAAGGGGAGATTCCGAGGATGTTCTTTCACATATCAAAGTGTTGCAAGAATGTGTTACGTGCAATAAAGATCATAAACCTGAGTATAAGAGGCCAGGCCTCAGAGATGCGGGTAGAGCACCTCGTGACGATACTTGCTGTCTGAATTGATGTGTTCTCCTCCGGAGAGAATAAACCCTCGTTTCCTGCCTTTCAGTCTCCAGCGCCTGCTTCTTCATTGAGTAAATATTGGTGGGTCATAGAGGCGATACCGCCGGGCAACACAAAAAGGGTCTTTGGTCACTGGTTGTCTTTGTACCCTTTTACACCTTAATGCATTTTTCCTTCATCCCTTTCTTTCTTTCAAACAGCACAGTACAAGCACATTCTCTTTAAGTTGGGATGCTGCCTCACATCCTTATATTACCTTTCCTAGAGCTGCATTTTGACCTTTACTCGCATTCTGTAATTCGAGTTGATTTATAAGTTGTTGTTATCGACTTTCCATATTTTATATTATATTATATTGATTTGCATAGCTCACTAATCACCCAAGAGGGTATCCAGGTGCTTTGGCAATGGGCATGTGTGGGGTACTCAAGGTGTTTATGTGAAGAGCCAGTCCTTCAGCTTCTTGCTAAACTCTAGAAGTGAGGAGGTGGCTCTGATATGTTGAGGTTTGTGGATGTGGATAGGGCCAATAAAGGAAGTGGGTGGAGCCATTGGAGAAAGTGGGTGGAGCCAGGGAAGTGGGTGTGGCCTCCTAAAAAATGGGAGCACCTGCACTTCATATTTTACAAATTAAGCTTTGCCTTTTTCACACAATTTCAATCCTTAACATGTTTTTAAAAATATATTGGAGTGGAAATTGGATCGTGTTCATTTGGTTACGTTATTGTATTGTGTGGTGCTGCTGTTTAAATACCATATGTAGTTTCTCTGGGGGGGGGCATGCCATTTAGACCACAGGATTCGATACAGAAACATGTGTTACCTTTGTAGACACTAGATCTGGAAGGCCCAGCAATGCTCACACCAAGAATAAATGCAAAAACAACAGTTGATGGACAGAATGCAGAACAATGTCATACATTCACCCCAGTACAGAGATCCGGGCCTAAATCCATCATTTTTTCGCTCACCATGACATTCCAGTTAGGACCCAGCCATATGCAAATCAGTCTTCACCTTGTGCCCCATGGGAACAGTCCAGCCCGAACTGCCAAGCCATGTCCTCCCGGGACTGGAAACAAGCATCCTAGGACGGGTTTCTGGCTTTCAGCCCTCATCAGCCAGGATAGCTTGATTCCAGTGGAATGGAAAGCACTGGACTCACATCTGAGCATACCCGTCTCACTCGGGGTGACAAATGCAGAAACTGGAGTCAAGCTATCCTGGCTGATGAGGGCTGAAAGCCCGAAACCGGTCCTAGGATGCTTGGCCTGGCAGTTCGGTCTGGACTGTTCCCATGAGGCACAGAGTCAAGACTGATTTGCATATAGCTATGTCTGAACTGGGGTGGCATGGTGAGCAAAATAACAATGGATTAAACCCAGATCTGTGACTGGGGTTGAATGTTTGACAATGTTCAACATTCCGTCCATCACCTTTTTGTGTTGCACACCAGGAATAAGGCACCTCTTCCCCAGTTATCAATCTCTTCCCTATTAATATTGTTGTTCGTTGCTTTTCCTGCCTGTGGTGGCCCGCCTTCAGAAAATACAGCTAGTTCATTGCTAGGTGTGTTCACCTCTTTAAGGTATACATAAGTCCTCTGCCCCCAAACATCAGAGCCCAACCCAACCTTCTCTCATTCCGCAGAGCACTCAAAACATGGCTATTCCCGTGATACCCTACTGCAGATGGTTTCTTGTCACTTAGCGCTGGGACGCTCACGGGCAGCCATGCGCTCTACAAATCAGTAAAATAAATAAATAAATAAATCCAACAGTGATGTGTCTTGGGTCTTCATTGATTCACTGGATTGTCAGAGATTGATCTCTTTTTTTTAAAATCAAAGTATGGAAATGTAATTTATGCTCTGCTATCATCTGTGTTGGGGGAGAAGTGTAGAAACAACAAGAATTGGTAAATGCACTGGATTGCGCCTGCGTGATTCATAATAAGCAATTGTTTGTCGTAAGTTATAGCATGGTGAGTAGTTGTGCAATATAATTTACTGAAACTCTGTTAACGTCTTCTACTAGGAAAGGTCGATAGATATGCAACAATACTAGGGAAAGTAAACAGAAGAATGCATTGTTTCAATGTAATTAATCTACCCATTACATAGTTTTACCGTTCAGAATAATCACCCCTGAATGATATGAACTACTAAAAAGAGGTGGTGCAGCTGGGTGGAGGACAGGACACAGGTAGTTACACCCCGCGGGCATGGCACGCCCCTCGCTAGCCCCTCAAATGAATGGGCTGGCACTGCGTTACTACACAGCACTCTATCTCTGTTACATGTCATTCACTGTCATTTACAAAAGTTATTTTCTGTTGTCTGGATCGTAGTCAGCAATATACTTCCATCTGAACTCCTCAAATATAGATTTGTAGGGCCTATATAAAACCATTTTATATTTTCTCCCATACAATTTGGAGCTGGATGCCATGGTGTCCATTTAACATAGAAAGACTCCTCTGGTTGAACTGTTCCACGATATAAACTCCAAGGCTTCAAAGTGTGATTCTTGAATGGGGAGGAAGCAAGACTTTCTAGAGGTTGTTTCTCCTCAGAACCACCAATCAAAACATCTGTTATCCAGTTGCTCCTATCACCATCATATTCAGAAATTAGCGCTCCACTGTTTGTGCAGGAGATCATAGTTGCCGCTATGCTGGTTTGGTATATCTGTTTGCTTGTATCTTATTCTCCACCAGGAGTAAGGTTATGTGTTCACTTTGGAGGACAATTACTAATGCCATGGAAAAAAAGAATGCCCTCCCACATCTCTATTGATGAGTCTCTTGTGGCATGCAGTCGACTGTGCATTCTGGATGAATCTATTGGGTGGCCTTAAACATTTATTGAGTCAACATATTTGAGTCAGTCTTTTTATGTTTCCAAAAGCTGCAGAAAGAAATTCCTTTTCTTTACCTATGTTGTCTATTTCATCTGACACTTGATAAAAATATATAACATTATTTTTTATAAGTCACTCACCACTTTAACCGTCATTCCATATTTTCTTTCTAATTTAGCAGAGTAGGTCTTCTTTACTTCATGCACATCAGCAGATCTTCTCCGTAGTAACGTTAGAGAATGTTTACAACAGACCTGTGTGTTAAATATATGCAAATCATTGGACCGCCATGAAAAATAGATATGGCTGCCACTGATCAGTACGATGATGTAGATAGCAGAGTAGCTGATTCCAAGACCTGTGTTAAATTTAAACTAGAAGTAATCAAATAATAATTAAGAGTACTCAAAGGTCAGACTATTCCAACAGGTCCTTATCCGCAAGTTTGCATCACAAACCAGTAACTTGTTCTTAATTAAAGCCTGCACAGGATTGGCTTTTTAATCAATGGTATTGAAAAAGAGCAGAGTATGTAATTAGACATTCACAGGAGTTTTAAGGAAATTGACTAAAACCTCAATCCATCTTTCTTAGTGGGGAGATTGTTATGCTGTGACATTCTGGAGGAATGCAATCAGAATAATGCATTGAAGCTATTTATTTACAACACTGGGACAACGATGAAAAACAACTATCAACGTTTTTTTCTAATGTTCTAAAGTATAATGTAGACCTGTATGTTTAATAGTACTTCTTTTTTTAAGACAGGGCTCCGATTATGGTTTTTTTGTGTGATTTCTTGCGAATCACATTCTCTGTTTGGCTCCTGTTTGTGCTCTGCCAATATATTTTCTAGATTATGTTCTTTTTTATTTTAAATATAATCAAGACCAAATATCATAGTGAACTGTAAAGGAAACGGCAAAAATAGTATGTGAAGAGACACCTTCCGGATTCATTATACTTGTAAACCTCTAATTGAAAAGTACAAATGCATCATTTCTTGGTGTCCATTGACATGTCTTTATTTCATGAGCTAATTTAGAAAAGCGTGCCTTCTGTGGTGGCTAACAAGGTACAATTTCTTGTGCCTCAGCCATGGCTTGTTAAAGTTTCAAATGGGACCACGTGAGGTAACTACAAATACTGCAGTGGCAACATAAACTCACTTTTCTCAAAGAGCTATGGTTCTTCCTGCCTTGCTGTGGAGATGCTTAGTTTGCAGAATGTCTGAACACTAAGAGCCTCTTGGGGCATTCGCCAATCACATTTGCTTACTCATATTGCTCAAATTCTGTTCCCTTCAGTTGTTAAATGTGAAGCGGTGCTTTAAATCGAGGGGGGCAGTAGGGGGCAGTGTCACAGCTGCTTACCTTCATTCCTTGTTTTTTCAGATTATCTGTGAAATGAAAATGTATAGCCCCCATCACCCTTCACAGCAGAATGACATGACGTTGCATTTTTCAAAATGTGCTTACACAAGCTATTCTAGCATGTTTCTACCTCGAAACAATTTGTGAAAAATAGGACACAAAGGTAAATTCCTGAATTTCCACATCCACTGTTTGCCCAGAGGCATAGCAGGGGCGCAATGCAGGCCCCTGAAGTGTATGGCCCATATACCCTTAACGGGCCCCCAAACTCCCCAACCATTCTGGGGGACCTCTCTGAGCCCAATGCCAATGAATCTCTGTGAGACAAGGGATACACAGGGGCCACTCATCACATTCTCCTCTGGGGGGGCCCATCATTTTGTTTCACGACACTGAGGCACACGTGCATTTGTACAATATATAGTTATTCATAACTGCGGTTCTCTCGCTGTCTGCCTAGGCCGTTCACAAGTAAAGCTGTCGAGTGTGTAAGAGATTTGCAATTATGCCATCAGCAGAATCAGAATTAGATGGCTCGAGCTTCCCAGCAGGATGTCCTTTGTGCAGACCTGCTCGCCGAGACCATGAACTGTGTAGACATGTCTTTTAAAGGGGAGGGAGAAGCTGCAGAGATGTTAACGCCAAGTATCTTGGGCACCTAAGTGTCCCTGAAACAGCGGGGGAGAGGGTGGTCCCCACGCCTGAAGTGGGCGCTTCCAAAGCCTTTGATGCTGCCAGGCAGGCAGAGTTGATTGCTAGTCTCTCAGGTTCATTTTTCAGCTACAGAAATGTGGGACCTTCATTATAGTTTGACTGGTAGGATACTCCTCCACAAATGTGACAGATGTTCCATTGGCTGTATAACAAGTACATAATAGCCTGTGCACTTGTAATATGGCAGATGGGATATCTGCCATGTTCTGATGGAGAACCCCATCCGCCAAACTGTAAATCAGGTCCTTGGTGCTCCAGCCAGCTCACTTGAAGACTTGAGGAGGCTGATGGGTAATAAAATGATCCTGGTGCTTATTAGGTTTAATGAGGGGGATGGTTCGCAATCAAGCTTGGTGTAGTTAACCTCTCTTACTGAAACTTACAAGCATTGCAGGCCTCTCCATTCTAACACAGTATTTCGGTAAGTTGCCCCTAGATATATACGAGAGAAAGGTGGGCATCAGTCCGAGAGTGCAAGTTATGGAACAATCTCCCAATTCACTTGCACAATATCTGCCGTTTTAAGCCCGAGTTGGAACAGTTCTGCTGTCTTAGATGACCGTCCAGCTTAATAGTTTTTGACCCAACCCTCAAACATTTTGAAATCCTTGCATAGATAGTCGACTTTTTCAAAATCGCAAAAATAACAAGAAAAGCTAAAATGTTTGAACCTTTCCTGGCATATGCCTGATTGCCCTGCGTATATTAAGAACCTGTAGGCGTATGGTACACATTACTGTGAAAGGGACATTTTTTAAAATTTTCTTCTCATATGAAGCTTTCGCTTCTCTCGCGGCCTGCAAAGGTAAGTGAGTTGCATGCACTTTCCTATCATTATTGCACCACTTAGACGTGGTTGATTTGCAGAGGCTAAGAATCCAGTTGCTTGGATCAAAGCCATTGCAAATAATAAAGAAGCAACATTTGTAGCTCTCCTGTGGACGTACTCTCATGCCACGTGTAGTTGTCATGAACGCACATTCTCATGATTTCCAATAACCATAAGTGACAACTAAATATGTACAATCTGGCCCTTTGCTCTACTCTTGTGTGAACGATTGCCCCTTGAGCTGGTGCCCGAATGAGAAACAGGTCTCTCTAACTCCAGTATGTCTGTTTAAGTGTGTGAGCAGGGGTGGCTCTAGGCTCATGGTTGCCCTGGGCAGGAACCATAGGTAGGGGGCCACGGACGAGGGGGTCCGGGCGGGGCAGAGCACAGAGGCCAGTGAAGAGGTGGGGGATCAGGGTGTTTGCAAGTGGAACAGAGCCGGAGGCCGCCAAATCCCTGCCAGGGGCCGCCACGCAAATATGTATCCTTCCTCAGAGGATTATTATATTAAGGATATATATTGGCATGGGGGCCCCTGGGGTATGGTGGCCCTGTGCAGGTGCACAGCTTGCACATGCCTAAGGCCGCCCCTGGTGTGAGAAACACAATGTGCAGCTCAACATCTTACGCTGTGAAGTGGATTAAGGCTCCATCTGCCTTTTCTTGCAGAAATAACTACATTAAATTAATGGAAATTAAATAATGTGTGCATTGATTCATTTGACAATATTTTCCTTGAACTGTTATGAATGAATGATTATTGATTGAGTTGGAAAGCCTTACTAATAATTAAGTGTATTTGGGGAGTGATGGGAGAGGAATAGTAGAAAAACAAAAAGTAGGGGGAAATAAACACCACCAGAGAAGCCTAATGGAAGAAATACACTTTTAACACTAAATATATAAATCACTGCCTTCTTGTCTGATGTAGTACACTGGATGTGAGAGAACTGCCTAAAGCTCAGCACTGACAAAACAGAGGTCCTGATCTGCCGAAATATGAACTCCACCTAGGATTCCTCTTGGTGGTCATCCGACCTGGATCCTACACCCAGCCCCACTGACCACACCAGAAACCTACTCATCATCCTTGACGCAAGCTCTCAATGAACAAGCAAGTCGATGCTGAGATTTTATCCCTCTTCCACAGCCTCTGAATTGTTAAATGGTTTCTCACTCACACTAAACGTGCGCTCACCCAGGCCCTTATCACAAGCAGCCTCGGCTACAGCAACGCTCTTAACATCTCCATCTCCAGCCAACGTACTCAAATACTCCAAACCTTTAATCACTCCGCTGCCAGCCTCATCCTAGACATCCCAAAAAGCGCATGCATCATGCCCTACCTTACAGAACTGCACTTGCACCTATTCAGAGAAACTACAAATTCAAGCTTCTCATCCACTCCTACAAAACTCTCCACAACACAGGACCCGCCTACCTCAACGACAGAGTTAAACTCTATTAACCTCTCAAACATTTGTACTACACACTTCTCTGCCTCACAGACGTCCTCAACATCCACAGACGCAATACAGGAGCATTGTGCTTTCTCTTTCATCGCATCCCAAAAAAAACAACTATCTCTATACATCCCAACCACTATGGCACTCCTCAACTACCTCAAGAATCTGTAATCCTGGATGTTCAACTAGGAGCACCTCCAGACTCTGACACTTGGATACCCTCATGAGCGATAAGCTGCGAGGGAGCAAAACAACACATGCTCTCACATAGAGTGTTAGAAAAAACAGTTGTTTCCTCAATGAAAGCAAGGGTCTGATTGAAAGCTCACTCTATATCTGCTAAAGCTGTTTGTAGTCAAGACCTAAAAACATCTCAGATACTTACTAGAGAGAAACTAGAATGTGACGGCAAAGAGAGAGCTGAAGACTACATCTTTTACATTAGACAAAGAAATAATGACTGGTTAGGCTTGATAGGCCTTGTTAGTCTGTCAATAACGTTTTATGAATATATCTTGAACTTACATAGCAGAATTAGAGTTTTAGAGCTGATGCTTAATTAACCATTTACATAGACATTTGATTCCATGCTTGCCATTATTTTGTGCTTTTAAGGCTCTGCCTGAGCACAGGGTTCTACCATGGAATCATATAATAGCTGTAACAGTGTATTGAAGGATGATAATGGTCTTGCTTTTGCACTGTCAATGACTGGGCAAGGCATGTAAGGCCTATTTCTGATTTACATGTCTGCGCATCAGGCAAGGTAATATATATGTGGTGTTTAAAAATAAATAGTATATGCTTTTGTGAGTGCATTGTTATTTTTAAAACTGCACAGTTGTATTTTTATTTTCCACAATGCCATTTTTGTGATATCATAGACAAAGGATATACGCACTTCCTGTGTTATCATCATTGCCAATTGCCATGTGATGCTGCTTCCTGTGAAGTAAATTTGGTCAAACGGCATGTGAGTTCAATTCTGGGACCCCTTTACTTAATTATGGATTCTCGTGAAGTTTTCAAATTGCTGGATGTTTGATTATTTAGAAGGGGGTATGCTGTTGAGCCTTAGAAATTTGACGAATTAAATAAATTATGCTAGATTGGGAAATTTAGTTATTAATATTAATATTAATCCACATTTGTAAAGCGCGAACAATCACCCGTAAGGGTCTCTAGGCGCTGGGGGCCGTCGGGAAGATTAAGCAAGCTATTGCCCAGAGTCACATGGTGCTGGGTTAATCTGCTGCCGGCGCCGGGGATCGAACCGTGATCCCTAGATTCCAGAGTCAGTCGCCCCGGCCGCGGCGCCACACCTCTTCCCAGTTTAGTGTTGCTGGACATGTCTGGCTGTGTCGTTTGTACATTTTAAACTGGTGTTGAATTAAGACAATGCTACTCAGTCAAATGGGGTACAAGCTTTAAGAGATTTGTCATTTTATGAAAACACAGGGCCCTGCCTCGAGGCACATGTGAAAGTTAGGAGGAGGTTGGGCGCACACTGCCTCACATCCCAGCACTCAGTTTGCCCCGATGCAACATAGTAAATGCAGTGCATGATACCACTTAGTTTGGTGTCAGGCTTTAGTTTTTCACACTTGTTGGTGCAGCCAGTGCTGTGTATCTCTAGGCACGTGTTTCAGGATAGTTGTCCTTCTTCAGTGGAGAGCAACACATTCTTTTTTTGGGGTGCTGAAAATGCTGGCCAAAGGCTTCTCAGCTCTCCGTACCACTCGCTGGGCGCAGGCGCATCAACCAGAGCTCGTCAGCTCACCAGCCCAAGGGAGCCTTTTCAAACAGGAGGAGGGTGGGGCACACACTGCCTCACATCCCAGCACTCAGTTTGCCCCGATGCATTATAGTAAATGCAGTGCATGATAACACTTAGTTTGGTGTCAGGCTTTAGTTTTTCACCCTTGTTGGTGCAGCCAGTGCTGTGTATCTCTAGGCACGTGTTTCAGGATAGTTGTCCTTCAGTAGAGAGCAACACATTCTTTTTGGGAGTCCTGGAAATGCTGCCCAAAGACTTCTCAGGTCTCTGTACCACTGTTTCATTTTACATGGCATGTTATCTCAATTTCAGGTCACTTTTACTAAATTCCTGAATAAGTATGGGGTTCTTTTTGTCAATATTGACTTTACATCGTAGTAGGAGATTAAAAATATGCTCCAGCTTGGTATTTTCATGCTAAGGTCAAGGGCTAGGCAATCCGCTATTAAATCTTTTTGTAAATTTTGTTTCTTCTTATGCCCACAGCCTTTGCCAAAAGGTCAGGCCAGCCGGATTTATTGTGTTGCTTAAACATGGTACCGACAATTCTTTATGTACTATAATGTTTGCTGTTGCTCTTCGGACTGCCAACAATCATTTTAAAAACGTATTTTCATTGGTTAGTAAGGAGACTGTATTATATCTCCCCCAAATCGTGGCCTCACAAGAGACCCCTGAAGCACACTTACTCCAGTACAGAGTTAAGATTTCTCGTATGGGTTTGTTTCCCAATTTCGTGGAGAATCTAAAAATACTCTCTGTGATTCTGAAAAATGTCATATTACATGATTCAATATGCATGTTCCTTGTACCGTTCTCATTAAAAAGCATCCCCAAATATGAAAAAGAAGGCACTCTATTAATAGCAACCCCGCCCACATGGTTCGGTCTGTTTATAGGCCTGTTGCTCCTGCATGTCATGACAAAGGTTTTCTTTAAATTTAACTGTAAATCTTTATCAGTTATGTACAGGGCAAGGTTTTCTATTAGGCGTTGCAGACCGTTTGCTGTCCTAGATATTAGGACAGCATCGTATGCATATAATAATACATACGTGGGGCGTACTCCAACTTGCGGGGCATCTGCAGTAATATTTTGTAAAAACAGGTCTATGTTGTTAATCTATAGGAAAAATAAAAGGGGAGCTAACACACATCCCTGTCTAGAATTTAAAAAAGCATACATTTGGGATAAATATGAAATTATTTTGATAGGGGCACTAGCTCTTTCAATGTTTGCCATAGTTTTTGGTTGTTAACTAATTCGAAGGCGCTAGTGAGGTCGGCGAAACATAAATGAAGGGCCCCCTCCTTGGCTGATGTGTACTTCCCTATTAGTAATCCTAAGTTTCGACATTGCTCTCCCATCCCAATACCCCTTCTGAAACCATACTGTGCCTCTGTTAGAATTTTATTATCACTGGCCCAGTCTTCTAGCCTTTCCAGCATAATTTGGCCCATCAGCTTAGAAGTGGAATCTAGAAGGGATATTGGGCGGTAGCAATTTGCCTTCCCTCTATCCCCTTTTTAAAAATAGGTACATAATACTTTCAACCCATGTAGCAGGCAATACGCCCCCCCCCCCCAAGGTAGAGTTAAAAACATTCAATAAAATTGGTATCCAGAAATCCATATATACTTGAAAACATCAATGGGCACCCCATCCGAGCCCGCAGCTTTACTGTCAGCACTTTTTTTAAGAGCTAATTTAATTTCATCAGACGTTATTGGTGTTGATTTAACTGGCTCCACTAATATAAAGTTTCCATTTTTACTATCAGTTATGTCTACAGCATTTGGGTTAAAAATACTCTCGAAGTGTGACACCCAGTCTTCCGGGGGTACTACAATATCATTCTTTACTGCATTGTTCTATTAAAAATAAGTATGATTGATTGTCTTCCAAAAGAGGGCTGAGTCTTTTAACTGCCCCTGACGAATCTCCCTTTGCCTTCTTCTCAAAGTGTTTTTGTAATCTTTCCTCACGGAACTAATCCTATAGGGGTCTCTTGGCTTTTTTTTTAAGTGCCCGTTTCAATTTCCCATTCAACCTGAAACACTCATGGTTAAACCATCTAGGGTTAAGATCACACACTTTCTTCCTCCTTTTAGTTTTTATGTCACCTGCAATTTCATTTATAATATTGCAGAAGGCATTTATAATTGCTGGTTCTGAGAAAAAGCTATCCAAACAAGTTTCTAAGTCTCTTTGTGTTTTCTCTTTAGGTTTTTCATGAATGTAACTGGATTCACATCCACCATTTTATTGAGACACCATTATTCCCTTGGGTGTTAATGTCGGAGTCTGCTGACTTACAGCGTGCTTTTGATGTCAAGTTTACTTTCAATGACACACTTAAGGAGTGATGATCGCGAAAAAAACTGACATTTATCAAAACGTTTTCAACCAGATCACTACCATTGGCTGATATGATAAAGAGATCTATGTCTGAGGATGACCTTGTTCCTACAAAAGTGTGTGTATTTATTTCACCTTCTGGTGTAGTAGGTTCTTAAGCTATTAGGTCATATTTATGCACTGCGTTGTTGATGGCTTTCCCGTACATATCATGAGAATAATGTGTGGTTCTATCCCCAAAGTGATCACAATACCCACAGGGTTCTTCAGCTTCCAAGTCACATTTAATACAATTAAAATCCCTGCCCAAACTAAAACATTATCCCCTTCTACTCATTTTAAGAAAAGGTCCAAATCACTTTCTAATAACTTAATGACCTTGCTCTTTGTTTTATCAAAAACATTATTATAAAAATGTATTAAGATGATGGCCTGATTTCGGCTTTTGAATATAAATACAAAGGCTGATAATATTGCGATAAAATAAAAGTTTTCTTAAGGGTCAGAGGTGAGGTAACTGCGATTAATGTGGCTAAAAGCCACCTTTCGCTCTTCCCATCCTAGATGAGATGGCGTTGGGGCAGATGGTTTGGTAGCCATTTATAAAGAGGGGTTCAGTGCACCATGTTTCTTGGACCAGTACTACCCCATACCCATCCAGTGTTTGCTGCCAGTTGACATCACAAATCTTGTTTTTAATCCCAGCGATGTTCCACTTCATAATCATCAATCCATAACAACACTTGACAAAGGGAGCTCTTGCCCTTTGTATTAAACAGCAGTGGCAAAGTGCCCAATGTATCTAGACAGCAAAATGAAGTCCAACACACAACAAAATACAGGAGGCAGGAGGCAAAGTCAAAAATAAATGGGAAAACCCACGCCAATGATGCCAGGTCTAACACAATTGTTTTGCAAATCGTGAAATTACAAAATCGTGGAGGGTCCGTTTAGAAGTTATGAACAGACCTGGTGCTGCATTACATAAAGTGGCCCATGGGTGCAACAGGCGTGTGCGCCCCTGGGGCACTCTGGTATTACAGAAGGGGCCGCAGTCGCTTGTGGTCTGACTACACCTCACTCAGAATATTGGACACCCATTCCATTTCATATGTATCCTCATGGGTAACTGTGTTGCTCACCCTTCTTCGCTTATGTCCATGTTACACCACAGGTAAAAGATGGCCGCAACATATTAAAAGCACCCTCTGGCTATTCCACAAGAAAGAAAAACCAAAGGAAATGATGGACGGAGCGTTGACAATACACGCACTCACCCCCAGTCAACTGATCTGGGTTTAATCCATCACCGTTCTTTAGCCCACTCTGCCATCCCAGTACAGACATGGCCATATGCAAATCAGTCTGACCCTGTGTCTCATCGGAACAGTCCAGCCCGAACTGCCAAGCCATGCCTTCCCTGGACCGGAAACAAGCTACAGAGGACCGGTTTCTGGCATTCAATCCTTCTTCAGCCCGGATTGCTTGAATCCAGTGGCAAAGTGAGCAAGGGACTCACGTCTGAGCATACCCTGCCAACTTAGGGAAAACAAAGAAAAACCTTGGCTTGGCAGTTCGGGCTGGACTGTTCCCATGAGGCACAGGGTCAGACTGATTTGCATATGGCCATGTCTGAACTGGGGTGGCGGAGTGAGCTAAAGAATGGTGATGGATTAAACCCAGATCAGCTGACTGGGGGTGAGTGTTTGTATTGTCAACGCTCCGCCCATCATCCCCTTTGGTTTTTCTTTATTCCACAAGAAACCCACACTCTTCTACCAAGTACATTGAACGTTGTATCTTCCTCCCTATTCACCAAAAAGCTTCTTTGTGCCTCATCTGGGGAATGACGAACTGTACAAACTAATATACAAACAAGCAGTGGCAAAGCCAATGTGACTTATGTTTGGAAGCTATTGACTATGGCAGTGGTTTTAGCGATGCTGTACAGCATTCTCGATGCTGTGCAACATGGCTAAAGATGAGCATAAAAAGCCTATGATGTGGCCAGCAGTGTCATTTTGTAGGTGCGTGCCTAAAAAATACCAATAGTGCTGGTGCACATAAAGTGCCACGCTATCCTCAAGGGGGCATTCCCTCATTTGCATGGGGTGTGCACTATGCAAATGAGGGAATGCCTTTGCCTCTGCACCAGCGCTGTATTTTCCAATGTGGGCGCAGTGGCAAAGAAGGCCTCAGGATGCGCACTTAGAGTGCGCCATCGAAAAGGTGGTGTAATGTCAGTGCGCCTCCTGACAGCGGCATTCTGGAATGAACATCCCCTTGCACGCAGGTGCCGTCAATTACTGAACCCACCTGCCAGGGGATCTTTAATCCCCTTCAAAAGTGCAGGTAGGTTGCCGCCTGCACTGTGGAAACACAAAGTGGCTGTAAAGCAGCCACTTCCTTTTTCACAGTACAGCCGCTCTGTGTTTCATATGAATGTGCTACCCCCAGGGCAGCACAAGTTTGCTGCTGCTTTTGGGGCGGCACATTCATAATAGTGTTCATATTCACTGTTTGCGACGGGTGCACCTTTTGAAAGATGCTCCAGGCGTAAACAATTAAAATACACAATGACCATAATACGGCCCCTGATCGGTGTTTACAATTAATCTTAACCTTGAATACATTATAATTCAAACATAAGTAATTACCGCATATGTTGAGTTAAAATATCAAGTTCTTAATTCCATTTATGACAGCATCAAAAAGCAAAGATGAGAATTTTGAATGAAAGACACAGCCCGTAAAAATCTAAGCACCTAATGGTGTGTCTCAGCGAATTAAGAATACTATAGAAAAGGAATGTGCACTCACCAAATACTCAAAATGTGTAAGCAAACCAATAGTCGACATTGGCAGGGAGAAAGGAAGCCATGCAACTCATAAAGAAAATCAGTAGACATGAGTACTGTGGGACAGCAAAAGTCAACAAGGTAAGAAAGAGACAGTAGTCATCTGTAAATCAGATAGCGTTGACACAACTACCTAATGCTGTTACTTTCATCTTGAGTACTGTTTAGGTAAAAGATTGTAGTACTGGGCTGCAAATACAGAGACCTTGGCTTCAAACAGTCTCCTTGAACAGGATCCTCAATTTTAACCATATTCGGAGAATGAAAAGTTAAATTTAAAAAACTCACTTTTGCCTCATGCTGCTACGTGGATACTAAATTAAAAAACCAGGACACAAGAAATTACATCCAACTAGTGAAAATCTCACTATATCAATATGTCTGTACGCATATAAAAATGGGCCCCACAAAAGAGTAACCTACGTTCTGGCAGGTTATAAAGTAAACCTGTGAGCTTTTTTCGGACCATACTTTCATAACCGAAGACCGTGCTGCATACCAGTTAATACAAGTAGAACATTGATCTCTATTTATTAGAAGGGTGCACACAAAGTATTTTTTTATTAAACACTTGTTCTGTAAATCCGCAACAATGTAAGAGGAAGAGCGTAATTTAGTTTACACGGAAGAGAAGTTGGCATCAAATGAAATTTTGTTGTTACTATGACATTACAAATGCGTAATAAGGTAACCGGTTATCCTGCGTGATGAGGGGCTAAACCCCGAAAACGGTCCTAGGACGCTTGTTTCCAGTCCAGAGAGGAACCAGATAGGCAGTTCGGGCTGGACTGTTCCCATGAAGCACAGAGTCAAGACTGATTTGCAAATGGCCGGGTTCAGACTGGAATGGCATGGTGAGCAAAAAAACGATGGATTTGGGCCCCGATTGGGGTGAATGTGTGACATTGTTCTGCATTCTATCAACTATTCTTTTCACATTTGAAGACAAATGCACTATAAAGTTTGCCTCAACAGTGGCTATTATCAGTATAATTTGAAGATAGAACTTTGGAAATGTTGATTACAAAAATGAAGCCTTATAAAGGTAGACTGCAAAACTACAAAACAAATGTACTTAGTAAAATATACACCTTTAAAAGTTCCCAAATTTAGGCACGCTCAATTTTCACTTATTACTGGACTCATTTGTATTATGATTCTACCATAAGGCCTTGAATATTTGGAGGCACATTTTGAAGATAGGAGTAAGTGCTAGTCAGCATTTTTCTAGGTACGTTATTATAGGATCTTTGATCATTTTATTATTTATTTTTTAATTATATATTTTTCCGGTCCGTATTTCCACATGCTGTCCCTTTTGGTACAGCTTGCCGACATGTGCCTAGGGGAAAGACTGTTAGTTGATGCTCATTATTAATTAGATCTGGTGGTTTAGAAGCTAATAGCATGTATACTGTATGGACTTCCAGATTCTGACTACACCTCACTCAGAATATTGGACACCCGTTCCATTTCATATGTATGCTCATTGGTAACTGTGTTGCTCACCCTTCTTCGCTTATGTCCATGTCACACCACAGGAAAAGGTTGGCTGTAACATAATAGAAGCACCCTCTGTCTATTCCACAAGAAACCCACACTCTTCTACCAAGTACATTGAACGTTGTATCTTCCTACCTATTCACCAAAAAGCTCCTTTGTGCCTCGTCTGGGGAATGAGGAACTGTACAAACTATAATACAAACAAGCAGTGGTATAGCCAATGTGACTTGTGTTTGGAACCTATTGACTATGGCAGTGGTTTTTAGCGATGCTCTACAGCATTCTCGATGCTGCAACATGGCTAAAGATGAGCAAAAAAGCCTATGATGTGGCCAGCAGTGTCATTTTGTAGGTGTGTCCCTATAAAATGACACAGGTGCTTTATTCCTCTTTATTTACTAATATGAGGAAGATTGAAAAAAAATAGAGCAAAAGGTTTTTTTTTTTTTAAACCTAGTGGGAGAAAGCCACATGGAGGATGCAAGACAAAACACATAGGCATGGGTCGGCAAAAGCAACACAGGGGGTGGAGGGTAACAAAGGGCGGGGGAGACATGGGTGAGAGAGGTAGAAATGTGGAGCGGGCGGACAGAAGCACACAAATGAGAGAGAAATATGAAGTGGGGTCAGAAGCACATTAAGATAAGATGAGTGCTTCAAGAGGGGTGCAGAAGAGAAGCATATTGGTGTATGTGGGCCACGGCCAGATTTGCTCTAGTTATTTCCTCGCTTCTCCTCCACAGCTAAGACCCTGAAATCTTTGTTCTTTCTTCCCTTCGGAAAAGAGGGGTATGTTCAGGTCCCTCTTCCTGGTGTTTGAAGCAGTTTACCATAGTGGCCCACAATGCTTGGTGCAGAAGTTCAACAATTATATTCCATCACTTTGCCTACACTCATCAGGAGCCCAATCATTTGTTGCGCCAATGTTAAAGCATAGTCGGTTAGGTGGCAAAACCGTTACACTTAAATTAGCTAAGCTTTGGAATGAGCTACTGACCTTCCTATGGCTTGAGTCTTGCTTACTTGACTTCTGGAATGCCTTGAGGACCTGGCATTTGATGAATTAAGATTCTCCTCAATGAATCCCAGTGGAACAGCAGTGTTGTTTTTTAGTTTCCGTTTAGTGCCAGGTCAACCCTCGTGGTAATCAATGTGCTTTATAAATCCTGTAATATAACCGAGAGCAACACGGGGCATTGCGGTGGGTAAGAAAAGTATGCAAGGGGATTCTGGATAATATATGAACTCTCCTGGAGTGCTTAAATAAAAAGTACCAGAAAATTAAAGAGTGGGAAGGCACAAGTAATGAGGCCATGCTCTAGAAGAAGAGGAAGGAAAGCCCACAGAATTTAGCAAATAAAAATAAAGTAATTGAGAGTGACAATAATACTAACCAGTGGTAAGCAATGAGCAGGCTCTGAGCTCACTGTAAGAAGACAATATGTCTTTTCTCAAACAAACAGCTTGCGTACTTTGCAGACTCATGCTTTAAATCTTTTCCAAGCTTTTAGCGGCTTGTCTGGCAGACCGGGGCCATGGATTCAAGTGGGCAAAATACTTTTCTCTATATCTTGGAATTCCAGGTGGTCGGTCCCAAAGATACAGCAGTAACTCAGCAGTGGTAAGTGAAAAGCCTATCTTCACAAAGTTGCCTAGCTCAGCTTTCAGTAACTTGTCAGCAATTCCCCCTGCCTTAGGGCCAAAATAATTGAAAATGTTCTCCACTACTCAAGCAGGCTATTTCCGCTGCTGGATCTCTAGCAGTCTGCCCAAATTACAGTCCAACCCTCTTCCCATCACTGAAAAACCTACTCAAATCGATCCAGCTCTCATTAAACCACCTGGAGTTGTCAACCTGGCTAGAGACCAGCCAATTTCTAAGACGTTCCACACTATATTTTTGCTTTCACATTAAAAGACGAATTACGGAGTTCCGGTGTGAGCTTTCTGTGGACATTTGGGTTCCAATTATCTCGCCTTTTCTTCTCTCACATTACTTATTAAAAGCATAGGTGGTTGTTCCTATAATTAATCTTCCTTGTCTTCCTGTCATTAATCTTTTTAGAAGGACCGCCACCCAAAACCCAACTTCGTTCCTAAGGAGAATTCTGGGGGGGGGCTCATTACACCTAATCAACAGCAGTGATCAACGGGCAATTTTAATTAGTCAGTGCAGGGCAAAAGACCCTGGCACTACCAGTTTATGAGGGCTGCCATTACTTAGGCAAGGGTGAGCACCTTTTATAAAAATCCCCCTTTCTACATTTATACAACATATGTAATTTAACAAATTGATAGGTCCTGAGCCAATTCTTGTTAGGTCTCAAAAGTACAAGCAATAAAGATGCCTTTAAATTCTGTATTTCTTTTGTCACATTTGCTGTGCTTCAAAGACCGAGGTTAAATATCAGGTGATGTCTTATAAATTGCATGGGGATTGCTGTTTACAAACACCTTCACTTTGCCACTGTCTTGCTGGAGTCCAGGTGTTTGAAAGAAAAGGCTGTAGGCTGTCATATTTTGTAGCACACAACAAAATGTAAATACCTGCAAATGTACAGTACACATTAAACAGTTAGGAAAGTAAAAACAAAGCCATTTTTTTGTACCTCTGAAGTGTTATGCAAACACATATTTTAATAGGATTAAAAAAAATCAAGACAATTTAGCTGGTGGTGCACACATGATAAATATTCACTGAAACTCAATTTCCCCACATTATCATTTGTGTGTTATGTAGTTTTATCAGTAAAACTGTATGTTTGTGCAAATGTAGTTGCCATTTCAATGGAAAATATGCTGTCTGTAAATGTCAATGTGCTACCACACAATGCTTTAGTTACTTTAAAAAAATATCATCACCCTTCCGTCCATTAAAGCTCGTGGGTTGCAAAAGTTTGTTGTTCTAAAAAGTGGATACACAAAGCAAACACATGGAGATGATTGACAGAGCGCTGAAATGTTTTGGACACTCCCCCCCCCAGTCACAGATCCCGGTTGAATCCATCATAGTTCTTTAGATGAACTGCCTGAACTGCCAAACCAGGTCTTCCCTGAACCGAAAACAAGCATCCTGGGAACAGTTTTGGGGTGACACCCCTCATCAGCTTGAATCAAGTGGCAAAGGGAGCAAGGGACTCATGTCTGGGCATATCCTGTCAAATAAGGGCAAACAAAGCAAACACAAGGTGATGATGGACGGAACGTTGAAACTTTCAGACACTCGCTCCCAGTCACAGATCTGGGTTGAATACATCATCGTTCTTTAACTCACTGCGCCACCCCAGTTCAGACCCAGCCCTATGCAAATCAGTCATGACCCTGTAACTCATGGAAACAGTCCAGCCCGAACTGCCAAGCCAAGTCTTCCCTAGACCGGAAACAAGCATCCTAGGACCGGTTTAGGGGTAACACCGCTCATCAGCCAGGCCAGCTTGAATCCAGTGGCAAAACGAGCAAGGGACCCATGTCTGGGCATATGTTGCCAACTTAGGGCAAACAAAGCAAATACAAGGTAGTTCGGACATCTGCGATTACAGTAAACCACAATATAACTCACAACAGACAACACATTCGCTATCTAGTATACTCGACCTAAAAACTATAATAGGCTTATGCCCATTTTCTGTTTTTGACAAATTTGTGGAATACAAAATTGTGAGTTAAATACAGTGGCAATGTCAGACTCTAAATTGAATTAAAATATACAATAAAAGTTTCCCCACAACCTAACATAAGACTGATAGTTGTTATTTTTACATTCAGTGCCCAATTCCTATAACATGAAAGTTTCTCAGGAGGTTTGTACAAAATGCATAGAAGCTGATGGTACAAATGCTAAAATAAAAGCAACTCAACCTACAGCAGGTTCCTACAGGGAAAACCCTGCATGTAAACAATATTATAATGTCATTCCATTGATAAAAACCACAATAAAATGCAACCTTCATATCATTCCTTTGATAGCACCACTCACATATAACTCTATAGAATACTAATTTATTCAGACAAATTAAACACTTTGTTGCATAGCTACGACCCAATACTATAGGTGTTTACTAATTGATTACACTACCTGGTATATCATTTTTGGCCATGCTATCATTAGATAGGAGAATACTTAACCAACAATTAAATCCTCATCTGCCCTTAACAAACGGACAATGCCTCAAATGTGTATCGGGTGCCGTCTAGGTTTAATAAGGGAAGTAGCCAGCATTTATGGACCTCAGTAAACTTTGTGCAAAATAGCATAAAGTGAATGACAGTATCTCTTCCACAAACAGAACAATCGCAATTATCATTTCCCATTTGGTACCTTCCCCACCAAACTAAATATTACTTTGTTGGAAAGGTCCCTAGCCTAAGTCTTCTATATTGGCAACTGTTCAGTTACGAATATAACAGTGGAAGCCGGGACAACTTGAGTAGGGTCATTCCATTAGCACTCTACCTGTACCTAGGAGAGTTTTACCATATTTCAACACATTTCTTCCACCCCTGCATGCATATGCAGACATTTCTTGGAATGTTTTAAATTATATTGCCAACTATTCATATGTAAATGCACCCATTATAATACAGATTTCAGCGCGGCCTGGTCTCCTATGGTGGAAATACCCAGTTACAGAGTTCAAATTACAGCAGCACCGAAGCCTAGTGTAACAGGGACCTAAGAACATTATTCTCTTGGACGTGGAGCTTTTTAAAATTGAGGTACCCCTATAAATCATCCCATTACATGGCAGTAGCCACCACTATGTGGAGAAGTGTGGCTCAATGGTTAGAGTGGCAGACCCTGATGCAGAGATCTAGCCCGGGACCAAGGTTCAATTCCCCGCCTCGGTGGGTCTTGGGCTCAAAAATTCCACAGACCTGATAATTCTCGCCTCGGTGCCTATTCCAGTCATGGAGTCCCACTCTGCAACTCTGGACAACGGCCCCCACAACGCTAGGGATGCCTGGCCTCCACCTTGGGGGTGCCCAGGAGTGGACGCCTCACAGGGAAAGCCGGGATGGGTTCCACAGCGGTATTCGTACAAGAGCCTTGAGACCCTTGCGGATGAGTAGTGCGCTATACAAGTATCAATTTACATTTTACATTTACTATCTGATGACTAATCTGCAATATTACATTTAAGGACTGGCAGCCCACCTTTTGTTTGAAGATCTCTACCAGGGCTTTCCATCTTAGCTGCTCTTCAAAGTTTATACTCAGATATTCATGCTGGAAAACTGTACCATGGGCCCTTAAGCTTCCTCCTAATATATGAGGTAGATTTAACAAGGATGACCTTAGCTTTAGTGGGACTTTAGGGTTAGATCCTTCTTATTGCAGCAGCCCAGTGATCTGTGATAAGTATTTTCAATTGTTGCTGATTACTCAAAGTCGTCTGTAAAGAGAAGAATCAACACATTACTCACTCCAAATAGAAGGTATATCCAGGTTGGCTTTTAACAGATGTTCAACCACTTTGATTAAGAATAGACTGAAGAGCACCAGGGCCAACACACAGCCTTGCCTGACACCCTGGTCAATCGGAAAGGAGTCACTGCACCCGCCAGAGGGCCCATATCAAACCTTAGCTGAGGTTTGGTGTGTAGCCTAATGATAGCATTCAAAAGAGGGCTATATACACAATATTATTCAGTGATAACCACTACTCCAGATTACCGAAGTTGTAAGTCACTTCCTGCCCAGATGGATGGTTGGAAATTCAGTGATATCACTTCCTGTACAGGTGCATCATGGGGATTCAGTGACATCACTTCCTGTGCTGACAGGTGATGGGAAATTGAGTTTTCTTGCTTGGCTTCATCTTTTAAAGATAGTTTTGGTAGAAAACTAGTAATGTCACTTCCTGACTAGATGGATGATGGGAAATTCAGTGATACCACTTCCTGTACAGGTGGATAATGGGAGATTCAGTGATATCACTTCCTCTTCTGATAGGTGATGGGAAACGTCATGTCAAAAAATAGGTCGACAAATTGATAGAGATACGACTGTTTACTCTGCCACTTTTCCTCCTTGAGTGTTAATTCCTTCTTTCATGTTCATTCTCTATATTTAAAAGCTGTAGAGTCCAACCAAAGTTGGTTAACCCCTTCCATGCTCATGACGAGCTCAGCTCGTCATGACTCTGCCCTAGCCTGGTTGAAATCGTTCATTTCTGAACGTACTCAGTCTGTCCGCTTAGGCTGTTCTGCTTAGACTCTGCCCTAGCCTGGTTGAAATCGTTCATTTCTGAACGTACTCAGTCTGTCCGCTTAGGCTCCTTTTCTGCTGCCAAAGTCAAGTCTTTCTGTGGGGTGCCCCAAGGCTCTTCGTTATCTCCCCTATTGTTTAACTTTTCTTGCGGCCCCTTCTTTTTGCCCTGAGAAAGCACAAAGTCACTGTATACAATTATGCAGATGACTTGCAGCTAGTTTTCGTTCTTAATTCCCCAAATGCTGTGGAGGACTTCCAAGCCACTATGACTTTAATCCAGAGTTGGATGTCCTCAAATCACCTTAAATTAAACCCAGGGAAAACTGAGTTGATCCTGCCCGGCAAGAGCGAAATCAGTTGGAGCCCTAACTTCTGGCCTGCTGATATGGGCCTTCCCCCTAAGAAATCTCTGACTGTAAAAAGTCTGGGGATAACCATCAATGAGGACCTCTCGTTAAAATCCCAAATTGGAACCGTGGTTTCCTCTGGATTTTTCCAACTGAGGAAAATTAGGAAAATCGTCCATTTCCTCACTCCTTCCACCTTAATTCAGGTGGTCATGGCCCTAGTCCTCTCCCACATCGATTTCTCAAACAGCCTATACCTTGGCCTACCTGTAGGACAACTTAGAAGACTGCAGTACTTGCAGAATCAGGCCGCCAGGCTGATCTGCAATGTACCCAAATGGGAATCGATCAAATCAGGCCTAGAGACCCTGCACTGGCTACCCGTGGCTCAAAGAGCCGAATTCAAAGCCGGGTGCATCATCTTTAAGGCTTTGCAAGGCAAGGGACCTCTATTCATCAGGCAGCTGATTGGAAGATATGTTCCCTCACGTAACCTGAGATCAGCCCATAAAGACCTACTTGAAGTACCTCGCTTTAAGAAAAAACGACAAGGTGGCAGCAGCTTCCATTTCTTAGCAGCTACCCTATGGAATTCTCTGCCACTAGCCCTCAGACAGAGTAAGGACCTCCTTGCCTTTAGAAAGGCATTTAAGACTCACCTCTTCACACAGGCTTACTCGAAATAAAGATTACTGCAGACTCACCCCTTGTTATGTTTTTTATCTCTTTTCAGCGCCAAGAAGCCTCCGGGCGTATGTGCGCTTTATAAATTTTTAATAACATAACATAACATAACATAACATAAGCACCTCATACTTTATTGGCTTACCTTTCTCACAGGAGGCCTCACATCCTTCTTCCATTGTCACTATTTCAATGCCTTCCTTAACAGAAGTCATACACTCATTAGATTATTAATTAGATGGTCACCTCGGTAAGAAATGCATAAATAGATTAGGCCCTGACATAGGTTCATCACTTGGGTCATGCACATCTTCGTGCTATTTATTGCACTAATATTGAGGTCTACCTTTTAGTTTTTGGAAGGGAAGCAATAAGTCTATTGTAGACACTTACAGAATGCCTGCAACCTGGATGCTTGTCACCAGCTTTTTTTAGATTCTTACCTACATCTTAGATGGCTACCGTACAATGCAATGCAACTGGGAAAAGAACTCCTCAAGCGATTGGTCACTTTAAAGTTGTATTCTTTTCTCTCTCTTATGTTCAAATCTCGACACACGATCTTATAGTTCAGTGGAACCAGAATAGATGGAAAACATACATATAGTGTCCAATTATCTGAAACTGTGCTTGCCTAACTGAATTGCAGCAAGATTGAGGAACCAACAACTCTTTACACCTCAGCGCTAGAGCACAGAGATAACTGAGCATAAACAATAGATGATGGAGTATTACTTGGGAAGCTTTTAACGTTTGTCAGCATAGCCTTCTGACCCAACAAGCTGCACCTGTGCCACCATCTGGTTGACACAGACAAACAGCACAACGCTTATGTTTTATGCAGCTCAGGCTCTGCCCTACAATCTTACCAGTGCCCACCACCTGCCAGCATCGAGAGTGGTTGGTGCACACTTCACCAATGATGGCGGGAGTACTCAGCCGCAGTGCATGAGCACTATTGTAGCAAGGGGGAGAAAGGAAGGAACCTTCTCACAGGCTCCTTAGTTACAATACTTCTTGTTCCCAGCTCAGAATTCCCTTAAAGTCCAGAATCCAAGACAAGGCACTAATATTGCAGGGTCACTGAATATAGTATGTACAATGCTATGGGCAATATTCAGGGATAGTGCAAGAGAGCCAAAACTGTCCAGCCATCAAGGACCTACACCAAACAGGTCACCCCTGCGTCCCAAAGGCGGATGTTGCACTCTGCTCGACTCTGACTCTCTTCTTCCAGCCACTACTGCCGACTAGCAGAGCTGCCTCAACTGGTGTGAAATAAAACATAGAGGGCCTTTAATTTGGCCTTCCTGGTTTTTATCCTGGTGATAGAGAGCCATTAATGAAGCAACTATCCTGGCCACACCATGCAAAATGTAACTTGGGTTCTGTAAGGCACAAAAGATACATATGTTTATAAGCAATAGAAACACATTTCCCCACCCTATTTTGTTCTCCTGCCTGAGTCTGAGAACAAACTGTATTCATTTGTCAGCATGAATGTTTCCATGTAATAGATGGGGAAACCTATGGTGAAGCATGTCACAGAAGTTGGGAGAAGGTTCATCACCCAAAAGGACGGTGTACTCCAGTGGTAACACCTTGATAGGTTTGGTATCAATGAGTAGGGTACTTGATATACATTTAGTGTTGAAATAGGGAGGACATATTATCGAGAGTGAATTATTTCTAAAGGCATTAAAATTGGTACATTTCAATAGGTTTTATGTTTCTATTAATTTCTGGTCTTTTTCAAGGAAAGGGAAGATCATCTTACCCTTCATAACTATAATGTCACTTTAACAATTTTTTTTCAGTGAATTTCAGTTTTTTCTTTGTTGCTCTTATTCTGCCTTCATCCCCACTGAACACAACCTCTGGCAAAGCCACAGCTTGTAGATGGGTGCTGTGCCTGGCCTTGCGCTAGGCTACGCGCCCAACCCTGCTGCAAGCGACAAATCTTTTTTTTTTTTGATGAACAACTTTATACATTTTTGGAAGAACAAAAATATTGTTACAGCACACTTGATCATTAGCCAGTGGCACTTCAATGTGTACCGTCAGTGGTTGTGCATAGACATGCATATCAGTCCAGATCCACAATGCATAAACAGTACATTCAATGCATGTAGGAAGACATAAGACCCAATCATCCCAATTGATTTAACCATTTTCCCCAGACCCTCTTGTGTTTAGCTGGACAACCTCTGGCCTCAAACAAGGGTTTCATTTTGGCAACACACCAGTCTACTTACCTGCGCCATGTACTTATTCCAGGGAGGTTAGACTGTGCTCATTTTGCGTCTATGTCACGCTTGGCCACCATGGTAGCTGTCCCTAGGAATAATTTATCTCCTCGGGACCGTCTGAGCAGTCCATGACTCCCAGAATGAGGTGTAGGTATGTGTGGAGCACCTGACAGCCCAGTACATTTGTGAGTTTGGATTCTTTTGTGTCCCAATACGGGGTAAGGCGAGGACAGGACCATACCATGTGGTAAAAGTTTGCCCGCATCTGTCCGCAGCACGTGCAGTTCGGTGAGGGACGTGGGACCGCCCTGCAGAGGCGCTCCTAGGTAAGATAGGCGATATGGAGATAGTATAATTGAATTAAGCGGAGTCTGGCCGAGGTGGTAATGGTCTTGGGGGCCATAAGGGCATTGCACTAGTCTTTGTCCTCCAGAAGGACCAGCCATCCCTGCCACTGGCGTCTGAGCGAGTTGAGGGTTATTGGGCCATTATTAGTAAGGGTGCCTTTTATCCACAATACACCCCCCCTTCCCTAGATACCCCATCATGACCTGCGCCTCCAGTGTACTGAATTTGGGAAGTGTGGTGCAATTTGATATGTGGGCGCTGAGGGCATGTCGTAGCTGCAGGTATTTGTAAATTGTGTAGCATGAAGGGTTTATCGCCCCTGCATTTGTCGCCCAATTGTGATATACTGATGTAGTCACATCTTTTGAATCCCTCTAGTGCCACCACCTACCCCAGCCACATGCCCTGCCAGAGAGGCGTTTTCTGACTCAATTTGTTATCCCATCGTGTGTGCCATAGGGCCGAATGCCAGGCCAACAGAACCGCCTGGGTCACCGACAGTAGTGCTCTGGGTACTGGACTGCCATATAGGATTGCCTGGATTTGGGGGAAGTCCATGTCTTTTAGCTCAGTTTTGTAGGCCGGGTTGGACCAGCCCGTGTTGAATCAGTCATGAAGGACGAGTGACCGGGTGGGTAAGTGATACAGATAGAGGTCAGTCATGCCCATGCCTTTATCGAAGGGCAGGATCGGGCAGTGGGTGAGGGCAATACGTGGTCTCGCACCTCCCCACAGAAACTTAGTAGCCATGCTATCCCACTCCTTCAACCAGCTTTGTGGGAAGTGAAAAGGGTGTGTTCTGAACGATGTACAAGAAGTGGGGAAGGATCATCATCTTGAACAGGGCCACTTTTCCGAGTGGATTTAGTGGTAGGGTTTGCCAGCATCTGAGATCCTCTTTGGCCTTCTTGACAAGTGGGGTAATATTTAGTTTTAGTGCCCATTCTAGTTCGGGAAGTAAGGCTATCCATATTCCCAGGAATTTAAACAACTGCCGCCTGATGGGAATGGTTGATTGCCAATCAAAACATTACCTTGAGAGGTGAAGGAGCACCAAGGTCGATTTTGCTCTCAAAGGCCTGAAGAGCCTGAAGACACCTTGGGCCAGAGCGGGGAGGGTCCGCCAGGAAGAGCAGGACGTCGTCCACATACAAAGAGATTTTGTCGACATGGTGGCTCCCCAAGGACCAGCCCTGGAGTAGGTCGTCAGTCGGAATAAGGCACGCCAAGGGTTCCATCGCCAGCATGAATAGGAGGGGTGAGAAGGGACAGCCCTGCCTTGCACCTCTCTGAGTTGGAAACGCCTCAGAGAGGGCCCCATTGATGAGTACTCTAGCTCTGGGGTTGGAGTACAGGACCCAGACAAAAACGACGGACGTGCTGACCCAGACCCATCATTGTTAGCACGTCTTCCAGGTAGAGCCAATCTACTTTGTCGAAATGTTTTTCAAAGTCAACAAGCAGGAGCGCTAGATAGGGGGTAAGTGAATGGTGGTATTAAAGAGTCAGGTGAAGGCTTCCGAAGCAATGCCTGGTGCGACGTGCCGGCATGAAGCCGTATTGGTCCAGATGGACCAGTTTATTGAGGAATGGACGCAGGCGTTGGGCCAGGATCATGGCATATATCTTTACCTTCGTATTAATTATCGAAATCAGGCTGTAGTCCACACAGGCTGATGAGGGCGGTTGAGTCTTGGGGATAACCAGGATGGTCGCCACGTCTGTTTCAGGGGGAAATACCCCTACCTCTGCGAAGTGTCTGAATAATTTGGAGAGATGAGGGACCAGTAGGTTTCGGTAGGCAGCATAATATTCTTGTGGGAAAGTGTCTGTGCCTGGAGTTAGTGAGGAGATTGCATTGCTTATTTTTTCTGAGGTAAAGGGGAGATCCAGGCTGGCCGCCTCAGTGTCTGTTAGGCAGGGGAGACAGACATTTCTCTGGTCTACCATATCCGGAAGGGTGGCTTCAGGCCTTTGGGAAGAATATAGGCTGGCATAGTAGTCGGTGAGCGCCTGTGCAATCCCACATAGTGGCTTTACTCGCCTCTCAGAGGGTGCTCGGGGAGGGGACTGAGTCTAGGTTGATGAGGAAATATTGGTGTAGTTCTTCTCTTATCGCTTTTTTGACCTCTCTTTTTGTAGGTACCAGGCATTTAGCCGCCACACTGGTCGAAGCATGTCAGGGGATTCACCTAGATCCAGAAGCAGAGCAGAGTGATCTGAAATTCCTCGGGGAAGGATAACAATGTTGGTTACTCTATGACATTCGGGATGGGCATGAAAATCATGTTGATTAACACCTGTGTGTGATGTCCCGCTTAGGTGTGGGTGTAATGGGAGCTATGGGGGTTCCAGGTTCTCCAGTCATCACATAGGCCCAGGGTAGCCACCCAGTCAACCAGTCTTTTGTGTGCGCTATCCTGCCAGGGGAGAGTATGCCCATGGTGTTGAGCGTTGGTTGCACAACTGCATTAATATTGCCCCCTATTACCGTGCAAGCAACAAATCTACCACTGCACGTGGCCTTTAAGGGAGTGTGCAGCGGCCTCCATCCAGGCCCTGCACCCACCCCCACGCCTAACCCAAATTTAATTTCATATTTTTATTTTATTAATTTTCTTTGCAGGTACCACAGTACTTCACCAGTGCCAGATATACAAGCTTCACTTGACAGTTTAGCGCAAAACTTTCCAGGAAAGGAGCTAAGGCAGATTAACTTTTACTTTGGAAAGTTTTGTATAGATTTGTCAAAAATAAAAAGCTCTTTCTTTTGAAATCTTGACATAACTCGAACTACACAGTATTTATTTTAGGGAAATGCCCCTTTTTACATGATTACCCCCATTTGTTTGGCCTAATGCTGCATGTTTTTTTTTTTTACTCAGTGGAGTGGCACTGGGTGGGACTGTGCTAACCAGGACTCAGTGCATGTGCTCTCCCCCCTAAACATGTCTAAATTAGCTATACTCCTAATTGGTATATTTAAGTTAGCTATAAGTTTCTAGTAAATGGTACAAAGTGAACCCAGGCCCTCAACATAAAATGTAACTAGTGGACCGCAGCCAATATTGTGCCACTGCTAACGTGCCACTGCAAAACATGACCACTGGCCTGCCACCAGTAACTCTGCAGGTTTATTGATTTAATCTGTAAATTTGACCTGTCAAAATAATCCTGATGACTGGCCTAAACCCTCCATTTAAATATTAGTAAGTCACCCCTGATTAGGCCTTACATGCTCATAAAACAGGGTGCATGATATTTAAAAGTAGGATGTAAGATTTCAATGTTAAACCTGTCCTTACTGTGACACTGCCCTAAAAGCAATTTCACTGTAGCAGGGTTAGGTGTTCCATAGGAAAGCATTAGGATTCATTATAACAGTTAATATAAGTTATCTCCGCCCTCGCCACACATTGCTAATTACCCCACATATTACATCACTTATAACATCTTCTATGACATCATTGAAATTATCACTGCAACCTTTGCAGTGAAATTATTGATGAGAATACTGTGCATGGCTGGAACGCAAGTTATAGTTGCCTTGAGGCCCGAGTTATAGTTACTCGAGATAACCATAACTATAATTGCTTAAATTGTATGTTTTTGTGTGTGTAAAATCTGAGCTTAATTATAATGTCCCTGTAAGCTTTGTTTATTTCAGTGATTTTCTTATTTTTTACAAAAAATGTATTTCCTAACTATACGTCCCTGCAACTTTTGTTTTTTTCAGTGAATTTCTATGTTTTTTAATGCTATTTCCAAACTATAATGTCCCTTTAGTTTTTTGGTATTTTAGTGAAAAAAAAACACACTCACGCAAACACTCACTCTTTAGCAGCAATTGTGCCAAGGTAGCTGTAGTTAGGGCTCAGTTTCTATAGGAAAAAGTTTTTTGTTTTCTTTACACCTTTGACAGCATTTATCCAGTTTGGCTGCTTAGGGAAAGTTTTGTGCTGATCTGTTGAACAGGGGCCAAATAAAAGGGGTTATCCCAAAATGTCTATTCTATATTTTAACTGCAATCTTGAAGTTTGTTTTCTACTACAGAAACAACATATAAGGACGCTGCTGCCCACCTAAACTTGGGAACTACCCAGAGTTTCCTGGTTTTGCATAATTTATACAGCAATCTAGGCCTGAAAGGGTTTTGTCTTGACATATATTAGTTGCTCCCTTGTGAATGGACAAAGCTATACTTCACTGATCAGCTGTAAATAGAGCAAGGCCTGTGTCAGGGGTTTCTTTAATTCATACAGGTTGGCTTGGATGATATTTTGCCAACCCAAAGCTGTAATACTGAGTCTGGAGCGCTAAAAGGTTTTTGTCATTTTTCAGCTTGACATGCGCAGCAGTTGATAATCCATTGTTTAAATACTTTGCGGTAAAAACGGCAAAGGGCTTTGTCACTCTCTAGCTTAGCGTGGTTTGCACTGTGCTAATCCTTAAAAACTTTGCTAGAGAAATAGACATTTGAGGGTGAGCAGATTCAGAGTGTCAATGGTGTTGTAGGGTGCTCCATATAAAGGAGCTGTAGTCCACCTAAACTTGGGAACTACCTAGAATACCCTAATTCATTTTTCTGCATTTTATGCATCACTCTAAGACTGAAAGTGTATTGTTTTGATATAGATATACATACACTGTGTTGTCATAAATTAAGTCATTTGAGATATAATAAGTGTTATTATGACGATTATGATTTCTCATGCTATACGTTTTATAATATGTAAGGGTATGAAGGACTGGGTTCTTTTGGACCCAGCGGTGCCAGGGCACAACACCTGAAACCTTCGTGGGTAACCTGCTCCGGCGTACAAGTCACAGAGACACGGGACACTTCCTTCGGCGTCAAAGATTCAAGGTTTATTTGCTGCAGGGAACACAGAAGTCACAGGAAGTACATCGAATGTAGTTCGGGGAGACTGCTTCAAATTGGTTCTGTGGATCGCTCCTTTTATACAGTTTTTACCCATAAGATAACATTGAACACAAAAGTTTACAACCCGGTTCCCACATTTAGCTCCCAGAGGGGTCGCTTTGGTCACTTTGAAACACACAAGGTCCGGAACATAAGTGCGGAAACATTTGACGGTTCCCAACTGTAAAAACCCATCTTCCCACCATTAACAAATTCCAATCAGCAGTAAAGTAGATCGAAATAGGAACGAAGACAGGTGCAGAGGAAGACGGAGACAGTGGGGAGATCGGAAAGGGTGTAAAAGGGGAGGTATCGAGAGACACGAGATACAGGCATCAAAGGGACGTGCCTAATGAGATGCACGGCTGAGACAATAAGTCCGTGCGGCAAGATGAGCCTCAAGCGGCGCCATCTGCCTTACAGCAGCAACCCCCCCGTCATAAAGACACTTACAAAGAACATGTGTCTTCCGCAAATATCTTGGGAGTCCCAGGGTCGCGAAGCGGACAGTGTCCGTTCGCTGACTACTTGAGGGCAAGAGACAAAATGGATGCCGTATCTAAGATGGAACCCGTGGGTACAGATGAAAAACCCACATAAAAAACGAACGGTTTAAGTTAGCACAGCGAAACTGCGCACACTTACTAAACTCGCCATTTGCGGTTCGTAGATACCAGACTCGACCATATTCGTGCGAGTCGAAAACACCACTTACAATTGTCACGGAACCTCAGACGCTCCTTTTGCCCTCATGTAGGCAAGCACTAGTCGGAATCATATTCGATATTCATCAGACCATCAAGATGTCGTTGTAGCATAGCTCTGTCCAATCGAGTCCCCTTGGTAACAGATGGTTGTCTCATACACGTTGTAGCACAGAGGCCACATAAGGCAGGACCACACTGCACACAAAGGCAACACGTGAACAGGAACACTACCACAACTCCGATGATCATCAGAATCTTCCAACCCCAAGTCGATATCAGGCCCCAAAACCATCCAAGTAGCGTCCAATCCCCTACATCCACGTGTATGGATTCGGAGATCTTATGCAACTTCGAAATGGCTTGATAGACAGTAGGAGCATTATCTGGAATGAAAATGCAGCAGCTCGAATGGACCACCTTACATACCCCACCGCGATCTGCTAAGACGACATCTAAAACCATACGGTTTTGTAACGTCATAAGTCTCTCCGCCTGAAGTTCTGTGGTGATATTACCAAGGGCACTGGCAGTAATATTAGCTGTCGATTCTACCACTCGAGTCAACTGTCTCAGGTTCCTACTATTAACCATAGGTCCCCAAAACGGGAGGAAACCCTTGAAAAAGTCTCCTGCCTCTTGACCGGCAGTGTCCTCTTCGCTAATTACGCCTCGTACAACTCTAGTCTTATGATAATCGGCATCTACAGTGAACGTCGGAGGCAACAGATTTGCAATAAAACATGAGCCCATGAAGTCTGCGGGCAACCATGTGTATGCACGATCATAACAGATAAAGTATGTACCCTTGGCAGCCAGAAACACAGGGGACGAGAACATTGGCAGAACGTAACTTTCAGTGCAAGCACTTGCTCCAGGTAGGGCTTGCGAACCACGACCCACAAGACAAAGATTACCAGTGTGGGGTACGACCCATATTGGAGGCGAGCTTTTAAGCTGCTTTTCACTAGTGAACATACTATATTCCCCTCTACTTAGGACCCTATAGGCTTGTACCTCCTCTTCAGGGATAAGAAAAGGATCATGGATCTCATCTTCCATATCCTCTATTGCCATCGATAGCAGCCTCTGATACGAGGTAGGACCAGAGTTGGGGGAACGTTGTTCTTGAATGGGGTGGAAACCCAATGTGCTTCGAAACATTGTTTGGAATGCTCGAGCTGACCCTTGGGAACTATACGGTAACACCAGATATGGAATTCCCTTACCCGCAGTATGTGGCATCAACCCACACACCCAACAATTAGTAGTGTTAACCACTAACTGATGCTGATGGAGGAGCTGAATAAAGGAATTGTTGCGGAATTCTACACGTCTAGCCTGCTCGTGTTCCGGTAACATGTGAAAGGAATGGGGAGAAGCAGTAGTGGTAAGATTAGGGTGAGGAGTAGGAGTAGGGGTAGCAGGTAAGAAGTAAGACATAGTGTAATACACCCCACCCGCCAATAATGCAGAAGCAGTCAAAAACAACACAAACAATTGAAATATGAAACATTTGGTACGACTGAGTTGCTGCAGCTTGAATCTGTATGCCTGAGCTCCTTCCAAATCATTCAGCTTTGAAAATGCCATTCCCTACGACCGTCCGCAACGTTTCTTGACGCACTTCGTTCTGTGCAGCAATAGTCAATCCCCAGGAGTTCCTAGGAACCGACGGCCTTTAACCTAGCGTCAAGACCTACTGTCCAGAAGGAAGTACGCGCGCGGCCCTACGGCCCTCAATACACAATATGTATATATATAAGCACAATGTCTCTCAGCTGTGGAAGTAAAAAGATACAAGGAAGAAGCTTGATATATGTACAAAAAAATTTCAATGATACGAATGTTCAAAACTGATCATGGGAAACGAGGATATTGCAGTTGTCAATTTCAGCAAAGCAAGAAAATTTTATTTGTCCTTAGTGTGAGATCGCAAAGAATATCGATGTTTCCCGGGACGTGTCTGCTCGTCGAACAAAGGATCCGTTGAAGAGACAGCGTCCTGCTGATCAGTTGGTTGATCTGGTCTTGAGTCTTTTGCTGACAAGTGTTCAACAGTGGCTCTCTGCTGCGCTGAGGGTTCTCCAACAAGCTGTGCGTCGCTAAAAGGTACAAACGCCGGCAATGTTTCTGTTTCTGTTGACGCAATGCCTTTCCTTACCCACGGGTCTGCCGGCAGAGGAATAGGGACTCGCTTACAATGGGTAGCATGTACCCAATTTTTCCGCCCCTCAAGACGAACGGCAGTCCTCGTGGCCAGGAGTACCTGGTAAGGTCCGGTAAATCGGGGGTCCAGATTGTTCTTGCGTGAAAAGTTGCGAGTAACCACCCAGTCCCCGGGCTGGAGCTGGTGGCCTGGACCCTCCGTCTGCGTCGGCAAGGCGTCGTAAACCTGTTGGTGAATTAACCTCAGTTTAGCAGTCAAGTCATGTAAGTAGTCAATCAACATCGGATACTCAAGATCAGAGGATATTCCTGGCCTAGGAACCCCCCACACATTCGCAGGACGGCCGAACACTATTTCATAGGGACTAAGCCCTATTCGGGAGTGTACAGTCGCCCTAGTTGACAGTAGTGCTAGAGGCAAAGCATCAGGCCACGAAAGTCCAGTCGTAGCCTGAATCTTCGCTAGTTTTAGTTTAAGGGTGCCATTGTACCCCTCAACCAATCCAGCTGACTGGGGATGATTGGCGCTATGGAATTTTTGATTAATTCCAAGGCCCTTACACACACTCTTCATCACACTTCCAACAAACTCACTTCCGTTATCTGACCACACGACTCTAGGCATTCCATACCGAGGAAAGTATTCCTTCAGTAGGATTTTCGCAGTAGACAAAGCAGTATTGTCTTTGAGGGGATAGGCCTCGATCCATCGGGAGAATGCGCAAACCACAACCAAAACGTATTTCAGGTTATTGCATCGCTCCATATGGATGAAGTCCAATTGGATCACCTCAAAGGGATACGAAGGAGGAGCAAAACTGCCAGGGGGGGTTGGGGTTCCTTTGCCAGGATTGTACATTATACACACCATACAATTCTTCACCAGACGTTCAGCACATTTCGTAATTCCATCATTCTTCCACACAGCAGCCAACAACTTGCAAATGCCTTTCGCGCTAATATGTGCTAACCCATGTGCCATTGTCACAACGGCCAGCACATACGCATCAGGCAACATCCATCTTTTCTGATCCGACAAATCAATCCAACAACCATTCGCATCCAACTTTCCCGTACTTTCTTTCCACTTCGTCTTTTCAGTCTCAGTGGCCTCATTCTGAATTGCTTTCACGCTCTCTATGGTATCTTCACACATACTTGATTCTGTAGGCCACCTAACCGAACTCGTCACATACATTCGAGTGCTAAGGTTCCGGGCAGTCTCCTTAGCAATCTCATCTGCAAACGCATTACCACGACCAACATCATCCGTCACTTTACGATGCGCACTACACTTAACAATCGCAACTTGTGCAGGCAAAGTCAATGCATCCAAAAGATCGTTCACAAGCTGGCCATGCTGTATTTTCGTGCCATGCGACGTCAAGAAACCACGCTCTCGCCACAATCGTCCAAAACTATGCGCTACACCGAAAGCGTACTGGCTATCGGTGTACACATTCACACGTTTACCTTTTGCTAACACACATGCTCTAGTGAGAGCAATCAGCTCTGCAGCTTGGGCAGAATTCTGATTCAATCTTGCAGTCTCAACAACAGTATTCAATGTTACAACAGCATAAGCAGTAGTCACATCGCCATTCGGCAACTTAAAACATGACCCATCCACATACAGAGTGCCATCCGGGTCTTCCAATGGGGTGTTTTTAAGGTCCACTCGACCTTTTGTTTCCTCTTCTGTCCGCAAGTAACAGTCATGTTCTGCTACTTCATCTGACTCTGCACTAATTGGTAACAAAGTTGCCGGATTTAGGACATTACAACGTTTTATTTGAATGTGGCTTGCCAAGAGCGTCAATTCGTACCCAGACAACCTCGCACTCGTCAAGTGCTGAGTTTTCGTTCGATTCAAAAGAGTATCGACTGCATGCGGAACCATCACCGTAAGCATATTATCCATGACCAATCCTGCTGATTGTCGGATGGAGACCGCAGCTGCCGCAGTTGCTCTCAAACAACTCGGCAATGCTCTAGCTACCGGGTCTAAGGTCGAGGAAAAATATGCACATGGACGTTGCTTACCACCAAAAGGTTGCGTTAAGACACTCAAAGCACAACCTTCCCTCTCGTGAACATATAACGTGAACGGCTTGCTGTAATCAGGGGTACCTAACACAGGAGCCGAACACAATGAATCACGTAATTCAGAAAAACTTTTCTGACATTCTTCCGTCCATGGTAAAGGAGTTGAAACATCCTTGCACGTAAGAGCCACCAATGGTTTCGCTAGCAATGAAAAATTAGGAATCCACTGCCTGCAGTACGACGTGATACCTAGAAAGGCACGCACATCTCTTTGGGTTTGTGGCACAGCCATTCGCGCAATCGCTGCAATCCTCTCTGGGGTCAATCTCCTTCCCTCCTTTGACAATAAGTGACCTAAATAGGTTACTTCTTGACAACAATATTGGAGTTTAGAAGATGACACCTTGTGATTCAACTCACAGAGATGTTGCAGCAACGACACTGTAGCAATTTTGCAAATGTCCTCAGTATCAGCAGCCACCAATAAGTCATCGACGTATTGGATTAAAGCCGCACCAACCGGCAACCTAAACGCATCCAGTTGGCCCTTCAAAGCTTGACTGTAAATCGATGGACTTTCACAGTAGCCCTGAGGAGCGCGTTTGAACCGGAAGCTACGTCCACCAAGAGAGAAACCGAAAAGGTCCCTGCTCTCTTCGGCAATCGGGATGCTGAAAAAGGCATTTTTCAAATCAATCACCGAGAACCATGAAGCAGTAGCTGGAATCAGAGTCAGTAGCGCCGTGATGTCAGGCACAACAGGGAATTGAGGAACCACAATTTTATTTACCTCCCGTAAATCGATAACAAAACGATAAACAGGCGGTTTGGTAGGATCAGTACGTTTAAGAATGGGCAGTACAGGGCTATTGCACACGTTTCCCCGAGTCTCCTCAATAACATCTTTCTCGATCAGATCATAGATGATCGCTAACAAAGCTCGTTCACCATCAAGGGAGATACGATATTGGGGAATACGCGGCAATCGCACATTCGATTTCAACTGAACAACATAAGGGGAAATATCAAGTAGGCCCACATCATTTGGACCCGTCGCCCACAAAGACGCAGGAAGAGAACTCAATTCCGGTGGAAGCTTATCGAGGGACAAATACATGGGAGAGACTACCCTCTCTCCTAACGTAAGCTTTACACCCGCAGGAGAACAATACAAAGTTGCATACAAACGTTTAAGCAAATCCAGACCCAAAAGATTTTCGCCACAACCAGTAGTCAAAATCAACGGAGCTTCGAGCTCACGAGGCCCAATTTTAAGGGGCAAAGGGCGCGAAACTGGATTGCTAACGGGGGCGCCAGAGAATCCAACGGAAACATTTGTTAAGCCAGACAAAGGTGCGCCAGGGAGTTTCGAATGCATGATAGAACTTTTCGCTGCACCAGTGTCCAACAGAAAAGGCTCAACGACGCCCGATGTAGCAACTGCGACGTAAGGCCCTCTCTGATCAACCGGAACTGATACCACTCCCTCTCCTTGTCTTTGGCTGTCCTAGTAATTACTGTCGTCAGTTCCCTGATCGACGTAATAATCGTCTACATTGTACTGCGCAGATCGTCCTTGCGATGATCCACGTTGATCGAAACAGTTATTAGAATTTGATGAATTGTCAGAACGATCATTCTGAGCACCACGACCTCTACCACGTGATGCGTGCTGTGAACCACCACGGCCTCCTTTGGATGAATTACCACTATTACGTTCGTTTAAAGCAGGACAATTAAATTTAATGTGTCCCTCCTGTCTACAATAAGCACATTGATTGTACCCTAACGAGGATCTTTGGAAAGAGGAATCATTACGCAACTGCGATCGATTCGATTGCGACTGTGATCTATTCTGCTGAGACGCATTCTGATTAGAACGTGGCGGATACGCTTGTTGTAACAACACTTTAGTTTTTAGCTCTTTCGTCTTTTTATCAGCACGGTCATTTTCTTCTTTCTCTCTATTCTCGTAATATTGTGCCGTAGCCAATATCTGAGCTGAGGTAGAAACGGCCCATGCACTTTCTGAATTCCTTAATTTATTGCTGAGATCGGGCAACAAGTTCGACACGAATTTATCCACAAACAACCTCTGTCCACCCTCAGTACCCATATCCTGTCCACTATGATCAATGAATGCTTCTTCGAACCTCGTAAAGAAGTCGGAAACACTCTCGTCTTTCTTTTGTTTGCAAGCGGACAGCTTGTCCCAATTCACCCTCATAGCTGGCATAAGCGTTTTCATTAATGTTATTATCCGCTGAGGAAGAGCAGTAATCAATTGTTCAGGCTTAGCACCACCGACTTGCAACCCATCTGACGCTACAATGGCTGCCCAATCCCCACCCAATTCAGTTGCGTGATCTTGGTGACGAATCTTAGCCCATACCGGTTGCGGTACGACGTTGCCAAACAACATGTCGATATCGGCAAGATTCATTACCGTAGCATCTACGAGCTGCGATAGTTCTTTGTAATACCCTGCAGGATTTTTGCGAGGGTCGGGCAAAGATTGCTTCACCTGTAACACTTCCGATCTTTTCCATGGGAGGTGTATCCATACTCTCTGGAAGAATGGCGGAACCGGGGGGTTTGCCCCAGGATTACCTGGCATCCAAACTGGCGGAACTTCACGCATAGGGTATTGGCCAGATTCGTCTACTTTTTCAATATCCTCGACAAACAGTGCATGTGGAATAGGAGCGGGACGAAGAGATAGCAACCGCTCAATAGCCCGTCGGACATTAGTATCGACTATCAGTCCAGTTGCGAACTGAAGCCGAAGTTCAGACAGGGCGGTCAGCACCTCGTCAGGCGCATTGGCCGCTATCTGATCATGTAGGAACTTGCACATTTCGTCAAACACATATCTCTGAGTTGGTATGTTGAATTGATTAAACGTTTCGAGGACAACACGGGGTGGATTTCTAAGAGGGTTTACCATCCAACCCATCGCCATATTATATAGCGCAACACGTTCTCTGTTTCCAGGAAGCTGACTACGTCTCTGAGGACCATCAGAACCAGCAGACCCAAAAACAGGTCCGAGCGACTAAAAGAAGTTTGTCGCAAGGGGAGAATTACGATTACGAGTAGAGGGAGAAGAGTAAGACACAGGACTAACAAGAGAAGGAGTAGAGACAGTAGCAACAACAGGGGTTAACAACACAGGAGCAGTAGCGGGAGCAGGAGTATGTGGAAGCGGAGGAGCAGTAGGAATAGAAACAGACAAAGGAGCAGGAACAGTCGGAAGAGCGGGTGCAGGTTGAGGAACTGGTGGAGGAACAATAGGTGGAAGAACAGGTACGGCAGGGACCACAGGAGCTGCGGTACCCTGTACGTATGGAGGTGGCGACTTCATAAGATAGGACATTAAAGGATCCTCAACTGCCTCTTCCTTCTTATCCGACTCCGTAGGCAAAGCGGGATAGCATTTATCTATGGTCATACGCTGTAGCCTCTCAAACACTTCCTTATCCTTATCCTCCTTATCACGCTGGAACTGCTCAGCTTTCTTCACTATGGTAGCAACATTATCTCGCTGACTACATTTATTCTGTCTGATTTCTTTCTGTCGGGCTTCTTTGCGCCACAACCGAAAGGCATCAAACATGGCCGGCCTTGATTTACGTTCGAACAATTTTATTTCTAAATTATCTAAGATCGACGCCTCGAAGCTACCGTGAGGTGGCCAACGAAGATCGCCGTCTTTCTTTGTATATTTAATCCAATAATCGTTAAAAGCAATCGGGCCTAGCCCATGTTTGCTATATAAGTCATAAGTAGGAGTTCCAACCGGAGGTATCGGACACGAGTCCTCCAGCAGGGAATCCGCACCACAAGGTCTAAAACAACTGAACAAAGTACTGCGACCAGGCATCTTGCACACTAGCCGAGTTTCACAAACTTCAAGGGTTACGGGATTTACCAAGTCCCAGCAAAGAACAAAACCCTCGGTTTTTGGCGGCTGCAGTCGTCAAACAATACAACAACAAAGTACGCTAGCAAAGTGTCACCGACAAAAACACTCACACAGCGTGAACAACAAAAACACTCGCTAAAGTGTCAACAACCAAGAACTCTGGGAGCGACCCACAAATACTTAACTCAAAGATCGATGGCGTCCTCAGGAAGGCCCGTCAATCGTCTCGCTATACCAAGGTCTACGCCAGGCGCCAAAACAGGTCTACAGTCAGGGCAGCAGTCCGTCGCAGCCGTCAGGAGGCGGGAATCTTCGCGGGAAAAGTCTTCGGGCCACTTATTTCGACAACAGGATCGATGAAGCGGGGTGCACCTTCCCTCGGAGATTTCACACGAAGTTCCTCACGATCGTCGGGCTTGGACCAGTACCACTGATGCATCCCCACGTTGGGCGCCAACTGAAGGACTGGGTTCTTTTGGACCCAGCGGTGCCAGGGCACAACACCTGAAACCTTCGTGGGTAACCTGCTCCGGCGTACAAGTCACAGAGACACGGGACACTTCCTTCGGCGTCAAAGATTCAAGGTTTATTTGCTGCAGGGAACACAGAAGTCACAGGAAGTACATCGAATGTAGTTCGGGGAGACTGCTTCAAATTGGTTCTGTGGATCGCTCCTTTTATACAGTTTTTACCCATAAGATAACATTGAACACAAAAGTTTACAACCCGGTTCCCACATTTAGCTCCCAGAGGGGTCGCTTTGGTCACTTTGAAACACACAAGGTCCGGAACATAAGTGCGGAAACATTTGACGGTTCCCAACTGTAAAAACCCATCTTCCCACCATTAACAAATTCCAATCAGCAGTAAAGTAGATCGAAATAGGAACGAAGACAGGTGCAGAGGAAGACAGAGACAGTGGGGAGATCGGAAAGGGTGTAAAAGGGGAGGTATCGAGAGACACGAGATACAGGCATCAAAGGGACGTGCCTAATGAGATGCACGGCTGAGACAATAAGTCCGTGCGGCAAGATGAGCCTCGAGCGGCGCCATCTGCCTTACAGCAGCAACCCCCCCCGTCATAAAGACACTTACAAAGAACATGTGTCTTCCGCAAATATCTTGGGAGTCCCAGGGTCGCGAAGCGGACAGTGTCCGTTCGCTGACTACTTGAGGGCAAGAGACAAAATGGATGCCGTATCTAAGATGGAACCCGTGGGTACAGATGAAAAACCCACATAACAAACGAACGGTTTAAGTTAGCACAGCGAAACTGCGCACACTTACTAAACTCGCCATTTGCGGTTCGTAGATACCAGACTCGACCATATTCGTGCGAGTCGAAAACACCACTTACAATTGTCACGGAACCTCAGGTATAACTAGTGCATGGTAGAGCCGTGAGTTATAAATAATATAGTGTGGTGAGTGATGCAACAAAACTTAATGTGGAGGTAAATTGAAGGTGGTGCGCAATTCGTAAATGTAAGTTATAACTGGTTGTGCACAAATTAGATGTTTACGTTATAATTATAACTTTTGAATTTCTAAAGTTTGTATAGTTTAAATTGCTTTTGCACAGAAATAATTGAAGTTTAACCTTTGTTTTTTTAATTAAATTTAAATGTTTTTCATTTTTAATAAAAAAGTGTTTTAGATCGTGTCGAGAGTCATTCATTTGAGTGTTGTTAAGTGGATTATGGTAGAGTATTGTGGAGGACAGTGCCATAGAGTGAAGTGTCAGAGAGTCTAGTGTTGTACAGTGGAATAGAGTGCAGTGACTTAGAGTGGGGAATGGTGTAGTGCAGTGGAGTACAGTGGAACAACATAGAGAGGATTGTTGTAGAATAGAATAGCGTAGAGTGTAGTGGCATCGAGTGCAGTGCAGTGGAGTGGAATAGAGTGAAATAGCATTGACTGTAGTGGCATACAGTGGAGAGGTGTACATTGGAGTGTCATACAGTGGAATAGTGTAGAGTGCTGTGATGTAAAGTGGAATAGTATAGTTTCATGGAGTGGAGTGCCGGAGAGTAGAGTGGTGTACACTGGAATAGTGCATAGTGAAGTAGCATACTCTAGAGTGGTGTAAAGTGGAGTGGCATACAGTGGAAGAGTCTATTGGCATAGAGTTCAGTGGCATACAATACTATGGTGTAAGGTGGCGTGGAGTGTTGTAAACTGGGAGTGGCATACTGTGTAATAGTGTACAGTGGAGTGTCATACATAGAGAAAGCTTAGAGGGGGTTGACGTTGAATTGAGTGGCCTACAGCAGAATAGCACAGAGTGAAATGAATGAAATGAAATGAAAACAAATTTATATAGCGCTACTAAGCCCAATGGGTGTCAAGGCGCCTAACCAAATGAAAACTAGCTATTACAAATATACTCTCACTGTGGGTAGGCCTTGATAAAGCACCAGGTTTTTAGCGCTTTTTTAAAAAGGGACAAAGAAGGTTGGGTCTTGATCTCCGGGGGAAGGGAATTCCACAGTCTAGGGGCCACAATGGAAAATGCTCTAGTTCCACAGCATACCTTTCTGGCACGAGGGACCACCAGCAGATTCATCTCCGATGATCTGAGGGATCTACTAGGCATGTAACGAGTCAGAAGGGCACCTAGGGGGTCCAATGGCTCATCTGCGAGAGCTCTATAGGCTAAACATAAGATCTTAAAAGAGATCCTCAGATGTATAGGGAGCCAATGCAGGCTCCTTCTGCCCATTGTTGCAGAGGATACATTAGGAAGCGCCAGAACAAATCGAGCAGCCGCATTCTGTACGACCTGAAGGCGTTGAATGAGTCTCTTGTTGGAGTCTGCATAAAGTGCGTTGCAGTAGTCCAACCTGGAACCCACTAATGCAACCACCGTCTGCTTGCGTGCTAAAGGAGAGAGGATTTTAATGACCCCCCAACAGGTGGCCACTGTTCGATTGACCTGTAGAGTCATGGACAGTGAGGTGTCAAAAATTAAGCCGAGATTTCTAGCTGACTGGGAAGGAGATGGACAAGTTCCCAAAGCTGACGGCCACCACTCACTAGACCAAACATCCTGGTCTTTGCCAAAGACCAGAATCTCAGTTTTATCGCCATTCAACTTTAGGGAGTTCTGGATCATCCAGACCGAGACTGTCTGCATGCAGATCCTAAAGTTGGTGGCGGAGGTGGAAACAGAGTGGGCCAGCGACACCATGATTTGGGTGTCATCGGCGTATGACACAACCTTCCTCCCCTGCGATTTTACTAACCTTGCAAGGGTGGCCACATAAATGTTAAATAGGGTCGGACTCAAGGCCGACCCTTGTGGCACCCCGTACTGCAAAGATTTAGCAGGGGAGAGGAACTCGCCAAGCATGACTCTCTGCTCTCTGAGATGTAAAAAAGAGTGCAGAAGGTTCAAGGCCGGACCCGCAATCCCTGCCTCCCTCAAGCGTGATGTTAGCGTAGAGGGAGACAGGGTGTCAAATGCTGCTGTGAAGTCCAGTAAGACCAACACCGTGGTTTGGCCTGAATCCACCTTCAGGCGGATATTGTTCACCACCATAGTCAGAGCTGACTCCGTACTATGGGCCTTTCTGAATCCATGCTGGGAGCTATCAAGGAACCCAGACGAATCCAGAAAGGTAGAGAGATGTAGATTCAGGTGAGATTCAAGCATTTTTGCGGGAGCGGGTAATAGTGAAATGGGTCTAAAATTCTTCAGCTGTTCCGGGTCCAGAGTGGGCTTCTTAAGAAGAGGCTTCACTATCGCCCTTTTCCAAGCTGAAGGAAAGATGCCTTGAGTTATGGCCCCGTTCATCACTTCCAGGAGAGGCGGAAGAAGTGTAAGCCTACAGTCCTTCAGGGTCTTCAGAGGACATGGGTCAAGAGGCGATGACGATTTAGTCCGATCCAACAAGAGCTCAAGCCCTTCAAGGGTAAGTCTACACCAGTGGCATACAGTGTAGTGGCATAGTATGGGCTGGCATACAGTGGAATAGCATAAGGTAGAGTGGAGTAGACTGTAATACTGTGGTGTGGTGTGGAGTGGTGTAGACTGTTGTGGGGTTGAATGTAGTAGTGTACAATGGAATGCCATGCAGTGAAATTGCATAGTCGATTGGCGTAGAATACAGTGGCATACATTGGAGTGGGGTACAGTGGAATGGCATTGAATTGAATAACATAGAGTGGAGTGGTGAAGAGTGAATTGTAATAGAGTAGCATAGCATAGACTGTAGTAGCATACATTGTAGTTGCATACACTGCAGTAGAGTACAGTGGAAGACTTACAATGGCGTGGTATGCAGTAGAGTGGAGTGACAAACAGCGGAATAGCCTAAAGTGCAGTAGCAGAGTGTAGCTGCGGACAATAGACTGGAGTGGGGTACCATGGAGTGGCATAGAGTGGCAACAAAAAAGAGGGTTCCTTTCTGTGTACATAGCTTCCTGTTGGTGACCCAGGGGTCTACACACTAATATAACCTTTTTAGTGTTAAGTGTGACACGGATGAGTATATCTGCACAAAACTGAAATGTCTTTTTGTCTCACAAAAATGTATTTTGATTATACTAAAAACATGTCAGTTCCTTTGTTACATAACATTTGTTAAAAACCATATCATTCAAAATTTCACTAATACATACAGTGTTAACTTTCGAACGTTTCCACTGAAATTAAAAACAATCAATTGAAAATAATATTCACATACAAAACGTTTATCAAAACATCATAACATTAAATATAACACAATAAAGGAAAGTCCTTTGTCGACGCGTTTTGGTGCCTTAGACAGTTCTAACACCTTCTTCAGGACAGACTTTTAGTTAAAAACCAAATTTCTTCAATCTAAAAACAAATACATACAATTAATATCATGTTATTGGGTGAGCACAAAATTCATTACAATAGTGCGCGTAGCTACCCCCGTGTCAAAGTATTAGCTAAGAGAGACTATCTTGCTTCCTAATATGTTGTCGCGGATCTTGTATATTTTTAAGATTCCACACACTTGAGGATTGAGTGTCACCGTATCCTCTGAACTTTATATATCTTTTCTTTCTCTAGAATTAGAGAAGTACATTTTGTCAATTATGTTTGCCAAGTTGAATTTAAAGACCACATGTCTTAGATATTTCCCGTATCACTTACTTTCAACTGGGAGAATAAGTATCAATAGTGTCTTATTCCAATGTTGTGACTTTAAATCAGCGCCGGGTCATTTGGAATTAGTGGCTAGGTTAAGTCTGAAAAAGAGCATTTGTGTTTATAGCTCTTAAGCTCATCTAGTTTTAGGGTGTCTTAGTTATTAATCATACACTAGTTTGCCACATACCTTAAAATCTGGTTGTTACTTGGTGACAGATTCTCTTCTCGTCTTGGGTGTATCTTTACTTCATGCCCTTGTAACAGGATGACTCTGTATTTCTTTTTGCCGGGTATCCTGAATTAGAATATTCATGTCGGTCTACCTTGTTGCCCCTATCGCTTTGTATACACAACTTTTTCAAATTATTAGCATTATTTTTTATAAATGACTAGGCAAGGCTTTAGACCCCTTTATTGAGTCTTCATTATTGTCATTTCCCCTTGCTTAGGCTTGCCTGGCACCCCATACGTTGTTAAACTGTATGGTTACCTCATGTAAAAGATCTATTTGACAACCGATTTGCATGTAATTGGGGTTACTCCTAATGCAAATATCAAGTTGCCCAGTTTTTGTTAGGTTCCTTTATAATCCCAGCGCATAACTCCTCTTCTTAAAATATAGGGGGGTGTCATGTGAACCAAATAGTTGGTTTGCATATTGCAACTAATCCCATGCACAATATTGGCTTGCAAATCAAAGTTCTCGTTTAGCTGCAGATCTCTAAGGCTAGCGGACCCCTCCCGAATTTTGCAACTCCTTACCTCGTAACCGTAATGACATGGCAGTTGACACGTCCTCTCTCCCGTCAGTAGAATGAGAGGAGGACGCGTGCTCGGTGAATTTATAGTCACAGCCCTTCAACTTAATTGATTAATTGGTAACACTAATTGTTTAAACATGTGCCGAAAGGTTATTTCTGTAGGCCATGTTTGTAGTTTTATGGGCATATTCTTATGTGGATGCTATAAGTCGAGCTGATTACATTAGTGCCTCTAAGTTGCAACAGATCTATGTATTTTATCTGCACTCCGTTGTTGTTTAGGGACTAACGGTGGATACATTTGGTTATAATTAACCGTTTGTTTTGTGTATACGTGTGCGAACCCCCTGCCTTCATTTCAATTAAGTAACTCTCAGCGCCATGTTTGTGGTTTGTTTACACTAACTGAACTACAAATTCGTAAGAAAGGTTGAAATAGGGGTCTCCCGGTACCGTACTTTGACAGAATAAGTTTAAATAACATTTACATGCTGTCAGTCTCTTTGTATAATGTCTCTGTTGCGGGCAAGCTATTTGCCTGGAATTTTATCGTCAAGGTTTAACCATTATATGACATCATACAAATGCAATTAACAATGGCACGAGTATCATTCCTATATATATACACATGTCGAACAAAGATCTCAATAGTGATTCAATGCATTTATATAATCATATTGGATGAAATTTGCATGCATTGGACATTGCTGTTCCTAACATTCATGTTGGGGTAATTTTTACAAAAGTCAGACCGTTTAAATAAATCACATCGTTTTTTGGACATCATACGTAAGAAGTTAACAGTAGCACAAGTACCATTCGTATGTATATCCATTTCGAACAATAATCTAAATGGTAGTTCACTGCATTTGTCTAATCACAATTGATGAAGTTTGCATACATTGGACATTGTTGTTCTTAACAATCGTATTAGAATAATTTCGACAAAGAAGAGAGACCGTTTACACTTTTTAAACGGGAAAGTGGTGTCCAAACCACCCCGTATATATTCTTACTCTCACTTATATGCAGCTACTTTCTGTTGTTATTTATTCATTCCTAGGTGAATCGCCTTGTTCACCCACTTGTTTATTGGCAAGATCTAGTCGACATAATTCATTACTCAGTTGCCGAGAATGATTTGTTGTTATCCCTTACGACAGTAACTTTATAGTGTATTAAGTTTTTTTTGATACATAGATTTTCATTTACAGCATTTTTCCTAATTTGAAAGGGTATTTAGTGAATTAAAGAGGAGATATTTTACCTAATTAATCTCTCCCACTTTTCTCTGCAATTCAAACCTGTATAGTATGTTTTAAATTTTGACATAAAGAATTGTTCTCTTTGTTTGCGTTTTTTATTTATGTCGCCTCCACGGACTGATATTTTGATTTTCTCAAGAATGAACCATTTGATGTCATTGAGGTCATGTTTTTCCGCAATCCAATGCTCCACTAGAGGTGCTTTCTTTTTTAGGTTTTTTATTGCGGAGCTGTGTTCCGTTAAGCGGTGGCGCATTTCTCGCCCTGTTTCACCTACATAACACTTCTTGCAGGGACAGATCAAGAGGTATACAACATCGGAGGTTCGACAGTTGACATGATCGTTCATCCAGTGAGAAATGCCATTTATCTCCAACTTATCAGTTTTTACAATATTTTTGCAATGTGAGCAAGATCCACAGGGTAAATTTCCTCTAATAGGATTGTTGTTGGTTATGTTTCTTAAACCTGATGGTTTGGGTTCCCTGAAGGTTTGTACTAAATGGTTCCGAATAGTTTTATTCCTTATGTATGCATAAACTGGTTTTGATACAGGTGTCGCCCCTGTTTTGTTCAATAAGGACCAGTTTTTATTAATAAGGTTTTTGACCTTATTACTGAAACCATTGCAGTCAGAAACCATCACAATTTCATTTTGTGATTTTTTGGTACTCTCGTTGGTTTCAAAGAGGCTATCTCTGTTATAATATTTAGCACGTTTATATGCTTCCTTTATTAATCGCTTAGGGTAACCTCTTTGAGACAACTTTGTTTTAAGAGTTTCCGCATGTTTCTCGAAATTATGTCTGTCGCTACAATTGCGTCTAATTCGCAAAAACTAGCTAAAAGGTATTTCGGATGATAACTAGTATGGTGGAGGAGGGTGTTTCTGTCTGTAGGCTTGACAAACAGTTCCACATTAAGAACACCTTCCTTTTCTCTAATCTTTATGTCTAGGAAGTCTATGACCTGTTGGCTTTTAGTCAATGTGAATCTAAGATTTTGATCCCCGCAGTTAAGCCACTCCAAAAAACTGTTGAGGTCCTCTTCACTGCCCTCCCATATAAAGAAAATACCGTCTATGAATCTAGACCAATTTTTGACATTTTCAAAGAAGGGACTCATTTCATTGTAGATGTGGCGCTGTTCGAATTTACCAACATATAGGCATGCCAGGCTGGGAGCATAGAGTGGAACAGCATACAGTGGAGTGGTGTTAGGTGAAGTGGCATAAAGTGGAGTGTGTTAGAGTGGAGTGGCATACAGTGGAAAAGCATACAGTGGATTGAGGTAGAGTGGAGTGGTGCAGAGTGGAGTTGTGTAGTAAGGAATAGTGTACCGGAGAGTTTTGTAGAATTGAATGGCGTAGAATGGAGTGGTGTAAATTGGAGTGAGGTACAGTGTAGTATTGTAGAGTGGAGTTGCAAACTGTAGAGTGGAGTGTTGTAGAATAGTGTCATAGAGTAGAATAGCATAGAGTGTAGTATCGTAGAGTGGAGTTACATACAGTGGAATAGCGTAGAGTGGAGTAGCATACAGTGGATGGTCGTATATTGGAGTGGCATACAGTGGAGTAGTGTAGCGTCGACTAGAATAGCATAGAGTGGAGTGTTGTATAGTGGAGTGGCATACATTGGAGTAGCATAGAGTGGGATATTGTACACTGTAATATCATACAGTGGAGTGTCAGAGTGGAATGGTATATACAGAAGTGGTGTACAGTGGAGTGGCGTACAGCGGAGAGGCGTACTGTGGAATAGCGTAGAGTGCAGTGGTGTACACTGGAGAGGCATAGAGTTGAGTGCAATGGAGTGGATTTGAGTAGAGTGTAGTGTCATAGAGTGTAATAGAATATAGTGGAGTGGCGTTCAGTGCATTGGCATTCACTGCAGGATAGTAGAATGGAGTGGCATAAGGTGTAATAGCGTACAGTGGAGTTATTTTCAGAGTGTAGTGGTGTACAGTGGATTAACGTAGAGTGGTGTGGTGTATAGTGTAGTGAGGTATGGTGGAGTGGCATAGAGTGTAATAGCACAGAGTGGAGTGTCAAAAGGTGGAGTCTGGTACTTTAAAAAGACATAGCATGATAGTATGTGAATGAATATAGATGTAATGTGCCAGGAATTTTGATTACTAAGTGAAAATGCAAATTTGTGGTAGTAGTTGTAAATAGTGTATGTAATGTTCAAATTACAAGTGTTAAAATACTTAGTAATATATTTTGCTGCGGTATACCACAGTAGCTTTACAGTATACCATGGAACATGCCAAAAAGAAGGCAGTATCAGATTGGCTAATGGCTGTCTTTACAAAACGGAAAAGGCAGCCATGTTGTTTTCAGCAAACTTTCGCTGCGTTCTGGGTAATGTCCTCAAATCTAGGTATGTATTAAGTTTTATATTCCCTACCTGTTACCACTTTATAAAAGTGATTATATTTAGAGAAACTAATTCATAATGTTCTACAATTTTTTTCTAGCAGGTTAGGGAGAACTGTGCTTTTTTTGTACATTTTTTCAGTAGAATGTTTATTTTTAATTATTATTACGATACTCTGTAGAATGTATTGTGAAGATTTAAATATGTTAAAAATTGGAAATACATTGTAGTACACTATATTTGCAAATATAGTGTAGTATACTGCTTACATTTATTTCTAAACCTACATAAAAACTTTTAAATATTTTCCCAACCAATTACTCATTTAATAAAGTAGTAATAGGTAGGTGAAAAAAATCAAATCAAACACTTACCAATATCTTAAGAGCTAAATGTAGAACACAGTCAAAGAGTACATCAATACAACATGGCTGACTTTAACTTTTGTAAAGGTAGTCAATAGCCATTCACTTAATACCTTGTCATCACTATCTACTGTGGCACTTCCTCTAAATCCCATGAAATTTAAAGTACCACAATAACAGATATCACTAAGTTAAACTGCCTTATAACTTAAAACATAGCTGTAGTATTCAAAAGGATCCCTTGTGCACAAAAATGTATTCCTGCTAAATGTCATGAAAATCCGACTGGGTATTTGCCTGTGACGCTTGAGTACAAAGTCTATAGAATGAAATGCATTGGTGCCCAAACTCGTTTGGGACCACCCTTTCATCTTTATTCCCCCTTGACCAATCGTTGCCACTTTCCATACTCCTTCAATGTAGAAAAAGCAATAGATCTGGAAAGTTTAATTGAGATTTGTCAAATGAGTGCAAAGTTATTAATGGTGAAAAAAAAAAAATATATATATATACAAGCCGCGGAGGATGCACCGCCTGCAAGAGAATGCGGGTCTGCGAGGCTGTGGACTGGTTCAGCCTGCCAGCAAGAAAGAGCGAAAATTGAGCCAGGAACACTGCCCTGAAGCCCACTGGAGGGCTCGGAACATTACATTTTCATTGGGAAGAAAAATATTTTGACAAAAATCACGGACCCTACCGGAAGGGCTGATTACGGACTTCAAATCCCGGCATGCCACTCACTGGAGAGTGAATGCCCCTGAGGGACAATAAAGTGAGGTCCGAGCTCCGGGTTTTGCCAAATCTTCCCCCTCCCATGATTAAGGTGCAGGCAGCACCGAAACGCGTCGGGATTTCACACCAGTTGGGACGGTTTTCCGTGGCTCTGCAAATAAAGGATTTGTCAATCATCTTTCCTGGAGTGGCGTCCTTGTGATCTGGGGCATCTGGAATAATATTAATATATATATATATATATATATATATATATATATATATATATATATATATATATATATATATATATATATATATATATATATATATATATATATATATATTTATTTTACATACATACCCTGGTTAAGGTGGGTCAAAGCGAGTTTTGCCAAAATGGGTGTCAAAGAATATTATACAAACCCTGACACCTTAACAAAATGTATCATCTGCCACTATTAAGTCACTCTTCTACCAAATTCATGAGCGGCCAGTCCCTATATGTAATTTGACTTGTCACGCAGAGCTTTTCTCCCAGCCACAAAGAGAACCTGCCCTCTATCTGCAAATCGATTTGAATGAAAGGCGGACATTTTAGTTGACTAGGCTGCGTCTAAAAGCTATACATTTCGTAGTTGCTTTCCCTATTCAAGGCCAATGGTCAGCATCACTCCCTGTCTCTCCTTGTGACAGTTGCTCATGCCAAAGCCCTACGCACTTTATTTCATTTTGTAGATTTTATACCCCCCACTATTAAGTCACTCTTCTACCAAATTCATGAGCGGCCAGGCCCTATATGTAATTTGACTGGTCACTCAGAGCTTTTCTCCCAGCCACAAAGAGAACCCGCCCTCTATCTGCAAATCGATTTGAATGAAAGGCGGACATTTTTGTTGACTAGGCTGCGTCTAAAAGCTATACATTTCGTAGTTGCTTTCCCTATTCAAGGCCACTGGTCAGCATCACTCCCTGTCTCTCCTTGTGACAGTTGCTCATGCCAAAGCCCTACGCACTTTATTTCATTTTGTAGATTTTATACCCCCCATTATTAAGTCACTCTTCTACCAAATTCATGAGCGGCCAGGCCCTATATGTAATTTGACTGGTCACTCAGAGCTTTTCTCCCAGCCACAAAGAGAACCGGCCCTCTCTCTGCAAAACGATTTGAATGAAAGGCGGACATGTTTGTTGACTAGGCTGCGTCTAAAAGCTATACATTTCGTAGTTGCTTTCCCTATTCAAGGCCAATGGTCAGCATCACTTCCTGTCTCTCCTTGTGACAGTTGCTCATGCCAAAGCCCTACGCACTTTATTTCATTTTGTAGATTTTATACCCCCCCAGAGGAAGCTGTTCATTCTCCCATTATTACTTGCAGCAGGGATTAGAAATTATAAACTGGCAATGAAATGAAGTATTCTTGACTTGACTATTTATATATTTATTTCAAAAAAATAAAAACAAGCCCTAAAGTAACTAACTCGCACCCTCACCATGCACTGCTAATGACCCCACTTATTACATCAGTCATAACATAATCTATGACATATTTGATAGCATCTCTGCAACATTTGCTGTAAAATTATTGATGAGGAAACATGTGGGGATGTGAGCTATAGTTACCTTAGGGTACCAGTTAGAGTTACTTGAAATAACTCTAGCTATAATTGCTGAACTTCTATGGTTTTGTGTTTGTAAGATCTGAACCTATAACTCTAATGTGCCTTTAACCTTTGGTTTTCTAGTGACTTTCTAAGTTTTTTTAAACATTTTATTTCCTACCTATAACCTTTGCCACCCTCTACAACCTTTGTTTTTTCCGTGAGTATATACATATGTATGTTTTGGATGAGCGTACAAAAACATAGTTGCCAATATAAAAGAAAACATCATATGGTCATTCTTTAGGTCGGGTGTAACTTTTCAATTTTCCTTTTCTTTGAAGTTCGATGTTTTCAGCCCAGTTAAGACTGAAATGTGGAAATAACAATTTTGCTGGATTACACCATCCATGTGATTAATATGGCATCAGTGAATATAACAGATAGCTTAATTATACTTGGAGCCTAAGATTCATGGCCTAATTCTAATAGCTGACAGCCCTGGGGAGGGTTCAAAAGTGTGAATTGTATAGATATGTCTGTGTAATTAATTAGTTGCTAAGTTTCTGGGTATTACTAACTATACCAGTGCTCACTGGAAAAAGATTTGTAGTCATGTGATTAATTGAGCTGTGAAGTATTTTCAGCATTGCTTTTAAAATAGAAGTCAGCACATGCATTTACAATTCTTCTGTCCCATCAAGGCTTCTGCATACAATATATCGAAGATATTTCTCACAACATAAGCCTCCCCATAAACTTGAGGGTTACATAAATTGTTAATTTCTAATATCTCGATTTTAAGTATATCACTTTATATGGAGTTGTTAACAAAGTGAAAACAATAAAACATGTCCCAATGTTAGGCGATGAGGAGTGGAATGGCCTTGTGTGAACCTTTGACTAGTCTGCATGAAATGTATGCCAAACCTTTAGCTTTGTAAATTGTGATCACTCTACAGAAGAACCCCTGCCAAACCAGTCATTAAGAGGTTGTTCTGCAAGCACAACCGTTTTAATGAGGTTTTAGCCCTCTAACCCACCTCCAGAACATCTGTCCCATCATTAATCAGGGGCGCAACGTCCATAAGGGTGGGTAGGATAGCGACCTCCCTGTGCCATTCCTATGTTGTAATAAATTATCGGAAAATACCATTAAAAAATGTTGTTGTCTTTTTTATTCGGTGCTTCTGTTACAAAATGCTGTTTTGCTTGATTGTGAAATATCCGTGCACTATTCCTGTCCCAAGAGAACTGGAACAGTGTTGTTAAGTGGTGACTTAATCTGCTTTCAGGAAGGATCAGTTGACCTTCTGGACATTCCCTGCAAACCCCATGTAAAGATGCTCCTTGAAATGACTTAAAATACGTTTAAAGAACCTTTTAGAAAACTTAGAGTTAATCCAAGGAAGCATGCTATGGAGAGAAGGAGAGCTGTTCTGTGCCAATATCAATGTTGTGAAATACTGATTTTCTTTTCAGTGCATGGTCTGTAGTTTGTGGGACAGTTTCAATGTGGATGTAGTGATCCTTTTCCATTTCGATGCAGGAAAGTTCCTTCTTGATAGTTTGCTTTGATAAAACCAGGTACCCTGGTAAGCCGCATCCATGCATCAGCACACTTCATCAGAGGTAGAATTGGATCACACTGGCCCACTGCTGCCCATCACATCACATTTAATACCAAGGTGGCTGACTCAGGAGCACTGGGCTCAGGGTTCGATCCCTGGTGCTGGCGACAGCTCAGCCCAGCACCATGTGACTCTGGGTGATAGCTCGCTTAATCTCCCCAACAGCTTCCAGCACCTTGAGACCCTTATGGTTGATTAGTTTGTGCTTTACAAATAAAGTGTTATCTACAAGTCAGTCAACTGTGGCACCATAGGTGCATCCTATGATCTTTGAAGGTACAGGTTGGGGTAGCTTATTCATGTTCAAAGTGGCTGAGTTGCTTGCCATGAAACTGAAGAACAAATGTAATGTTGTGGTTGCGGAGTCTCCCACTCAAAGCATCTTGATTGTGGGGACGTTCTGGTGGGACGATATTGACCATTTAATGTCTACTGCTCTATCTATAAGGCAATCAACTGTGGCACTTAGCTGCAACTGATGACCAAAACTATTATATCCTTTAGAGACTGCATAGTTAGATATAGGGAACTAAAAGAATGACAAAAGAATCATCTGCCAGATACCATGAAATATCATCCCAATCCAGATCCTGTGGGTTCCAGCCCTTATCACCTTGTGCAAGGAGTGAGAAACTCACATCTTTAAGTAGCAACTTGGCTGTGAGAATCATTCTGTTCCTTGAAGAGCTCCCTCTTCTTCCATCTACTCTCCAACGTCTCGGGCACTTAGGATTACAGCTAAGGCACCTTCGGCCCAACTTCTCTAATAAGCTGTGTCTTGGGTTTCGTCCAACCTACTTTAATATCCCACTTTCCCAGCCACCTTAATACTATCATCTGTTTATTTAAACTCTTTCTCCGTCTCCTTAAAATCCACTGTGTACTCCACACTCATCTACAGTGAGTCAATGCTCTTGTATTTATATTCCCACTGTTTTAGTCACACACACACATGCTTGCAGAGAATCGTGTTACAATTTAGGCCCAGCTATCTGACCTACAGAATTAACCAGGATTGCATAATGAATCATTTGCTCCCTTTAGGAAGCTTGTCAAAGCAGCAACGTTTTCATCTGAGAAATTGAGAGTATGTGTGTAACAGATAGTCAAATAGAAATTGAATTAAAATATGAAACACTCAGTCGTTCAAATCAAATTGGTAAATCACAAAATAAATATGTCAAGTTCCATGACGGTGGAAAATTGGTAACAATGCACTGAAAATCAGTGTTCTGAAAGCACGAAAAAGTCATTTCTAGAAATAGGGCAAGCTATTCAATTTTGATCCAGAGTTTGATTTTCATTCAGCTTGAATTCCGGATAATCTGGTTAAACCATAGCGTCTCATCCTTTGACGCAGTGTCGAGTTTGAAGGTGCAGGTTTGGGGTAGCTTATATGGCCGAGATACCCGCCACCCCCTCTCAACACACTCCCCAAAAAGGAGGGAAACCGGAAACAGTTCTTAAAGTTTTTTGGATGTGGGATGGAGTGACCATCCCCGGCCGTATTTATTAAAACAAAAAATTAAACATTAAACGTTTTCATGTTATGTACAATTTCATTATCACATTACGATGTTTGGCTAACCTTAACATAATCTCTAATACAGAGGTTCTCCTAGCCGAACTAGCATCCTGCAAAAACATTCTCTAATAACACTGAAATTGTACATCCTAACGTTTAAGGGCCAACGGCAAGGTCATAACCGGTGTCAAGATCCCTAACCAGACTTACCCCTCCCACGTGGGAGGGGCGACAGCACAGAGGCTTACCTCAAGTGCAACTACGAACAATTTCCCTTGACTTGACGGGGGCACTTAAGACTCGACGCCATTTAAAGGTCGTTCGAACACTTGTGTGTGGTATCTAGAAGGTATCGTTGACCTCTCCCCACCCCACACAACTTACCGCATCTGCCGTCGCAGATGACACTGGCCCCGGGAAATTCCCCAGGAGGGGGCTGTAACCCCTCCTACAAAGGAAGGGGCCTTGACCGCCTTTCCTTTACTTCCGGCGACCCGCCCTTAGACGGGACCGCCTCCCCACTGAGGGGCCAATGGCCACCTCTCCCGAGCGCTCCCATCCGTGTTGGGTGACGCCTACTCATAGGGATCTACCAATTAGTGCTCACCGATCATGACCTTACCGCCTACCAAAAAATAAATACGACAATTCTTAAACCTATAAAACATTGGTCGCTACGACCGAAAGAACATGCTAGAAATGCAACACTACATCAAATCATTTTAATCGTAACAACCTAGACGATATTCACCATACTTTATTATGATTAACCACAAACTGATACTGTCACAGCCTGTAAACGACATGGAAAAAACAAACTTATCAATTCACTTTATTGCACAACAACTTGCTGTCCTCAGGGGCTGGTGGGTGGGTCAAAATTGGCTCTTCGTTCTGTCCCGAGCTCACGTGTAGCGAGGAGGTGCAGCTTCGGAGCACAAGAACAAGAGGACGTCTTCTGGTCTTGCGCCTTCTTTTATCCGTCTTCAGGGCGGGCGAAAACCCGCCCCTGCCCGCCCCGAGGGCGTGGCTGGCTGCGTCGGTGTCTAGGCCAGCCCACTCTAGGGCGGGAAAAAGCGCGCCCCGGCTACGCCGCTTCGGGCATACCAGCCGAGACGCGCCTCCCGCCCAAAAATGGCTTCCCGGGGGGATCGAGGCACTCAGCCATACGTTCGGGGGGACCGAGTGGTCGCCCCTTTCCATATGGCCGAGATACCCGCCACCCCCTCTCAACACACTCCCCAAAAAGGAGGGAAACCGGAAACAGTTCTTAAAGTTTTTTGGATGTGGGATGGAGTGACCATCCCCGGCCGTATTTATTAAAACAAAAAATTAAACATTAAACGTTTTCATGTTATGTACAATTTCATTATCACATTACGATGTTTGGCTAACCTTAACATAATCTCTAATACAGAGGTTCTCCTAGCCGAACTAGCATCCTGCAAAAACATTCTCTAATAACACTGAAATTGTACATCCTAACGTTTAAGGGCCAACGGCAAGGTCATAACCGGTGTCAAGATCCCTAACCAGACTTACCCCTCCCACGTGGGAGGGGCGACAGCACAGAGGCTTACCTCAAGTGCAACTACGAACAATTTCCCTTGACTTGACGGGGGCACTTAAGACTCGACGCCATTTAAAGGTCGTTCGAACACTTGTGTGTGGTATCTAGAAGGTATCGTTGACCTCTCCCCACCCCACACAACTTACCGCATCTGCCGTCGCAGATGACACTGGCCCCGGGAAATTCCCCAGGAGGGGGCTGTAACCCCTCCTACAAAGGAAGGGGCCTTGACCGCCTTTCCTTTACTTCCGGCGACCCGCCCTTAGACGGGACCGCCTCCCCACTGAGGGGCCAATGGCCACCTCTCCCGAGCGCTCCCATCCGTGTTGGGTGACGCCTACTCATAGGGATCTACCAATTAGTGCTCACCGATCATGACCTTACCGCCACAGGTCCGGATAGTTGACCGGCTATCCGGACCCCCCACAAAAACTCCTACCTAAAGGTCATGGTTCAAAGATTTTAACCAGGCTAGGAAGTCTCCTATGAGTAACTCATTCCCCGCCCTCGACAAATGCACACCATCCCCCAGATACATACTGTCATCATTAATACAATTATGCGAGATCGAATGCAGTGTCTTGGAACGGAACAACCTACTCACTTTATTATTCAATTTTTTAACGGAATGATTCAAAGCAGGGATCGATATAGCCCCCCGCCACACTTTACGTGGGATCATATGAGACCACGCAATTAGGCACCCCGGAACTCTCCTCGCTAACCAACTTACCGTGGAAAGCATAGCCTCCAGGAGAAGTCGTCTACCGGTGGTGACCAAATCATTGCCCCCCAAATGCACTATGACTATGGACGGCGGTGACCTTATCCGCTCTAACAAGCCCTCAAAAAATTCCTGAAACTGGTCAATACAGAGACCGCCCCTTCCGTAGAAGGACACTCTGTACCCGTATTCCCCAGGTACGTGAATCATGTCACCTGCTTTGAATACGTCTGCGGCCCGTCTCACGTATGAGTGGCCCACGACCCACACCTCCTTCCTCACAGCCGGTGACGTGCGACCGCTGGCCCGGTGTTGGGTTGACTGCTCAGTCTGCCCTGCCGCGTAGGCTTGCGCAACTGAAAACAAACAAAAGACAAGAGGCGTGAGTACATGATTACAGCTTCACAACATGTGCAATCGCACGTACCTCTTATAACAATTGGAGGACCAGCGCCCCACACGTTTCACTTGTTCTACATTAAGACCCCTGGCTGTAGCTTCAGTGGCAGCCCCTATACGAAAGGAGTGGGTCCCAAATTCGCCCGGGTCCAAACCCGCTGCGGCAATGGCCATTGCAAGCACCCGTTGAAACTGAAACCTCGTCAGCGGGGTGGCGTCTGCATGCCTCAACAATGTCCCCCCCCATGATGCCACCCTTCGTGCTAGGTAATCTTCTAAGCACTGTACCGGACACATGGATGACCCGGGGATCCTGCGAATGATCGTGCAGTCCCCCTTCCCATCTTGGTCGGTCTTGGACCTGAGAAAGGAGACAACCATCGCATCGCCCCTGATCTGAACATGTTCCCTGCACAAGCCCCCCGTCACATCCTGTTTGTTCCTTGCAACCAGCTCACTAACTCTCATAGCCCCGTGAAACGCCAGCGTAAATGCAGTCCGGAACAAACAAGTCTCAAAAGGGGACGAGCACGTGTTCGGGAGTGTGGCCAGTAACTGGGACAACCTGTCTAGACCTATCGGTCGTCTCACGTCTACTCTGCGACCCTCTAGGCGTTGCCACCCACGCAGCGCTTTCTGTACTGTGAAAGACGCTGTTGGGTCCCGGATGCCATGGGCCCTGGCAACAAAGGAAATGGCGGCACGATGCCTTTGGGCCGTAGCCACCGATTTCCCAGCCCTGTGCAAAGACATAAGAAAGAGCACTACCCACTCTTCCTGACCCCAAAGACCCCCTCTCTCTGCCCCCAAAAAGGCTAAATAGGCCTGGAACGCCCCTTCATATGCCTTCCTTGTCCTGGGTGCTAGACTCTCTCCCACGAGGTGACGAAGTTCGGGGCACCGAGAGACCAGAGAGCTTCGGGGAAGGGTGCCGGCTCCGGGTCCGCTGAGGGAAGGAAACCCGAGAAAGCCTGCATGTGAAAACGAGACAATGCGTCAGCAGCCTGATTCATCACCCCTGGGACATGTTTTGCTCTGAATACCACGTTCAGTTGCATACAAAGTAGGACGATTTCTTTAAGCAGCCTCAAAATCAATTTACAATGGGCTGACTGACTATTGATGCATTCTACCACGGTCATATTGTCGGACCAAAAAATGACAGAATGATCTCTGAAACCTTCTGGCCAGGTTCTCAGGGCCACGAGAATGGGAAATAATTCAAGGAAAGCAATATTACTTGTTAGCCCCTTCTCGTGCCACCATAAGGGCCATCTTTGAGCAGACCAGTTCGTGCCGAAGATGGCGCCAAAACCTATGCTTCCTGCTGAATCCGTCCATAGCCCAAGCTCTTCCGAGGACACGGCTGGCTTGTTCCAGACGACTCGGCCATTGAAGTCCGCCAAGAATGCTAACCATATCCGCATGTCCTGGCGGACCTCAGCCGATAACCTCGTTCGATGATGACCCTCCTTCAGGCCAACCATCGCTTGGGCAATGGAGCGGGAAAAGGGGCGAGCCATCGGGATTACTCTCAGGGCAAAGTTTAACTTCCCCACTAATTGTTGCAACTGATGCAGTGTAACCTTAGGTGTATTCAAACATCCTTGGAGGGCTGTCCTGAATTTAAACACTTTGCTAGCTGGTAAACGGAAACACCCCTCCACTGAGTCCAACTCGATCCCCAAAAACTCGAGGCAAGTCGTGGGACCCATAGTTTTACCCGGTGCCAACGGCACGCCAAATTGACCCATCAACACACAGAATTCATCTAAGGCCTGGGCACATTCGGGATTTTGGGTGGGACCAAGGAACAGAAAATCGTCAAGGTAGTGCATTACATTTCGAAAACCCGTTTTCTTAGTGAACACCCATTGCAGGAAAGTACTGAATTGCTCAAAATAGGCACATGATATAGAGCATCCCATTGGCATACACCTATCCATGTAAAATGATCCCTGGAACCCGAATCCCAAAAGACGCTGATCGTCTGGGTGTACCGGGAGCAACCGGAACGCTGACTCGATATCCGATTTCGCCATCAACGTCCCGGGCCCCAGGCGATTCAAGATGGCTACTGCCTCATCAAAAGATGCGTATCGCACCGAACAAACTTCTGGATCAATTGCGTCGTTCACTGAAAGACCATGTGGAGCAGACAGATTATGAATCAATCGAAACTCACCTGGGTCCTTCTTGGGGACCACCCCTAACGGAGAACAAACAAAATCCGGTACCGGGGGTACACTAAACGGGCCGGCGACCCGTCCCCGGCTAACCTCTTTCTGAATTTTCTCTTGCACTACAGATGTATGTTGTAGAACGGAAAGTTGATTTTTGCACACCCCTACACCCTGAAAGTCCCCTACCGGGATGCGGAAACCATGTGTAAAACCGTTCCGCAGCATCCCGGCAGAAGTCCGATCCGGGTATTCGCTGAGCCAGGGAATCATTGCCAAGGTATCAATCGGAGTTGGTAAAGGCGCCCCTCGGCCTAGCTTAGACCTGTTTGGCGCCTCCCTTACCCCCATTCTCACTCGTTCTGGCTCTGCACGCTGACTCAGGATGGGATGACCCACACGTACTACATTCGTGTCTAAATTTACATGATCCCGGAGGCCTGGTACATTTCCCTCTGTTGAAGTTATAACAGAAACCCTTTCTCCCTGTATTGCCTGCGGGCCTCGACTGATCATCGGTGCTCGAACTTGGTCGAAAGGGTGACCCCACATTTTGGCGGGAGTAATCAACAACATTGCTCCCAACCAATGGCATTCTTAACATTCCCGATTCTTTCATTTTATCCCATGTTAAAGAGTCGTAACAATCCCAAGTCAAGCTCTTGTTATGTTCTTTTTCTTTCCTGAACAGATTATCATAACAAAACCAATGGTTACCTTGATACGCTGTCGAGTAACTCATAATCCTTGATTGGTAAACGGGAAACTCAGGAAGCAACTCGGGCCTACGTTCCCCCAAAATCGATGTAAAAATACCCCACGCATTGCCCCAGTTACCAATATTCTCATTTACCTTAAAAGCGGCCATTTTTGCGCGCCAAACACTCGGATGCATTAGGTCCTTCTGACTTTTTACATGCTCCACATCATAATGATCAACAAGCAAGGAAAAAATATTCACGTATTCCCCTGCCCAGATCTTTTCCTTTATCGCTAAGGGGACATGTTGTCCCAATCTCTCTCTACGAGAAGGTGCTGACTCGTCCCGTGCAATCGGCAATGGCCGCTTACCTGAACCGGACGCAGCTTCTGCCGCTTGCGGCTTGTCTATCCCTGCCAACGGTGCAGCCACTCTAGCTGCCTCTTTCTTTTCACGAAGCCCTTTTATCAGCGCCTGTGCCTCGGCAGCCGTGGCGCCATCACTGCTATCCCCCAACCATGCTGCTAGCTGTGCTGCCAGCTCGGAGGGCATGTCTTCCTTGGGTGTCGGGGTGACGACAACGGGGATTGGATTCCCCTCGACCGGTACTGGGGTCGGCGCCTCGAGCGGGGCAGAGGGAACCGGGGCGTCTCCACCGGCTGGAACCCTTCTCGGCCTCTTAGGTCTCCCTCCAGCCGGCGCAGGGGCCGAACCCTCCTCCCCATCTCGCTCCGCCAACCGTTTCTTTATGTCGGACACCTCTTTGCAAAGGGCCCGCACCATCTGGTCGGTCGTCATTCTCTTTGCGCCTTTCTTGGGCATCTCTCCGAGGAAGTATCTGGAAGACAAAGAAAAGGATCAAAACGCTCAAAATTGGCTCTTCGTTCTGTCCCGAGCTCACGTGTAGCGAGGAGGTGCAGCTTCGGAGCACAAGAACAAGAGGACGTCTTCTGGTCTTGCGCCTTCTTTTATCCGTCTTCAGGGCGGGCGAAAACCCGCCCCTGCCCGCCCCGAGGGCGTGGCTGGCTGCGTCGGTGTCTAGGCCAGCCCACTCTAGGGCGGGAAAAAGCGCGCCCCGGCTACGCCGCTTCGGGCATACCAGCCGAGACGCGCCTCCCGCCCAAAAATGGCTTCCCGGGGGGATCGAGGCACTCAGCCATACGTTCGGGGGGACCGAGTGGTCGCCCCTTTCCATTCTTGTTCAAAGGTGCCGAGTTACTTGGCATGAAACTGTCAAGAACAAATGGGATCTTGTGGTTGTCTCCCACTCAAAGCATCGTGATTGTTGGTGGGGAGGAATCAGGATCCAGTGAGATGATATTGACCAGCGAGTCAAAACATGAGGGATGTCTTTATGAAGAAATATCGATCTACAGGTAGGCAGCTTGAAAACAAGACTCTCCTTGATGTCTCTGACACAGTGCAGGAACGTCTTAAAGCTACGCCTGAATATGGTTTAGCATAGTGTTAAGACTTTGATGGCTCAAAAACCTTTATTCGTAGGAATAAGTTGCAACATTCACTGTGTGCAGCACACGTTATTTATTCACAGGCTCAAGAGAATAGCCAGAAAACGAAAGTATCCCCACTTTGAAATGAGAGCTCTAGTGGCAAAACATCAAACAAAGCAAATGAGCCGACCCCTCCCTAGAAGAACTTCATTAATCCTTTTTTCATGCATCAATCTTTCTGCATTCCATCAATCCATTTATTCTGACATCCACCGATCCATCCATCCACTCTGCCATCCATCCATCCATCCATCCATCCATCCATCCATCCATCCATCCATCCATCCACTCTGCCATTCATTCTTCTATCATTCACTCTGCCAACCATCATCATCCTTCTATTCACTCTGCCATCCATCAACGCTGCCATCCTTCCACTCATCCGTGTACTCTGCCATCCATTTGCTCATCCTTTCACCCACTCATCCATCCATCCCTTCCTTCTACTATCCTTTTACTGATTCATTCATCCATCCATCTAGGCTATCCTGACACCTGTCTACCCACCTATCTATTCACTTATTATTTCACCATCTACCCACACATTCTTCCGCCTACTCATCCCTCCATTTTTCGCTCCACCTTTCCTTCTATTCAACATTCGGTCCTTCTTTCCCTTTTTTATTTTCCATCTTTTGTTTTTCTTTGCTCCCACATGCTCTTCTACTGGAGCTGAATTCCTCCATCGTGTTAAATATGAGATTTTGTCTGCCGAGTTGCAGACAGAAGGTGCCCATAAAGTACCCCACCACCGCTGCAGCTGCCAAAGCACAGGTGGGGGGCACGAAGCCCCTGCACTGGCTCTTCTTGTCCCTTACCACACCTTATGTGTGAGATTCATTTAGTTAGCAGGTAGAGATCAGATCCACTGGGGATTGCAGAAGCTCATAGTTCCACAGCAGGAATCCAAAATCCTGGAAATACAAGAATAGATCATTGACTCACCCACAGGGCACCACCCATCTACTGCCTAACCTGGTGGAGATAGGTTTGTATAGGCTACCCTATAAATCGACAATTTTGGGGGAAATAAAATGTCCTCTTGCTAAGCAGGATTATTTTATTTCAAACGTAGAATAAAAAGAGTATTAGGACTCAGAATTCTTGTCAGTGTTTGCGAATTTCACTGACCCTCATCAACCATCTGCATATAAGCATCCATGTAAGAGAAGCTCACTAGTGGTAACAATGATTTGCCTTGCACACAGGTCCTGAAATACTTCCAAAGGTCATTTTGTTCAGTAGAAAATTAACGGAATGGAAAGTAGAACTGCCTGGCAGAAGCAAAGTGATTCCCTCATTTGCATGGGCCACACCCCCATGTAAATGAGGGAACACCCTCTAATGATAGTGCTGTATGTGTACCAGTGCTATCTGTATTACAAAAGGGGCCACATAAGCATCTGCGATCTCTTCTTCAATATCAAAGTACTGTCAAAAGGTGGGCGGACATGCCCGTTGTGCCCCCGGGGCGCTGGTGTTAAATGACCTTTGGTATCTATCCTTTCCTTTCATCTTAAAAAAATATAAGTAGAATGTATCACTGCATTCTCTCTCTCCCTCTCTTTGACTTCCACTTAGATATCCACATTGTATTTATCTTAGTGGAGCAGATTGGGGTTGTTATACTCCAATCTGCCCCCTTCTGGGTGTGAATTTCCACCTGGAATTCAGGTTATATTTTATACCATAAGCCAAAAATGAAATGGAGGGTGCAGCCAGATCTCTTGGCTGAAGGCAAATTATTATTATTATTAAACTCATTTTTAAGGCGCACAAATCATCTCCCAAGGGATCTCTCGGCGCCTGAGAAAGAAACAGCTGGAGGAGAAGTGCGTAGTCACTTTTCAAAATAGCCAGGTCTTAAGTAGCTTTTTACAATAAACAAAATTGGTGCAGGCATGGAGAGACTCAGGAAGCTTATTCCAGTGTGTCGGGCCAGGTAGGACAAGGCACTTCCTCCCATTTTGACCTTCTTGATTCTCCTGCCGCATAGCAGGTAGCGGTTACTCGACCTGAGTTGTCTTACTGGTTCGAAACGTTCAATCTTGTTAGCCAAATACAACGGACCCAGCGCATGCAGAGACTTAAAGACCATGCATAGCAGTTTAAAAATAGCACGCTTTCTTATGGGCAGCCAATGCAAAAGTCGCAGCTGTGGAAGGGAGGGGGTTCGCGCTGGTTTATCCAGTGCAGGTGAGCTGCGGTATTCTCTACCACCTGGAGCTTGGCCAACAAATCCTCCCTCACGCCCACCAGCAAAGAATTACCAAAGTCCAGGCGACTCATCAAAAGTGCCTGGATCAGGGTTCTTCTTGCCGTCGGAGGGATCCAAGAAAAGATCTTTCTGAGCGACCTTATGGACCCATAGCAGGTACCTGCTAGAGTTTTGACCTGCTCTTCCATTGAAAGACTGTTGTCCATTTTGATCCCTAGGTTCTTTGCCCATCTCCTAGGGGCAGGGGGTTCCCCTAATTCTGTTGGCTACCAGTCGATGCTCCACAATTCTACTGCCTTCCCAAATAACAGAATCTCCTTCTTAGAGGAGTTCAGCTGTAGGAAATTGTCTCTCATCCATTTGGCGATGGCCGTCATGCAGTTGATAAATTTGGACTTAGTTTCGGCTGGATTGTCCCCAACGTGTATTATCAGCTGCGCATCGTCAGCATAGGAGATGGTTTCAAACCCATAATTTCTGACGATACTGGCCAAGGGGGCAACGTAGATGTTAAACAACGTTGGGCTCAAAATAGAGCCATGAGGCACCCCCTTGTCCACCGCTATGATAGGAGACACAAATGAGTCCATCTGGACAGCTTGAGTTCTATCAGACAGGTAACTCTGCATCCAGTCCAATGCCATTTCTCTGACACCAATCTCTCTAAGTCTACAAAGCAGGATAGTTTGAAAAATGGTGTAAAAGGCTTCTGACAGATCAAGCAGCACCAGCATGGCCGGAGAGTCCCTGTCTAGCGTCATCCTGAGTGAATCTGTGACCTCTAGGAGGGCCATCTCAGTACTATACGAGGCCCGAAAGCCAGACTGAGATGGATCCAGCATGTTATTCTTTTCCAAATAGCTGGCCAACTGTCGATTTATTATTGTTTCCAAAATCTTAAAGCAACACGGAAGGAGAGATATAGGCCTATTGTTCTGTAGGTCCCTTGGGTCTGCTGATGCCTTTTTCAATAAAGGTTTCAAACGGGCTCTCTTCCCTATACGTGGGAAAGTTGCTGTTACAAGTGAGATATTGCATATCTCTAGCAATGAATCAGCAATGACCGGTGCTAACTCTAACATAACTGCTGGTGGTGCTGGATCTAAAACGGATCCAGATTTTACCTGGGCCAAAAGCGCACCAACCTGCTCGCTGGTGATGCTAGAAAAATGATCTAAAGTCGTAGAGCAGAAACTTAATTGGCCGGAGATTCCCTCATATGCTCTCACTTCTGAGCCAAAGGCATGGTAGATTAGATCAATTTTATTGATAAAATGCATCGCAAGGTTATTACAAAGCTCCTGCGTTGCTGGTGGAAGTGGGTTGTTAGCCCTGGGATTTGTGAAATCCTTTAAAATGACAAAGAGCTCACGCGAGGAGTCCTTGGCTCCTTCAATAGGTGCCCCTAGGTGGGTTCTTCTGGCTGTGTTACATTTACTAAGATAGATTCTGTGAGCCTCACGATAACTCCTCTCGTTTGGTTCAGACTTAGACTTCCTCCATTTCCTTTCTTTTTTCCTGCACAAGTCTTTTCCTCTCTTAAGAGTGTCGGAGTACCAAGGTGCTGGGGCTGCCCTGGTCTGTAGTTTAACCAGCTTCCGCTGTGCGATACAGTTGAGTGCCTCTGTAAGGGGGGCCTCGAAAAAATCTAACACCTGGTCACAGTCCTTGGCTAACTTAAGTGAAGGAGGGGTATAGACCTTGCTAAAAGCAGAGGCTATAACTTTTTTCCAGCTTCTGCAAAATTCTTTGTGAGGTTGTAAAATTCCCCTAATTTTAGGATGGGCCTATGCAAAGTTCAGACTCGCATGGTCCGTCCAGCCGATGCTAGAATATATGGTGCCAACGTTGGTGGACAAGGGCTGCAGTGTGGGATGGGGCGATGTTTTGTGTACCTCACCAGCCGTGTCTACAGGCCACGGCGCAGGCAGCGGCATCAATGTTGGCGTGAAGTGGTCACGGTGCAAGCAGCAGCTCGGTGACAAAGTCAGGCACCAATGTCCAGGAGACCAGGGTTGGGGTGCAATTGTATTTATTTTATTTTCCCTATTCCGTTGTCTGTCGACTCCCCCCATGCCTTGCACTACCACGCTTACCTACTGGAACCACAATTGTTTGAAAGGCAACTGTTGTGGGTGGCACAATCAGTGCTGCAGCCCCACCCCTAGCATTTGCTTTACAGGCCCTGGGCACACGCAGTGCACTTTACTAGGGACTTACCAGTAAATCAAATATGCGACTTATGGAGAACTATTCATAACATAATTTACAGTAGGAGCACTTGCAGTTTAATGTTAATGTTAAAAGGATTTATAGAGCGCATGGCTACCCAAAGGCTTCCCAGCACTAGGCAAGTAGACTAATGGAGCGATGGCAAGAGAACAGGCAATTAGTTGCAATCAGTAAACAACCATGTTTTCAGTTTGTTGTGTCCTGAGACACAAGTAGACACTGGTAGCCAAGTAAAGTTCAGGAGTACCTTTATTCAGTAGTTGGTCCAAGTACCTCCAGATAGTATAAGCATGAGCGAATTTTGCGGATCTCGCGTTCGCGAATTTTGCGGATTTGCGGATTCGCAATCCGCAAAATCCGCGAATTCCCGCGAATTTGCGGATTTTTTTTTTTTGTGTTCGCCCGTGTTTCTGCCAGTTCGCGAGGGTTTTTACAATTTCGCAATTTGCGAACTTACCTGTCGGGTCGCAAGTTTTGCGAACTTGTTGTTTCTACGTGTCCAACCTGTTTGGGACACTCTTCTTCATCACTGCCACTCTCTGTCACCACTGCCACTCTCTGACTACTCATGCCACCCTCTGGCCCACCCATGCCACCCTCTGTTTCATCACCACACCCTCTGGTTGTCCAGTGTACATTATTTTCGGCAAAGCAAAGCACACCTTCCCTGCCTCAAGTGACCTGAATTAATTTGGGGCTGATTAATGTGTCACAGAATATTTTTTTAGCTGGCACCTGCTTCCTTAGTGCGCCCTGATTAGTGATCTTTTGCACTTGCTAAGTGCTTTCATTGTTGCAAAATTAGTTACAACACCTGCCCTGCCCCAACTGACAATAATGAATTAGGGGCTGATTAATGGATTTTAACTTCCAGCCTGGCTCCTGCTTGTCTCCCTTAGCTGTAATTCATGACCTTTGTGGCATATGTGTAACTATTCTGAGGTTCAGAGCAGGGTCACATAATAGTTTCAACTGGCAACTGAACTCTGGAGGGGCCCCTCAGGAAGCACTACAGGAAATGGCTACTAATGATGTGCCTGAACTTTTGAACCTGGTAAGTAGTTACTTTCAGTTTTGCTTAGATCGTATTTCTGCAATTTCGCACTTATTCGCGGGGCGCGAACTCACGCGAACAGTGCGAGCAGTGCGAGCAAAATCCGCTGCTCGCGGATTTGCGGATTTTGCAGGAAATTCGCAAATCTCGCGGATTGCGGATTTCCCGAAAATCCGCAAAATCCGCGAGCGGAACGGATTTTCCGCCCATGCCTAGTATATAGGTACATCATAGGGATAGGCCATGTAAACAGGTGATGTAGATGTAGGTAGCCAGAAAACAAGCTTTAGTTCCATGTCACAGAAAACTCCACCAGGAGCAGCCTGCCTGCTGCTCAGCTCATCTCTAACCTGTCATTCCTCACTAACACAGACACCCATCATTCCGTGAATCACTGCATTCCCAACATTCTACTCTAAACACAAACACTGACTGAGCAGCTAGAAGATAGATAAACTACAAGAAATAAGTAAACTATGCAGGGCATAACACAGTTTTTTTCTGAATGTTACCGCTGAGCTGTAAATCTAATTTCCAGCAGGAGTGAGTCCCACAGCTTGGGCGCCAGTTGTCAAAAAGCGCCCCCCCCCCCCCCCCTGGTCCTTTTTATTCTGGAGGCTTTTAGAAGGCGCTCAGAGCCTTACCTCAAACATCTGTTGTGAAGATGTAGGCACCCCAAATTCCTAATCTTGCTGGGCCCTTTGCTGTTTATAGCTCTGTGGGTTGGGCAGAGCGCTTTGAACCGAATTCTTGCCACGATCGGAAGCCAACGTAAGTTTCTGCAGAGAACTAATGCTAATTCTTTTATGGGGATTTGACACAGGAGTCTGAGCGCTGCGCAACTTACTGATGACATATTTAGGTGAGCCTAGAAAGAGCGAGTTACCGTAGTCCAGTCATGAGGGGACCAAGGAATGTATGACCATTTTCCTTAACTGTGTAGGGATGAGCTTGAGGATCCTGTGGAGCATTCTTATTAGCCCAAAGCATGTGCCTGCAACCTTCCTTGCTTGGGACACCATGGTCAGCTCCTGATCCAACCAAAAGCCAAGATTCTTAATGGACGTACTAGGGACTGAACAGCATGGTCATCTTACTAGGAGCCTGGATATCTCTGCATTACCCAGGACCATCAATTTGGTCTTGTCCCCGTTAAATTTCAGACAGCTCCCTGTCATCCATTTAACTACTTTTTCCAGACAGGGGTCCAGCTGACCTGACTCCCCATTAGCATTTAAACACCACTTTAGCACTGAATAGCAGTGGAAAATGTGCAGAAACCCTTCACCAGCAAAAATACAATAAAACACAGGAGGTCGGGAAGCAAAAATGCAGGAGAAACATGCCAAAAGATGCCAGGTCTAGCAGTTTCCTTCTAGATTCTAGCATGAAGAGTTCAATTCACATGGAAGAGGCAGTAAAGAGCAGGAAGAGCATTGCAGATGGTCATCGATGTAGCACGAAGAGCAGGTCAGGCATCGTGGTAGGTCTTTACTGTAATGTGAAGATCTTGTGAGATGTCATGGACGGTTGTTGCTGGAGATTCACGTGGAGGTCACTGGGTGCTGTCAGTGCTAAAGCATGAAGTGCAGCTCTCGCGTTGCCAGTCGTCACTGTAGCGTAGAGACTGGTTCTCTGGAGCTTCATGTTGACGGTCTGTGAGGGGGGCATTTTGTTGGCGCAACCAGTGCGTTTCGCAAACAACCCAAAACTTCAAGATTTCTTCTTTTCTTTTAAAGGGAGCTCAAATTATGCCATTCTAAGGGTCCAGAACCTGAGAGGCATCCCTTGAGGGATCAGGAACTCACTCCAAAGGAGGCCAGCAGAACTCTGACAGGTCCAGTTGCAAGTCCAGGCTGGTCCAGTTTTAGCAGGTCAGCTGAGCAGTTGCAGAGAGGCCTCAGAAGCTGACCCTTGGAGTCACGTAAGCATGGGATGAGGTGAGCAGATCAAGTCTTCCTTCTCAGCACGCAGGGCAGGCCTCAAGCAATAGGGGGTCCTTCTTCAGTAGCATCCATAGGTCCAGGAGTTTACTGAAGAGTGTGTCTCAGGGTCCCATTTTTAGGTTTCTCTTGCATAGCGCTTTTGCTGTGCTTGAGAAATCTGTTGCTTTTTACATCCTGCCTCCTCTCTTTCCTGGTTCCTCATTCGTTCCTGAGCATGCCACTTACCATTCCTCCATTGCGATTGGATCTAGCATATGTTCCTGCATTTACCAATGCTTGTGCCTCATCTGCTTCTTTTTTTATATCAGTTCCCACCACCAAAATACTGTTAACATCTGCTTTGGTGGAACTATATTTCCATCAATGTTTGCCTTTTACTCTTGCAGCATATTTATATAACAATTTTTCACCTGGAGAGATTAAGTGATTTGCATAGAATCACATGATGTTGCACGGCACCACCAAGACTTGAACCGGGATCCCCAGCTCTTGAGTTAGCAGATCTGGCCACTGCACCACATCCTCTTCACTCCTGTGTTATCTGTCAGGGAGCTCTTTCTTTCTCCCGATGATTGATGAAAATAACTCTTTATTAATTACAGTGGCAACAATGATTCATTACCAATTTTTGCTATACCTGTTGGCCACTTTGAAGTGGCAAAAACATCTGGTGTTTTCCCCCTACAGAGGTATCTGGAATTTCCTGCCTCCCTGCCCTGGTCCCAGTCTATCTGGGTGCACAATAGGCTAGTGTGATGTCCTTTATGTGTGAGCTAAGCTAGTGCCTTTGAAGTACATGTGCAGTATGTGACAACTCCACCCACACACCAAGTCAGAAATGGCCCATCCTGCCAATACCTAAAACCTCCTTTGTGATACTGTCTGAAAGGAATACACAGAGGCCAACTACACCTAATCATGTGATCCAGTAAACAGGCTAATGCTGACTTTCTAATAGTGCCATTTTCAGAATTGTGACTTAAAACCAGGCTTTGCCATAAAAGAGGGTTTTAAATAGCAATTCCTCAGACATCAAACATGACTTTCCTACTTACTTCTAACAAAAGTTATAGCTTCTTAAAAAGTAACAAGGTAACTTAATGTTATTCTATGGGAGAGGTAGGCCTTACAAATGTGAACAAGCATTGGTAAAAGCATTAGGCTCTGTCTTTATGACTAATAATATGCAGTTTTTCGTTGTAAGTTGTAGCCTGCTGAGTAGTTGTACAATATAAGCTACAGAAAGTCTGTTAAAGTGTTTTGACTTGTTTATGTACAGAAAGACAATATATTGTGCTGTTACTACTGGTATAGTGAGGATAGGTAATAGGAACATTTTGAAAAATTAAATGAAAGAAGCAAATAATAGAATTAATTGATGTAATACCAATAATATGTGTTTAGGGGAGTTCTGACAACTTTTGGGCCGGTGCCACTGCACCTGCTGCACCATTCAAATTGTGCCCCTGGTGCCTGCAAGATAACTGAATTTGTGACCGCCTGTTTAGTAGTAAAATATAGCAATATTCTGGTGTGTAGACGAGTTATGACAACTTTTGTCCTTGGTGCCACTGCACCTGCTGCACCATTCAAATCCTTACCATATTGCCTGTAAGGTAGCTGCATTTGTGACTGCCTATTTACTAGTAAAATATTGCAATATTTGGGTTTAGAGCACTTCTAACAACTTATGCCCCCAGTGCCACTGTACCTGAAGCACTATTGAACTCATGGCCCTAGTGCCTGCTAGATAACTGCACTTGTGACTGCCTGTTTAGTAGTAAAGATTAGCAATGTTCTGCGTTTAGTGGGTCCCCCAGAGCTTTTGGTCCTGGTGCCATGGCACCTTCTGCAACATTCAAATCAAGCAGATTTTAATTGCAAGATAACTTCAATTGTGTCTGCCTGTATCGTAGTAAAATATAGTAATATTAGGTGTTTTGAGGAGTTCATGACAAATTTTGGGCCAGTTGCCACATCACCTGCTGCACCATTCAAATCATGACCCTAGTACTTGTTAGATAACTACACTTCAATCAATCAATCAATCACTGCATTTCTAAAGCGCGCTACATACCTGTGAGAGTCTCAAGGCGCTGGGTGGGGGGGGCGCTACTGATCGAAGAGCCAGGTCTTGAGGAGTCTTCTGAAGGCCAGCAGGTCCTGAATCTGACGTAGGCTGGTAGGGAGAGTGTTCCAGGTCTTGGCGGCGAGGTAAGAGAAGGATCTGCCGCCGGCGGTGGTTTTCTGGATACGAGGGAATGTGGCAATGGCGCGGTTGGCTGAGCGGAGGCTTCGGGGAGGGGTGTGGAATCTGAGTCGGTTGTTGAGGTAAGTAGGTCCGGTGTTGTGTAGGGCTTTGTGTGCGTGGATGAGGAGTTTGAAGGTGATCCTCTTGTTAACGGGGAGCCAGTGCAGGCCTCTCAGTTGGGGTGTAATTTGGCTGCGGCGGGGGACGTCGAGGATCAGTCGAACTGAGGCGTTCTGGATTCGTTCTAGTCTTCTCAGGAGCTTGTTTGTTGTTCCTGAGTAGAGGGCGTTCCCATAGTCGAGTCTGCTGGTGATGAGGGCCTGGGTGACGCTTTTTCTCGTGTCGAGAGGGATCCATTTGAAGATCCTGCGGAGCATTCGGAGGGTGTTGAAGCAGAACGCGGAGACGGCGTTGACTTGCCTGGTCATGGAGAGGGTGGAGTCGAGGATGACCCCCAGGTTGCGTGCATGGTCCGTGGGTTCCGGGGCTGTGCATAGCGATGTGGGCCACCAGGAGTCGTCCCAGGATGATAGGGCGGGTCCGAGAATGAGGACCTCCGTCTTGTCCGACTTCAGCTTCATTCTGCTGTCCTTCATTCAGTCTGCTACGGCCTTCATTCCTCTCTGGAAGTTGGCTTTGGCGTGGGGGTCTTAGGTGAGGGATATGATCAGCTGGGTGTCGTCGGCGTAGGAGATGATGTAGAGGTTAGGTTGTCGTGCGACGTGGGCGAGAGGTGCCATGTAGATATTGAACAGCGTCGGGCTGAGGGAGGATCCCTGTGGGACGCCGCAGATGATCTCGGTGGTTTTTGAGCAAAAGGGTGGGAGGCGGACGCTCTGGGTTCTGCCGTAGAGGAAGGATGTGGTCCAGGCCAGGGCCTTCTCTTGAATACCGGCGTTATGGAGGCGTGCTGATAGGGTGCGGTGGCAGTCTGTGTCAAAGGCTGCGGATAGGTCCAGGAGGATGAGGACGGCTGTTTCTCCTTTGTCCATTAGGGTTGTGATGTCGTCAGTGGCGGCGATGAGGGTGGTCTCGGTGCTGTGGTTGCTGTGAAAACCGGATTGGGAAGGGTCCAGGATGTTGTTGTCTTTGAGGTAGCAGGTTAGCTGTTTGTTGACAATCTTCTCAGTCACTTTTGCCGGGAATGGGAGCATGGAGATGGTCCAGAAGTTCTTGAGGTTCTTGGGGTCCGCCTTGAGCTTCTTCAGAAGGGCGTTGATCTCGGCGTGCTTCCAGCTTTCCGGGAAGGTGGCTGCCTCGAAGGAACAGTTGATTGTTTTCCGGAGGTAGGGCGCGATGGTTGTGCTGGCTTTGTTGAAGACGTGGTGAGGCCAGTGGTCCGATGGGGATCCAGAGTGGATGGAGTTCATGGTTTTGATGGTGTCTTCGTCACTGACGCTGGACCAGGCAGTCAGGCGACTGGTGCGGGTGGTAGTCGCAGGGGTGGTGGCCTTGGTGGTGGGTGCGGGGGGTCGGAGTTGAAGCGGTCGTGGATGTCCGTGATCTTGCGGTGAAAGAAGGTGGCCAGTGAGTCGCACAGGTCTTGTGTTGGTGGGATGCCGTTGGTGTTGGAGCTGGGGTTGGAGAGTTCTTTCACAATACTGAAGAGCTCAATGGTGTTGTGTGCGTTGTTGTCTAGGCAGTCCTTAAAGGCGGTCTTGGTGGTCCTGATGAGTTGGTGGTGTCTGCGGGTGGCGCTCTTGAGAACTGTGTGGCTGTCTGGTGTTCGGTCGTGGAGCCATTTCTTCTCCAGCTTCCGACAGGTGTGCTTGGAGATCCGGAGGTCTTCGGTGAACCAGGCGGCTTTCTTTTTGGTGTGGTTGGTTGTGGAGGTCTTGAGAGTGGCGAGGGTGTTGGAGCAGTCGTTGATCCACTGTGTGAGGTTGGTCGCGGCAGTGTCTGGGTCGGTGGGTGGTCTCAGGGCAAGGGTGGTAGTCAGTTGGTCCTTGGTGACCTTGCCCCAGCAGCGGCGCGGCAGCTGTTGGGTGCAGGGGTGTGTGGTGGGTTTCCTGAAGGTGAAGTGGATGCATCTGTGGTCGGTCCAGTGGGGGTCGGTGGTGTGGTTGAAGGAGACTTTGGGGCTTGCGGAGAAGATGGAGTCCAGTGAGTGTCCAGCGGCGTGGGTGGGTGTCGCCACGAGCGGTTTGAGTCCGAGGTTGGCGAGGTTGTCGATCAGGGCGGTGGAGTTGGCATCGTTGTTGGACTCGAGGTGGAAGTTCAGGTCTCCGAGGAGGATATAGTCAGTGGAGGCGAGGGCGTGGGTGCTGATGAGGTTGGCAATGGTGTTGCTGAACTGTGGTCCATCAGGCTGGCGACGTCCAGGCGGTGAAGTCTAGGAGGCCCCAGAGTTCGATGGCGTGCTTGCGAGCGGAGCGGGTGTTGAGGAGGATGCAGCGGAGGTGGTTGGGTTTTCTGGCTGGTGGTTTGGTGGGCTGGATGCTGGTAAATCTGCAGTTCCGGTAGGCCCGGTAGCAGGGGTGGACTCGTCTGGTGTTGAGTGCACGGAGGGTGCTGGAGTCGTAGTGCAGTCAGGCGTTGCGGGGGCGCGGGGTGAAGGACTGGGCTTTTCTAAGGCCCAGCGGTGCCAGGGGACAACACCTGAAACCTTCGTGGGTTACCTGTTCCGGCGTACAAATGACAGAGACACGGGACACTTCCTTCGGCGTCAAAGATCGAGGTTTATTTACTGCAGGGAACACAGAAGTCACAAGAAGTACAACACATGTAGGTTCTAGGAGACTGCTTCAAATTGCAACTGTGGATCGCTCATACCACTCGAAAACTGATGCTGAAGTTCAGTTAAGTTGGACGGTACATTGTTTACCTCATCATTTTCTATCACCTCACGTAAACATTTACACATTTCCTCAAACACAAATCTCTGTGTGGGCTCATTGAATTGAGAGAAGGTGTCAAAAATTATGCGCGGGGAATTTTTAACAGGATACCTAATCCAATTACGCGCCATTTTTATTAGCGTATCGTTCTCCCTACCACCAGGAAGTTGACTTCGTCGTTGAGGAACATCAGAAACATCGGACCCAAGAATCGGTCCAAAAGGAGAATAGAAATTAGCAACAATATTAGGAATACGTCTTCGAACAGATGGAGAAGAAGAAAGAAGCAAAGGTGCAACAACAGGAGAACCAAATACAGGAGCAGCAAGGGCAGTAGGAGTAGTCAAAAGAGCAGAAGTAGCGGGAACAGCAGACTGAGAAGGTATAGGCAGTGGAGCAGTAGGAACAGTAGCAGGTAGTGGAATAGGGACAAGAGGATTCGCAGGGACAGGACCAGCGACAGGCTGAGGAGCAGCTGCCGGAACAATAGGTTGAGGAACAGGGGGAACCACAGGTGCTGTAGTATCCTGCGCATATGGAGGTGGCGACTTCAGTAGATAGGACAACAAAGGGTCCTCTACTGCTTCCTCTCCCTTTGTATCAGTACTCGACGGTAAAACGGGATAACACTTATCCACCGCCATACGTTGTAATCTATCGAAAACTTCCTTTTCCTTCTCTTCTTTGTCTCGCTGAAACTGCTCCGCATTTCTCATTGTTGTAACAATACCTTCCCTCTTATTACGTTTAAGCTGTTTGATTTCCTTCTGCTTGGCTTCTTTACGCCATAACCGAAAGGAATCAAACATGGCCGGCCTAGCTTTCCTTTTAAACAATTTAGCTTCAAGATTATCCAAATTTGGGGTTTCGAAACTACCATGAGGTGGCCAACTAAGGACACCGTCATCTTTAGTGTAGCGGACCCAGCAATCATTATATGCAATAGGACCCACTCCATGCTGACTATATAACTCATAGACAGGAGTTCCAACTGGAGGTATCGGACATGAGTCCTCCAATCGGGAATCCGCACCACAACCTTTAAAGCAGCTAAACAAAGTACTACGGCCAGGCATCGTGCACACTAACCGAGTTTCACAAACGTCAAGGGTTATCAGATTCCGATGTCTTCGCAAAAATGCAAAACCCTTGGTTTTTGGCGATTGCAATCGTCAAATAAAACCACTAAGAACCAAATACTAAGAACCACAAATGCAATGGAACCATGCAAAACAACCAAGCACCAACAACAACTAAGGACTCTGGGAGCGACCCACAAATACTTAACTGAAAGAACAATGGTGTCACCAGGAAGGCCCGTCTATCGTCTCGCTGTACCAAGGACTACGCCAGGCGCCAAAACAGGTCGACAGTCAGGGCATCAGTCCGTCGCAGCCGTCAGGAGGCGGGGATCTTCGCGGAAAAGTCTGCGGGCCACTTATTTCGACAACAGGATCGATGAAGCGGGGTGCACCTTCCCTCGGAGATTTCACACGAAGTTCCGCACGATCGTCGGGCTTTGGACCGGTACCGCTGATGTCGCCCCACGATGGGCGCCAACTGAAGGACTGGGCTTTTCTAAGGCCCAGCGGTGCCAGGGGACAACACCTGAAACCTTCGTGGGTTACCTGTTCCGGCGTACAAATGACAGAGACACGGGACACTTCCTTCGGCGTCAAAGATCGAGGTTTATTTACTGCAGGGAACACAGAAGTCGCAAGAAGTACAACACGTGTAGGTTCTAGGAGACTGCTTCAAATTGCAACTGTGGATTGCTCCTTTTATACAGATTTCTGTCATAGAACAACATGGCGAACAAAAGGTTACAACATAGTTCCCACAGTAAAAATTCAAATGGTCGCTTTCATGTATTCAGAGTCCTGGAACATAATTACAGTAGCATCGCCAGTTCCCAACTGTAAAAGTACATCTTCCCACCATTAGTACATTCCATTCCGGCTGTAAACGAGTTAAAGAAGAGTCAAAAACAGGTGCAGAGGAAGACAAAGATAGTCAACAGATTGAAAAGAGTGTAGGGGGGTGATATCGGCAACACGATTGCAGGATCAAAGGAGACATGCCTAATGAATGCACGGCTGAAACAATAGACCGGCACGGCAAGATGAGCCTCGAGCGGGGCCATCTGCCTTTGCAGTGTCATCCCCCTCGTCATAGAGACACCCTCAAAGGAACACGTGTCTTCCGCAAGAGTTTGGGAATCCCAGGGTCACGAAGCGGACAATATCCGTTCGCTGGCTACTTGAGGGCAAGAAACAAAATGGATGCCATATCTAAAATGGAACCCGTGGGTTCAGATGAAAAAACCCACGAAACGGACGAACGGTTTAGGTCAGCATAGCGAAAACGCGTACACCCACTAAACTCGTCATTTGCGGTTCATAGATACCAAACTCGTCCATATTCGAACGAGTCGAAAACACCACTTACAATTGTCACGGAACCTCAGAGGTCCAGGGGTTCTGGCGCTGGGCACGGTCCAGGCGCCGAAGGCACTCAAGCGCTGCAGCCGCTGCGCGCCGTCCATATGAGGCGCAGTGGGAGGGAGGAGCAGCTGGGAGGCGGGAGCGGGGTGGCCAATGGGCAAGGGCAGGGGAAAGGGGGCGGGCCGCGGGGAAGCAGCAGAGGGAAGCGGGGGAGGCACAGAGGGCTGCAGGGAGCTCCTAAAAATACAATACAATACAATACAGGGGTACAAAATAAAATACAGACCACAGCGAGTACAGTGGGGGAAAGACAAAAAACACGGTTACCGGATACCAGGGGCGAACCCTCGGCATCGGCGGAGCAGAGGGCAGAGACTCGGTCAGACACAAGGAGCTGTGCGGCTTGGCGGGTGACCTGGGGTCAGGTCATACTCACCTTCGCCGCACGTCCTCCATATGAGGCCAACTTGTGTCTGCCTGTTCAGTTGTAAAATATAGCAATATTAGGTGTTTAGTGGAGATATGAAAATTTGTGCCCCTGGTGCCACTGCATCTGCTGCACCATTTAAATTATGCCCCTTTCAACTGCAAGATAACTATAATTCTGACTGCCTGTTTAGTAGTAAAGGTTAGCAATAATTTGGGCTATGGGGGGGTTTCTAGAGCTTTTTGCCCCAGTGCCACTGCACCTCCTGCACCACTCAAATCATGGCCCTGTTGTCTGCAAGGTAACTGCATATGTAGTTGCCTGTTTAGGAATAAAATATAGCAATATTAGGTGTTTAGTGGTGTGCCTGGAGCTTTTGTTCCCGGTGCCACTGCACCTGCAGCACTATTAAAATCACAACCGTAGTACTTGTTAGATACCTGCAGTTGTGACTGTCTGTTTAGCTGTAAAATATAGCAATATTAAGTGGTTAGATGAGTTATGACAAATTGTGGCCCCTGTGCCACTGCTCCTGCTGCACCATTTAAATAATGCCCTGTTCAACTGCAAGGTAACTGCAATTGTGACTGCCTGTATAGTAGTAAAATATAGCAATATTAGGTGTTTAGAGGAGTTCTGGCAAGTTTTGAGGCTGGTGCTACCACACCTGCTTCACCATTCGAATCATGACCATGTTGTTTGCAAAGTAACTGCATTGTGGCTGCCGGTCTAGTAATCAAATATAACGTAGCTCTTGTATATCAACTTTATCTTTAGCAAACAATGTTTATTACAACATTTAGAATTTGATCATAATGAACAAATAGATTACGTTGAAAGAAATCAATCTGATAATGCCTACAAAGTGAAAGAAAGGTACAGAGGCATGAATAGGAAATGCCACAAACGTTTTAAGGCTAAAGCATCTGCTTTACACAACCAAGTAATGAAAAGCATTTACAATGCAATAGGTCTCGCATTTACAAGAGTTTGAGCTATTGGCATTGTAAATGACAATGCCTTTTATTTATGTGTTGTTTTTAAAACAAACACATAAATAAAAGGCATTGTCATTTACTATGCCAATAGCTTAAAGTCTCACATATTCAAGACTTATTGCATTGCAAATGCGATCGTACTATAAAAATAAAATAATCAGCGTTAGGAGAGAGCGTGTCCTGCCTGCAACATCACGCAGGACAAAGCTGTTTGAGAAAATAGTGCTCAGAGGCTGTAATTAAAGCCTACCGAGTAACAATACATGTAACTGGGGGGTGTCACCATGGAAGGTTACAAAATGAGACAAGGCCGTACTAAGGAGGGACAACATACCTATTGACCTATGAACAGCCACAGTTTACAGTGGACAATGACACAAGCCAAAGAAAAATATGGGCGGAGAGTGGGGGGAGCTTCAAGTCCCTACCTGAATACAGCATGCCTCTCAGAGCAGCGATGCACTGCCCATACTCCACCTAAAAATCAAGCACTCAGCATACAGTTAGAAGCTGTCTGCCTTTTCCATGGGAAGAGATCTTACCTTGACAGTGAATTGTGCTTAAACAGGGTGAACAGCGTTAATACACATATCTTAAATGCGTGCAGCTAGGGGGAGTTACCTACAAGAAAAAAAGTTCCACACAGAAGCAAATGAATACAGTAATTTGGCCTTAGGACCGGATATGAGCCCCCCGCCCTTTTTAAGATATATTAAATACAAGATATTTCAGAAGCACAATGCAAGCGCTGCGCAGGCGAAACCTAAAAACTAATTTGAGAGTTTTTCACTACCAGGACGTGTAAAACGTGAAAGTATATGTTCACCTTTTATATACAATTCACTCTGGCCAATTGACCATTTAGAGCCTACCCTAGGGGTAATTTATATGCAATAAAAAGAAAGGTTTAGGCTTGGCAAAAGGGTTATTTACCAGGGCAAAATGGCAGGTAAAAGATGCACACACAGGCTGCAATGGCAGGCCTGAGACTGATTTAGAAGGTTATATAAGAGGGTGTCCCAATCAATGCTACCAGCCCACTAGTAGCCTTTAATTTACAGGCCCTGGGTACATGTAGCACCATTTGACTAGGGACTTGCAGTCAAATTAAATGTGCCAATTGGGTGCTACCATATTTTAGGTAGTGAGCACAAGAACTTAAACACTGGTTAGCAGTCCTAAAAGCCAATACAAATGTATTCCGAAACTAGGAGGGCTGAAGGCAAAAAGATTAGGGGGTGAGACTGCAGAGAGAGCCATGTCCAACAATCAGCTTTAAGCTTTTACATGGATTTGCAGACACACATCATTCACTTGTGACTCTCCTATTCTGTTGTCTTTTCACTCAACAGCAGCACATTTTGGAACTTTTTCAGTATGTTTCAGGCAAGGCATATTTGCCAAGTAAAACCAAATACCAGGCTGTTTGGATGTTTGACCTTGCTGTACAATGAAATTCGAATGCATTTAAGTACTAATAAAAATGTAAACAACAGTTGCTCATGCTGTTCCAATTACGTGAATTGTTATCTAAGTATCTAGGTGGTCATTTTCCACATTCACTTTCCCTAAATGCACAACTCACAGTACTTACAAAATGTTTGCATGTAGACACAAAATAAATCTTCCAAATCCTGGAAGGACTCTTTTGACACTACTTATGCACCTTGCAGAGTGCCTTTTCTTTTATCGGTCCTTTGTTTCCTTCATATGACTGTGCCACATTCCTTTTTGCATTCCTTCCTTCTCCCGTCACTCTTTACCTACATTCTTCCATCAAGCAGGTCCTGCTTGACAAGGATGTTGAAAGCCTGTGTGACTCTGAACTGCTTTCCTTTTCTGCTTCTCACACTGTGATACCCTGATGCAGGAAAGGCTGTGACGCCATGACGCACGACGCAGGTGGCTGTCCTTCAGCGGGGGTGCACGGAGCATCAGAGCTCAGGAGCCCAGAATTTTGCACTTCAAACACCACCAGTCTACCAGCCTCAGTCCTCGGCCGCTTCTGCCTCTAGTGCTGAGTTCCAGGGCACCCACGGTATACTGAGTTCGGGAGCCTTAGTTGACTCCTGTTGAGGGTGAGCCCCGGGCGACTTGTGGAGGAAGCCCGGCTAGATCCGGGTGCAGCCTGCAAGTCGATTCTGTGTGCCCCACTCAGTTCGAGCCGCCAGAGGGAGGGCGGAGCGGAGTGGTGCATGGGCTGGGCCAGCCCAGCCCAGCAGTAAGTGCCAGCAATAATGCCCCGCATCTTGGCTGTGGACTCTGTCACCTTTTGCCCTGATTAACCTGAGGCACCGAGGCGCACCTATCTGGATTAGCACTAGCACTGGTATGGTAAGGATTATGCCCTTTCTTCAAGCCTTGGACCCAGCAGACCGGAGGACCATCAGAGGATCAGAAGATCCGCAGCAGCACCAGCAGTAGTACCAGTATAGCACTGTATCCACAGCCCCCTAAAGCTCCTCCATGCCTATAAGCTAAGGGTGGGCGTAGTTCGCGTAGCCGCACTCCGCGAAGCTACGCGAAGCCAATCTCGTACTACGCGAGCTTCGCGAGCTTGCGTAGTAGCTTGCTGGTCCCGTTCACGAGCCGTTTTTCTTGCTCGGGAGCGCGTAGTGCGTGTTCTGGGCGCTGTCTGCGTGTTCGGGGGATTGTAGCGTGCGACCTTACCCATGTGGCGGGCTATGGGCGCGGCCATCTTGTTTTTTCAATTGTCCCACCCGCCCGCGCCCCCTACTTCCTCTTCCGGGTCGCGAATAAGGCACGTCTTGTTCGGGAACACAACTACTTGTTCACACTGACAAAGTGCGTGTTCGCGTGAAATCTCGCGCGAACTTACCCACGTGGTCGCGATGGGCGCGGCCATCTTGTTTTTCACACTCTATGCTATGGTTCTGGGCCTAGTTTTCTATCCACCTTATATCTCTTCAATCCTTACCTCTTTTCACAGTTTTTCTTACTTTTTTTACTTCTCATCTATCTCTCTCTGTCCCTAAGTTTATATTTTGCATTTTATTTCTACTTTTCCACCTTTTTTTTAGCTTTTTTACTGTTTTATTTTACTTCTTTATTTAAGCTCCTACTTCTTCCCCCTAACTTTTTTTCCTTTTGTTCTAACTTTTCTTTTCCACCTCCACCTCCACCCCAGAACCATGGCAAAGGGGAGCAGCAGAACAGGCTCGAAGGGCAAGGCGCCTGCGCCCAAGAGCCGGCTACCTTGCGGCAGAATGCGACCTGCAGGGGTGCAGGCCCGGAATCTTTTCGGGGAGGCGGAGGTGGCCGCCCTGGTTTTTTTCATCCAGCGCCACCTCCCCTTGACCTTGGCAGCAGGCGGCAGGCCAGGGTCCGGTTACCTGCCAGAGGAGCGTCACCGCCAGTGGGCGAAGGTGCGCCGGGCAGTCTACCGTCGCTCAGAAATCCGGCGCACCCACCAGCAGCTGGCACACCGGTGGGCAGACATTCTAGACAGGGAGCAGGACCTGTTGGACCTGATAGGTGTTGAAGTCGTGGGGCTTGGTAAGTAGCTAGTAATATTAATAATTTAATATATATCATAGTAGTATAAGTATTGTGTATAATTCTTGGATGAATAAGTAACGCGGTTACTGGTGCGCTTAGTTACATTGCAGATCAATTCCGTCTCAAATTCTTCTGTTATTGTATGACACAGGTGCTGCTCGCCACTTCTCTTACTGGTTTGTAACTTAGTGCTAGCTTGGGCTGCTGATTATTGATGTTAGAGTTTTTAGAGAACTGAAGTTAGTTGATGCTATTGCTAGAGTCTAGTCCCATTGTCCTTTAGTGAAATAGTGGTGGATGGATAGTATTACTTCATATTTTTTAACGGTCTGCATGACGCCTCCTCTGTCACTGAATACTTAGTTAGTTCTTATTTACCCCACCCCTCCATAGAACCGGTTTGAGTTTGTTTACTGAGTGGTAGGCTTAGCACAGCAATAGCATGGTCAGGTGAGTCAGTAGCAGTTCTGACGCAAGCAACCAACAATTATGTGTATGTACAAATTTATGCATGTGTCCTCCATCTCATCATCTATGCATGTTTGCGGGCAAAAATAAAATTGAAATGCCGACTTACTGAACAATTGGCCCATCTGGATTCTTGAATAGGTGGTGTAGGTCAGGTGGTACTGGCTTCGTTAGTATTCTGCAATCAGAATGTTTATGGCACATTTGATTAGTGTTCTATAAGTAGACGGTCTGTGGATCTTGCAAGCCAGTAGTCATTTATACTTCGAAGTCAATTTTATTGGAATTGTTGTTCCCTAAAATGTTTGAGAGGATTTTTGAATGAGGTCTTTGTTTCACAGCACTTAATTGTTCTCTCTTTATTATTTCTTACATAATCAGCACCACCCAAGGGCAAGAAGACGGGGTCCGAGTTGGCGGGACAACCACAGGAGGAGCGCTCCTCTACCGCGGATCCTGCTGCTGGCCCCAGTAAGTCCTACAGTGCTTATATTATTAACAATTATATTTCCCTAACTTTTTAACGCACCTTATTTTTTCCAACCTATTAATCCTCCTTCGCAATTCAATGTTAGCAAAACCTTCTTTGGTCTTAAATTTGTTTTCCAAATTTTGCGTAACTATCCAATACCATCCCTGACTTTCAGTTCCTTCAAGCTGCCTCTGCCCCTAGACTCTCTGTGCTACTACTATTAGACTGTGTGTAGCTAAGCTTGCCCTGTTGGCCACTCTTTAGTTAAGGTATTCTTTTGAATAAAGCTGTGATAGAATAGCTGTAGCCACTGGGTCCACTCCTGTCTTTTGCGTTGTCCTCTGTAATCTCCAGTCTTTGTCAATTCCCACCAACAAAAATGCACAACCAGATGTTTGCCTACTAATTTTTGTTCAGTTAGTATACTTCTACTACTGTTGTGGTTATTATTCTCTCTCTGCACATACACATACAGAACTATGTACAAGAAAATAGGATGTTGTTGATGTTGGTGATAGGGAGGTTGGACCTTACACCCTGGTCACAGAACTCAGTCAGAAGAACCCATAATCCAATGACCGTCTAGTCTACCTACCTAAGTGTCTCGGTCATAGTCAATTGTCCCACTCCCGACCCCCACACGAAGATAGTTCGATATATACCCAATGATTTTAATACACAACCCACGCCAGAACAGAAGAAGACCCTTTCGCTCACTCACTCGTTTCAGTCCACAGCACCCCAGACACTGAAAATATACCACAGAGTCTACGTGCAAGTTCAAAAACGTTATTTTTTTAATAACAAGCTTTGTATTGTTGTAACTTGTAAGTATTTCGATGAAAAACATCCTGCTCCACCATGCAAAATGAAGAAGATTAAATACTGTACATTTTGTACATCTAGTGTACGATAGAGAATGTGTGAATTGTGGGAGACCTCTCAACGTTGAACGTATACTGTTAGTGGTTACACATGCATCTTTCGAAAGCTCTGCAAATCCCTTGTTTCGTAGAAGGCAATCTTCTCTTCTCATCTGCCTATGAGAAAAATGTAGCACGTTAGACAGTGAATACAACGATGCCAGTTTTTAGCAGTCATCACATGGCAACAAGTGCAACATTATGGATAAGCAAAAGGGACTAACAATACTGGTTTGTCAATTGTATGAGACACTCATGTGGCCTCAATGGTGTCTTTCTTACTGTGCAACAAGCTGCGAGGTAACATGGGCAAAGCAGTAGACACAGATCTAAAAATGGTTACATGGCTCAGGCTAACTTTCCAAAGACTAGAGTAGGAGTAGATTAGATGACCCTAGGGACCATCTAATAAATTAAATTTAAAACTAAACTCTGTCTAATGTGAATGCTGTACATTGGACGCAATTTGGACTAGTTACACTGTCACAACGATTCATGTTGTACGTAACAGTTTTTTCAATCCTCCTTCCTGGTGAAAAAAGTACAACTAGTAAATAGGGGGAGGTGTGCAGGCATCTAAAAAGGTGTATTTGCTTTTATAGGTGCACAATCACTACCAACCACCAGTGCAGACGGGGCCGCGGCGATGCTAATGCCATCCAGGAGGGGACAGTGGCTGCGGCCCCTGCAGGAGCACCAGTGGGAGAGGAAACATCAGCGGTGGGCGGTGGTAAGATATATTCATTACTTATTTGCATTACTAGGTGGAAGGGGAACATTTCCCTCACTGTGCTATGAGACGTACTAAGAAAGTATGAATTTGAAGTTGTACTGGACAATATACAATGGTTAAAGAAGACACCCTTTGTAGCATCACCAGTTTGAGTTGAGTAAACAAGGCCTCTTCCATCAGACTCCAACTCAGCTGTGAAACTTTTGGAGAAGACTAAAAGTCAGATCAGATGACCTTGAGGGATGTGTTGAACAAAAAGAGAAAGAAGTGAACTAGGGTGGAAGGAGGAATGACTAAAGAGATGTAATAATAAGACTAACTACCATAGAAGGATACTTTGGAAGGTTCATTCACATGGCTGATATGAATCGGATGCATGGGTTGTTAAAGGATGGGTAGAACTGTAAGGTCAAAGAAAATGCAGGCCTGGTTGGGCAAAAGAATATGGGTGCATGGATACAGTGGATAGCAAGAATCATGAGCGGAGTTTGTGTCAATGAAACCCAAGGCAAGGAAGGAGTGGACGCATGGGTGGTTGCTGGTGAAAGTGAAACCAGCTAAGCCGATAATAAAGAATGATAGACGTTTACTTTTAATGGGTGGATGCCCCCAAAATGTATTTGTATATTCATCAAAGGTGAAGCAGAGTCTTACTTTGAAAAAATAAAAGGATACAAAAAAGACTTTTGTTCTTCTTATGTGTACTCAAGGCCACCCAGTACTAGGGCAAGTATAATGCTGGAAAAAACTTCAACAAATGCTACAGGCAGGGGAAGCAGGAGGACAGATTAGATAGATACTAAAAGTTGACACCAATTGTATGTACTGCGCTTGGTAGTGCTACTATGCCACAATGCACTGTTGAATTAATTATGAAGAGTTTCAGTTACAATTATGTTTCTTTTTTTATAGATACTCATACTCCTTCCTCAAAACCATCGCGGAAGGAGTTGGCAGCCAGGGCCCGGCAAAGGAAACTGCAGGCCATTGTGGAGGAGTACCGCAAGCTGGTGGCTGAGGCTGAGGAGGAGGAAGAGGCGGCGGCGGCAGCAGCTGCTGCCTCTTCCAATGCGTCTGGCCCCAGCAAGGCTCCACCTGAAGGAGTACGGCGCCGCAGCCAGGCAGCCGCTCACCGCCGGCATTTAACATCTGCCACCCCCACACACAATGGATGCAAATGTAGGTGCCGTGCATTTCGGCAAAAACTTCTCCTCCGGATGGCCAAGTTGGAGGACCAATTAGAGGAGCGCGTAAAGATCATTGTGGACAAACACCTTAAAGAGGTGCTACTCATCGTCCACGCTGTGCTGTTACCTGCTGTGAGCTGTAGGCGAGCTGGAGCTTGTCTAAATTGCTGAGACCGGGGCTTTTCGAGAGGCATTACTAGCGCGGCACTCACTGTTCCAGAGTGCATCAGGGCGCTGATTGCTGACCTACCGCTGCGGGACTGCGAGGCTTGGGAACAGCTGTAGCCTCTTCCCGCAGCGGCCACGCCCCCTCAACCACCAAGGTCTACAAGTTCAACCTAGGGTCCTACGCGTAGCGGAACGCGTGCGGGACGAGGCCCGGGACGAAGCCCGGACTAAGGGCGGACAGTCTACGACAGTCCGAGACAGGCTGAGACTGGGCTGGGCCAGGCACTCTGCCTGATTTCAGCAACTCAGTGGGAGAGCAACTGTTATAGCTTGGGGCCAATTAGTGCAGCACCGTGTTATTGCTCTCGACCGGGTGTAGACGATTTGGTTTGCGGCTTTAAGAACATTGCTTCATACTCTCCGCTTCTCTGAGGGTTTGTTTTTCCGCTCTACGTTGTGTCATGTCGGGGAAAAAATCATCTCCTGCTAAGAACACTATGGACAACTATCTCATTCAGGTAGTTGCAAAAATCAACAACGATAGGAGATCCTCACTTGGCTTGTGCACATCACCTAACCCAATTACTCCAACATCGCCGATACCAACCCTGGTCCAATCCCCAGATCCACATAGCTCCGGTAGTGCTTTTGCTGTTGTTTCTGATCACGCTGACAATTCTACAATCACTCAATCAGTCTATGTTGAGTCAGACAGTGAAAATGAGGAGGAGGTCGACCAACACTTAGCTCAGGACAAAGCACCTACTCCAGTGCCTGCACCTCGCACTACTAGAGGAGCTAGAAGGGCCCAGCCTAAGCGTGGTGGGCTAAGATCAAGTCGTAAAAAAGGTCACATCCCCCCCTAATAAAACCTTGGTGGAGGAAGAGGGATCTATAGACGACGCTAGTAAGTCTATATCTAGGGGACAACTTATGACATTGTTGGATATGATAGACATTAAGGTACAGGGAATTGTCAAGCCGTTGATTGGTAGAATAGAGAAACTAACTAAAGAGGTCAACCATTTAGGGGACCTATTGAACCACACCCTATCTGAAGTTGGAAAATTACCTGAAGCAATTACCAGCAGTATTGAGCAAAAGAGGGCCTCTCACATTCCGGTGGGTGGTGGGGCTCCCCCTTCTATTGATCATTTGGTGGCTCACCAGGTATCCGCATCACAAGGTGTGCAGGCGAATGATGTTCCTCCTACTGTACCCCCTGCTCCGGAACCTGCTAACGACTCGGTGGAGTTGATAGTTGAGGCCTCCCCCTTGGTTTTGGTTCTAGCTAACGTTCCTCTCCTGGCGCCTGGGCAGGAAAAGTCTACCTCATCCCTGTTGTCCAAAGCCCTTTATTGGTTGACCAATAATATGTTAATCACTCCCTGGGGTAAACATCAGCTGGCCGAAGAACTAGTAAAGGCCAGGAGAGTGAAGTGGATAGGAAATAGTGTTGTTAAGAGGTTTCGGGGGGATTGTGTTATTTTACATTGCTCTGACCCAGAGGTTTTGACTAACATCTTGCCCAACCTCTTACCCCCACAGCGAAGATCTACCGAAATTATTCCATTGACCCTAGATTTCTTCTATCCGCAAAGTGGGAGGGTTTCTAATAAAACTATGCTAAAGACAAAGTGGAATGTAGTCTCATCAAAAGGGCGGAGGGAAGTACAGCCGACAGAGTGGGGTTTAAATCTAGAAAATAGGTACTCAGCTCTTTCCAATCTAAACAATTGTGATTGACTCCCCAAGGGTAATATTGTTGCACCCCCGATTAGTGTGGAACAAACCATATCTAGCTTGCCTCCCCAGGATGATAGCTGCCATAATAGCGACTTGTTGAACAACCTAGATGTCCCAGTAGTAGGTGAGAACTGTATAAAGAATTTTACATCAGGGTCTGCTAACTTAATCTCCTGGAATTTAGCTGGTTTGAGCTCTAAGCTAGATTGTGGAGACTGGCTTGGTTTTGTCACTCAATTTGATATCTGCATATTTCTGGAGACTTGGGCATGCGAACCTGTCTTTATACTAGGTTACTTGAATTTTTCAGTGCCAGCTATAAAGGGTGTGAAAGGTAGACCTATGGGGGGGCTTACTATCTGGGTTCGACAGTCACTAAACCTCTCAGTCAAAAACATAGATATCAGTCACAGCGATATGCAGTTGATTAGGCTAACCACGGCCACTCTCGGGTCACTTGATATTTACAACTTATATGTTAGGAGTGCCAAAGGTGGTAGATCCGAAGTTCTAATAGCCTTGGAAAACTTCCTCGATGAGCACTCCCATGAGAACAATATTGCCATAGCAGGTGACCTTAACAGGATGTTTGAGCCCATGGTCGTGGGTGAGGCCTATACTGGAGCTGAAGAGGACTCTCTTTGTGGTATCCCAGAACTACAACTGAAACCAGTTTCTCGCTGGACTGAGGATATAATAGCTATTAATGCAATGTGCCTTGAAAAGGGTTTGAGAGCCATGAATGGAAGAACAAGAAAGGATAAAAATGGCTCTGTAACTTTTGACAACGGGAGGCATAAAAGTAGAATCGATTATGTAATCTGTAGTCTGCCTTTGTGGCCTACCCTCAGTGATATGGAGGTTACCATGAGACCTGAGAGTGACCACAACCCCCTATGTGTGACTCATAAATGGTGGTCTGCAGAGACAAATTCTACTTGCATGAATGACCTCGTTCCACCGATGATCATTCCTCAGAATAATATGCGTAGGCTAAGATGGGATACTGTAGCTAATAATCAGCAGGCTATAGATACTATCAACAAAGACACTGACCAAGCCATACTGGCCATGGAATTGATTAGTGCCTCTTCTTCTGGTTTGGGGGATGTGGTTAAAATTCATGAAACACTTTTCACTAAGATCAAGGAGCACTTTCTTAAACCTGATAAGAGAAAGGGGGTTAAGACCTGTAAGGATGCAAGATGTTACAATACTGACTGCAGGAAGGCAAGGCTCGCCCTTGGGCAGGCAATTAAGAGGAGAGACTGTGTACTCATTAGTCTTGCCAGAAAGGAATATAAAGCATGTATAGCTAAAGCTAAGAGGGAGTGGGATGAGCAGCACTGGTGCAAATTGAAGAAGGCCAGCGACATGAAGGACTCCAGAGCATTTTGGAACATCGTAAAATGGGGTTCTGAGAAAGCTGAAGAGTCTCCAAACAATAATGTATCACAAGAGGCATGGGTAGAATTCTTTAGCTCACAATATACCCTTAACACATTAGGCGTGGATGAGGATTGTCTTATCAGAACGTTTTCAGAAGACTTTATCTTTACTCTTAAAGAGATAGAGTCTGCTATAAGCGTAGTAAAGCGAGGGCGTGCCCCTGGCTCAGATGGTGTACCTGCTGACATCTTTTTAAATGATAAAGATCGCTGGTGCAAATATATTTTTTTGCTTATCAACTTTATAGCACAGCGAGCGGATGTTCCTGATTCATGGAGAGGCGCAGTGATCATTCCTGTATACAAAAAGGGGGACCGTTCCCAGCCCTGTAATTATAGGCCTATTAGCCTTATTGACACTGTCCAAAAAATTGTGGGGCGTGTAGTGGTTAATAGGCTCCTTGATTGGGCAGAAGATAATAACATTCTATCTCCTTTCCAAGCAGGATTTAGAAGGGCAACCAGTACGGTTGACCAAGTGTTCCGCTTCCAGCTGCTACAGTGGAAGACCGTGGTGCTAGGGGGGGGCAGCCTGTATGCGGCATTTGTCGATCTGCGGGCTGCCTTCGACCTGGTCCCACGGGCCAAACTGTGGCAAGTCTTGCATAGTCTGGGGGTCCCAAAAGAACTACTAACAATGATATTGCGTCTCCACGAATCAAATTTTGCCAAAATCCAATGGGGTGGCCATGGGATGGTTACAGCTGATTTCAGTGTTGAACGAGGAGTCAGACAAGGGTGCTCAATGGCCCCCACTTTGTTTACATTGTTTATAAATGGTGTCGTCTCCCGATTGGTACCCGCAACTGTTGATGCTCCTTCCCTCTCAGGCCTAAAAATCCCCATACTAATGTTTGCGGATGACACGCTAATTTTATCAAAAACCCCTAGTGGTTTGCAGCGTGCTCTATTGATTTTTGAAAAATTCTGTGGGGAACATGGACTTGAGGTGAATACCACCAAAACTAAACTCATGGTTTTTAAGCCGCATCGCAGCTTCAAATCTAAAATTATAATGAGCGGCCGGCCACTAGAGGTAGTCAACTCATTCACATATCTGGGTATTCAAATCTCTAATAACAACAGGTGGAGCCAGCACTTAAATATCGCTACATTGCGGCATAAGCAATTATCGGGTGCCATTAATTCAGAGCACAGGAAATCCCTAACTAAACCTGTTAAACCAGCCCTACTGGTCTACGAAGCAAAGGCTATTGGGTCTGCATTGTACGGTGCAGAAATGTGGGGATTCGAAAATCTTAATGCCTTACAATCTTCAGAAAATACATTTTTACGTGCATTGACTGGTACACCTAAAAGCACTCCGCTGCTACCCTTGAGATATGACCTCGGAAGGAAACAGATTAAGGATTTAGCCAGACTACGTCCGATCTTGTATTGGCGTAGACTCTGGACTACTCCCGAGCTTTCACATTACGCCACGGGTTTTTGGACATCATCAAGGCTGATGGCTTCCATAAAATAAGTTGGCTTAATTCGTTGAAAGCCATATTATTTGAGCTTGGGTTGAGTTCTTTATGGTTGGACCCTGCTGGCACATTATTCCCCTCAAAGCTTGTCTTAAAAAACATTTTTTGGGGAAATGCTGCTAACAAAGCCTTAAGTACTCATAGTATCGGGTCCATGTCTATGTACTATCTTGAGGCTAAAATGTATCCAACCTTGGAAACCTACTGAGACACTATCTCGAAGCCAGGTGATAGAAAGCTTCTATTTCAAGTGAGAGCTGGTGCACTTCCAATAAGATCATTGACTGCAAAATGGGGTCATGGAAGTAATAACATCTGCCCAGTCTGTGGGACGGGGAAGGAGTCATTGGGCCATTTATTATTCTCTTGTAAGGCCTATGCTGTGCCAAGACGTGTCTGGCTAGCACCGATGTGCAGGAACCTTGGGACAACTTGTAGCTTGGTAGCCATGGGAATCATATGTACGAGCCAAGTTACCTGGATTATGATAGCTACGGCAAAATATCTCGGTTGGGCTTGGGCAATCAGGCAGAGACTGCTAGTTAAATAACTATTCTCTGTCTGAAAAAATGGTCCCCCTGTAGCTGTAATTACTGCTTCTTTTTTTATTACAAATGATCTTGCATCAATACAGAGACTGCTAGTTAGATAACTATTCTCTGTTTACTATAAAGTGTGCTTTCTGTATTTGTATCATTGATTTTAGCTTACCAGCGTTCTATATCTTGAAAAGTTTTTGTATTGTATTAATTCTCTTCTAAACCATTTATCAATTTTTTATAATGGAAAAATCTTTTTAATTCAATGTATTTCTGTATGTATTTTAAAGTGCTGTGTCATTGTGTTTGACAGAAAAATGTAATCTGTTTTTAAAATAATTCTGTGTTTATCATGCTTTTATGAGTAATACTCGAATAAATCACTTTTTGACTTGACTTGACTTAAAGCCCGCCAACTGTAATGGACCTGGACCCTGTTGATTTGCCCCTTTTTTAATACTTTTGTTGGTGGGTGGGAATTGGGTGTTGGGATTATTTTTGTGGGACATTCTTTGGACTTGGACATTGGTTGAGGTTAGGGTGGGGATAGGGGTGGGATAGGAGGATATTTTTATACTTGAATAAATGTTATTTATTTTCAACTTACACAGATATGATATGATGTTGTTTTGTGGTGGCGTTACTGTTGTACGTCACAAGGTTTACTCTAGATGCAGGGCAGCGGCCAGTGTTTTATTGAAATACTTTATTAACTGACCACATGTGTAACATGCAAACAGATAGATGCTGTGCCCCTCACTCAGTTATATTTGTCCTATTAGTACTACCAGCCTCTCCTCCATTATACCTCCCAGCAAACTTCTCTTCTTTCCTGTGATTGATGATGATAACGTTTGGCACCGCAAGGGCTGCATGGTTTCCCAAGACAACAGAGAATATGCCGTGGTTGTGTGATAGTAGTAGACTAGAATCCTAGACACTGGCACTAGCATTGGAAAACAAAAACAAAGAGACAGTCATTTGCCTGAGAAAGAATGTGAGAGAAGTAGTACATAATACGGACAAAAAATACAAACAATATTGCAACTGCTAAATGAACTCAAAGAAATCAATGGTGTCGGGGACTGAAAAAGTAGAAGAAGATAACTGTAGTTGCGTTGGAGTCATTAAAACACAATACAATTCGTAAACGTAAATGCTCTAAAATTAAATTCAAACAATGCCAGCAATGATTTACATTTATTCGTTGGGTCACTTTGGGAAATGAATTGCCTTGTACACTATTACATAAAGTGAGCTTGGGTGGGCAAGCATAAGAAGATCCTCGCCCTGCCTCGTTGACATTTGATTCCATTAGAGTTGGTTTCACCACATCTGCCCCAGCAAGCGTGTCATCAATTGTTGGTGTATATTTAATGTAGTAACATCACACCTCAATATAAGACCACACAGCCCGGGGGAAGAGGGTTAGGGTTTGATGAATGGATGGGAACGGGGGTTTGGGGAAAGGTTTGACAAAGAAAAACAGTACGCATGGAGACAACAAAAGCAAAACAATGAAGACGATGATTGGTGATCCACAATTCCCCAATAAATGTAAAGTCAATTAAGAACAGCGAAATGGATGCACGATGAAGGTTTATTATTAACTGGATGGTTAATAATAAGTAGTAATTACTTAAGTACTACTACACAATTCAAAGGAAGTACTTCTTATGATATGATATGACTTTTGCCTAGGCTGTATGCCCTCTGAGAAACCGTAATACCTGTTGTAGCGGGCTGAAAGCTAGCCAACAAAATTGAGATACTTTAAGTGAACAATCAATTACCAAACACAAGCGTGAAATAAATGAAGAGGAAAAAGGAATCAAAGAAAAATATGAAAATGATACTAAAGATAATGCATTATCCAGGGCCAAATGTGTAGTTGTAGCTCGTCATTCATTTTTTCCTCCCTTCCATGGACACTGTTGTGACTGATTGATTGATTATATCATTCTTGGGCGCCTCTGGCAGAATGATGATGATGAGGAGGATTGGTAAGGTAAGTGTGAGTTGTTGCTCCACGTATAATAGTAGCGCTGGGTGAAAGGCCGGCCTGCAAGTGTTGATGAAAGAAGAAATGGGGTATTACAAAATAAGTTAACAGAATGAAAACATAAAAATCAATTATGGTGTAGTGCGAAAAAGACAAGACTCGTGAGCGAGAAGATTTTCAGAGTGAGGCTGCTTGGATACATTGATTAACTCTACTCTTCTAGTTGCACAGCAGTCATCGAAAAGAACAACAAGATAGGAGCCAGCACAGAACAGTTACAGGGCCACACCACAACACCGGGACGTGAGTCTGTGGCCCAAACTCCATTTACCTACATTTTTCAGAGTTCCAGACAAAAGGCATATACAATACATCAACCTAGTATTTCCAAAACAAGTGATTAAGGTAAATCAATGCGCCAATGTCAATCATACCACTATTCCATTCCACCACTGCACACACATGTAGCCTAGGTCTGCTGTGCTTCTTGTTGATTGGTTGTGTGTTTACCTTGTATTCCACTTCCTGAACATATTCCATCAATCATCTCAGATCAAACTGACTGACAGCGTGCAAAGATGGTATGGTGGTCATCATCATCCTCATCCGGGGTGGCACGTGTACGTGTTCTCCAACTGACCAAAAACAGCAACTAAGTATGTAGTGAGTGACTACGATTAAGTCCAGACTGCACCTGCAGTAGTAGAAGTACAATTGGATACATATTATTAAACAACATGGAAACATTGACCATCACTTGAGACACAAACACTTTGAAACTACTAGTATACTTCTACTTCTTGCACATTTGCTCCGAGTCAGGAAACAGCCAATGCAATGTATGGCATCATTTATTTCATATACCTGTCTTTCTCTTCTTTGTGACTGTCAGATCACAGATGCAGCAGAGCCTTCTGAAAGTGATGACGAGTTTACTTTTATTTTGGAGCCCTGCTCAAGTTCTGACATTGAAGAGTTGTGTATGCCTGCAGACAGAGGTGTAGCCTTAAGACAGTGATGCATTTCAGATTGGAAACAAAACAGAAGATGGCTGTAGTCATGTACGTTTCACTTGTTACAGGCTACATTATTGCACTATTGTCCATCTCCATCCAAAGTATGGCAAGATGGAAATGTATTTAGGGTGAGTCAGGAAGATGGAGCAGGACTCTGATGAGTGGAGTGCACAGTAAATGCTCAGATGTGCAACTCCAATAGGTAATTAAAAGAGAAAGGAAGATGGTGTTGGTTTTCAAGTTTGAGTCAGAAAGACAGATACACACAAATAACTAAGGAAGGGAGAAATAAAGGAAGGGAGAATGTAACAAATTCCAAGCCTAGTTGTCAGGGAAGAGGAGCTCGTCTTCAAACCCTGGTGGTTCTTCTGACAGAAGTAGGTCCTGTAACCCAATACTTATTTCTTCCGACTCGCTCTCCTCTTCCAGCTCTGATTCACGGACTTTGTAGTCTGGTGGTATCAAGTGCTGGTTCATTTTTATCATGGTTAATCTCTCCACGCTTTTGGGCGAGAGACTGGTCCTTCTCACAGTCACAATGGCACCAGCAGCACTGAACACACGCTCAGAAGAGACACTTGCAACAGGGCAAGCTAGATACTTTATCGCCAGCCTGCTGAGCAGTGGCCATTGGCTTCTTGTCCTATACCAATACACCAATGGGCTTTGCTCCATGAACACCTCTGTTGTGTCATCCAGATAGGCCTGGACCATCCGCTCAATGTTCATTGGTGCTCTGGTTTGCTCGTCCTGTTTTTGCTTTGCGACAGCAACTGACTACCCCATCCCTTTATGTAGAAACCAAGCAGCTATTTTTTTGCTTATGTCTGATGAATCAGATCCTGTTGGGGCGGTTGCTGTTATTGTTTGTGTTGGTGACTGCTGGGAAGCAAACGCACTGCTTGCATGCTGTGAAGAAGAACTTGACTCTGTAGGATGCTCAGTAGTACTTGCACTGTCCTGGGCTGGCACTGGCACGCCTCTAATTGAGAGCCGTTCATTTTCTAAATCAGTGGCTTCCTTGGCTATTACAGTTTTGTACTTGGCAACATCCTCTTCTGAAAAAGGAATTACTGCATTACTGTTCACAAATAATTTGTACCGTGGATCCAAAATTGTGGCAGTAATGTAATGTTGATGTGACAAAATCTTATTTTGAATCCTTGTATTCTCAGATAAGCAGCTTGCTAAGGACTTCGCAAAATTACATGCTTCACGTTTTCCTTCCACACCTTCGTACGTTTCAGACACCTCCTTCAGCTCTTGCTCAAGCATGTACAACAATGGGATTGCTTGGCTCATAGTACAGTCCTCCCTGCTGACTGCACGTGTGAAGACCTCAAAAGGAAGTAGCATCTCAGTCAGGCATTTAATGAGGTCCCGTTGCCACATCTCAACGGTCATGGCTTTAACAGCCTTATCCCCTGATCTTCTTGTCATGACGTAAGCATTAAGTGGTATGTACTGCTCAAACAGCCGTTCGAGCATGTAATACGTAGAGTTCCAACGTGTTGGTACCTCTTGGATGAGTGCTTTGACTGGCATGTTACACTCACGTTGAATGACCCGTAGCTGCTTCCGGGCTTTAAAAGAATGATTGAAATGCGTGCAGATTCTTCTGCAAATGGTCAGTAAGTTGCTGACTTTGCTTTCACTTTTCATAAAGTCTTGAACCACAATGTTAATGCAGTGTGACAAACACGGGACCCTGAAATAGCGGCCATCTTCCATGGCCTTAACTACATTACTGCCATTGTCGGTGGCAACAAAACCAATATTGAGGCCTCTTGGTTGCAGCCATTCAAAGACCTTGCTGTTGAACTCATCCAAAATGTTTGCAGCAGTATGCGATTGCTCCATAGCAAGCATGGATACAGTAGCATGTTTGCGAGCATCATTAAAAATCTCAGTAGTGTCAATGCCTGTAGATATCTTGTCTCTAACACCTGAAAAAGAGATCCAGTGTGCAGTGATGCACATGTAATCTGTGGCTTGGCTACTGCTCCACATGTCTGTTGTCAGGTGGATACTATGCACAGCACTCTGCTGCAAGGCTTTTCCAAGCAATTCCAGCACGTCGCGGTATAGTGCTGGAACAGCAACTCTGGCAAAATAGTAGCGGCTGGGAACATTCCATTTTGGGCAGAGGGTTGACACAAATTCCAGGAAACCCATCCCTTCAACAAAAGAAAAAGGGAGAAGGTCCAGAGCTAACATTTTAGCAAGCTTAGCATTGTACAAACGTGCTATTGGGTGGTTGCGCTCGTACTTTCCCTCCTGCCTAAACATGCTAAGAATGGTACTCTGCTTGGTATTTCTTTCAGATATGCCCGATGCAGTACTTCGTGTCGCAGACTTCGCACCCGTACTCCTTGGTGTCTCTGGGTTACTCTTACTCTGGTGCCACAGAGATGTTGCTGATCCGGAGGATCTGGGTTCTACCACTGCAGTGCTGGGGAGTGGGACAGGGGTACTTAGTGTACCACTACCAGATAGAATGTCTCCCTCTTCATCCTGTCCGGTTACCCGTGGACCTTCTACTGCTTCCCCACCAACATTAATGGTTCCTGCTTTTATGATACGTAGGTGGTCCTCCCACTGGATTGCGTGGTGTTTTTTCATATGGGTCATTTGGCCTCCGGTACCATAGTTTGTGCCAAGCTTACCACGACTAACAGAGCAATGACAAATGGAGCATATAGCAATGTTGTCCTCATTTGCGCTAACTGTAAAGAAGTCCCACACTGGGGAGCTTAACTTTTGTCTCCTGCTAGAAGTGCCACTTCCAATGCCGGATGAACTGGAGGTTGTGTGGTGAACTTCACTATGTGGCTGCGCAGTAGTACCACTACCTCCTTCTGCTGAGGTGGAACTTGCGCTGGATGTAGGACGCTGCCGGCTTTGTGCAAATGTAAAAATGGAAGCTGGAGGAAGTTTTGGTGTGGCCTGTGTTGGTGGTATGCGTGCTACTACATCCCTAGTCGCAGCCATTCTTGATAGGGTTAAAATGTTGGTCTCCATGTCCTCAGGGCCAGGAGTAATGCTTGTGATGACTGGGTCTGACTTATCATCACCATCATTATCCGGCTGCTGAACATTGCACTCCATAAGTGGTAGGCTTCCTGGAACCTTCCTTTTCCCTAGCCTGGTCTTCTTGGGATGTCTCTCCCTCTCATGCTCAGATCGTTCTGGCTCCCAATTGAAGTCAAGATCATCAGAAGGGATGCTTGGAGAAGAACTCAATGGACTAACCCTCCTTTTCCTTGGTGGGGATTTGGAAACCAATAGATCTCCTGCATGAGGTGCTGCCTCTTCTTGCTCTGCATCGGGCTCTATTTTCTGAACTGCCCCGACTTCGGGAGGAACAACAACTACTATTGCCAGTGGTGGTTCTTGAACAACTATTGCAGGCGGTGGTTGTGGTAGTTGTTTTTGTTGAACATCTACAATTGCGGACGGTGGTTGTGGAACAACTAATATTACAGGTGGTGGTTGGGTTGGTCTTTTCGTTGAGCATCTACTATTGCGGGCGGTGGTTGTTGAACATCTACTATTGCGGGCGCTGGTTGTTGTTCACCACTTTTTTTGCTGTGTTCCCTCTTGAGTGGAATGTGTACTACTTTGAGATTGAGGTAAGTTCAGGTCAGGCTCAGTATCACTGCTTTCCACCATTAGGCTGGCTACCTCTTCCCCACTCATCTGCTTGGGCCTGGGGTGGTGGCTTGGGCCCACTGATGCGGAGGTGCTGGCCCCGCTTGGACCCTGGTCACTGCTGCTGCAGGAGTACTTTTTTTTCTCCCAAAGAAGGTTTTCGGGTCAACACCAGACTTAAGTGTCACTTCCTTCTTCTGTTCTTCCTTCTTCTCAGCAACTTTCTTGGTCTTGGAGGACCTGGTACCTGCTTTCTTTGGGCCCATCTTCTTCAGATGTCAGCAGCAGCACTCAGTTGCACAAGTTGCTGAGAATGATGTCTGGTCAGGTTAGTCACTCACACCGCATGTGACGTAGTACAGAAGGACGTCCGTCTGGCAGTAGAACAGGCGATGAATGATGAGACACCTCCTCTTCAGTCTTTTGTGCACCTACAAGCAAAGAAGGCAGAACAACATCAGTTGAATATGGATTTTTTTTAGCTTTAATTACTACTAGAAGTATTAGTACATCCAGTAAGAGTAAGAATAGCAAAGAATTAAAATGCAGATGTAGTGGAAGTGGAACTTGTTTATCCATAATTTGTGCATCATTTTGGATGGATGCAGCATCGGTGACCTGCAGCAGATTGCAATGGGGATGTGAACAGTAGTAAGCCAACAGGAACAATGGCAAGACACAGGCAATTTGTCAAAAATAAAACAGCATACTACTACTACCACCACAGCTCCACATGGGCACTCATCACAGGTACATGGGTAAAGGCCAGAAAAAAATAAACTCAACCAGGCCTATATCCCTCCCTATATGGCCAGAAAAAGGAGGATGCCTACATCACAGCTTAATGCAAAAAAGAAAATCCCCATGGCTACAAGGTTTGAAAGTTACACAACAACACAAACAACAAAGGCATTTGGAGTTTTCCCCCAAACAGTTAACTACACTCCAAACACCACATTTGAAAATTCAATGCATTGCCACCCATGCCCTAAATGATGTGAATTTCAACAGACAAAATGGAAACCGCTACATCAAGCATCCCCGCTGACTATCTCTGGGACTCTAGGCCTACTGGCAGAAAAAATCACACAACTTTGTAGGCCTGCGGCAAAAAAACTAAACCAGGATGGAAGGTCACACAAAATGCCTGCCCCCACATGGCCTGGCCAGTGCCACCCCCAAAAACATGAAAAGAAAGAGAAGACAGACAATACATTCCTATGGCAAAAGGACAATGCTTGGCTTGACAAAATGGCCGCCACCAAGCCGCCCACATAGTCAGGCCACCGTCTAACAACAAGGTACATAGAGGACAGAAACAGAAAGTGGTCCATGCTCCAAAAACTACAGGCAAATGACAACCTGAGTAGTTTCTTTTAGCAAAATGAACAGGATCTACATTTTCGGGAACGTTATAGGCAACTCGAGAGATATTGCTCGCGAGAATGCAAATTCGGCGTGTTCGGCGGTGCGAACTGTACAAAACGTCGTGATCGCGCGCCCGAGCACGCACATTGAGCGCGCGAAGAAGACAAAAACTGTAAGGTCGCGTTGTAGCACTGTGCAAACATACCAAAACAGTACAGGCCTCCCCCAATAATAATTTTTAAGAAAGATTGAGAAGCACAGAAAACTGTAGTTAAAAAAAAAACATTTACAGTACACCAATTCTCAATTCTCAAACTTACTTGTGAAAGAAAAGTTCAAATCCAAATTTCCTCAATAAATCCAATTAAATGCTATGATGCAGCAGACAAACACAAAGAGTGATCCTTCCAGCTCCAATTCCAAATGAAAGTGAACACCACATGGACAAAGCACTGGGAGGAGCCTGGTGGACAGGAACAGGAAGTTGGAGACTCAGGGGCACTTCCTTTCTCTCGAAAAAAGAGTAGAAACAAAAAGAGGACTCCTAGCCCCAAAAAATACAGCCAAATCACAATCTGAGGGGTTAAATGAACATTTTTGAGAAAATTTTAACATGCTCGAGAGATATTCTGTGCCAGATTGCAGTTTCTGCGTGTTCGGAAACGCGATCTTACCTACATAGCGCTGTAAGGAAGATTGCACGTCCTAATGACGTGTTCGCGCGTCCTAATGACGCTATCGCGTTCTCACAGTCGGGTTGGATTGTGCGGGCGGATTCCAAACATCGTAGCGAACGCGACCGGGAGAGAAAAGCGAGAAAGCGAACGCAGAACCACGGTAAGTCATTACCGCACACGCGAGAATGCTATTGAGCGCGCGAGGAAGAAAAACTACTACGCTAAGCTGTAGATTGCGAAGTAGGCGACAGGTTCGCGCTCTCCGCGAAGTGCCAAGTTGCCGAAACTTCACAAACTCCGCGAACGGAGCGTAGTTCTCCGCCCAGGCTTACTATAAGCCCTCCCATAGGCGAGTAGTGGGCACTGCTAGAGCTCTCCTGCTTTACCCCCTGGAGGAGGGTTGGGGGGGATCTGCTAGAGGTGATGGAACAAGCCAACAATTCAAACAGGAAGAAGGTGGGCAGTAACTGCACTCTTCCCACAACGCTGTACGAACAAGACTCTCAAAAAGAAACAGACAAGCCATAAGGGGAAGGATGCGGAGGAGGATGAGATCTCTGGGTCAGCACAAAAAAAGGGTAACAGGAAGAACAGCCCTCCTATAAAATCAGGAGCAGTCAAAAGTAAATACTCCTCATCAAGGGTTTTTAAATCATGTTTTAAAAAGTACAGGGCAGCTCAATAATGACATTGGATTGCTCCCTTGAAGGAGAGGAATGAGTGTGGAGACGGTGCATAGACCACCAGGATCCCAAAGGAACAATAAGGACCACTGCGGGTACCACCTCAGTATGGTAGCCTAATAGTCTGTCCTCCTACAAAACACAGAGGCCTTGGAGAACCCCTCAAAGTCAGCAGCCAAGGCAAAGAGCCCCCAACTGACTGAAGCTGAAATACATCAGTGGAAAGAAAAGGACAAGGAGGCCAAGGTGTCCAATGACTCCACAATATCCACCCCAAGACCAGATTCAACTCTGACACCTGGAAAAAAATGGCAGGTCAATTCCTCCAGAAAAATGCTATCTTATTGCCTCCTTCCTGCAATCGAAAGAACTCTAGATCTAACTCCAAAAATGTTCATGAAGAATGCAGAAGCAAAGGACCCCCGCGCTGAGGGATGGACCCCACTGGGCCAAGTACTTGAAGAAGATCTACATTTGAAAGAAATAAGAGAAGCACAAAATACAATTGCCAGGGCTCTGATTTACAGTCAACAAAAAAGGAAGTCCAAATTGACCTATTGCAATCAATCGCCCAGCGCCTTGTGAATCAGGATGGCAAGCTGGCAAAGCTAAAGGTAATAATTCACAATCACCAGACCACTTTAGCACGTACAAGCTTTTGTGTTGATATCATAGAAAAGTGGGCTCAGTTACCGGAGGTATTAAAAAACATGCTGGCGTTAGTCAAGGACAAGGGGGAGTAGCCAACACAAATTCAAACAACCCCCAGGCCAGCATCAGGGAACACCCTGCAATCAGTCTCCACTGAAAAATACCATCTTGCAAACAGCCCGGAAAATAAGGAACCTAAGAAATGTAAATGTAAATGTTTTTGTACTTGTATAGCGCAAAGCTACCCGCAGTGGGTTTCCCGGCGCTTGTACGAATACCGCAAGGGAACCCTTCCTGGCTTTCCCTGTGAAGTGTCCACTCCTGGGCACCCCCATGGTGCAGACCAGGCATCCCTCGCGTTGTGGGGGCCGTTGTGGAGACTAAGCAAGCTATTGCCCAGAGTTGCAGCGTGGGGCCCATGATCAGAATAGGCACTGAGGCGAGAATATCTGGTCAGGGGAATTTACGAGCCCGAGACCCGCCGGGGCAGGTATCGAACCCTGGTCCCTGGCCAGAGCTCTGCATCAAGGTCTGCCTGCCCTAACCATTGAGCCACACTTCTCCAGTAGTACGAACATCGTAGTAACCCAAAAAAGGAGGGCAGTTGAGGAAGCATCTGTCAGCACACAGATCCTCGACCCACATGAAGAAGCAGCACCCGAGATATCCACTGAAAAGGCAGAAGGAGCAGTGGCATGGGCGGAAGCCGTCTGTCAAGGAGGGCCAAGAAAAAGCTGAAAAAAACTGAAGAAATCAAAAATTAAAAAAAAAGATCAATAATGCCAGTAATGTTTAACAGCAGTAGCTCGGAGGATAAAAGTGATCCAAGGCCACTCTTTCCTATTTTCAGCTTCAAACAGCAAAACAAGACACAGGCAACAAGGGAAGAAAAGACCCAGGTAGCTGAGGCCCAAAGGCGACAGAACATGCATCAGGTAGGCCCACAATCAACAGGGCCAACATCAGACCAGGTACAGACAGAGGCAACAGGGCCTTTCCCATTAAAAGAGGTCACCTGCTTACAAACCAGGGCACCCGTCCCACTGAGACCTGAATTCTCAATACAATATGGTGGCGCAAACCACTCTCCATCAGTGTGAGCAGCAGATAAGAGGAAGCCTGGCCGAACCATCAAACGGGCCATTAGCCAATTACAGAGAAGAGCCCTTAACAATGATTTTCCAACTTAGGGTCCTTACAGCCCCACACAGGGGGGTGACAGATGTCCACTGATCATGTCCAAGCCCAACAAAAATGCTGCAATCCATGAGGCGGTGTTTACCCCTAGGTATACAGTCAAAGGCTCTTATGACATTCTGAAATAGGTCCAACATTCTACGACTATTCGGACACATCGCCACCTTGGCACAGATCACATTGGAAAATTTAGAGTGGTAAAGTTCAGAAGGGTAGACCGCGATACCCACGGAAATTCCACCTTAGTGGGATTCAGCCAACAGGAAATTCAACAAACGATCCTTGGCGGAGCCCAACAACTAGCTAATTGGGGCATCGATGTTCAAGTACTTAGCCCACCGAAATACCCATATGTTCTTAACCCCAACAACAACAGGAGTGGGTCTGCATCAATCCTGAAAGGAACAACCAATAATAGTACAGTAGGGAGAAATAAACTCGAACGATCAAGAATTCTGATAAAAATGTGCATCTCCCACAGAGACAGTCAGCACAGAGAGCAGACGAACCAGCTTGAGCAGGCCCCAACGGAGGATTCCTGGCAACAGCATACCTAATCAAAGATGGAATGATGATAGTATAGGGAGAACAACAATAACCAATGATCAACGACAGAAACGAACCCTCATTTCTTGGAACATCGCAGGGCTAAGTAATATCTTTAGGGATAAGGCAACGCAGAACTACCTTGCAAAGGGAGACATATCGTGTTTTCAGGAAACCTGGGCAATGTCAATGACCCCAATTGGTGTCTTTTCCGAACATCATATAGCAGCGACAAAAAAGAATATCTTTGGACGCCCTTCAGGTGGCTTATCCACCTTCTTAAGTCATGCCTGTAAATTTAAAAACACAGTAATAAGAGTAAAAACTCCTGACCTCCAAACCATGACAATTGAGTGACTAGGTACAAGTCAACAGCCTTGCCACCTGCTGCTAATAAACTGCTATATTTATCTATCAAAGTGCCAATCACAATCTTCCATCGAAACCTTCACCAGTAATCTGGAAGAAGTACTAATCAAATTTGAACATTACAGTGCAATTATCGCCAGAGATTTTAACACGAGGGCTGGATCACATGCCAGACGCACTCAGTACTGGGAATAAGTTGGGCCACTGTTCTCTCTCCTTAAAAACTTTGTTACAATCCACTCATGAAATAAAAATAAACCAGCCTTCTCTCTTGGTCCCCTAAGCCGACCTTCAGGAATATACCTACTATAGACTACATCCTAATCAATCAGAGGCAGGCCCACAAGCTGAGGGATTTCGCAGTGAATGACAGAGAGGAAAGCGATCGTAGGCCTCTGCGTGCCAGCTTTCACCCGGCTCTGCAATCTGCGGACGCCCAGGCAACAATTGGTGGACCCTGGGAGAAGAGCGACAGAAAGCCCTCAAAAGAGTAAAATGGACAGTCAACCTCAAAGATAGACTGTTGGAGTACGTAGCAACGAGGAAAGAAGACCTCCAGATAAGCTCCATAAAAAATATTATAGGCTTTCGAGAAATCCTGATATTGGACCTACCGAAGAATCTGGGAAACGCCCAACAAACAAAAAAGACCCTCAGTATAAATCAATTGCCATATAAACCATGAGCACTGTAGTGCCTGATACAATGCAAATGTGCTCTTAGAAAGGCACTCAAGGCAAAAAAGAAAGGAGTCTCATCACCAGAGGCGACTCCCACACGGATTTTGCGAATAACATACTGGAAGAAAGTATGGGAGTTCAAGAGAAAGCTTATGGAAAAGAATTGGCTTAAAGTGTTCTCCCAAATTAAGGAAAAGAACGACTCCAAGCTTTTGAGATACATCAACCGGCTGAGCTACTGAAGCCCACCCAAAGACAATAGCAGCGTTGCAGGCAATGAGTGCGAACTGTACGTGAAGGGACTGTATACGAATGATCCGCAAGAGGCTGGTCCCACTACCACCAAATCATACCGGTTGCAGCCCAAGTCTAAGAACCTCTGTTTAAGAGCATGATTGAATAAGCCTCAGTGAGCAGTCAAAGTGCCCGCTTCACGGAAGGGGAGACCGCAAGGATCATCAGGGCAACAAGAAATGACAGTGCTCCAGGGCAAAATGGCATTCTTGTCCAAGTATTCAAGTTTGCTCAAGCATTTTCTGTACCAATTCCCACTCCATTCTACAATCACTCCTATGCTACAGCAGCAACACTGCAGTCCTGGAAAGGTACAATCTTATTTGCCATACATAAGAAAGGAGATCACTCGAACCCTGCCAATTATAGGTTAATTGCACTGCTCGACATAGAAGCCAAGGCCTACGCATTATTACTACTGAAGGACTTAGAGGAATGGGTAGATAAGAACGGAATCCCCCCACCTCATCAGACAGGCTTCAGGGCAAACAGTTCCACAATGGACAACATCATGGCGTTGGCTTATCTTTCCAAGCAAGCGGCACAGGAGAAGAATCTGCCTTTATTCTGCTGCTTCATAGACTATACCACAGCCTTTGACAGAGTCAACAGAGGAATACTTTGGGCCAAGCTGGCATCCTGGGGGATCCCAGCGATGCTTCTGAAAGCGATTATAACCCTCTATGAAGGGACATAGGCTGAGGTCAAATTAAGCCACACAACTGTAACACCAAGAGTTGAAACCAACAACAGGTTTAAACAGGGCTGTGTCCTGGCCGCTTTATTATTTAACTTGTATGCTGCAGACCTAGTGTATGCTTTGAAAGACGCTAGTTTAGTGACCCCGAGATTGGGTACGGTGAGTCTCGCAACTCTCCAGCATGCTGACGACACAGAGGTAATGGACTATACCAGGGTGGGGCTTCAGAGAATTTTAAAGATCCTAGCAGTGTACAACAAGGAAACTAGCTTGTTAGTCAATGAGAGCAAGACAAAGATAATAGTATTTGGCAAATACCCTCATAAAAGGTAAGAGACTGGATATTGGGTGACCACCTACTAAGGACAACACCAGCCTACAATAACCTTGGGGTTTGGCTAACAGAGAGGGCCACAGCAGCCAAACGTATAAAAGAACTGAACTTAAAAACCAATATAATAATCCTCTCACTTAGACGCCTTAGCCAGTGCTTGTCAAGCCCAACAGCAGAGCCTATGCTGACAGTCCTTAGGGCAACATTTATTCCAGCAATCAATTACGCACACTGGGCCTTCCCAGGAGCTTTAGATGAACTCATAACTCCAGCCCAGACAAAAGCGTACAATATAGTGTTGCACGTGCCTCGACAAGCAAGGAACACCAGGCTTCGGATGGAATTAGGGTTCAGCAGAGCAGACCGGGCTCTACAGGGGGACCTAATGAAGTATTACATCAGGGTCCTTAAGGCCCCCAACACCACCCTTAAATATCACTTGAAAACGATCTTCAGGGAAGCGAATTCCCATGGCACAATCTGTTGGGTCAAGCAATAGGAACCCTGAAAAAAATAAGCAGATAGCATGCCCTTACATGAGATCCCACATTCGGCATTGGTAAATGCAGTGAAGCCCCAGGATCGGTCCATCTCATTTTAAACGTATCGAGTCTCACTCCGCCACAACTCCTATATGACGGCACTGGACAGGTCGTACATCCCAGGGAAAGCCCATCACTACTTGTGAGATGCACTCTCAGCTCAAGTCTGAAGGAAAATGTTTTTTAGGCAGGCGCATTGCCCTTAAGATTTCGGACTTTAATCCAACATGGGCCAAACAGGATGGGGCAGTCTCCTAATTGTTATGCAATAACCACAAGGAATCTTGCTTTCTCCTTCTATGTTGCTGCCCTAAATTGACCAGCGAACGCCATTGACTGTTCCGCCGGATTCTCAGGGACAAGGGTACGAGTTCCTGCATGGAGGCCTCGGTTTTGTGCTTCTCAGAAACAAATGCCTGCCTACTCGCAAGAGCAGGGAAATGTATACATCTAATTAGAAATGCAGTTGGTCCCCAGCTACGGCTACCAGAATCTAGGGCAGGTAGCCCTAGATAATCAGTGTCCTCGCAGCTCGAGCAGGCCCAAGTTTGCCATCAAACGGAGGGACAACCACATTGATAACTCTACTACAAAGGAGGCCGCGGACCCAGCAGCGGGAACAGTCGGAACAGTAAAACAGAGCCCACAGGGTGTATCACAAAGGCAAGCAACGCAATCACAACAGCAATCATGGCAAGAGAAAAACAATTTACTATCTCCGATCTACGAGGGTGAGCACCGCGTGGCATGCCTGAAGAGGACAACGAAATAGGGCTGAGTGCCCAGAGATTAGAGAGTTGCCTGGCAACTCCTAAGGCCCGTTCTTATCCAGGGACCAGAACCTACAAACCTTAACTTGTTTTGGGGTAAAGATTGTGCAATATACACTAATCACCCCCTCGAAAAGTCTAGAGTGTGTTAACACTAAGGGACGGGAGGGTGGGAGGAGTTGGGGTGGAGGGGTGTAGATTATGTGCTTTTATACTATAAAGATGTTTAATAATGTTACAGTTAATAAACTTACTTAACATCCCACACATCTTTTTCCATGCCCGTTATCTCTCTTTCCTCTGTCCTTTTCTTCTTTCTCCTTCCAATGTCCCTTCCACCATATTTCTTTATTTCACCCCTCCTTACTCCTCTCTTCTTCCCTCATCTATCAATTCTCCCTTCCCTTCACACTATATTTTCTCCTCGGCCTTACTCTGTTGCCATCTCTCTCTATTTTTTCTGGAGTTCCTGCTTTTCTCTCGTTTGCATTAAAGGTCTTCAAAATGCTCACCGCATTTCATCTGGAAAATATTTTTGAGCCACATTTCCAAGGTTTGAGCATGTTTAGTAGAAAATAAGATGGCCTCCTTTCTGCGGCTGCCCTTGCCCAAGGAAGGCTGAAAGTGATTAGTAGAGCTTTGCTGTGACTGCCTGGCAGTGCTACTGGCAGCCACAGAAATGGCTGTCTTTGCAGGCTATTATGAACCTTTATAACAAAATGACCTTGCAGCAATTATGTAGAAGAATTCACTTCAGATTTATATGTAACAAAAGAAATGTGTTTCTTTCAGTGAGAGATGTGTATTAGACAAAGGGGTCGGGCCTTGGAGTATGAGGCGGAACAGTGAGGAAGGGAAAATCATTTCCATGGGTTGGTTTAATGCTCTGGTCCGTTTAAAACAAAAAAAGGCTCAAACTGTGCAAGATCAGGGGGGTCAGGGTTTTGAGATGCATATAAACAGTGTCTGGCCTTCTTCGTGGTCCATTACACATTTGCTTAGTTTAATGTAGTGTGCTGAAAGTCATGAATAATGAGGCTGGAGTGTGTTCGTAGCATGCTAATAAAAAGCCAAGTTGGCAAAGATGCACTCGAACAGCAGAACAAGGAAGACAACGATTTTGCGCCCATTTTGAAAACGAACAGAATCATTTTGGGGGCCTGCACAAATTCACATCCTTTCAGAGTCTCTTATGTTCAGATTTCACACGTTTTGGGGCTTCGTTCTGACGGTGTTGACATACCAAAATTGTAAATTTAATAATATGTAATTTTTTTTTAGTATTTGATTTAGTGCGAACCTAGATGCAAAGAGTGGTGGAGTGCTTAAATGATTTTAATCGAAGCAGCAGACCGTGTTTTGTGAGGTCTAATTGAAACGAGATAATAGACATTAGTGTGGGTGGGGACTAGGATGAGAGATGTAAATTTCTTCAGCGCAAGACAGTGCGGTTCGCATTTAGCTTCTACGTTAAAGGTTTCTTTTTGTTTTGTGTTTTTTTACATTGCAGCGTTTTCTATAATTGGATTACAGAATGTGAGAAATCTCTACTGATTGTCTTCTCACCGGTTTTAGTTTTTTTGACGACCTTCGTTTTGCTGTGCTGCTGAGCTGCTTGCCCTCTGTTGCTTCCTCAGTCACAGCATGTTTTGTGTAAAACGGTCTTTATTTCAAATGGGCTGGCCTGACAGACCATTGTACATTTTTAGTATTCGTTCATTTTTAGTTTATTCCCTTAAGTGCTGACTGAGGCTTGTCTATGCAAACAGGATTCGGTATCAAGCTTGGAATAAGTATTTTGGAAACTGTAGAGACCATAATAAAAACACGGACTCCTTGAAACTTTCTCGTATGGAAGGGAATTTTACGTGGCGCTACCATTAATTGCATAATGTGTAGCTACGTTAGATCAAAGGCAGGGAGGGGTTAGAGCACTAGCAGGTGATAAGTATTGTTGGTAGAGTAGACAGTTGTCTGAATGGGGGAGAGGGGGGTCACAATGCTAATACACTGATGGTTTCTTTTTCTTTGTTTCATGGGTTAACACTCATTGAGGGATGAACTTGGAATAAGTATCTTTGGCTTGTTCTGTACTGAGAAGGGCCATTCATTACTTATGTTCTATAGGTCTCTATGTATATTAGCTTACATCTGAGGCGGACTTACGCAAACTGGTAATATTGTTTATAATGTTCCATTGAAAAAACTCAATAAAAATCTAATGCTAAAAAAGTGCTCCCCACACAAGTTCTGACCAATTTGTTTTTATATTTGAGGCCTTTTGCACATACGCTTTCATAACTGTTTCTCAAAGACGGGAGACGCCTAACTGCTTGATCATGGAGCCTGCTGCTTATTCCCTGCAACGTACCTACTGCTTTGACCACCTCTATCACCTCGGTACCTCGCGGTACCCGCTGTGCGGGTCCCGCATCGCCCGTCTTGCTGGGTGCTTCGCCGAGGATCAAAATCTTTGCCTGGAACTTTGGTTGCATCGCCGGGCGGGAGGAGAACAGACCAGCAGAGCTGCGAGCGCCAGGTGAGGGACAGGGACTCCATTTCCCAGGAGTCCCTGCATTGCCATCACCTGCACCTGGACGCTCTCCCTGTTTACCTCGCCCCCAACCACCGAGCTAAAGGTGCCCGCCTGCCTGTGGATCATTGGGAGACGCCTAACTGCCTAACTGCTTGATCAGGGAGCCTGCTGCTTATTCCCTGCAACGTACCTACTGCTTTGACCACCTCTATCACCTCGGTACCTCGCGGTACCCGCTGTGCGGGCACCCGCATCGCCCGTCTTGCTGGGTGCTTCGCCGAGGATCAAAATCTTTGCCTGGAACTTTGGTTGCATCGCTGGGCGGGAGGAGAACAGACCAGCAGGGTTGCGAGCGCCAGGTGAGGGACAGGGACTCCATTTCTCAGGAGTCCCTGCATTGCCATCACCTGCACCTGGACGCTCTCCCTGTTTGCCCCGCCCCCAACCACCTCCCTCCTATAACAGGACCTGTTGTTTCACGCTGCGCGAGAGCGTGTGGGAGCGTACCGGGAGAAGCCTGGGACAAGGGCGGGACAGTCTGCGACAGTCCGCGACTGGCAGAGACTGGACTGGGCCAGGAACGCTGTTCATTTATCTTCGTGAGTGATTTCAACCCTTTGTGATAACTACGAAGTACCATAGCGCTTACAAACGGATATAAGGGGAGGTCTCATAGTACTTGTAAGTAGTGGCTTCTGGACAATAGGCTTGTTATTCATTTTGGGCCACTCTGATTGTTGTGTGTTGTTACAGGTATGTCTAAACAAAAGCAATGTACTGCTCCTTCAAACACCATGGATAACTATCTATTCCAAGTGGTCGCTAAGATAAACAATGATAGAAGGTCTTCCCTGGGGTTGAGCCCAACACCTACTAATATCTCAATCGAATCACCCCGAGTTAATTTACAGGAATTAGAAGACTCCAGTGAAGCAGTGGTTCTTTCCCAGATTAGTACTGAGAGCCCCGCTCACAATGCATCCTCACCTGCTACATTGAGTAAAATAGATGAGGTTGATCATGATGCTGCAGACTTGGACCTAGAAATAGTCCGCAGGATAGCTCCCCTAAACCTGTGCCTGTTCCTGCGCCTAGGGTGACTAGAGGGGCCACAAAGGGTCAACCTAAGCGTGGCTGGTTACGCTCTAGCAGGAAAAGACCAGCAACTCCACCTAGGAAAAATGGTACAGAGGATATAGGGGTAGAGGATGAGGGCAGTATGTTATGGGATGAGGCCAACATTAACAAACTCATGGGAATGTTTGATCAAAAAATGAGGGGTATAATCAAGCCATTGTTATCTAAGATTGACCAACTTACTGACTAAGTTAACAAGCTTGAGGGTCTTCTGTTGAACACAAATGAAAACATGGGGGAAATACCAAACCAGGTGGTGGACAAAATCGAGCAAACAAAACATAGGGAAGGTGGAACTGGAGAAGGTAGGGAGTTGTCAGTTCCGACTCATCCACTTATCCCCACTCCATGCTTAGCAGCAAACATCCATCGCCCAGCAGATCCGTTGATAAGTAAGGGGGCTAGGGAAGATTCTTTCCTGGAACTAGGTCCAATGGAGTTAATTGTAGAAGCATCCCCACTGATCCTGGTCCTAGCTAATGTACCAACCCTGAAGCCTGGCCAGACAGAGTCCCCCCAATCACTCTTAAGTAAAGCTTTATATTGGCTGACTAATATCATGCATATCTCCCACTGGGGAAAACAAAAACTCTCAGAGTAATTACTAACTGCCAGAAGAGTGAAATGGATAGGCAGTAGCCCTAAAAGATTTGAAGGCGACCGTGTGGTACTCAACTTTAAAGGACCAGAAGTATTGCCCGATATTCTACCTAATCTTCTGCCTCCTCAACGTGTGGAATTTTAGTTTACGAGCTGAACATCATCTGCGCCAGCTTGTCACCCACGAACAACGTGCACAAACAGCCATTTTAGGTATCATGGTCTCCCTGTCCACGATCGATCGCCAGCGCGCTCCTCTGACCCTGCAAGCATCCTCCGCGCACCCTGGCTCCCCCTCCCTCCCTCACATGAGCATAACCCTTCTCCTCCAGCATGACCCTGTCCTTGGGAGTCACGCCCGCACCTGACCAGCACCTCCTCTCCTTCCATGAATACCCCTCTGTTGATAAACCATCCCTCCGCGCTTGATTGTCCACGCGGCATGAATACCCCTCCTTTGATGACCCCTTCCCCCGAGTCCGACTGACCACACAGGTCCGAGGCCATCGCCTAAGCCGGGAGATACCGTTTACTGCCCCTTATTGTATGGAGTCACCCCTCTTCAAAGGACCCACTATTGATCATGGCCTCCCCACCCCATGGGATACGATCAGGCGCACACATCCTAAGAATCGGCGGAACACTCAACCGCGTGATAACCCCCTCCTGTTATCAGCAGGGTGAGGACCTCTATTGTGGATGTATGTGGGGGTGGGCTCAACACGAGGATTATGGGGACGTCATTTCATAAGTCTAAAGAGTCTTTTATGCAATAAAGAATGCTCACATGTCATAAACCAGGGTATAAGAGGCCAGGCCTCAGAGAGGCTGTTAGAGCACCTCGAGACGATACCTTGTTGTCTGATCTGATGTGTTCTACTCCGTCGGAATAAAACTCCTGTTTCCTGCCTTCTGGTCTCCGGCGCCTGCCTCATTTGCTTGGTAATTTGAATGGTACAAAGGCGGTTAGCGCCGGGCAAATCTTGAAAAAGGTCATCGCCCTACCCTTTTTCCACAATTGGCGTCCCAAAGCGTGGGGCCCATCAGCGACACGTGGATCCAGTGGGAGAGGTCCCGACGACAGAGTGAACGACTGCAACGATCGGGAGAGCTCGTGTCCGATAGACCCTCGTCTGGCAGCCGATCATCCGACCTTCACTAGTTCCGAACAGACCTCTCTCGAGTGATCTACGGTCCTGACTGGGAACCATCAGGAGTGCCACGAACATCACGAAGAATAGAGGACGATCGGGCGCTGGATTCGGAAGACAGGAAACCGTCCATGCGGTCCGGGTAAGGTCGTGTAAACACGACAAATTGAGAAATGATTGTTTGCTTTGGATAATACTAGTATTACGCTTTGTTGATCCCTCTGGAGATTCACCGTCTGCAAACGGAGAAACAACAGGCTCTCTCTTTTGCAAACGGTGAAGGATAGGTAACGCAGACTTTTGTCCCCGTTGTAATCCGTCGTGCCTATCTTCCTCCCCCACTGTTTTCCCGAACTGTCGTTCGTGGATTGTTGTCTGGAGATTCTCTGTCTGCAAACAGGGAAGAACAAGGTCTCTCTTTGCAGGTAGAGAAAGAGTGGGTAACGCAAAAACTTAACACGTCGTGCCCACTTATTCTCCCCATTGATTGTTTGAACATTAAGTGTTCGGTATTGGTTCTTTTGAGGTATTCACGGCCTACAAACAACGGAGAATAGAAATATTCTGTCTAGTCTTTGTCCGCCGTGATAATATAGGTAGTGCAGACCTTTGTCCCCGTTGTAATCCGTCATGCCTATCTTCTCCCCACTGATTGGTAGCCTGTTCAGCCCGGACCGCTTATTAGAGATGAACCATCCAGCTCCGCTGGAGGGCACCCCTAATAAGGACATGTTCACTAAGCATGGACTAGTCGCTATAGCTTATACTAAGCTATGGCATAAATATACAAAGAAGAACCCCGAAAGTCAGTGGCCACTGATAGGTTCCTTTGACGATCATAAGATAAAAACACTGGAAATAGCGCTCCAGAAAAATAAGACTACGCCCACTATGTTCAATAGTATCGGCATGTGGCGCAAAGAAACGGAACAACGAAGAAAAAGAGAGGAAGCAAAAGTAGGGAAAGAATTACGAAAGGCAGCCCACCTAGCCGCTAAGCAATTAGAAGAGGAAATAAAAGAAAGAAAGGAAGCTACACAAAACCAAGAATCAGGGTCGACAGGTCAATGTCCTGTTAGGACCCCCTCTGCGCTCTACCCTGAATTGCCCTCCAAACAGCGGGCGAATGATGAGTTACTGCTAGGTCCCCCAATCATCTACATGCCCCCTCCATATGCCCCCTGCCAACAACACCTGCAGGCCCTGAGTGCGAACGAGAACGACCTTAGCGCTAGTGCACCAGCCCTCACGGCCTCCGCACCAGCCACATTAGCAGCACCACTAGATGACCCCGAGGTTAGCAAGCACCCACCAGCCAGACCAAACAGGTTGAGCAAAGATGAGCGGGATGGGATTGACAAAATAGCAAAGACAGTAGTAGAACGAAGGGAGAGCGAAGAATATACAATGAACTTGTATAATTCGCATGCCGACAGCCACAGACGGCATTTCATTTTGCGATTCAGCTACCACACCCTGAACGCATATGAGGATAGGTATCAAAGTAAGGGCCCCGCTAAACTGACAACACTGTATAGGAAGATTGATGTTGGAGATGGGACTGAATGTGAGGCAACGGAGCTCTTCATGCAGACGCTTGAGGTCTTCCGCCACCTCACGGAACAAAAACCAGAAGCCAAGGTTACAGTCCCAGAAATGACCTCAGTAGAAGTAGCCAACACCATGATCCCCATCAGAGAAGCGGCCCCTTACTGGATTCCGCCACGTGGTCTGGGAACAAACGATGATATTAATCACGCAGATGCAAAAGGGAGGGTTGTGTACAATTGGGTTTACCAACCATGGGACCGACAAGATATCCTAAACTTTAAACAAACTCTGCCCGATTTGAGAAAGAACCCGACAGCATTCTATACCGAATTAGGCACAGCCTTGGGTTCGACGATAATGACTTTAGCGGACATTGACTTGTTTTTCGGGTTATGCCTGCCAGCTGACGTGTGGAAGCAAATCCGGAAGGCTGACCACACAGATCTGTTTGGACATACCTGGGAACAACTCAGTGAACTAGATAGACAGCGAGAGCCTGGAAGGAAACCAGTAAAAGACATATTAGAACTCCCAGACAAATTAGTACAGAAGTTAAAGACACCGATCCCAGAGAAAAAGGTAGATTGGTCGATAGTCACGGCCTGTCGTCAGAAACCCCAAGAAGATGTGTCAGAATACTTCTCCCGATTCGAGACAGTGTTCTCCGACTACAGTGGCCAAGACATGACCACCGCAACCGGACAACACCTGTTTGTACAAAATTATGTAAAGGGCCTATCACAAGAGGTCTCCCAAAAACTACAGACGAGTGAGAGTAGTTGGGGGGCCTCCAAACCTGCAGCTACCCTTCAGATGGCTCAGTATTACGAGCACCAGAAGAATGAGAGTGATAGGGCATCCGAGAAAAAGAAGAAAGATTTGAAAGAAAGGGTGATGATAGCTCAGATACAAGGTATAACGGTTGGGCGGGAACTCCACAGGGGGAACTACCAATCGACCATCCCTAGAAATCCACCTCCTAAAGATCACACCCCAACACCCCACACTGGACGTAGAGACATTAGCGATGACCAATGTGCCTTCTGCAAAGGATTCGGCCATTGGAAATCCCAGTGTCCGGTCCTGCTAGAGATGAACAGAAATAGGGACCCCAAGGATGTGGCGGGTGGACCGAGAAATAAGGGACAGGGACGAGGGCACACAAACGACACCAACAATGACAGATCAGGGAGATCGAACACATTTGACCGCCCCGACAGAACCAGTATCAACTATCCGACGGTGAGAATGCCCCCGAATTTGCATAGGGCTGCCAGGGGCAAGGGAGGGATCCAGTCGAGCTCTGTGTTGACCAGCAAGGTCCTTATGTCACTGCTAAGGTCCTGGGTACAGAGTCTCCATTTTTGGTAGACACTGGGGCGACACGTAGTGTATTATCGAAACGACTGATTCCACGGGCACCCTTGTCTGACTCACACATTACATCGATAGGTTTCGATGGGACGCCCTCCACTAACCCCCTGTCCGTGCCTGTCACCTTTGACCTAGAAAGCAACACCACTGACACAACATTTCTGCTCTCCTCCAACTCCCCTGACGCCATTATGGGCATTGACTTACTGAAGCATTTTCGAGCTACCATTAGGTGTTCCCCGGATGGAGTCCGAGTCATCCTGTACGATAACCCAGACATACCCAAATCTTGCCCTGCACGACACATGTGCTCCATAACTGATGCTGACCTGTCCTTGCTTGATACCCTGCCTCCGTACCTATGGGCCAAAAATGACTCTGATGTGGGACGAATGATGATTGACCCTATTCATATAACTGTGAGACAGGACGTTATGCTCCCGAAACTCCCGCAGTATCGGATATCGCCCGAGGGTGAGAAGGCACTGGTAGCGATCATTCAGTCTCTGGTAGATGCGGGAGTGGTCGAAGAAGTGGTTAGCAATGTCTGCAACAGCCCTATCCTACCCATTGTCAAGAAGCAAGGCGAGGGAGATGAGAAAGCGTACCGCTTCATCATCGACCTGCGAGAGATCAACAAAGTGGTTGTACCCCAATACCCCGTAGTCTCAGATATCACCACCATTCTGACCCTCATCCCGTCCACTGCCACCACCTTCACTGTTATCGACCTCAAGAATGCGTTTTTCTCTATCCCCATCCATCCGGACAGCCGTTATCTCTTCGGCTTCACCCTGAAATCCCGCTCGTACCGATTTTGTAGAGCTCCCCAGGGGTACACTGAAAGTCCCAGTATTTACAGCCAGGCCCTCGAAAGACAGCTGGACGCCGTCCAGCTACCGGATGGAGTGGTGTTGATCCAATATGTCGATGATATCCTTTTGGCGGCCGACACCACCCCACTTGCAATCACAGCCACTGTCCAACTCCTACACTTTCTTGCAGAAAATGGCCATAAAGTTTCCAAAAAGAAATTGCAGTTCTGCCAGTCACAAGTGACATACCTAGGCCATCTCCTGTCCAAAGACGGGAGGAAACTCACACCCGACCGAATCCAAACCATCCTAGACACCCCCGTCCCAAAAACACAAAAGCAAGTCCGCTCTTTGGTTGGCCTTACCTCTTTTTGCAGACAGTGGTTACCTAATTTCAGCCTCATTGTAAAACCCCTACTTGCCTTGTTGACCAAAGATGCCCCCTTCCCGCTCCCTTGGACCCCTGAGTGTCAAGCATCCTTTAAGGAATTACGGGATGCCCTCTGTTCGGCGCCCGTCCTAGGAACCCCGAATTACTCCAAACCCTTCTCCCTCTTCACCCACGAAAGGGAGGGGTGTGCATTGTCTGTCCTGACTCAGTCTATTGGTCCTAAGCAGCCCCCTTGTGCCTACTTCTCCGCCACTCTTGATCCTGTAGCCAGAGCTTTACCTGCCTGCCTTCGAGCAGTAGCTGCCGCCTCTATCCGTCAGAGTGAAGGAATTGTACTTTCAAACTCCCTCACCGTGTTAGTACCCCATGCTGTCGACACCCTTCTGAACCAAACCAAGACTCAACATTTGACTAGCGCACGACTGACTGGGTACGAATTGACACTACTTGCACCCCACATCACACTAAAGAGATGCACGACATTGAACCCTGCCACATTGCTGCCCCTGCCTGAAAATGACCCCGACGTGCCTCCCATACACGACTGTGTGACCCTCACGGACGAACAAACTAGGAGTAGAGTTGACCTCCGAGACACTGCTTTCACAGACCCCGATGGAGAGCTATGGGTAGACGGCTCATGCATCAAACTCCCAGATGGCACCACTTCAGCTGCCTATGCAGTAACGACAGCCCGAACAGTAGTTGAGACAGCCCGCATCACACAACGATCTGCCCAGGCAGCGGAGCTGATAGCCCTCACACGAGCCTGCATCATAGCCACAGGAACCACCGCGAGCGTATACACAGACAGCCAGTATGCCTTCGGGGTGGTTCACCATTTTGGGCTCCTGTGGAGGGAAAGGGGATTCTTGACGTCCCACGGCACCCCCATCCTTCACGGAGATCTGGTTTCTGCCCTGATTGAAGCGGTTCTCCTCCCCAAACGGCTAGCAGTGATCAAATGCCAGGCACACAAGAAGGTGACATACTTAGTCGGACAAGGGAATGCACTGGCCGACATCACTGCACGAACCACAGCTGAGAATAGGACGGTGACACGCATGTATGTGACCAGGTCACAAGCAGAGAATGGACTGACGCAAGGGAAATGATCAGAGACATCCAGTCGGCCAGCACCCCTCACGAACTGACTAAGTGGGCAGGGGTGGGTTTGAAGGATGATGAGGGCTGCTGGCGAACAAAAGATGCAAACAAATGGTTGCTGCCTGACTCATAACTGATCCCCATTCTGACGATGGCCCATTCCCCCGCACACATAGGATCTGCACCCATGATCGAACTCATTTCCAAAGTCTGGCACAACGGCAAAATCCCCGACTCAGCCAGACGCCTAGTCCAGCAGTGCCTTATCTGTCTGCAACACAACCCCGGGAAAGGAACTGTGGTACCCCGGGGAGGGTTTGGGACCCCCAATCACCCCTTTGAGGTCCTCCAGATGGATTACATCCAGCTGGAGAGGTGTCAGGGCTTGAAGTATGTACTAGTCATTGTATGTGCCTTCAGCAAATGGGTAGAGGCCTATCCAACCCGTGACAACACTGCCATGACTACTGCCAAAGTACTACTGAAAGAATTCTTTTCTCGCTATGGCCTTTGTCGAATTTTATGGAGCGACAATGGCCCCCACTTCATAGCTGAGGTTATCCAACTAATCTTAAAAGGGTTGGGGGTGAAGCAAAGGTTTCATGCAGTCTTCCACCCCCAATCCGCCGGCTTGGTGGAATGACATAATGCCACATTGAAGCTGAAACTGTCAAAAATAGTGGCCACCACTGGACTTAAATGGCCAGATGCCCTCCCACTGGCCTTGCTATCAATGCGCTCCACTCCCACCAAACACCATTTGACCCCCTACGAGGTTGTATTCAGGCGACCGATGAACCTCTGGACTGCTCCCAAACCGACCTCCATTCATGACGTCCTGGACGTCCTGCTGTCTGATTATTTGTGCAAATGAACTAAAACGCTGTCTGTCATTCATCAACAGGTGCAGCAGGCCATCCCCGATGCTTCCAGGGGCCCAGGCCACGACATCCAACCGGGGGACTTCGTTCTAATCCGAAATTTCCAACGGACCAAGAGCCTGGAACCCCGGTGGACGGGCCCCTGGCAAGTGCTTATCACCACACGGACGGCGCTTCGAGTGGAGGGGAAGAGGCACTGGCTGCACGCACACCACTGCCGGAAGGTCTCCGCGACCCTGGCCACGACAGAAAACGTCAACACCCAAGAAGAGCTCCTGAACAAAGATCGACCAACATTGAACTGTTATCCCGATACCGAGGCACTTGAACTTGCAAAATTCTCTGATCCCACGCCAACCAGAGAAGGGTATTTCCTGCGTCGAAAGGAGGGAGCTTCGGCTAAGTAGGCCACGGACTGAGTTGAATCTCAGAACGGTGACCTAAACACAACCAAGGATTACCGGGAGAGAAGCTAAACGAAGTCTGTGGTTCTGCCCGCTACCGAGCACCTTGAAGATGATGGAAGCGCCAGATAAGAAGATGATGGAAGCGCCAGATAAGAAGATGATGGTAGCAACGGGAAATACCCACCATAGGAACCCGAAGACGGACAATTTGCACAAATCGAAGACAATCTTTATTGTCTTCCTCTTTTGCCTCCTCCTCATGACCTCCTTCTGGATCCTGGAGGAAAGCACACCGGCTCATCAAGCATTGCTGCCCACTGCACAACCGACCCCCATGAAAGAGCATCACCTGATCTCCCTGTCGCCTCAGCTCCGAGAAAGGCGCAGGGAATTCTGGAACAATTCCTTCGTGCAACTGTTACACCAACACAACCTTGCTGCGAATGCTATGAACTGCTGGATCTGCGGGCTGCTCCCGCATGCCACTGGACACTCCATCCCCTTCATCCCTTCTCCTTTCTCAGTTCACGGCTCCTGCCTTGCCTGGTTGATCCTCATGCAAGAGAGCCACAAGGATAACGCCACTTCCGGTCAGACAGTGTCGCGCTTCTACTCTGGGTTTTGGCTGAACAAAACCGGAAAGACCTCTGCTCCCCTGTGTCCTGCGCTCACGGGCGCCACCTTCCTTAAAGACATTCCAGCCAAAGAACGTGTCGAAGTACAGGTGCTCCACAACCCAGCTAGATCCACCTTCTCTCATCTGCAAAACCACACTACCGCCACTCTGACTGTGGCTCTGTCTGTTATCAATGTCACTGGTCTTGTGTGTCTCGAAGGCCAGGGAACACAGCTGGTGGGTCACAGTTCCTGCCGAATCATCAGAACATTGGACTCAGTTGATCCCCCTTCCTTTGTTGCTTCTCCAAACATGTACTTTGTGTGTGGCACCAAAGCTTACACCTGGCTCCAGAAAGGTTGGAAGGGTATCTGCTACATTGCCTTCGTTCTCCCCCCCCACGTATGTAGCCCCTGCTAACCATCACCGGCAGAGGCGTGCAGATGACATTGGACAAGCCGACTCCACTGGAGCACAGTTCTTGGATGCAGCAAAGGGACTCGTTCCCCTGTGGGGCCCAATGGCAAACAGTCGCGCTATCCGACACCTGACCCAGGCAGTAGAAACAACGATCAACATCACAGCTGGCATCCTCGCTAACAACACAGCTGAGCTTCAGGCGGTCCGCCTTGTGGCCCTTCAAAACCGCCTTGTTCTAGATGTGGTTCTAGCCGATCGAGGAGGAGCATGCCGCATCATCGGATCTAGCTGCTGCACCTACGTGCCAGATAACTCGCCTTCAGTCTACAAAGCAATTGAGCACCTCCACAGACTTTCCTCGGAGGTTCACCAAGAGCAAGAAGGATGGTCGCTTGGGAGCTGGTTTTGGGACACTTTGAAGGACTGGGGTTGGAGGTTGTTTTCCTTCGTACTGATACCTGTTGTGATATTATGTGGGTGTTGTTTGGGTATCCAATGTCTGCCATCTTTATTCAGCCTTGTTTCCAACTGTATGTGCCCAAAGACTTTGGACTTCCGAAATGAGCACATGAGTCCCCTCTATGAAGTAGAAATACGTGGCCTTATGGGGATAAATCCGAACTGACAAGTTGGCGAGACATGTTGAAAGGGAGGACTGTGGAATTTTAGTTTACGAGCTGAACATCATCTGCGCCAGGTAGTCACCCACGAACAACGTGCACAAACAGCCATTTTAGGTATCATGGTCTCCCTGTCCACGAACGATCGCCAGCGCGCTCCTCTGACCCTGCAAGCATCCTCCGCACACCCTGGCTCCCCCTCCCTCCCTCACATGAGCATAACCCTTCTCCTCCAGCATGACCCTGTCCTTGGGAGTCACGCCCGCGCATGACCAGCACCTCCTCTCCTTCCATGAATACCCCTCTGTTGATAAACCATCCCTCCGCGCTTGATTGTCCACGCGGCATGAATACCCCTCCTTTGATGACCCCTTCCCCCGAGTCCGACTGACCACACAGGTCCGAGGCCATCGCCTAAGCCGGGAGATACCGTTTACTGCCCCTTATTGTATGGAGTCACCCCTCTTCAAAGGACCCACTATTGATCATGGCCTCCCCACCCCATGGGATACGATCAGGCGCACACATCCTAAGAATCGGCGGAACACTCAACCGCGTGATAACCCCCTCCTGTTATCAGCAGGGTGAGGACCTCTATTGTGGATGTATGTGGGGGTGGGCTCAACACGAGGATTATGGGGACGTCATTTCATAAGTCTAAAGAGTCTTTTATGCAATAAAGAATGCTCACATGTCATAAACCAGGGTATAAGAGGCCAGGCCTCAGAGAGGCTGTTAGAGCACCTCGAGACGATACCTTGTTGTCTGATCTGATGTGTTCTGCTCCGTCGGAATAAAACTCCTGTTTCCTGCCTTCTGGTCTCCGGCGCCTGCCTCATTTGCTTGGTAATTTGAATGGTACAAAGGCGGTTAGCGTCGGGCAAATCTTGAAAAAGGTCATCGCCCTACCCTTTTTCCACAAACGTAGAACAGCAGAAATCATCCCTCTCACACTTGACTTCTTTTATAGCAGAAGAGGCTTTGTTGCTAAACCAAGTGTTTTGAGGACCAAATGGACCACAGTAGCTAACAGAAGGGGCGGGGTGGGGGTGTCCAAAGTTGTGACTGGGGTGTAAACTTAGAAAATAGATTTGCAGCATTGTCAAACCTAAACGAGTGCGATTGACTCGTATATCAAAATAATATGATAGGATACTCTCATGTTGTGAAAACAGATAATAGTAGCGTAAATAAGGAGGGATCATTAGCCCCGACCCAGGTAGCCAACCGCATGCTAGCTCCCAATAGTAATAAAAGGGAGGGGGGGCCCAATACCTTGGAAGGGTATAGCAGTCTAGCCCGGTGTAATTGCAGTGAGCCATTACCCGAGTTTCACCTAGATGATGCCCTTGGCATCCCTTCAAAATTTTTAGTAACAGAAACTACACAGCAGAACATAAATACAAGTAACCTTTCAAGACTTGGCCAGTCAGGGCCCACTACAGCTAAATCAACATTGACCTTTATTTCTTGGAATCTTGCTGGGATAGTGAATAAAGTAACATCCCCTGAATGGTGTGCGTTCATCGACTTACATGATATTATACTATTCCAAGAAACATGGTCACCAAGCCCTGTATATCTGGTGGGGTACCTCAAATTCTTTATTTCTGCAGTGATAAATGGCAAAGGCCGCCCATCAGGAGGTATGCTGATTTGGGTTCGCCAGTCGCTGAATTGCACAATCCAGCAAAGATAACTTCCTACCCGGGATATACTACCAGTTAATATTAGATGGGACAATGGTGAAGAGCTAGCCCTTTTTAATATATATGCTAGAGGGGTCAGAGGGGGAAAGACCTCAGACGTAATAACGGTCCTCGAACAGGAGCTAGAATCATTGCCCCTAGAACAATCTATCATTGTTGGGGGGGACTTAAATACTACTTTTGAACCCCTGGGTCAAGAGGATAAATTCTTAGCCGAGGAAGAGGATAGCAAATGGGGAATCATCCAGCTTGAGATAGCTGCAGTTAAAAGATGGAGTACGGTGGCCATTCAAGTGAAGAGCCTCTGTCCAGCTAGAGGCCTTAGAGCCGCAAATGGTCGCACATCCTCTGACCGTGTTGGGAACAACACATTTGACAACGGTCGGGCATCCAGTAGAATAGACTATTTTCTGGTAGATCCCAGGGTCTGGAGCAAACTGATTGATATGTCCATAGTAAAAACAATGGAAAGTGATCATAACCCACTGTGTATGGCCTTCAAGTCCTATTTAGAGGAAAGGGGGGTAAGCTCAGAGGAAGAGAGGGTGACCTTGGACCTAGTATGTACAAACAATCAGCGGCATCTAAAATGGGGGAAGCTAGTAGAGGATGAGGGGAAGCTAGATGATCTCAAGAGAGTAGTAGGAGAGGAAGTAAATAACATAAAACTACTCACAAGTAACACTAACTTCCGAGACATTGTGATGGAGGCCCACAAAAAACTCTTTTGTAGACTGCAAACATTCTTCCTAAAACCAGTAGGCTCCAATAAGGGCAAAAAACACCAAAGTAGGCAGGGGTGGTACGGTAAAGGCTGTAGACTGGCACACCAGAATCTTAGTAGAGAGCTTCAATCGGGGAACGCCGATGCAGTCCGGGAAGCCAGGGACACTTATAGACGCACACAAAAGCAGGCGAAGAGGCTGTGGGACGAGGAACTATGGGGTGAGCTCAAAACTGCATGCGCGGCCAAAGATTCGAAGTTATTCTGGTCCACGGTAAAATGGGATAGGGGAGGGTTGGCTGCCCCCCCTCAAAACCATGTTGCCATTACTAATTGGATAGAATTCTTCAAACCTCAATATGCTCGCAATCAGTCGCAAGCTTGTGTTACTCTGCCACCAACTGTTTATTACAAGCATAATGTGTTTAATGAAAAAGATGTAAGTCTTGCCCTTGACTGTGTAACGGGGGGAAGAGCGCCAGGCATGGACCGTATACCAGCAGACGTCTACCTAAGTGATCGGAACACATGGTGTATATATTTTGCTTGGCTTGCCAATGCAGTGGCAATGGGTGGTGAAGTACCTTTGTCCTGGAAAGGAGCGGAAATCATCCCAGTGTTTAAAAAAGGAGACAAGTCCCTCTCCAGCAACTATAGACCCATCAGTCTCATAGATTCAGCTCAGAAACTGATGGGTCGTATGGTGCAGAATGAACTCCAAGTATGGATAGAGGAAAAAAACATCTTGTCACCATACCAAGCGGGGTTCCGTCCCTTGACAAGTTCCATCAACCAGGTCTTTTACTTCATTGCCCTGTACTGGAGGAACGTCACCTTAAATAACGGCCCTCTATATGCTGTCTTTGTGGACCTAAAGTCAGCTTTTGACTTGGTCCCCAGGGACAAGCTTTGGAAGGTCCTAGCTGATGCAGGGATAAGCCAAGAACTTCTTACTCTCCTTGTACGACTGCATGAAAATAATTACGCCAAAATTAGATGGGGGGTCACAGGTAGAAGTAACCGAGCCTTTCCCTGTAGAGCGTGGGGTGAGGCAAGGTTGCGTTTTAGCGCCAACACTGTTCTCGATATATATAAATGGTATAGTAGAATTCTTGAAGAGATCCCCTTCTGATGCCCCCATAATAGCTGGTTCACATGTTCCCGTCCTAATGTTTGCGAATGACACGCTTATATTAACACGTACACCAAGCGGTCTCCAAAAGGCGGTCAACGCATTTGGCGAGTTCTGTGATTCCCGAGGTTTAGAACTGAACACCAGCAAGACAAAGTTTATGTGTATGAACCACCGTTCGTTGTTTAAAGGCGTTATCACCTTTAAAGGTACTCCCCTTGAGCAGGTAGATGCTTTCACCTACCTTGGAATAACACTACAGGGGAACTTGAAATGGAACACACACATAGATACTGCTGTATTAAAGTTTAGCCAACTAGCAGAAGCATTACACTAAAACATAGAGCTTCTCTTACTAAACCAGTAAATTGTGTTCTTGAGATCTATCACATGAAAGTTATTAGTGCTAGCTTATACGGTTCAGAGCTATGGGGATTCTGTAACCTAGCAAACCTGACTACAGCAGAAAACAAGTTTCTTCGGGGGCTGGTAGGGGTGCCGCAAAGTACGCCTACTGTTCCTTTGAAATTAGACCTTGGTAGGAAAAACATTGCGGACTTAGCGAGGCTGCGTCCACTGTTATATTGGAGACGTCTAATGGTGACCCCAGAGTTAGCCCACTATGCTTCAGCACTGACGTACATTGTTCTACTTGACCGCTTTCATAAAATTGTCTGGTTGAAAGAATTACGGGGGGTACTGTCACAGTTAAAACTAGACCACCTGTGGGGTAATACTGATGTGTCCTGCTTCCCCTCAAAGATCAGGCTGAAACAAATGTACTGGGAGATGGTGAACCTTAGAACTTTTGCCAATGGGACTAACTCTTCGCTGACGAGACGCTTCCTGGACCTAAAAATGTCTCCCTCGTGTGAAGCGTACTGGGACTTGATTGAGAAGCCGCACGACAGGAAGTTGTACTTTCAATTTAGAGTCGGATCACTCCCAGTAAATGTGTTTAAAAAGAAATGGTCTACATCCTGGGACGAGCATTGTTACCACTGTAAAGATCAAGTTGAGCATGTCTCCAATGTACTGTTTTGCTGCCCTTTATATGCCAACCCACGGCACAAATGGATAAGACCCGTTTGCCTCAACCTGGGGACGCGTAGTCAAGCAACAGCACTCAGAATTCTGGAAACTGATTGTTCTCCACTGCTCGTAATTGCTGTTGCAAAGTTTTTGGCCTGGGCCTGGGTGATTCGAACACGCACTCTACTAGGAAAAATGCTGTGATGTATCTCGGTTACCATGTTTTTAATGCTTTGACTTATGAGTAAGTGTCAAGGTTGTTCTTAATAATGTTTTAACAGCTTATTGTATTTGACGGATTTTCGTTTACTACTTGTCTTAAATTCTGTGTATTTTAGACTTAGTATTTATTGTATAGTGTTAGGGTGGAAATGCTTTTATGACTAATGTCGAATAAAGCTTTGAAAATTGATATTGATAACTGTTTCTATAAATGATATCCAGACCAAAATTACTTATTTTTCCCTATGTGGTGAGGATTCTTAAGGTTTGTGGTTTCCCCTTGAGTGAACTGAGAAAATAGCTCAAATGTGTCTTTTTTTTAAACAAAAAATGGGAATAAAGTGTGTGCTATTTTTCGAAAAATGACATCAATAAGAGACATTTGCTGAGCTAAGAGTCCCCTCTGCTTAGATTTCAGAAGCAGGCAGAATTATAAAAAGATTTTTTTTTTCACTTTACTTGTTGCAGTTTACGAGAGGTAGGTCAGTATTTCCTATGTTTGCACTAACTCAGAACGCTATTAATTTCCTGGAAATTAGACAAAATTTTGAATTCACCAAAGCAGTCCTGCCAAGTATCACACATCAAGTGTTAGACTAACGCATTTCAGTGAGATGCTCTGCATCACTGCACTGAAATGCGTTGTTAGTCATTTGCAAAGTATCTAAGCCTCATGAAGCACTGCCTAAAACTGTAATATTACAGTGTGGTAGCTCAGCTGGCAGCGCACCGCCCTGCCTAGCTCGCGCTGCTCCTGCCTGTTTGATGCTTGCAGCTGAGCTAAGGCTGCTGCTGGCATGCAGCTCACTGCTACATTGTATCTGATTATTTCACGTGGCACCGCTTGCAGACAGCCTGACTTCATTGTCAGGTCCAATGGATACTACCGTCACAACAGGGTTGGAACTGGTTAAGTTGATTTACCTTAAAACGTCTGGCGCGGGGGGCGCACACGTCCTGCTGCTGAAGCTGGGGAGTTTGTTATGGGAGAAGCTGGTGGCGCTTTAATCATGGCACTCACCAGCGGTGTCTCCGGCTACTTCTTGCACCGGCCCAGGCTGCCGTGTGAAAGTCAAAAGTCAACTGTGACCGGCGCTGCGCCTAATTTAGTTACAGCCGGACCTCACATCACTAAAGTGATCGGCGATTGCAACGGCCGCACAGGAACGCAACGCAAAGAAATAAAGAGGTAACGATGTCTTATAGTCATGTGGATTTTTAATTGTAAACTGTGCCCCTAATTTAAAAGTTGTCCGTTCTGGAAGCCGTAACTGCTGCCTTTGTGGGTGTTGCTCCATTGTGGGGGTCAGCGGGCAGAGTCTGAGGGCGTTTAGAATGCCAATAATATGGATCTGCACATAAATACATACTGTTGGTTCAACTTTCGGGTGAGGGTATCTGAAGCAGTAGCCAGCGTGAGGGACTTGAGGATGCCAGAAATATGCAGAGGCGTTATAACGACGAACGTGTCTTTTTGGCAGGTTGATCGTGGTGTCCTTCACGAGAGAGAGTTAGGAGGAACACTCACTGGATAGGAGTAGACTCACTTACCAAGGATAGCCCCAGATTAAGGAAGTGGGCACTGCGGTGGGTCCTGGCATGACCCTGCCTCCAAGAGTCCCCTGCAGGCTCATAGTTGCCATGCCAACAATACTAAACTGTCACACCTCCAAGTGTTTTTAGCCCCTTGCCATGGTCTAAATAGCTGGAGATCCCAAGATAGTACGGCCATGATTCTCAGCTCTCTGATTCTAAGGTAGGATTGACACCTCTGCAGGCACAGTGTCTTTGGCCACATGGTGAATTTATAAGACTGCGTGCAGACACACCAGAAGCAGATGTGGGAGAGCTCAAACGTCCAGCACAGAGGTATGTTTGTATGGCCCAAACCAAGGTGGCATCCTTTTAATTTAACACACAAATGGCTTGGCATTTCTGAGCAGCTGCAGTAGTGCCTGTCTGCCCTCTGTTACTAAGGACTGCAGTCACACACTGTGTCTGCTTACTGCCCTCCTATAGCTAGTCCTTTGCTGCAGTTTTAAGATAATAATTAGAGGTTCGAGGCATGTGGGCTGCTGAATTCCTATCTGTGCATAGATCGCCGCCTAGTGTTGGGTCCGGATGATTGCACATTGTTGTCCTGGAAGAGTCTTCGAAGTATCACAAGATAGGTGGCTCCTCCCCCGGACTACAGTGCGCATGGGCATCCTCTCCATCCTCAGATTGTTTTTTTCCACCATTGGGTTTGGATGTACTTTTCTTACTCATGTTCGGAAACTTTCTAAAGGCCAAAAGGCCTTCGGGTCGTCGGTATTGTTTCGATCGGTGCCGAGTTCTTGTTCCAGTTTTCTTGAGCAGGATGTCGAAAAGAGCTGTGTGGCCTTTTCGACACCGGAGGCCTGATTGTCGATGGAACGGAGCCCGTTCAAACGATGCCCCCTTTGTAACTCCAAGTACCCACACATCGATGTACACCCAGTGTGCAACAAGTGCTTATCACCAGAGCACGACGAAAACGACTGTCTAGCTTGTGCTCGATTCAGGTCGAAGAAGACGCTTAGACTCCGACGTGCAGCAAGACAAACGATGTCGAAGCCGGCGCCCGACCCGGTAAATATCTTCGATGAAGACGACGATGAGGTCGTCGACGCAGAGGATCTGGAACAGCAATCGGATCCCCGTTCAGAGCATGGCTCCGACTACTATGAAGAAGACTAAGACAACGTCGAATTTGAAAACGTCGTCGGGGTAAGGGACGACGTATCCCCCAGCGGGGCCGTTGATGACGACTCAAGCGATGAAATAGACACTCAAAGACTTTCAAAGGCTCAGGTCGAGGCATCGCCAGAAGGCCTTAGCCGAGATCGTGAAGAACATTCTATAGCCCCGCGTCAAGGCCCGGCTAAGAAAACAGTACATGAGCCCTCGGTTCCAATACTCAAAACGAAACCGAAAGCTATCAAGCCCTCAACAAAACCGAAAGTCCTAAAGACAGTCCTTGGGTCGAAAACCTCAAACCCATCGGAGTCGACGAAGAAATCAGGTGTCGACGACCCTGCGTGGTCAAAAGTAAAGAGTGTCGAACCGAAGATCGGGGCGCTAAAGTCCCCCATTAAAACAAAGCACGTCAAACCGAAGATGTCGACGTCGATGGACAGCGACATAAACAAGGGACTCGAGTCTCGGAAGGGTCTCGATCCGAAGCCTCAGGTCGACAGACCCCAGCTTATAAAAGGCCTCGAGTCGAAAGTCAGAAGCGCTTCGAAGGACCACGTCGAGTCGAGGCAGAAGAGTGCACCTCCGACGCCACAAGCACCGAAGTCGGCGCACGCCCATAAAACTACTGGCGAAAGGGCAAAGTCGGTCGGGCCTACATCGACGCCAGCACCGAAGAAGGTTAGTCTGTCTAAAGACACTATGCCACCGATAAAATTCGGACTGCCACCGACTGCACGCCCCAAGGGGCTAGATCCAAAACCTAGGGTCGAAAACCCCAAACAGGTGTCATTGGGGAAAAGGAGTCATCCTCTGGAAGAGGACGTTACGTACCAGGAGCCCTCATATGATGACCAGTCCAAATTGCATATAGACTCAGAATCTGGTAAACTTACTATTTATCAGAGGAAAATCAGGTCTGAAAATACTTTGGAAGCATACAAAATTCCACTCAAAAAGAAAAGGGATTCTGCAACTTCACCTGTCCTTTTTGAGACTGTGCGGTACTGTGGCCAGGATACTTCGGCATATTCACCCACACCCACTACCGAGGATATTGGTTATGATGATGAGGAGCAATATCATTACCCTGCGGACACTGATCAGGATGACCAAACTCAAACCTGGGCAGACCCTGCTGATCAGAGGGAATCACAGACTATTCCTGATACTCCCTCTTATCCTGTAAAAACTTCACCAACGGAGGATACAGCTGCGTTCAACGCTTTAATTGAAAGGGCAGCACTGAATCATGATGTGGACATGCATGGTGACCCAGTTAAAGAGGACTTCCTGTTTGACACTTTCTCCACTTCGGAGAAATCTGTAAAAACGTTGCCAATGCTAAAGGGTGTCCTTAATGTGGACACAATCTTAGAAAAAATTAAGAAAGACACAGACACAGCCAAATCCATGGGTGCCTTGCAGTCCCAACAATTTCGAGGAGGTTCCTTTTGTTGCTCCGGTAACAAAGGAGCTACACGAGGCCAGGCATCACAACAGATCCCATACAATAAAGGGAGCACGCAAACCACCTACAATAAAAATAATAGAGGTGGATACCGTGGCAACAGCAGCAAAGGCAGAGGACGGGGGAATAACAACACCAGATCCTCCACCAATACTAAACAGTGACACCTTGTCACTGCCCCCGGACCATGTAACACCGGTCGGGGGAAGATTAGAACAGTTCCTGCCAGTCTGGGAGAGCATTACCATAGACAGGTGGGTGAGACAACTTATTCAGTATGGCTACTGTCTAGAGCTAACCTCTACTCCACCCAACATTCCCCCAAGACACCGTCCTATGTCCGCAGAGCACATGGACTTATTGTAGCAAGAAGTTATCAGCATCCTGCAAAAAGGGGCCATAGAACTCGTCCCTATACAGGAACAGGGTACAGGGGTATACTCGCTGTACTTCTTAATCCCCAAAAAGGACGGGTGTCTCAGGCCAATACTAGACCTCAGGCCCCTAAACCAATACATCTTGTCTGAACATTTTCACTTGCTCACTTTACAGTAGGTTCTACCATTGCTCAGTCATGGAGATTTCCTCGCAACGCTAGACCTAAAAGACGCGTACTTCCACATACCAATACATCCTGTGCACAGGAAGTAACTCAGGTTCACCATACAAAACCAGCACTACCAATTCAAGGTCCTCCCTTTCGGGGTGACAACAGCCCCCAGGGTGTTTACCAAGTGCTTAGCTACAGTGGTGGCACACCTGAGGAGAAACCATGTCCACGTCTACCCCTATCTGGACGACTGGCTCATCCAAGCGAAGTCGGTCCAGCAATGTGCCAGCCCGTTCCAAGAGCCTGTACCACAAATAGTGCTGACAACTGACGCATCTCTCCTGGGCTGGGGAGCGCATGTCCTCCTTTACACAGTGCAGGGACTATGGACGACACAGCAAAGGAAGATGCATATCAACCTGCTGGAACTGATGGTCTTCATGGAAATGAAGGCCTTCAAAGTACATCTGTGCAACAAAGTCGTGTTGATCCGGACGGACAACATGACACACTCGCCACAGTTGTCACATCTAGCGCAAAGCATGTGGAAGTGGGCCATTCAGAGGAACATCTTCCTCATGGCGGAACACCTCCCGGGCAGGGACAACCAGATGGCGGATCTGCTCAGCAGACACAGCCACCAGATGCACGAGTGGGAGATACATCCCTCCGTGCTACAACCGTACTTCCAGCAGTGGGGTCACCCAGAGATAGACCTGTGCACCACAAGGGAAAAGGCAAAATGCCAAAGCTTCGCTGCCAGGTTTCCACATCCGCAGTCTCAGGGCAATGCGATATGGATGAACTGGTCAGGCAGGTTGCGTACGCTTTTTCCCCAGCACCGCTCATACCACTAGTGGCACGCAAACTGTGGAAACACTCCATGACACTCATCCTAGTTGCTCCAACGTGGGCAAGGCAACCGTGGTACACCACGTTCCTAGAACTTTCTGTGGTGCCTCATCAAAGGCTGCGATTAACACCCAGTCTTTTAACCCAGAGCCATGGAGACATTCAGCACCCAGATCCGCAACAGTTGAACCTTGCGAGCTGGCTCCTGAAGTCATAGAGTTTGGTTACCTGAACTTGCCTCCTGACTGTATGAACATTATCAAAGAGGCAAGAAGACCTACGACCAGAGCTTGCTATGTGGCGAAATGGAAACGGTTTGTCATCTACTGTACCAATAATTACATAAATCAGCTAGATGCATCTACTCAGAACATCATATGTTACCTGCAACATTTACATGGATGCAATCTAGCCTATAGCTCCATACGTATACACTTAGCTGCGGTGGCAGCTTATCTTCAGAACAGGCAACACCTTTCACTCTTCAGAGTGCCTGCTATTAAAGCTTTTATGGAGGGACTCAAACGAGTGATTCCTCCAAGACACCCACCTTCACCTGTCTGGAACTTAAACGTGGTTCTAACCAGACTAATGGGACCACCTTTTGAGCCTCTACACTCATGTGAGATACAGTTCCTAACGTGGAAAGTGGCTTTCCTAGTAGCGATTTCATCACTTAGAAGGGTTAGTGAGCTACAAGCCCTAACTATTCAAGAGCCATTCATATAAATTCATGCAAATAGAGTAGTACTGCGTACCAACCCTAAATTTATGCCAAAGGTGGTATCCCAATTTCATTTCAATCAAACTATCGAACTGCCAGTGTTCTTCCCAAATCCAGATTCAGTGGCAGAAAGAGCTCTACATACCCTGGACGTTAAAAGAGCTCTCCTGTTCTATATAGACAGGACAAAACCTTTCAGGAAAACTAAACAACTGTTTGTTGCTTTTTCACCAAAGCACAAAGGCAACGCCATTTCCAAATCAGGTATAGCCAGATGGATTGTTAAGTGCATACAGATTTGTTATCAAAAAGCTAAACCCACATTAACAGTTCCCCCAAGAGCGCATTCCACACGCAAGTTATGGGCATCCATGGCTTTTCTGGGAAACATTCCTCTAGAAGACATATGTAGAGCAGCCACATGGACTACCTTACATACATTTACCAAACACTACTGGTAGATGTACACTCCAAACAGCAAGCAGCTGTAGAACAGGCTCTACTCAAGACTCTTTTTCAGGCTGCTGCAGCTGGCACGGGCAACCACCGCTAGGGGGGACACTGCTATACATTCTATGCACAGATATGAATTCAGCAGCCCACATGCCTCGAACGGAATATGCTACTTACCAGTATGCATCTGTTCTTGGCATGTAGGGCTGCTGACATTCATATCGCCCTCCCTCCTCCCCGGTGCCTGTCGCAGCTGTAGCACTCAGAATTATTCTTAGCATGGATATCACTTACTGTATCATACTCCATCCCAGCCACAATGGGAAAAAACAATCTGAGGATGGAGAGGATGCCCATGCGCACTGTAGTCCGGGGGAGGAGCCACCTTTCTCGTGATACTTCGAAGACTCTTCCAGGACAACAATGTGCAATCATCCGGACCCAACACTAGGCGGCGATCTATGCACAGATATGAATGTCAGCAGCCCTACATGCCAAGAATAGATGCATACTGGTAAGTAGCATTTTCCTTTCTTGTTACTCAAATGGGTGTAACTTCTGATATTGATATGTTTCCCTCATTTTCGTTACTTAATTTTACTTGTGTGAAAGTGTCACTCATAGTTGTTGAAATGTCACTCACAATTACACTGAAATTATGAAAATGTCACACATAAGCAATCAGAAACCTTGGCAGCTATGCCAAAGTAGTCGTTTTTGTACATCGCCTCTAAGTTTTTTAAAGAAACCCATCAATAAAATAAAAAAAAGTAAGTTGAAAAAAAAAATGGATGACAGTGTTTTAATCTGTGATTATTCGCTCTAAATGCAGCTCAAATCAAGCAGTATACAGTTCAATTTGTCATACTTTTGTGGTTGCAGGACAATATAGTGTTTGTCAGTTATCTAAAAGCATGTGATACCCAGAGCCATCGAACGAGCCGCAACTGATAATGATTTTTATAAAGTTTTGGTCATGCCTCATGAAAAAATCTGAGTAATAGGGGTATTTATACCACTATGAATGTGGGTTGTTCATTATATTAAGTGAATCTGCATGTATTTTACATAATTATTTATATACAAAACTACTTACATCTCGAAGCCAAAAATGTAGAGAAATTCAATAGAAAATAACAAATGCCCTACTATTCTATTCCTACAATCCTCCTTTTCTTTGAGAAAATACACCACATGTGTGTGAGTGGCCTATTGTACAACACAAGAAATGTCCATAAATTCACCATTGAAAGGTCAAATGGTTTGATTTGAATTACATTGTTTCTGGGATGGGGGTGGCTATGTTATTTTGGGCCTGGGTTTGGCCATCCCCAAGGTTATGTTATGTTATGTTACGTAACTCTTATATAGCGCATGGCTACCCCAGCAACGAGGCATCCCAGCGCTTGCAGACAGGTCCAATCACATAACAGCCGGAGGGATGCGGCAGGATATCTATTCACCGCGGAACCCTAAATAGAAGAAAACAGCCAAGTTTTTACTTGTTTTCGAAAATGTAGGTGGTTTGTGATGGAACGTACACCTAAAGGAATAGAGTTCCAGAGTTTTGGGGCCCGAAACCTAAAAGAGCGGCCACCAACTCTACACCTCCGAATCTTGATGGTACAAGCAAGGAAGAGGTCCGCAGACCGGAGTGCACGCTGTGGAACATAGAAGGAACAGATTCCTTGCAAGATTTTAGGACCTAGACAATGTAACATTCTATGCATAACACACAAGGTTTTAAATCGAATGCGTTGTTTTACGGGCAACCAATGGAGCCTGCGCAAAACCTGAGAGGTATGGCAACGTCTTGGTAAGCCGAACAGGGTACGAGCTGCCGCATTCTGAACTTTCTGTAGTCTATTGATGACTGTCAGATTGGACCCAAGCCTTAATACATTGCAATAGTCCAGATGGGATAGGACCATAGCCTGGACAATTGTCTGACGGGTGGAAGGTTCAAAGAAGCCAAGAATAGGTTTCAGAGAGCGCAGGCGGCCATAGCAAGTACCAGCTATCCTCTTCGCATGGGAATCCAGGGTGAGAGCATCATCTAAGATCACACCCAGATTCTTAACTTCCTTCTTGGGCAAAGGCGGTGAGCCCAATGTAGGGGGCCACCACCGCTCGTCCCACTTTTGGGTGTCCGGGCCGACCAGGAGGACTTCAGTCTTAGATGAGTTTAACTGAAGACAGTTCTCCGTAAGCCAGCTGGAAATGGCCATGATATCCTCTTGGAATTTGGCTTGATCACCAACGATGTTATTAGAGAAGGTGAAGATCAGCTGTGTATCGTCCGCATAAGATATTAGTTCGATGTTACGTTCCTTGGCCAATGTGGCCAGGGGGCGGACATACACATTAAACAGCGTGGGGCTGAGGGCAGAGCCCTGAGGAACACCACAGCCCAATGGAAAACTGCCAGATGAGTACGGGGGAGCATGAACCTGGAAGGAACGGTCAGATAGAAATGACACGAACCAGTCCAGAGCATCATCTCTGACACCTATCTCCCATAGCCTCCTAACTAGGATCCCATGGGAGACGGTGTCGAACGCCGCACTCAAATCTAGCAGCACCACAGCTGAGGTGTCACCCCTGTCTTGTGCCACCCTTAGATGTTCTGTGACGGCCAGTGAGGCTGATTCCGTGCTATGTTTGGCACGGAATCCGTTCTGAGACTCCTCCAAGATCCCATTAGTCTCCAGAAAACCCGTCAGAATAGAATTGACATGTGCCTCCATTACTTTGGCCAAGTAAGGAAGCAACGAGATAGGCCGGAAACTTTCTGGCTTGGAGGGGTCCAGGGTGGGTTTTTTTAACAAGGGGACCACTTTGGCATGTTTCCATGATTTCGGGATGGTAGCTGATTGCAAAGATTTATTAATCAGTTTTTGCCCTTCTATCAAGATAGATTCCGGAAACAGTCTAAACATCTAGGGTTTGACAGGATCTTCCGGGGACCCCGACTTGATTCTTAAAGTTAGGGGTTCCAGGTCTGTCTGAGAGATGAGTGGGAGAGTTAGGAGGGAATAGGGAAGGCTCAATGAGTCCGTAGTAGGTCTGTAAGTCATAGATGGTTCTCCAGAGTTAAATGTATTATAAATCCCTTGTACTTTATTAATGAAGAAGTGAGCCAGCTCTTCGCATTGTGAGTCAGATACTATGGTGCTATTAGTCCCCACGGGAGATGTAGTAAGCTCCTTCACTAACGCAAAGATAGTTTTTGTGCGATTTGTGCTGGCATTGATCAGATCAGTATAATAACTAGCCTTGGTCTTTTTTATCAGCTTATGGTAGGCTTTTGTAGCAATTCTAAAATTGGATTTGGCTGCCAAATCATACGATCTTCTCCAGATACGTTCAAGTACCTTACACTCCTTTTTTTTTAGTACAAGCGCCTCACAGTACCATAACTGGGACTGCTTACGTTTAGGTCTTGACATTTTCCTGGGTATGAAATGATCCAGAGACTCATTGATCCAATCTCTATAGGCTAGATCCGCCTCATCCAGATTAGTAGGCCAGGCAGGTCGGGACTTAGTTAATCTAGCCTCAAATAGTGCCCCATCAAGTTTGTGCCATGCACGTCTCAAAAAAGGAGGAGGAGGCTTTCCCCCAGGGCCAGCTGGAATCCTAACATCGATCTGTACCAAAAAATGGTCCGTCCAGCTAAGAGGACTAGGAGTGGAAACTGAAATTTCCTGAATGTTCGAAAACACCGGGTCCAGTAAATGGCCTGCTAGATGGGAGGGCCCCACCACCAGCTGACGTAATTGGCAGGCTTCCATATCCCCTAGAAACTTCAGTATTGCTGGGGAGAGACTAGACTCCAGATGTAAATTGAGGTCCCCCAGAACACTGAAGTTAGCTGACTGTAAAATAAAGGCAGAGACATTAGAAACCAATGATTCCTGGAATGTACTCGCTAGCCCGGGAGGCCGATAAATCAGCACGCCCGTAAAAGTGAAGGTATCTGAGACCTTCAACTTAAAAAGTGCGCTCTCACAGTTGGCTATCTCTGTAGGGGAGAGAGTGCAAGAGTAGATGTCTTTAAATATCACTGCCAATCCCCCTCCCCTGCCCTTAAATCTATTCTGAGTTAGAATGAGATAGTTAGAAGGGAGGGCTAAAGCAGTGATGGCCAGTGTGTCATTCGTCAGCCATGTCTCTGTTAGGACTAGCAGGTCCGGGGAGTAGTCCGTAAGAAGCTCATAAATATCCTCATGATGTTTGACAAGGGACCTACAGTTAAGGCTTAATATCTGTAGGCTCGCATTATTGTTAATTTTGTCAGCGGGGGCCGGTGGAAATGGGCCTGCCTCCATAGCCTCAAAACTGCAGTAATTACACCGCAGGTCAAGTGAGCCAGGGTGCAATGAGTGTGGCGCACACGCCGTTTGACAACAGAGGGCATATAACTCCTCACGGGCAAACCGGACCATGCTATCAGCTGACACCCAGGGGTTCTGGCCACTGGCAACGGACCGGCGCGGACCGGCGCAGACGGGCTCGCCTTTGGCGACCCGCCGGCTACCCGCCGCGTGCGTCCGCTGCGCGGGAAAATGCAGAGGTCCCTAAGTAGGCACCAACCCCGCCTCTGGCGATGGAGACACCCTCAGGGGGCGTGCCAAGGTCGTGAACGCCCTCCACGACAACGGCACTTGCCGCAGTGGAACGAGGCGCCGACCGAGATAGCAGCAGGTAAGGTACAGCAAGGAAAATACGATGTTACAATGTCATATTTAAAAGCATAGAGTTAAAAAGGTTTGCAGGTAACACAGAGCACCCTACACCGGCAGCACCCCAGCGCCAAGTAATCAGCGCGTCCGCTGCGTGGGAAAATGCAGAGGTCCCTAAGTAGGCACCAACCCCGCCTCTGGCGATGGAGACACCCTCAGTGGGCGTGCCAAGGTCGTGAACGCCCTCCACAACAAACGGCACTTGCCGCGGTGGAACGAGGCGCCGACCGAGATAGCAGCAGGTAAGGTACAGCAAGGAAAATACTATGTTACAATGTCATATTTAAAAGCATAGAGTTAAAAAGGTTTGCAGGTAACACAGAGCACCCTACACCGGCAGCACCCCAGCGCCAAGTAATCAGCGCGTCCGCTGCGCGGGAAAATGCAGAGGTCCCTATGTAGGCACCAACCCCGCCTCTGGCGATGGAGACACCCTCAGGGGGCGTGCCAAGGTCGTGAACGCCCTCCACAACAAACGGCACTTGCCGCGGTGGAACGAGGCGCCGACCGAGATAGCAGCAGGTAAGGTACAGCAAGGAAAATACGATGTTACAATGTCATATTTAAAAGCATAGAGTTAAAAAGGTTTGCAGGTAACACAGAGCACCCTACACCGGCAGCACCCCAGCGCCAAGTAATCAGCGCGTCCTATTAACCTATTAACTACAGATTTTTTTTAAAGTAAACAAAAGAAGGATTCTAGGGTGGTGTGACTTGCATGGATCACACTGCATTTTCCTTCCCCAAAACAAGTGTCCTGCTCCGCAGCCACTATAATTCCTCACTTCTCTCTTTACATGCCTTATTATAAGCCTAAAGAAATATGGCCAGTTCACTCCACCCCTAAGGGAACTCCACTAACTCCCCCTACTGGCCCACACCATCTTCAACTTCAGCTGTATCATTTACAAACCCATCATGACCAACACATTTATCTTACTTATTTACTTCCTGTTTTGCCGACTGGCATGCAGGGCAGCAATGAAGTACCTCCATTTCTGTCTGACGTCTGCAAGCTTCTGTATAGTGCCCCAGCTGTGGTTGAAAGTCTTCATTTCTTTTTTCACAGTTCACCTCCAGATTTTCTGTGGCCTGCTTCTCTTCCATTTCTCTTCTGGGGTCCAGTTAAGAGCTGTTCTTTTGTTAAAGTTTTGTTTTCTTCTGATTGGGGGTTCTATCCATCGACATTTTTTTTAATAATGATGGTGCCCATGCTCTCTTGCTTGCTAGTGGTGAGTAGTTCCTGTCTGGAGATGCTTCACAGACAGAAAATGTGTAAAATTATTTTCAGGTTACTGGTTTAGAAGGTTCACAGTTTGGTAATGTTGTTTTTGTCATTTGCCGGCATTCTGATCCACCCAAGAGTGTGGACAGAACACAGCTCTGGTAAAGCCTCAGCTTGCTGCTGTACTATGTCCTCCACATATTGTTTAGCATCCTGAAGGCATGCCTGACCTTGTTCAGTCGGGTCCTGATGTCACTACCTGCCCCTCCATCATGTCCAAATGTACTTAGGTAGGTGAAGTTTTCAGTCATGGCTAGGTCCTGTCCATCCACCTTGATTTGTGAAGGGTTTGCGATGTTGAGTGGCATGACTTATGATTTGTATGCTGTGATCTTCAGTCCCACTTGATAAGCATAGATGTTTAGGGGAGACGCCTTTTCCTGCATATGCTGGTGTGTAAGAGAGCAAGGCTAGTTCATCCACATAGTCAAGGCCCTCCAAAGTAGAGAATAGGATCCATCTGAAGCATCTGACTTGGTCTTCTGTTGTGTGTCGCATCTCCCAGTCAATGACTTGGTTGAAGGCCAGCTCTGACTTTATGCATCACTGTCTCACACCAGTCTTAACTTCGAAACTATATTCACTATCTGCCACCTTGAATATAAAATGATCATAGCTGCTCCTGATGAGAACTATCTGCTGCCGTATGCCGTAGGCTTTTAGTATACACCAGAGGCTGTCTCATGAATACTGTCATAGGCTTTCTCAAAATCAATGAAGATGATGCATAGTTGTCTCTGCCAATCTGTACAGTGCACTATGATGTTGTATAGAGTAAGGGTCTGATCAACACACCCTATGCTCTTGTGGATGTGAGCCTATTCTTTTCTTAACTGTTTGACCACAGCATCAGAAATGCTTTGTGTAATGATTCTCACCAGTTTTTTGTTCAGTATTAATATAAGGGTGATTCCACACTAGTTGTCACAGTTGATTAATACTCCCTTCTTTGGAATCTTGAAGATGATGCCTTGGTTACTGTCATCTGGTACTTCCCTTTCCTCCCAGATCAATGTAAACAGTGGTTGGAGGATCATGGCTGATGTTTCAGAGCCTGCCTTGAACATTTTTCCATTCAGGTTATCTTGGCAAAGACCTTTTTCATTCTTGAGATCTGGGATGACAGTGATGATGGTGGGGCGGTATTCTCATCCAGGTCTGTCTCTGCTGCTCGAATGTCCGCTTTGCTTGTTAGTACTGGTCTGACAAGACTTATTTGAAGTGCTGGGACTAGTGTGCTTCCTGCTCTTTGTATGTTGTGAGATGTCTGCCTTGCTTGTCTATGATGATAGAGTTGTTGTATGTTGCATGAGATTTACACTTACCTTCCTTGTGATCTAGAAGACCCGTTCTCTTCTACTCTTCATCAGGCGGCCTCCTCTGCTCGGCAGGCACAATTATTCATGCAAGCCAACTTCTCTGCTCTTGTCATTCTTTTGATTACTCTTACACATTTGGTATCCTGGCAGAAGCTTATGATCTCCCATGGCCCCTAGCACACAAACAGCTACATCTGGCTGTATGCAAAAAAGTGAAACACAAATCACGGTCTTATGCATTTAGAATTTGGACTGATATCTCTATATCACACAGGGATGTCCTATCCCTGCTCCAATTTAGAACAGAGCTAAAGACTGACTTCTATGAAGAACAATATATCAGGCTGTGTTGTCTACGAACCAGCTACCCCTCCTATCACATGATGACTGTGTCTTTTCCTTTGAATGTATACAGTTCTCTGCTGTCTTTAAGATAAATTCAACAACATAAAAACTGCATAAGTTCATCCACACATAGCCAGAATGCCTTGCAAATGTCATACTTTGGCTAAAACATATTTTTATCTCAGATCTGTGAGAGAAAGTTCTTGAATCAATAAAATGCCTATACGTCTCCCACTAAAAGAGGTACCCCAGTTTTGTGGGAAGGCATATCACCCCGAAAAAGCAAAGGCACCAACATGCAACATGGAGCATGTAGTATTTTACTTATTCTGTGGGTGTGCGATTTTTGGGTATTGGGTTGGCTGGCATCCATTGAAACCTACCAACCCCAAACATTGCTGAAGAGTAGACTCCCTGGTGATTCCAGAGTGGTGTGACTTGCGTGGATCACAGTTTTAAAGAAAATGTTATTACTCAGGACGCCTGCCAAATATTAGACCTTGGCTAGTATCACAGAAAACACAACATGCTCATACGTATGTGACAGAAAGTTCCAAGTGAGAGGATATTTGCTGTTTTTAGGTGTAGCATAAGAATCTCAATACTGCAGCATTCTCCCTTGGTAAATGAATGGAAATTGGTATTTCTTTGAGCATAGTAGTTCCATATGAGTGGTCTGAGGGGAGATTAATGTAAATTTTTTCCTCCCCTGGGAAGAATTACTGTTGGATGCCTCACCCTATTAATTTTGTCATATAGACAATCATAATATTGTTGCATTCATGGCAAATATATCAATTTAGCTGTCACAAAAACTAGTGACACTTTCAAAATAATTGTGTCTGCCTTATACATAAATTCATGAACTTTGAGCCCATTTACAGATAAATTAAAAATCATCATTAAAAGGAGTTAGGATAGATATATTAATTAGATTGTAAATTAATCAATCATTCAAATCGAAGATCACAGTAATCATTTGATTGTTATTCATAAGAACCTAGGTTTATAAGTTAATTAATTCACAATCAACAGCATGTAAAGGTAACCTTATATTTTCCAGTTCACATGGAGCTGAATCTAAAAATGTCATAAGTCTGGATGTCAACTGAATGTCTTCATAGTAAGTATCTTAGAAATCTTGTACTTGTTTAAAAATTCAATGTATGAACTCATACAATGAGGTACCATTTCATTACATATGGGGTGAAGAGTCAAAGTAGTTGAGGCAGTCGACAATGTGTCTCGCCATTTGACTGACCTCGTACACTTCAACCACCTCAATAACAAGACATGTTTGATCATGATTTTCATCAGTTTTTGTACATTATTTGAACATTTAAACAGTTCATATTAATTAATAAGTGATTTGTCCATATATAATACACCATAAATGTAGTATTGTGTCTTTAAGGACAATGATCAAATATTAAACTTAAATGATGAACCATGTATGATTTATTTTTCCCATTGTTTAAATAAAGATCAGGCAGCAACTGGATTTGGGAACAAGATTGCCTTTTACTAATTCACCAGCTTTAAAGTACAGAATTCAGAATATGGGTCTGGATCTCCTTTCATTGTATTTAAGAATATCTATGTGTATAAAAAAAAGAATTAAAGTGAAGACATTATAAGCAGGTTAAAACCTAATGTTTATAATAATGCCATTGCCCAAGAACACAACAGTCCTATCTCTAATCTTATGCACAGAATGGTGAACATTGTTGTGCGCCCAAGAACTTTTTCCAGATTCGAGCTTCAGCGTTATCAGTGAGCGCTATTGTAACTGGCAGCCACACTAGGGCATGATCGGTCAAAGTTGCCATACTTTTTTAATGATATGCAGTGACCAGAGGCTGCAGGGTATGCCCTCTGTACTTGTGGTTGAAGTGGTATAATGCATTTGCAGTCACCAATTCAGTTTTTTGTTCTCCTGTAGGAATACCAAGCTAATATAACTGTCCAATAAATTCTTAGTTATTTATATGTGTTGATGTTACTTAGTGAGATAGTATTGATATACCATCCCACTTAAAATATTTCTTATAAAGTACCATAACCTGGCTCTTACCTGGATTGATCGAGAGAATATTTGTCTTAATGTAGTCTGTCAATGAATCTTACATCCATCCTAGTCCCTTAGTAATACTTAATCGACTATATATTACTGGGTTCCCACCTTTAAGAATCAACTTCAAGGAGTAAGACTGGAAAACCCACTGATACTTTCATTTTACTGGGGACATTCGTTTTAGGGGGGACTGCCCAGGTAGTTAGATAAAGCCTCTCCAAAATACTTTGGGCATCTGCGAGGGAGTAATTTTACCTGGATCAATCCAGAACATAAATGAATGAAAGACTTTGATATCCATGTTATCATTGATTAGATGTGGTTTTGATTCTGCTCTCACATGAAGGACTACAAAACAAGCTATATCATTAAAAACTAGAGCCCTTAAGAAAATGAGTTAATACAGTTTTAAGGAGGGATTAAAATATTTCAAAATGCAATAACAGTTGGTAGTAGACGAATGGAAGAAGACAAATTGCAAAGCTTATTTGTAGTTACCTTATTTCTTAACATATTTATCTTATAACTGAGTTGACTTTGCTTAAGTGAAGGGCAAATGACCAGTACATGTTGCAAATTTGCAACTCCCTTGTTGGATCTGACATCCTTGGCATGGTTTCCCCAGTCTTTTTTGCCTCTACCTCCTGTACTTTTAATTGTGTGCTGGTCTTCGTTTTTGCTGGTTTGTGTACTCTGGGTACTTTACCAATGCTGATCAGTGCTAAAGTGCAAGTAGTCCCTGTGTAAATTGTTATTATGATTGGTTATTCATGATTGGCATATTTGATTTACTGGTAAGACCCTAGTAAAGTTCACTGTGTGTGCTGAGGGCCTGTAAATCAAATGCTACTCATGGGCCTGAAAAATTGTTTGTGCCACCCACATGAGTAGCCCTGTAAACATGTCGCAGGCCTGCCACAGCAGTGTCTCTGAGTGCATTTTTAAACTGCCATGTCGACCTGACATGCGCACCCAGTTGCCAGGCCCAAACTTCTCTGTTTCTAAATCTAAGGCACTCCTAAGATAGGCCCATGGTAGCCTCATGGGTAGGGTGCAGAGTATGTGTACGGTAGGACATGTCCCGGTGTGTTGTACATGTTCACATAGTGAAATACTACCTTGACTAGAAGGAAGGTTCCCTGCTTGGACAGGGTGCATATCACCGCCAACTAGAGACCCCCATTTCTAACACCCTTCAAAATGCAAAGTGCATGTGCATTCTTTATGTTACAAGCTGTGAGAAATGGGGTCTCTAGTTGGCAGTGGTGTGCACCCTATCCAAGTAGGGACCCTCATTCTAGTCAGGGTAAGGGAGTCACACAGCTTAGATAACCCCTGCTCACCCACTTGATAGCTTGGCATGAGCAATCAGTCTTCTCTCAGAGGCAATGTTTAAAGTATTTACACATACACACACACAAACTCACACTAACACTCACTGTCCACAATAACAGGAGTCCACACCAGTTTAGTAAAATAGCCAAAAAGTATCTGAATAAAACATGACCAAAACTATAAAAATCCAACATACACATGTGAAGATACCTCATTTAAAAGATTAAGCAAGTTTAGTCCTCAGAAATCAATGGATGCATTTGTTTTAGAACAAAGTATCTTAGATGCATTAAAAATCAAAGATAGTGACAGGCACAAGGGAAGTGAGGCGCCAGGAATGCAGAGCGATGCGTCGGTTCCCTATTACACAAGGAAGGTGGTGGGTCGGTTCCTTACTGCCAGGAGAGGTGATGCATCAGTTCCTTACTGCTAATCAGGGTAGGTGATGCTTCAGTTTCTTACCATCAGAGGAGGTGATGTGTCAGTTTCTGAACATGTAGCCTTGGTTCCTTGCATGATACAGTATCAATGAAGAATCAGCATTTAGGGATGATACATTGAAAATCCAAACACTGGCGAAGCAGACGTTGCGTCGATTTTCCAGCTGCAAAGCAGGTGCTGCATCAGAGTCGAGGCCAGCGTCACAGATTTTGGTGACATTGTGCTCAGGACTGATGTGATTTTTTAAACGTGCTTCGATGACGAGCTAGAGCCTGTGGTGAAAGCCATGGTTGATGCTTCCAACAGGAACCATGCTTCCGGTCAGGCAGCAGCGATGCATGGATCTTGTGCAAAGATACATCGAGAAAACAGACGCTGGGAGTAGATGCATAGATTTTCTCTTTAGATCACCAGGTTTCACTTCCAAGGGCCCAGGAACTGAATTTGGCACCACTCTTCAAGTCAGGACTTTCAACAGAAGAGCTTAGGCACTGGCAGGTGAAGTTTTTGATGGCCCTGAGTTTTTTTTTACAGGGAGCAAGCACACACAAGCCTTTGGTGAACCTTGGAAGCAGGTTACAGAAAGCAAATTCCAGTCCTTTGGCTCTCAGCACAGAAGCGGCAAGCAATAGGCCAGCAATAGGCCAGTACAACAAAGCAACAGGCAGAGTGGCAGTCCCTCCTACAGCATCCAGCTCTTCTTCCTGGCAGAATGCACTCATCCAGAGGTGTTCTGATTTTGGGGTGTCGGAGGTCCAGTACTTATACCCCTTTCTGCTTTCGAAGAAGGCAAGTTTCGAAGGAAAGTCTTTGTAGCGCATAAGACCATGCCTTCTCCTGACCTAGCTCCAGCCACACTACAGGGGGTGGAGACAGTTTTTTGTGAGGACAGGTACAGCCCTATTCAGACAAATCCTCCAACTACTCTAACACAGGAAGGCCCATCAACCCTTTGTGTGACTATCTAGAGTGAATGCACAAGAGCTCAGCTGTCAGACAAACCAGGCGTGTATTCTACAGAAAGGCGCAGAGGCACACAATGGTTAAGCAAGAAAATGTCCACTTTCTAAAAGTGGCATTTTTTATTCGATATTTCATGAAAATCATAAAAGTATGCACATAGGAATATGTAAAAAGGAAAATCATAAAATCATCGCCTCTACTAATAACACATGAATGTATAGGAGAAGACAAGAGCTATGAAAAGTTAAAAGACATCAAAAAAATCACAGCACAAAACAAGCTAAATAAAAACTAACCCAGTTAAAAGCACCCGCCACAAATCCTGCCCCTTGATACTCTCAGATAAAAGGTGGGCCAGATAAAAACAAGTAGTGGTGGATTTTAACAACTGAAGAAAGAGGAAACAAGGCCTCACTTGATTAAAATTCATGGCCAAAAGGACTGGATGGATTCATTTATGGCAAAAATGAATAAATCTTAGGCACAGCAGGAAGATATGAAGAGTGTCAAGGAGGGAGGTATTGTCACAAGTACATTCCAGGAGGTCTGACATTTTACACCAAAACCCTTTAGGCAGCAGGAGTTGATGGAACAGGTTAGTCTAAAGTAGGTTAGCAATCTACCTTGAAAAATAGACATCTCAATCAACCGATACAGCTCCTGACCGGGAATATGCATTTCAAAAACCAACTTCACCAAAATATGTATTTTTAAATTGTGAGTTCAGAGACCCCAAACTAAAAATCTCAATCTACTCCTAATGGGAACTAACACTTTTTTTTTAACATACTTTATTGATTTTATCTTTATGCGAGCCACGTGCAATCATTAATACTGTTGGTACATAGATAGATTGGTAATGGCAGTTGGTCATAAATGTATGAATACCAACAAGTTACAGCTAGTGGGTAGATATTACCCCTTACATGAATTGGCAATTTGATATCAGAACTTGTAATATCACTGGTGCTGCCTTAATATGTCTAAAAAGGTCAAAATAATAACGGAACAGTCCCAAATGACCCTCCCCCACCCACTGAACTGGCTCACCCCCAACTTGGATAATAAGGGCTTGAGATTTTGCCTCGGTTGCCTTTGTTCATCATGTAGGGAACATCAATTAGAAGGGTATGGTACTGCATGTCTGGCGTAATGCTAGGCGGGGAAGCTCTGTTTAGTGATGGTAAATTACACTTAAAATATATTTCAAGACAATCCCCATATTACCCCATGGAAGAGAGAGGCTTTTCAACAGTGAAAAATGAAATTAGAAGTATTTCACAATTAGGACATGACAACACTACATATCCTACCTTTAAAACATTGCACCCTGCCCATGGGGCTGCCTTGAGCCTACCTTACGGGGTGACTTACATATAGCAAAAGGGAAGGTTTGGGCCTGGAAAGTGGGTGCACTTGCCAGGTCAACATGGCAGTTTAAAACTGCACTCACAGACACTGCAGTGGCAGGTCTGAGACATGTTTGCAGGGCTTCATGTGGGTGGCACGATCAGTGCTGCAGGCCCACACGTAGCATTTGATTTATAGGCCCAGGACACGCCTTGTGCACTTTACTAGGGACTGACTAGTGAATCGAATATACCAATCATGGATAAACCAACCCCCAATACAATTTAGACAGAGAGCATATGAAGTTTAGCACTGGTTAGCAGTGGGAAAGTGCCCAGAGTCCTAAAGCCAACAAAAACAGGTCAGAAGAAAGAGGAGGAAGAAGGTAAAACGTTAGGGGATAACCCTGCAAAAAGGGCATGGTCCAACACAAGCCTTCCCATCTTTGTGTGTAATATTTATTTTGTACGCCTTATTTTGATTTCAATAGTATTGTGTACCATATACAGGCTCCATTGCCTTAAAATATTGCAAAACACGTCAATACACGAGCCTGAGAGTAATCAGATCAATACCCCAGCATTCCTACTTTCAAATAGACTCTAAATAGAGGATGAAAGGCAACGGGTGAGGTAGAGGGTGGAAGGGTGTAGGGGAAGGAAAAAGACAGAAGAAAGAAGGTGGGGACGCGACAGTAGGGGGGAGTAGATGGGAGGATTGGCAGTCCCTCTGGGGTGAGGATATTGGTATAAGGAGGAGGGGACGAAAAGGTGGATCTAAGGTTTAAGGTTACTGGTGCAATACAGGTGTCATCCCATAGGAGGTGACCCACAGCAGCACCTGAGAGGAAGTGGGGGTGAAATGAAAGTGCAGCTGGAGAACATTGATGAAGTAGGTCCTGGCCGACTTCCAGAGGTTCAAGATGCCATGGTGACTGCCCTATTGGAGAGGTGGTGCCAGGTCCTAATCCAGGGCACCCACATTCATCTTTGTCCGAGTCAAGTGTCTGTAGTCAGGAACGGGTCCACACCTAGTGATAGGCATCCAGCCTATTGGCCAGAATATATATCTCAGCTTCTCACAGGATGCCACCTTAAATATTTCGGTAAGCCTTTCAAATGTGTGGGCACATGTTGGGAGTGCCAGTGTCGTAGTATGCATAGTTTGGCCACAATTCATGCCATGGTCAATAAACATCACTTGTGGTTAGACACTGGAGGAACATCTGCCAAGTTGTGGAGGAGCACCATTTGGTCACATATTGAATAGGTAAGGGACATTGCTCTGTCTAATGTTGCCGTCTCTGCCATCCAAAGCCCCCGGACATTTGGGCAGTCGTACAGGACATGTGACGTGTGGCATCCTGGTAGGTTACATCTCCAATAGCTTGTGTGGTGTAAAGGAACAGCACATTCTAATTATAACTCCTGGAGCTTCTGAATAGGTGCTGCTCCTTTTGAGTTCAAATTTGGTAGATTGCTGTACCAGACCTTAGCACATGATAAACAGAGATTTAAAAATGGTCCATTCAGAACAATTTAAAAAGGCAAATTTGTTGAATGGTATACATTCTACTCCATAGAGCATGGCAGGTAGAATATTTGTCTCATAAAACTTAAGTAGCTGTAGAAGAGTGGGAGGTTCTATGAAGGCCCACTCCATATGTGATTTCTTTTCTAACTATATTGGGAATATGAAAAATAATACCTAGGCTTTGAGTAAAGGTAATTTTCAGATAAACAAGATAAATGTTTTCTTTTACTCTTTAAAGCAATGATTACCGACACTGCCCTCTAAACTCCATCTTGTTTTGATGTGTAGAAAAGTCTATTACTTTACTTTTACCAAAGTTGTTAATCTTCAAAAAATAGTTATAGGATTACTCATACAACTTTTCTAAACCAAGGCTAGAACAATAACATCAACTGCATGTTTATACAAGGGAAACCAATGCGGTTTTATAGCTCGGCACCTCACGCTAGTTTCATAAGTATCTAGTCCTTCTCACTAACTCTCCAGCACCAGCTGTTGTGTGGCACCTCTGCATTCCAGATCCTGAAATGATGAAGCAAGTGGGGGTGCGCCAGGTATTGAACTTCATCAGGGCTTTAATAACAGTATAGTCCTAATCCTTATGCCTCGATATCCAATGTAACTTCTACCATTTATTGGACGATATGGGAATTCCCAGTGCATTGTCATGCCTGTCTACGACAACCCTTTCGACAAATCTTTCCTGTCAGCGTCCACGCAAGAATTCATATCAACTACATATAACCGAGACCACTGAGACATTGCCCAATTTGTGAGGATAAGTATTGCTAGAATACACCCGTGTTTGAGACCATTGTGTAGTTCTATTCTTTTACTTAAAACTTTGCGCTCTCCTATTAATATTGGACATCATGGTTTTTATATAGAACTAGTAGGGTCCTAAGTAGAGTATTTGGTATCGCTAGAGAAATTAATTTATGCCACAGCAGGCATAGTCAACCTTACTAAAAGCTGTAGAGAAGTCAGTAAATACAGCATAGATGGACTGCCTTATGGAGATGACATATTTGTCTTACAAGCCACCTGGGCGTTATTTTGTGGGTTGTCATTAGATTCCTTTTTATGAATAAGGAATAAAATAGAACCACACCCAGAATTGACAATAGTACATATCTGGATATGTGTAAATAAAGGACAAATTATTGTTCCCAAACAAGTTGTGTTTCTCTCGTAGGGTGCCATAGGGATTTCATCTGGACCTTGTGCTGTTGAGTTGTTTGAATTGATGATGATATTAATCCTGATAATTGACCTATAAATAAAAGTTGTAATGTATGTATTCTAATGGAATAAATGAGTTCAGGTTCAATGTAGGTGTTGTGAGGTTTATATCATACACATTAGTAATACGTTTCGCCCTAACATTTTCAGATATGGAAATGTAAGCACTAGATGTGCTAGGACTAGTCATTTTAACAATCAAGAACCAGAATCTACAGGAGTTACGATCTTTTCTTGTGTTGGTTAGGGAACAATGCCATTTATTTTACTGTCATAATTTTATCCACCATATTCTGAGAAGAATTATAGTATGGTTGTGTGTACATGATTTATTAGCATAGTAAAGTTATTTTCACATGCTGAATTCATGTTTACATTTTTTCTCTTCTCTGAATATAGGTCGATGTTGTTTTTTGAATGAGATGTGGGACACCTATAGTATTCCTATCTCATGTCAGTTAATTTTTTCATTAGTTTCTCAAACTATTTTATAATATGAGTACCTGGAATGTCGTCATTAGAAGTTAACAAGAATCCTGTTCAAGAATTCGTAATTACCATTATTTGAGGGCAAATGTATAGTCTCTGCTTGTTGTGATGCACAAATGCAGCCTCTCTTTCTACATTCCACCAAGGTGCTGGTTGTTCGAGTATATCTGTTTTCTTGCATAAGATCATAACTACTATAACTAGGAATAAGGGACAGTATTTTAATTAAATGATACAGTCCATGCGAAATTATCAGAGATTTGAGCCACTTCTCTAGCAAAATCTTGAAAACCCCCTCAGAATATCCCCTTTAACCTGTCTGTTACAAATTATACACCCCTAGCTGAAGTTTACCTTGTGTATCAACCTTTTTACTCATAAAGGAAATTTCATGCCTGTGCTGTGTCACTTCCTGTTGTTTATCGGTAATGAGTGTTTCAGATGTGGTGGATACGTTTGTATTGCCTTCCTCCACAATAATGATAACATGTTTTGTTAAAACAATGGCAAGTCATTTCATTTTCTCTTTTAAAAGGTTATCATATCGAGACATGGTGGTAATATGAACATTACAAAGCAGTATATGAGTTTGACTTGAGCAACTCTTTAGGATTACAGTTAAAATCATTGCCTAACCATGACGGGAAATAATTGTTTAATTTTGTTCAGCCATTTACAGTCGGTTCTTACCTTTGTTACAAGACCACCTCTAGCATTAGCATTAGTTGATTTTTTTTATAATGGTAGAAAGAATATTCTCTTACATGTATCTCATCCTTGCATTTAAAACAGGAGCAAGGAGCCAGGACTAAGAATAAGGAGGACTATCTTCTGCATTTTATTAGATCCTAATGATTGTATTGAATTTATAATCCTACCAAGTCTGTTATTATGGCCATGAGAGGATTTGTATCTAAGCTCCATAAATGTCACCAAGCATAAGTCTGGGCAATTTGGAAATTTCAGGTTTTTTTTCCCAGGGAGTTTTTATTCTTTGTTAGGTTATCATAAGGTGGAGTTTCACATCAATCCCATTTCCTCTTATTAATTAACATTCTTGAAAACCATATTAGAAAATATGACTGAGACATATTCAACTCACATAACCAAGGTAGATGGAAATGTGTCACTAGATTTGGATATTGCGCTCATTTGAGATCGCATGATGAAGGACTGGGTTCTTTGGACCCAGCGGTGCCAGGGCACAACACCTGAAACCTTCGTGGGTAACCTGCTCCGGCGTACAAGTCACAGAGACACGGGACACTTCCTTCGGCGTCAAAGAGTCAAGGTTTATTTACTGCAGGGAACACAGAAGTCACAGGAAGTACATCGAGTGTAGTTCGGGGAGACTGCTTCAAATTGTATTTGTGGATCGCTCCTTTTATACAGTTTTTACCCATAGGATAACATGATACACAATAGTTTACAACCTGGTTCCCACAAGTCGCTCTCAGAGGGGTCGCTTAGATCACTTTGAAACACACAAGATCCGGAACATAAGTGCGGAAACATTTGGCGATTCCCAACTGTAAAAACCCATCTTCCCACCATTAGCAAATTCCAATCAGCAGTAAAGTAGATCGAAATAGGAACGAAGACAGGTGCAGAGGAAGACGGAGACAGTAGGGAGATCGGAAAGGGTGTAAAAGGGGAGTGTCGAGAAGCACGAGATACAGGCATCAAAGGGACGTGCCTAATGAGATGCACGACTGAGACAATAAGCCCGTGCGGCAAGATGAGCCTCGAGCGGCGCCATCTGCCTTACAGTAGCATCCCCCTCGTCATAAAGACACTTACAAAGAACATGCGTCTTCCGCCATATCTTGGGAGTCCCAGGGTCGCGAAGCGGACAGCGTCCGTTCGCTGGCTACTTGAGGGCAAGAGACAAAATGGATGCCGTATCTAAGATGGAACCCGTGGGTACAGATGACAAACCCACATAACAAACGAACGGTTTAAGTTAGCACAGCGAAACTGCGCACACTTACAAAACTCGTCATTTGCGGTTCATAGATACTAGACTCGACCATATTCGTGCGAGTCGAAAACACCACTTACAATCGTCACGGAACCTCAGACGCTCCTTTTGCCCTCATGTAGGCAAGCACTAGTCGGAATCATATTTGATATTCATCAGACCATCAAGATGTCGTTGTAGCATAGCTCTGTCCAACCGAGTCCCCTTGGTAACAGATCGTTGTCTCATACACGTTGTAGCACAGAGGCCACATAAGGCAGGACCACACTGCACACAAAGGCAACACGTGAACAGGAACACTACCACAACCCCGATGATCGTCAGAATCTTCCAACCCCAAGTCGACACCAGGCCCCAAAACCAACCAAGTAGCGTCCAATCCCCTACATCCACGTGTATGGATTCGGAGATCTTGTGCAACTTCGAGATGGCTTGATAGACAGTAGGAGCATTATCTGGAATGAAAATGCAACAGCTCGAATGGATCACTTTACATACCCCACCGCGATCTGCTAAGACAACATCTAAAACCATACGGTTTTGTAATGTCATAAGTCTCTCCGCCTGAAGTTCTGTGGTGATATTACCAAGGGCACTGGCAGTAATGTTAGCTGTCGATTCTACCACTCGAGTCAAATGTCTCAGGTTCCTACTATTAACCATAGGTCCCCAAAACGGGAGGAAACCCTTGAAAAAGTCTCCTGCCTCTTGACCGGCAGTATCCTCTTCGCTAATTACGCCTCGTACAACTCTAGTCTTATGATAATCGGCATCTACAGTAAACGTTGGAGGCAACAGATTTGCAACAAAACATGAGCCCATGAAGTCTGCGGGCAACCATGTGTATGCACGATCATGACAGATGAAGTACGTACCCTTGGCAGCCAGAAGCACAGGGATCGGGGACATTGACAGAACGTAACTTTCAGTGCAAGCACTTACTCCAAGTGAGGCTTGCGAGCCACGACCCACGATACAAAAATTACCAGTGTGGGGTACGACCCATATCGGAGGCGAGCTTTTAAGCTGCTTTTCATTAGTGAACGTACTATATTCCCCTCTATCCGGTGCCCTATAGGCTTGTACCTCTGCCTTAGGGATGAGAAAAGCATCATAGATCTCATCTTCCAAATCCTGTATTATCATCGATACCACCCACTGCCACGAGGTAGGACCCGGTTTGGGGGAACGTTCTGGAGAGGGGTGGAAACCTAGTGCGCTTCGAAGCATTGTTTGGAATGCTCGAGCTGACCCTTGGGAACTATACGGTAACACCAGATATGGAATTCCCTTACCCGTAGTATGTGGCATCAACCCACACACCCAACAATTAGTAGTGTTAACCACTAACTGATGCTGATGGAGGAGCTGGATAAAGGAATTGTTGCGGAATTCTACACGTCTAGCCTGTTCGTGTTCTGGTAACATATGAAAGGAATGAGGAGAAGCAGTAGAAGTAATGTTAGGGTAAGGAGTAGGAGTAGGGGTAGGAAGTAAGAAGTAAGAGATAGTGTAATACACCCCACCCGCCAAAAATGCAGAAGCAGTTAAAAACAAAACAAACAACTGGGATACAAAACATTTCGTACGACTAAGTTTCTGCAGCTTGACTCTATATGCCTGAGCTCCTTCCAAATCATTCAGCTTCGAAAATGCCATTTCCCTACGACCGTCCGCAACGTTTCTTGACGCACTTCGTTCTGTGCAGCAATAGTCAATCCCCAGGAGTTCCTAGGAACCGACGGTCTTTAACCTAGTGTCAAGACCTACTGTCCAGAAGGAAGTACGCGTGCGGCCCTACGGCCCTCAATACACAATATGTATATATTAGCACAATATTTCTCAGCTGTGGAAGAAAAAGATACAAGGAAGAAGCTTGATATATATATATACAAAACAATTTTCAATGATACGAATGTTCAAAGTTGATCATGGGAAACGAAGATATTGCAGTTATCAATTTCAGCAAAGCAAGCAAATTTTTATTTGTCCTTAGTGTGAGATCGCAAAGAATATCGATGTTTCCCGGGACGTGTCTGCACGTCGAACAAAGGATCTGTCGAAGAGACAGCGTCCTGCTGATCAGTTCGTTGGTCTGGTCTTGAGTCTCTTGCTGACAAATGTTCAACAGTGGCTTTCTGCTGCGCTGAGGGTTCTCCAACAAGCTGTGCGTCGCTAAAAGGTACAAACGCCGGCAATGTTTCTGTTTCTGTTGACGCAATGCCTTTCCTTACCCACGGGTCTGCCGACAAAGGAATAGGGACTCGCTTACAATGGGTAGCATGTACCCAATTTTTCCGCCCCTCAAGACGAACGGCAGTCCTCGTGGCCAGGAGCACCTGGTAAGGTCCGGTGAAGCGAGGGTCCAGATTGTTTTTTCGTGAAAAATTTCGGGTAACCACCCAATCTCCGGGCTGGAGCTGGTGGCCTGGACCCTCCGTCTGCGTCGGCAAGGCGTCGTAAACCTGTTGATGAATTAACCTCAGTTTAGCAGTCAAGTCATGTAAGTAATCAATCAACATCGGAAACTCAAGATCAGAGAATATTCCTGGCCTAGGAACCCCCCACACATTCGCAGGACGGCCGAACACTATTTCATAGGGACTGAGCCCTATTCGGGAGTGTACAGTCGCCCTAGTTGACAGTAATGCTAGAGGCAAAGCATCAGGCCACGAAAGTCCAGTCGTAGCTTGAATCTTCGCTAATTTTAGTTTAAGGGTGCCATTGTACCCTTCAACCAATCCAGCTGACTGGGGATGATTGGCGCTATGGAATTTCTGATTTATTCCAAGGCCCTTACACACACTCTTCATCACACTTCCAACAAACTCACTTCCGTTATCTGACCACACGACTCTAGGCATTCCATACCGAGGAAAGTATTCCTTCAGTAGGATTTTCGCAGTAGACAAAGCAGTATTGTCTTTGAGGGGATAGGCCTCGATCCATCGGGAGAATGCGCAAACCACAACCAAAACGTATTTCAGGTTATTGCATCGCTCCATATGGATGAAGTCCAATTGGATCACCTCAAAGGGATACAAAGGAGGAGCAAAACTGCCAGGGGGAGTTGGGGTTCCTTTGCCAGGATTGTACATTATACACACCATACAATTCTTCACCAAACGTTCAGCACACTTAGTAATTCCATCATTCTTCCACACATCAGCCAACAACTTGCAAATACCTTTCGCGCTAATATGTGCTAACCCATGTGCCATTTGCACAACGGCCAGTACATACGCATCAGGCAACATCCATCTTTTCTGATCTGACAAATCAATCCAGCAACCATTCACATCCAACCTTCCCGTACTTTCTTTCCACTTCATCTTTTCAGTGTCGGTGGCCTCATTCTGAATTGCTTTCACACTCTCTATAGTATTCTCACACATACTTGATTCTGTAGGCCACCTAACCGAATTCGTCACATACATTCGAGTGCTAAGGTTCCGGGCAGTCTCCTTAGCAATCTCATCTGCAAACGCATTACCACGACCAACATCATCCGTCACTTTACGATGCGCACTACATTTAACAATTGCAACTTGAGCAGGCAAAGTCAATGCATCCAAAAGATCGTTCACAAGCTGGCCATGCTGTATTTTCGTGCCATGTGACGTCAAGAAACCACGTTCTCGCCACAATCGTCCGAAACTATGCGCTACACCGAAAGCATACTGACTATCGGTGTACACATTCACACGTTTACCTTTTGCTAATACACATGCTCTAGTAAGAGCGATCAGCTCTGCAGCTTGGGCAGAAGTCTGACTCAATCTCGCAGTCTCAACAACAGTATTCAATGTCACCACAGCATAAGCAGTAGTCACATCACCATTCGGCAATTTAAAACATGACCCATCCACATACAGGATGCCATCCGGGTCTTCCAATGGGGTGTTTTTAAGGTCCACACGACCTTTTGTTTCCTCCTCTGTCCGCAAGTAACAGTCATGTTCTGTTACTGCATCTGACTCTGCACTAATTGGTAACAAAGTTGCCGGATTTAGGACATTACAACGTTTTATCTGAATGTGGCTTGCCAAGAGCGTCAATTCGTACCCAGATAACCTCGCACTCGTCAAGTGCTGAGTTTTCGTACGGTTCAAAAGAGTATCGACTGCATGCGGAACCATCACCGTAAGCATATTATCCATGACCAATCCTGCTGATTGTCGGATGGAGACCGCAGCTGCCGCAGTTGCTCTCAAACAACTCGGCAATGCTCTAGCTACTGGGTCTAAGGTCGAGGAAAAATATGCACATGGACGTTGCTTACCACCAAAAGGTTGCGTTAAGACGCTTAAAGCACAACCTTCCCTCTCGTGAACATATAACGTGAACGGTTTACTGTAATCAGGGGTACCTAACACAGGAGCCGAACACAATGAATCACGTAATTCAGAAAAACTTTTCTGACATTCTTCCGTCCATGGTAAAGGAGTCGAAACATCCTTGCACGTAAGAGCCACCAATGGTTTCGCCAGCAATGAAAAATTAGGAATCCACTGCCTGCAGTACGATGTGATACCTAGAAAGGCACGCACATCTCTTTGGGTTTGTGGCACAGCCATGCGCGCAATCGCTGCAATTCTCTCTGGGGTCAATCTCCTTCCCTCCTTTGACAATAAGTGACCTAGGTAGGTTACTTCTTGACAACAATATTGGAGTTTAGAAGGTGACACCTTGTGATTTAACTCACAGAGATGTTGCAGCAACGACACTGTAGCAATTTTGCAAATGTCCTGAGTATCAGCAGCCACCAATAAGTCGTCGACGTATTGGATTAAAGCCGCACCAACCGGCAACCTAAACGCATCTAGTTGACCCTTCAAAGCTTGACTGTAAATCGATGGACTTTCACAGTAGCCCTGAGGAGCGCGTTTGAACCGGAAGCTACGTCCACCAAGAGAGAAACCGAAAAGGTCCCTGCTCTCTTCGGCAATCGGGATGCTGAAAAACGCATTTTTCAAATCAATCACCGAAAACCATGAAGCTGTAGCTGGAATCAGAGTCAGTAGCGCCGTAATGTCAGGCACAACAGGGAATTGAGGAACCACAATTTTATTCACCTCCCGTAAATCGATAACAAAACGATAAACAGGCGGTTTGGTAGGATCAGTACGTTTAAGAATGGGCAGTACAGGACTATTGCACACGTTTCCCCGAGTTTCTTCAATGACATCTTTCTCGATCAAATCATAGATGATCGCTAACAAAGCTCGTTCACCATCAAGGGAGATACGATATTGGGGAATACGTGGCAATCGCACATTCGATTTCAACTGAACAACATAAGGGGAGATATCAAGTAGGCCCACGTCATTTGGACCCGTCGCCCACAAAGATGCAGGAAGAGAACTCAATTCCGGTGGAAGCTTATCGAGGGACAAGTACATGGGAGAGACTACCCTCTCTCCTAACGTAAGCTTTACACCCGCAGGAGAACAATACAAAGTCGCATACAAGCGTTTAAGCAAATCCAGACCCAAAAGATTTTCGCCACAACCAGTAGACAAAATCAATGGAGCTTCGAGCTCACGTGGCCCAATTTTAAGGGGCAAAGGGCGCGAAACTGGATTGCTAACGGGGGCGCCAGAGAATCCAACGGAAACATTTGTTAAGCCAGACAAAGGTGCGCCAGGGAGTTTCGAATGCATGATAGAACTTTTCGCTGCACCAGTGTCCAACAGAAAAGGCTCAACGACGCCCGATGTAGCAACTGCGACGTAAGGCCCTCTCTGATCAACCGGAACTGATACCACTCCCTCTCCTTGTCTTTGGCTGTCCTAGTAATTACTATCGTCAGGTCCCTGATCGACGTAATAATCGTCTACATTGTACTGCGCAGATCGTCCTTGCGATGATCCACGTTGATCGAAACAGTTATTAGAATTTGATGAATGGTCAGAGCGATCATTCTGAGCACCACGACCTCTACCACGTGATGCGTGCTGTGCACCACCACGACCTCCTCTAGACGAATTACCACCACTACGGTCATTTAAAGCAGGACAATTGAATTTAAGGTGTCCCTCCTGTCTACAATAAGCACATTGATTGTACCCTAATGAAGATCTCTGAAAAGATGAATCATTACGCGGCTGCGATTGATTCGATTGCGACTGCGATCTATTCTGCTGAGGCGCATTCTGATTAGAACGCGGCGGATATGCTTGTTGTAACAACACTTTAGTTTTCAGCTCTTTCGTCTTTTTATCGGCACGGTCATTTTCCTCTTTTTCTCTATTTTCGTAATATTGTGCCGTAGCCAATATCTGAGCTGAGGTAGAAACGGCCCATGAACTTTCTGAATTTTTCAATTTATGGCTCAAGTCGGGCAATAAGTTCGATACGAATTTATCCACAAACAACCTCTGTCCACCCTCAGTACCCATATCCTGCCCACTATGATCGACGAATGTTTCCTCGAACCTCGTAAAGAAGTCTGAAACACTCTCATCTTTCTTCTGCTTACAGGCTGACAACTTGTCCCAATTTACCCTCATAGCTGGCATAAGCGTTTTCATTAATGTAATGATTCGCTGGGGAAGAAGTTCAATCAACTGATCGGGTTTAGTAGCAGCCACTTGTCCAGCGTCTGCCGCTGTAATGGCAGCCCAATCACCACCTAATTCATTCGCATGATCTTGGTGACGAATCTTGGCCCATACCGGTTGCGGTACGACATTGCCAAACAACATGTCGATATCGGCCAGATTCATTATCGTAGCGTCTACGAGCTGCGATAATTCTTTGTAATACCCCGCAGGATTTTTGCGAGGATCAGGCAAAGTTTGTTTCACCTGAAGCACTTCCGATCGTTTCCAAGGGAGGTGTATCCACACTCTCTGGAAATGTGCTGGTATTGGAGCATTAGCATTAGTATTATCAGCGGGTACCCAAACTGGCGGAACTTCACGCATAGGATATTGGCCCGACCCATCTCGTTGTTCAATGTCCTCAACGAACAATGCATGAGGAATAGGAGCGGGACGAAGAGATAGCAACCGCTCAATAGCACGTCGGACATTAGTGTCGACTATCAGTCCAGTTGCGAACTGAAGCCGGAGTTCAGACAGGGCGGTCAGCACCTCGTCAGGCGCATTGGCCGCTATCTGATCATGTAAGAACTTGCACATTTCATCAAACACATATCTCTGAGTAGGTATGTTGAATTGATCAAACGTTTCGAGGACAACACGAGGTGGATTTCTAACAGGGTTTATCATCCAACCCATCGCCATATTGTATAGCGCAACACGTTCTCTATTACCAGGAAGCTGGCTACGTCTCTGTGGACCATCAGAACCTGCAGACCCAAAAACAGGTCCGAGCGACTGAAAGAAGTTTGTCGCAAGGGGAGAATCACGATTACGAGTAGAGGGAGAAGAGTAAGACACAGGACTAACAAGAGAAGGAGTAGAGACGTTAGCAGCAACAGGGGTTAACAACACAGGAGCAGTAGCGTGAGCAGTAGCGGGAACAGGAGTATGTGGAAGCGGAGGAGCAGTAGGAATAGAAATAGGCAAAGGAGCAGGAACAGTCGGAAGAGCAGGTGCAGGTTGAGGAACTAGTGGAGGAATTACAGGTGGAAGAACAGGTACGGCAGGGACCACAGGAGCTGCGGTACCCTGTACGTACGGAGGTGGCGACTTCATAAGATAGGACATTAAAGAATCCTCAACTGCCTCTTCCTTCTTATCCGACTCCGTAGGCAAAACAGGATAGCATTTGTCTATGGACATACGCTGTAATCTCTCAAACACTTCCTTATCCTTATCCTCCTTATCACGCTGAAACTGCTCAGCTTTCTTCACTATAGTAGCAACAGTATCTCGCTGACTACGTTTATTTTGTCTGATCTCTTTCTGTCGGGCTTCTTTGCGCCAGAGCCGAAAGGCATCAAACATGGCCGGCCTTGATTTACGTTCGAACAACTTTATTTCCAAATTATCTAAGATCGACGCTTCGAAGCTACCGTGAGGTGGCCAACGAAGATCGCCGTCTTTCTTTGTATATTTGATCCAATAATCGTTAAAAGCAATCGGGCCTAGCCCATGTTTGCTATATAAGTCATATGTAGGAGTTCCAACCGGAGGTATCGGACACGAGTCCTCCAGCAGGGAATCCGCACCACAAGGTCTAAAGCAACTGAACAAAGTACTGCGACCAGGCATCTTGCACACTAGCCGAGTTTCACAAACTTCAAGGGTTACGGGATTTCGGGATTTACCAAGTCCCAGCAAAGAACTAAACCCTCGGTCTTTGGCGGCTGCAGTCGTCAAACAAATACAACAACAACAAAGTACGCTAGCAAAGTGTCACCGACAAAAACACTCACACAGCGTGTACAACAAAGACACCCGCTAAAGTGTCTACAACAAAAACACTCGCTAAAGTGTTTACAACAAAGACACTCGCTAAAGTGTCTACAACCAAGAACTCTGGGAGCGACCCACAAATACTTAACTCAAAGATCAATGGCGTCCTCAGGAAGGCCCGTCAATCGTCTCGCTATACCAAGGTCTACGCCAGGCGCCAAAACAGGTCTACAGTCAGGGCAGCAGTCCGTCGCAGCCGTTAGGAGGCGGGAATCTTCGCGGGAAAAGTCTTCGGGCCACTTATTTCGACAACAGGATCGATGAAGCGGGGTGCACCTTCCCTCGGAGATTTCACACGAAGTTCCTCACGATCGTCGGGCTTGGACCGGTACCACTGATGCAGCCCCACGTTGGGCGCCAACTGAAGGACTGGGTTCTTTGGACCCAGCGGTGCCAGGGCACAACACCTGAAACCTTCGTGGGTAACCTGCTCCGGCGTACAAGTCACAGAGACACGGGACACTTCCTTCGGCGTCAAAGAGTCAAGGTTTATTTACTGCAGGGAACACAGAAGTCACAGGAAGTACATCGAGTGTAGTTCGGGGAGACTGCTTCAAATTGTATTTGTGGATCGCTCCTTTTATACAGTTTTTACCCATAGGATAACATGATACACAATAGTTTACAACCTGGTTCCCACAAGTCGCTCTCAGAGGGGTCGCTTAGATCACTTTGAAACACACAAGATCCGGAACATAAGTGCGGAAACATTTGGCGATTCCCAACTGTAAAAACCCATCTTCCCACCATTAGCAAATTCCAATCAGCAGTAAAGTAGATCGAAATAGGAACGAAGACAGGTGCAGAGGAAGACGGAGACAGTAGGGAGATCGGAAAGGGTGTAAAAGGGGAGTGTCGAGAAGCACGAGATACAGGCATCAAAGGGACGTGCCTAATGAGATGCACGACTGAGACAATAAGCCCGTGCGGCAAGATGAGCCTCGAGCGGCGCCATCTGCCTTACAGTAGCATCCCCCTCGTCATAAAGACACTTACAAAGAACATGCGTCTTCCGCCATATCTTGGGAGTCCCAGGGTCGCGAAGCGGACAGCGTCCGTTCGCTGGCTACTTGAGGGCAAGAGACAAAATGGATGCCGTATCTAAGATGGAACCCGTGGGTACAGATGACAAACCCACATAACAAACGAACGGTTTAAGTTAGCACAGCGAAACTGCGCACACTTACAAAACTCGTCATTTGCGGTTCATAGATACTAGACTCGACCATATTCGTGCGAGTCGAAAACACCACTTACAATCGTCACGGAACCTCAATGAGAAGAATAATCTGAGACTGGGTATAAAGTGTTATAATTCTAAAAAATATATTGATTTTTTGGGTTACAAGTCATCAATCTCTCCTTACAAAATGGCAGTCTAGTATCACCCCTAAGGTTAAACATTTGAAACTATTTTGTGTTTTTTTCTGAATCTTTTGTTAAAACGGAATGGTTCATTTTTGTCCTGAATTCCAGTGCAAGAGGGTTTATTGTGGGGCAATCTGTTGATAATTCTTCTTGTAGAGAGTTATTTTTTAGTTTAAAAAGAACAGTAGGATTCAGCGTGTTTTCTGGTTTTCAGATAACGTCTCTGATTATTTCTTATTGTTGCTGTTTTTGTATACTGAGTTTCTAAACTTTTCGTTTTTATTTTTCCTGCAAATTGTTTGAGATTCTATGTTTTTTGTCAATGCATTCGACCGTTTGCACTTAGTGGGGTTTATTTGTTGAATTCCTTTGTAGAAAAATAGGATTTGTGTTGAGTAACAGATTAAATGGCTCTACTTGCGTTGCTGGAGAATTCTCTGTAGATCCTCTGTATTTTTTGCTGAAGCAATAAATGTTACCACTCTGAGTCGTAAAAAATATTTTCGTGGTGTGACAGGATTTTGCTATGTATTGTGGTTTTCTTCAGTTGTAGTCACAAGTAGAAAGTGGATTTGGGAGCTTGATTAGGGTCACACACATTTTCTATTTCTACTTGTGGGAACAGTGTCATTGTAATAAAAGGGGTAAAATTGTGAGCCAAATGGGGCCAAAGGTAACAGTATTGTCCGTTTGACAATTGTTGTCCATTCTCTTTCCTTCTGAGCACATCAGTGGACCATCTGTTTTCTTGAGGCCCATACATACAATGAATGCAGTGAACAAATGATTAAAAAAATGGACGTAAGGAGTTCTGATATGTATCAAACCCACAAGACATGTGTTTATGTCTCAGCATAGCACAGAGTGAAGTGCATGCAAGCGTCGAAGATATTTTTATACTCTATCATTTGACAGTTTTTGGTATCTGAGAGGTAGGTGTCTGAAACAGAAATCCATGCAATGTTAGCATTTGAAAATAAGGCACCAATCCTCAGGCTGACTGAATTTTCCCTTCTTAAATACAGGTACTGAGAGGGCTTCCCTTCAGTCGGCTGGAATTTAGTGCCCATGCAAAACTGAATAAAAGTGAAAGTCTGATTTGCATCCACCAATGACTATTGTGCCTCAAAATATTAATAGATAGGACTACTAAGTTTTGCTTTTATGATTAAGTAAATAATCTTTTGTGCAATTCATAGATATTGGATTACCTTGCAGGGCAACATACCAGTCCTAACAATAGTATGAGTGTTTGTTAAAAAGTATCTTCATATATATTGTCTATAGTTTGTTTGCCATCGTGCATCTCTTGAGATATCAACAAATGGCATCCTTTCTGGGACCAGAGCCCAATCATTTGATTCAGGTACCCTAATCATTATCTTTAATTTCTTGGGGTGTACATTTGTTCTTTCATCATATTTAAACAGTTCAAATGTTATTTGTGTTTTTGATCATGTTGTAGTGCTCTCATCTGATATTATACACCAGTCCTCTGTATTGTAATAATAATATTCTTAAATATAGGTGTTCTGTGCAAGAATTAGTTTCGCACTTTTCATTACCCATTCTTGTATCTACCTTTGGTTGTCTGCTTTTCATATTGAATGCAAAAATCATATACTAAAACTGTTTCTGTGAAATTGGGAGGACACTACATATCTCTGGCATAACAACTTAATCTAGGATACAATTCTTATCTGTTAACATGATTTCTGAGATTTTAAATAACTTTAGAATGAGGGTAAGTTAAACTTTTCTCTTTGAAACTGATAATATGCAGCTAATTGTTACTCTAATCATATACTATGATTTTACTCTTAGGGCCTGATTACGAGTCTGATGGTCCAAGGCCCGCCTATTTTGTGGTGGTGATTCAGCCAGTCGGTTTACAACTTGGGCAGTCGGACCTCCCTGGGACCGCTGATCCCAGCAGGGAACTGCTGTTCCCTGGAGGTGGCATGGCAGTACTGAGGCCGCATAATGCTTGGTGGGATTGCCCTAGGCCCGCCAAGCATATTGCGAGTTTCCTCTCTGCCAGCATTTTCATGACGGTTCCACCTCCATGAAAACCCTGGGGGAGAGGCCCTCCAGAGCCCTCTGTGCCTTCACCACATGTGGAAGCACACAGGGGGCATAACATGTGCCCCCATGTGTGCATGCACATATGTTCCTGAATGGCATGGACTTTCAGGGTCTGTGGAGCTTATACCTATGGTGATGTTTTAAATGTAACTCAAAGACAATACTCATAGTGAACAAGAAACAGAATCTAGGTAGTCAACTGTGCCCTCGGATCCTGGCGATCAAACAGGAACACGCAAGGCAGTAACAGCAAGGGGGTAGAACTAAACACAAGCACAATAGACAAGGAGCTAGCAAGGAGGAGTGCTTAACAGGAAAGGAAGTTAATAACAGGGCACATGTGGCAGAAAGCAGGTAACAAACATACAAGGTAACAGAAGTAAGCCAGCAGAGTAGAAAGACCGCAAACTAGAACTGGAACCAAGGAAATGGGAAGAAAGGCAAGGACTAGAAAGGGACATAAAGAAGGGGAGGCTACAAGGGTATACTAGAATAGTGCAGGTGAAGGAATCAAGAAAACAAAGCAGCCTAGAAGGCAGTGCTGGGGCAGGAACAATAATTAAGCTAAGGCTGGAGTCAAGGTAGCACTACAGACAGTGCTGGTTCAGAACAGGGAATTACCAAAGCTTCATGAGTCAAGGTAGCACTGCAGGCAATGCTAGTTCAGGAAACAGGGAAAATTACTTTAGCTCAGGAGTCAAGGTAGCATTACAGGAGTGCTAGTTCAAGAAACAGGACACAGCTACAGCTCAGGAGCCAAGAGAGCACTGCAAGTAATGCAAATCAGGAACAAGAAATGGCTAAAGCTCAGGAACAGGAACAAAAAATAACTATAGCTTAGGAAGTCAGGAAACAAGAGCACTGCAGGCAGTGCTAATGCAGGCACAAGGAACAGCTATAGCTCAGGAAACAAGGTGGCACTGCAAACAGTTCTATTTCAGGAGAAGGGACACTGCTGCAATTCAGGAACAAGGAATACTAAGGCTCAGGGGTCAGGGTAGCACTGCAGGCAGTGCTAATTCAGGAACAAGGAAAACAGCAGCAGGTCAGGAACAAGGCATAACTAAAGCTTAGGAAGCACTGGAAACAAGAATAGCAAAAGCTCAGGAAACACTGGAACAAGGATTGGTCTCACTGGTAAAAAGCTACAATGACAAACCCTGGCCTGAATGGAGCTGGGGCTTAAAAGAGATCACAGTAATCATATGCATCAGGTGTGAGCAGGCTAGCAGGGGCCAGCCACAGGTGAGCTGAATTCCTCCACCCATCCTTGACCTGCAGGGGCGGAGACCAAGCAGAGAGCAGGGAATTCTAGGTAATAGAGTTTCCAGCATGAGCAGACTGCCTTCCACAAAACCCGGCATGGCTTGGGAATGGATGTCAATTCCTAAATGATGTCCAAATGCCTGGAAGTAAGAATATGCATACATGGGAGTGTCTGGAGGCATATTACAACACTGGAAAGCCCCACAATTTGGCCCCCTGATGGTAGGCACGAGAGCACAGGGAGTGAATTGTGACACTGTTCTGAGGTAAACATTGACATGGCACGATCATTTTCTTCACTTGCACTTAATACTGATACAGAAGAACTGTTTGACGATGATGATCCACTTCAGTGTCAATTTGTCTTAACTAATGTCGCCGCTAGGACTTGTGGGGGTGCATTCGAACGTTGCTTTCCAAATGCTCTGGTGGCCATTTTGCTTCTGTGCTGTGGCGCATTTACTTTTTGCTTCGCAAACCTTCGTAAAATGGTTCTCCTTCCCACAGCCTTTACATATCTGTCCAAAAACAGTACATTTAACTTTTTGTGGTAATGGGAATCAACATCTAAAACACAGCTTTTTTATAATATGTAGACATCACTTTGTGTCCTTCAGTCTTTTGTTTTGGCTTACTTTTTACCCTCATGGCGGATTCATTCTGGGCACCTCCTGCCTCCATGTCAGCAACTTGTCTATCAGCACACTGTTCAGCTCTGGCAGCCATTAACCCTTGCTCCAGACTAAGAGTTTCTGTCAGCAGTTGTCTTCTAAATGAATCTGACAAGCATTTGTGCAAGATGCATAGCTTCTTCATCATGAAATTCATTGAACTTTCAATGTTTGTGAGTTTCTCCACAAATTCATCAATGGTTTGGCCAACTTTCTGGCATTCTTGGTTGAAGATGTATCATTTGTAATCAACATTTGGCATTGGATTACACTTGATATTCAATAATTCTTCAGTTCGCAGCATTTTCTTTATGACTTCTTTTAAACCGTCACCAACCAGATTTTTGAGACACTTGATTACCTTCTTCAGTCTCTTTAAGTTTATCAATGAAATCATCAAATGTCTCTATCCAAGCAGCCCATCTATCGCCAACATTTTTCTTTTTGTCGGTATCTAACGGTGTGGTGGTTTCAGGAAAGTGGCAGCATTGTAGCCATTTATGGAAGTGGCTGATGTTGAGGGTGGAGCTCTCTCTGCTCCATTGGCAGTTCATCTTTAACCCGTTCATGAGAGCCATCTCTGAGGCTTTGGGACTTGCTGGCCTCTGGATCATCCTCGATGACTTTTGGAAGGACGGCCCAACGTTTGCCTCCTTTGGCAAAATGTGCTACAGCAACAAATGATGGATGGAATGCTGAGTAAATCAAACATTCACCCCAGTCAAGGCATAAAAGTAGGACTATGGCGCTGCTGTGCAGGAAAACTGTCATTTGTATATTTTGACTAGCGCGAATAACGTGTGAGTGGGGCTTTGTACTGCACTTGCTTTATTTTATTATTTGAAATTACTGGATTTGTGGTTGCTGGGCTCACGCAGATTTGCACCCTGACATTAATTTTAATAAATCTCCTTACCGTATTTTAAATGTTCCTTTGTGTCACTTTTCTCCCGGGTCCACCGCAGCCTGTGCTGTTTATGTGGAGGGAGTCTTCGGTGACTCAGCTGCCCGTTCTCCCCACTTCCGGTGGCACGATTAGCGTTGGCCATCTTGGAAAGGGCAGACTAGTCTTTTTCTCTTTCTCGGCTGCTTTACAGCATAAAAGGAGGACTATGGCTCTGCCGTGCAGGAAAACTATCATTTGTATATTTTGACTAGCGCGATCAACGTGTGAGTGGGGCTTCGTGCTGCACTTATTTTTTTTTTATTACCTGAAATATGGATTTCGGGTTGCTGGGCTCACGCAGATTTGCATTGGGGCATTTATTTTAATAAATCTCCTTACCTTATTTTAACTGTTCCTTTGTGTCACTTTCCTCCCCGGTACACCGCAGCATGTGCTGTTTGTGTGGAGGGAGTCTTCGGTGACTCAGCTGCCTGTTCTTCCCACTTTCGGTGGCACGATTAGCGCCGGCCATCTTGGAAAGGGCGACTAGTCTTTCTCGTCTGCATTTCAGCATAAAAGGAGGACTATGGCGCTGCTGCGCAGTGGACGTGCGCTGCGGGCATGCCGGCGGCTCACAAAAGGCTCATCAAAGGCAAGCCCGTCTGCGCTGGTACGACGCCAGACATGCTGTTTCTCCAAGGAAGGATAACGTGAATTATACTCGGGAGGAGCTGTTACAGCTCAGGACCTTTGGGTGTAGGCACAAGCAGGCTTGTGGAGTTTGTTGTTGAGGGCCATTTGTGTTGCTTATGTGGCTTTCAAGCCACACTCACACAGCCCCTGCTCCACTGCCGGGAGGCAGACTTAATTGTCTCTCATTAGTTAAACATCATGCAGATATTTTTGATTCGCTTGAGGAGGTCTCCCCGGATGTTTTTTTTCTTACGGAGACATGGCTTTCTGATGCCACAACAGCTGAACCTGGCCTTGCGCTTCATGCGGGCTATAGTATTCTCTCACTGAACAGAGCAGGGGGGTATAGCGATAATTTTTAAAACCTGCAATCCTCCTTTATTAAGCAGTCTGTTATCGGCTGTGAGATTGCACATTTTAAGGTTAAACTGAGGCCAAATTTTACTCTGTCTGGGCTACTTGTGTACCAACCCCCAGGGCCTTCGCTAGGTTTTAGGGAAGCCCTGGTAGACACGGTCAACACACTGGCAGCCAATAGTTCTAACTTTACGGTTCTGGGGGATTTGAATCTCCATCTGGATAATACAGGGGACACTGATAGAGTGAGTTTTGTAACTGACTTTGCAGCATGTCAACTGCTGCAGTTGGTCGTATGCCCCACGCATAGGTCCCGTCATTTGTTAGTTTCGGTCTTTACTAATATATCTCAAGTCACAATGTGTGCACCCATTAGGATGGGATGGAAAGACCATTTCTTGATCTCTATGGTCCTTCATGGAGTTGTCCCTGCCCAGTCCGAGGGTCAGTTGACCTTGGTGAAACGGCCCTGGGATAAACTGGATTGGGGTGAATTTGAGGTCTGTCTTTTGGCTACCCAGCCAAGTTTACCAGAGGACACCAATGAGGCATATAGGTTATTCTCAGAAGGGATAAAGCACCCACTAGACAGTTTAATCCCCATGAAAAGGTCAGTTAGCCGTAAAACCAAAACAAGAACTTTGTTTAAGGCTGAACTCATTGATATGCGTAAGGGATGCAAGAGACTTGAGCAGATTTGGAGAAGAGATTTTAGCTTAGCAGCCAAAGACCTCTATCAGGCAGCAATTAAAAGATATCATAAAGCTATATATCAGGCACAAGCAGTTTTTCTCTCCAACCAAATCTGCGAAAGTACTAATCCCTCTAAGAGTATGTTCACTATACTTGATAGTTTGCAATCCCATCAAACTAATTCTGGGTCTACCATTAAGTCCAACAAGCAGTGTGAGGAGCTGGCCACCTTTTTGTGAAAAAGGTGGATGATATCTATAGATCTTTTCCTATCATTCACAGCGACATGCCAGTGGCACCATGCTGTCAACGTCCAAATACCCTCCATAATTTCCCACCGATCTCGGCATATCAGCTGCTAGGACTGTGTAATAGGATTAAGTCAGGCTCCCCAGCTGACTATCTCAAACCTGACTCATTTAAGGTGGTACTGCCGACTATTTTACCCTCTCTGAATCAGGTGAACTACAGCCCCCTTAGCACAGCTAAGGTACCCGGGGCTTTGAAACAAGCTATAGTAATTCCTTTACTTAAAAAACCTGCACTGGATCCAATAAAACCAGAAAGCTATTGTCCCATCTCGCTGCTTCCTTGGGCAGCAAAGATCACAGAGGCGTACGTGAATTTCCTCCTGTCAGACTTTCTTACTCTTAATAACATACTGGATCCCTCTCAAAATGGCTTCAGGCCAGGTCACAGCATGGAGTCCGCTCTCCTGGCTGTGACAGAACATCTTTGGTCGACCATGGATGAGGGGCAAATGTCGGCGCTGATCCTGCTGGATTTGAGCGCCACGTTTGATACAGTGTCTCATGAGATCTTGCTGAGTCGTCTTGTGGAGATAGGAATTACGGGTCTGGCACTGGAGTGGCTCACCTCATTTCTTCATGATAGGTCATTCTCAGTATTTGCCCTCCCATTTGTTTCTGGTGAACACTACATCAAACAAGGGGTGCCACAGGGTTCCCCCCTACTATTTAACATCTATTTTCAACCTTTGGCTTCTGAAGCTATGAGTAGGGGCTTGACCATGGTCTCTTATGCTGATGATACTCAGCTAGTGGTGGCACTCTCTAATAACACCGAGCAGGGCGCCCTTAAGTTTCAGGGTGACCTTGCGGCAGTGGCTGAGTGGATGACTGCTAACTGCCTCCAACTGAACTCCAACAAGTCTGAGGTATTGTTGGTGGGAAGGGACCATGGTCTGTGGAGTGATCTCTGGTGGCCAGCTAGTTTGGGCATGCCCCCTTCCCCGAAACAGGCGGTAAAGAATTTAGGGGTCTGGTTGGATTCTTCCTTAAACTATCGAGACCAAACCAAAAAACAGCAGGGATCTGCTTTGGACTCCTACAGGGGCTTAGACCACTGCTGTTTTTTTTATGCCTCCACATGTCAGGTCATTATTCAGGCGATGCTTTTGTCCAGAACGATTATGCCTGTTCCCTTTATTTAGGATCTAATGAAGCAGAGGTTCAGAGACGGCAAAGGACACAAAATGCTGCAGCCAGAACACTTCTAAGCTTGCGCAAGTTCTGTTCTGTGTCCGGCGCCATCCGCCGTCTCCATTGGTTACCTGTGGCCAGGCGTATCGAATTTAAGGCCCTATGTACCTCTTTTAAAGTTCTGAAATCTGGTACTCCCCCCTATTCTGGCAAACCTTCTTTCACCATATGTTCCATCACGGCCGCTCCGTTCGCAGGGCCAGCATTTGGTAGTGGTTCCACGGATACGAAGAGTTTAGGCCGGTGGCCGTTCTTTTCGTTATAAAGCTGCCACCTTATGGAATACACTTCCTGTGCAGATTCGTGGTCTTAATAATTATTCAGAATTTAGGAAGGCCATCAAAACTTTTTTATTCCCCTTAAATTAGTTGCTGTCTAATTCTGCTGTTTGTCAGACTTTTCCTGTCAGCGCCGGGACTCTTTACTGGGGTAGCTGTCGCGCTTTATAAAATGTTTAACCTAACCAGCCGGCTGGCTTGAATCCAGTGGCAAAGCGAGCAAAGGACTCATGGCTGGGCATACCCAACCCGCTTAGGGCAAAAAGGGCTGCAGCAACAAATGATGGATGAAATGCTGTGGAAATCAAACTATCACCTGCTGTGAAGAGATCTGGGTCAAATCCACAGTTTTCTTGTTCACTACACCTCCACAAATTAGGTTCCAGGACGCTTGTTTCCAGTCCAGGGAAGCCCCAGTTTGAAAGTTCGGATTGGACTGTTCCCATGAGAAGCTGGGTCAAGACTGATTTGAATATGGCTGGGTCCAAACATGGGTGTGCAGTGAGCAAAAGAATGATGGATTTAACCCAGTTCTCTTGGCTGGAGGTGAATGTTTGATTTATTCCGCATTCTGTCCATCATTTTTGCAGCAGCTCCTTTGTCAAAACAGCGTCACACTTTTCTAAATATATCAGAGACTGTGGTGACTGTCGTGCACTTGTCCAACACAACACCTGGGCTGATCTGGGTTGCGGCGCCAGGCACTGAGGCCAAACCTGCTCACTTCACGCAGGTTCAGGTTAGTAAATACCTGTTTTATCCCTTGGCGGGCAGCTCTTTGTGCGCTCTTTACTATACCACTTTCTAATTGTAATGTTATCTTGCAATCTGTGATTATCAATAACTGCTCTTTGAAAACCTGGTTGTATATAACTTCAGCGTTAACGTTCCGGATTACATATGCCTGTATCTTCAGTTGCAGTGCAGTACTTTTATGTGTGGTCTAACCAGCAGGTTCTAAGTCACTGATACTTAGATTTCTTTGCAATGCCTTCATTGTTTTCACATTCTCTACGGTGGCAGATATTGCACTTTAACTACACATGCATTAAGCATAGATTCCGTACTTCTAATGTAACACACACGGCATGCATGAGCAGTTTGCTTGGACCACAGCAAACTCTCTGGGGGCCCGATACACAGAGGTAAAGTTAGACGTTTGGCCTAAATTAGACCAAATGTTTAAGTTTATGACTTTGGGAATTCACAAAGGGCATTTAGGAGTACTAAATTTATGTCCACACTCGGGGCGGAGGTCCAGCACGAATGCAGACGTGAAGATAGTACTAGTAAATGCCCTAAGTCAATTCTCAAAGTCATAAACTTAGATGTTTGGTCTAAGTTTACACCAAATGTCTAAGTTTACCATTGTAAATCGGGCCCTGGGAGAGCATTGTCAATCTTCAGGTTACTTATCCTCTAACTTGCCACCAGTTTTAGTGTCCTCCGCAGCCTGGGTACCCGCCAAAGTAAACACCACACGTAGAGCTTAGTATTACAGGTCTTTAGTCGTCTTCATGTAACTGCAAACTGAACATTCTAAACCAGTCTTCATTGCATTTCACTCTAACACTTAAGTCACAGTTCTACGGAGTCTATCAGGAGCCCAAAGGGTTAAATCATTTTTAACTTGCAAGACACTACACTAAGCTGCTGTTGTTTTACAAACTCCAGGAAATCATTGCAACCAGACGCTTTATAAAAACCTTCAAATTCTAAGACTTAAAAAAAATCAATTACCAAAACTACAAACTTTAGAATAACTAGTGTGATTGTGAGTGGAGATTACTTTACAGTCCAGGTTATATAACTCATTGGACAGTTGAGATACTCTTGGTAGCTCCACTTTATCTGGGCCGTAATACTCATGTTCCTACTGACTTCTGTGTGTGTGTTCAGAAATAGGACCAGAGCAAAAATGAAGATGGCTGTGTGATGAACACAATTCACTCAGGTTGTACTTCAGAAAGGTAATACTATGGAGTGGCGTGCATTGCCAATCACAAGTGGAGTGCACACAGAATTTTACAAACTCTATAATTAAGATAATGATGTCACTTCTTGATTTTTGCAGATTCTTAAACAAGGATTTATCTTGAGATAAGAGAAAGAGAACATTAAAAGTAGCATGATGTAATGCTGTTTGATATTTATCACAAGTGCAGGAATTGTGTTTTTAGCAGACATAACTTTAAGATAGGAATATAAAAAAAACATTGGTCCTGAAGAAAAACACCTGACCTGAAGTGGCACTAATAGATGGATGAAACATAAGGCCCTTGCATTGATGTGGCAGCTCATAATTACTCCAGGCACTTCAGAAATCTTTTCTGCTTTTGACCTTACCAAGGCTTGCCCCAAATAAAGTTTCAAATTAAGAATGGATACCTTTAGGTAGTTTTAACTTATAATAGAGCCCTCAATAACATCCCACTCTGCTATAATTTAAGCACTGAAGCTCACCCAGATATGTTAGGTATCTGGGTGGGAACCTGATGATGAAGCATGCCACTAGTATTACTAGTGGGTGAGGGTTCTTTTATTAAAACTAAGGGACCTCATCTAACCTTAATGATCAGGAAGACGTATATATCTCGAGTTCTCTCACCTGTTATAGATGTGTTTGATAGATGTGATTACCACAACTCATTGGCATGGTACTTGTACTTAGTCCAGGGAGTAGGTGCGATCCTTGCTCAAAGTTGTTCACCCATCTTAAATTTTGTTTCTTTGTATAAATAGGAAGTACATCATAACCCAACGTACAAATGCATTCTCGTATGAAACTCAGGGCTGTATTGTTTATAGTGTGCACTTTGTGCACCCCGGGGCACTATGATATTACAGAAGGGGCTGCAGAAGCATCTGTAGCCTCTTTTGTAATAGTGATAGCCCTGGTGCCCATTTAGGTCAAGCACTCTCTTCAGAAGCTGTTCCCTCAGAATCCCTTTTCATCTGCATCCGCACAGTATAATCTACATAGGCTCATAGGCAAACAGGCCTGTATGAAGAGCGCTAACAGTGCTCTACAAAAACGGTGGTAGAGTATCAGTGCGCTTCCTTAAGCCAGCTCTCTGGAGAGTGCATAGGGGGTTGTATGGACCCCTTGGGATCCTCCAGCAAGCGTGTGCTGTCATTCACTCACTGGATGTGCCATGCAAAAGGATCTCTCTCTCTCTGATTTTTAAAGTGCTGGTTGGATGCCGCCTACATTCTGACATATAGAGCAGCTTGTAAACAGGGCTAGCGGCTGTCTGACGGAAGCATATTGATTGTAAAAGGGCACATTGTCCATAGTTGCACCAAGCGCACCTGTTTCAAGGCGCGTGCTGGCGCAAACAAAGACAGTGTATTGTATCTTTAATACGGGCCCTGGATTCAAACCTTAATCTTGTGCACTCTGCAGAAAAAGAGTAATTCCCTGTCACAACTAAAATGTAATCAGTGTCTGCGGATATTACATCATAAAGTTGAACTATAGTAAATATCTGCAGAACATTACTAAAGTCGATAAATCTGCGCGGTTTGCCTTGTTTGCTCATGGCAATATGCAAATCATTAATTACATTTATTCTTTGCAACAAAGCTCCAGTGTTTGAAGTGAAGGAATCAGTTACATTTGAAGCTGTAGCATATTTGACAGGGAGGCAACCCTGTGAGGAAACAGTCAGCCTTGATAACATTATCTGGGCTACCACTTGGTGCCAATGTGCAACCATAAATCTTTTAGTTTAAAGTATAACATTTTGCTAGAACTGTGGCCCTTCAGAAGTGGTGCTCAGCAATATTTCTCCTAAAACAGGCTTCAGAGTTGATGGCCTCAGAGACACAGAGCAGCCCGCCAGATTTGTCTGCCAATGATTACACTTCATATGCTCAGAAGACATGGGGGATTTTAGTTTACCTGCATACATTCTCTTAGTCATTGTTTTCAAATAAGGATGTACAGGCAGAGTGCAGTGCTAGACAAGCCACAGCCATCAAATACTTTCTCTCACTTGAAGAGACAACCCTTCCATTATCTACACTTAATGCTGAACTAGAAGCATTTTACATATATTCGGAATACCCTCAAATAAATTCACAAACGAATCCTCAACAATTTCAGGTGATAAAGACTAGCATGTTGCCTCAAGCTGTGACTCTTTTCAGATTTCTTATCTGTTGAAATCGAAGGAGTAGAGTCAGGAGCCATCCATTTATAATTACATTGAGGCATTGTAGCCAGCTTAGATAGCGAAGGAGGCACTAGTATTATTGGTAGGGACTGAGATATGATTTGTATTGAAAAAAAAACTTGCCTGATAATTTCCCTTCAGTGGCCTCTTTGGAGATATTACTTGTTGCCTGTTTTTGGAACAAACATACCCAATATCTGTCTGAGTGGAAATTGTTGGGGAAGAAGCGTGGAGGCGCCTCATCTTTCAAGAATGAATCAATAGCCACAGTAAAAGGTGGGCCACCTGTGCCAATTCCAGAGGTCTTCGGTATTTGCGCAGTAATCCAGACCAAAACATTTAGCCTTATGAATTCTCATTCGCATAGTCCAAATAGGTTTGCTGAATATGAAGCTTTCTTCAAGGACCTTCAGAGCTTCAGCTGAGGTCACTCGTAATTGTAGAATGTATTGTAGCTCCTGGACTCTGCCATGGCATGCTGATCATGCACATAGCATGCTTCCCCTGTTCCCTTGTGCCACTGCCTCTCTGCATTAGTGAAATGTTCTTTAATACTGCCAGGGTGAAAGGAAAGAGCAACACTTGATTCTCGGCCCTGGGGAAGCTTTTAATTGATTAGCAATAATCCAAGAGGATGTGACCTTAGGGCTAGAGCGGTCAACCTAGAAGCTGGGCAACCAGGTTTGAGTCTCGGCAGGGACGCTCAACATCCTGTGATTCTGGGCAAACCACTTAATCTCCCCGTGCCCAACAAAAATGAATGTATCTATCTGTACCACAACTGGTGCTCATGTAAAGCGCTCTGATACCTTCCTGTTCAGTTTGCGCTATATAAAGCCCCCCCCCCCAAAAAAAAAGTTTTAATGATTGTTGTCCATGGAACAAATAAAGGAAATACTTGGGCAGGCTGCTAATACCCAATCAAATCAACCCTTTCCGAAAGAGCACACACATGAAAAATCCCCAAACATCCTTAAAATAGAAGAATGTAAAAGTGAAGGAGGGACTGTTAATCACTCCTCATATTATCAGGTGTCCTTGAGAGTGGAAAAGGCTGCAGTGAAAAGAGATGACTGTAATATATATGCAAGTTACCAAGATGAGGAGGATGCGGTTACGTGATGCCTGCATAGCGGAACATGGACATTTAATTGACAAAAATCTTTTTCTACAGTAGTAAATTGTAAAATCATTTCAGCTGTAGTCAACTGTCAATACGTAAAACACTAAAAAGATACTTTGTCAGGTGATCTCTATTTCAGTAAAAGTCTATAGCTGACGCAGTCACTTAGATGTGATCTTTCAAAAATTATGATTTAACACGGACATCTGGTAGGCTACCGACAAATAGGTGTTTTCTTTTCCAAGTATGCTTATCGGCACGCATGTTTGGGTTGCAATTAGTTTAATGGTCCCCTTTAGCCCACATTTTCGCTATTTATTTGCCTTTTATTGTTCTTGTGTCTGGAGTGGAATTCTTTAGCGTTCGGTTATGTATATCACAGAGTTTTATTTCAATGCCAGAACTAATTATATTCCCTGAAAATAATTATAAGGCAAGTGCCTCTGTTGGACTTACGTAATGTGCGGTCAGAGCAGGCTCTCAATAAGCAATCAGTAACTAAATCTTGAGACATACGATCTTGTCTCTGTAGACATTAACTTCAAGGTGCCAAGTCTAGAACAGAAATCTTGGTTGGTTTAGCCCTGTTGACATAGTTCCTTCTAACTAAATGCCATTCTCGTCTTTTTCTGGCTTGTTACGGTTTAGGATTATTTTACAGTGTGTGAACATTTCAATGATACCTTGATGAAGAGGCAGGCTAATTAGTTACTGATAACCAGAATTAACCAAGTAACCAGAATTAACCTTATTAAATGTCCTCTTCATGAATCTTCAGTTCACCCCCCACTCCTTTGAAGGAGTACCCAACTTTGACTGGGTGACAAACCTTGAATTGAGGTGCTACCGTGCACTCCCACGTGTCATGGTCAATTTTTGACTAATTGAATCCTGTTGCCTTATTGCAGGATCTGACATGTGCAGCTCAAGTCTGAGATTGCCTCATGGAGAGAATTGTGGCTACTGGTTCCTTAACAATTCACCTGCAGCAAGGTGGTGCAAAACGTCTGATAAATGAAACCGATCCCTACTTTTTATAAGCAATAATGCAGTAGAAAATGCATATTATATGTTTCAATTACTAAAAGTGTGTATAATGTAACATAGCATTCGGAACTAACGTGTGGGTGAAGTGAAGCAACTATGCCAAGAAAATCAGATGTAGTTGGGGGTGGGTATTTCACATATCAGGAGAAATGGAAAGTTATTCAAAGTTGCCAGAAGTCTAATTTACTTTAATCCATCCTCATTCAATTCATTTAGTTTTCTCGTGAATAAAGAATGAGTCATCTGTCTGTATGAAATTCTGGGCTTCTAGGCTCTGAATGGTATCAAGAAGCAGAATAACTGATCCATTATCGACCTTCCTGCTGGCAAAATTGCCCCCCAGGTATTCCAACAGACACCAACAAGTGATGGATGGAATGCTTGAATTAATCTCAGCGACTGGTAGTTATTTGTGGGTGAAGGGTGCATTCCAGTCCATCATTGTTTTGCACACAATGACACTTGTGTTTGGACCCACCGATACGCAAATAAGTCTGGAACCTACTCCAATAGAAACAGTCCAGTCCGAACTATGAGGCCAGGTCCTTCATGTACTGGAACACAAGCAACCCAAGACCCGTATTGCCCTGATCGGGGCTCGTCAGTCAGGTGCAGCTTGGTTTCAGTGGCACAGTGAACAGAGACCCACTTCTGGGCTTACCTGTCCCACTCAGGCAGTGCACTGAATTACACAAAAAAAGTAATGGATAGAATGCCTGAGACCCCGGGTATACCAGCTGTGGGGATGTGAGAGGTGCAGCAATGCTTTGAAAAAAACCATGTCCTGCTAATCAGAGTGCTTGCCAGTGCTTAATTTGTTAAAAAACATAAGTGCCAGGGGCATGGTTAGGAGGTAACTGCAGCTTGCCACTGCCAGCGCTGCCAAAGACAGTACGTATAGTTCTACCAGTCATTAAACTGCTACAAGTGTTACAATTTAGACTGTAAGAAGTCCCCAAAGCTATAAGAATGGCTTGGGCGACAGGTATTGGGTGTTTTTAACTTAATGTATATTGATTTAATAAATACCTGTTGTTCTGTTCGTCTTAAAATTACAGAAACAGCACCACCATGTGGCAGCTGTGATAAGTGCCAGTGTTGACAATTAATTGCTGGTACCAGCACCGGAAACCACTAGCTCAAATTAAGCAATGGTGCTTGCATCCTTTGCAGTTTAAAAAATGTTCCGCTGCTGCTATGCATGGTCTTTTTATGACCGTCCCTTTTTGTAATACCTCACTGGCTTTGCAGTTTGGAAAGCAGATGATGTTGAAACATAATACTGGAGGGTGTGAGGTCTAGTTCTGAGTGCAACCTATCCTAACTGATAGCCGAGGCAGAAGAAATATAGACTTCAAAAGAATAGCCTCAAAATCTCCTGAGAAAGTAGCTGCCATACAGGCATTTTTTCATGCTAAGCTTTGACATACACTTGAACAGTCATGCACTTGCCCCAGATATAATAAGACTGAAACTAGAATAACGAATAAAGGCAGTTCTGCAGTAAGTGGGAAGTTAGTTTGGCTGGGTCTATGAAATCAGAACCGGTTAACATTTTGAAGGCAGACATGGATGTATGGTTGAAGTTATGACAACATGTTGCTGTTTTTCAGTCAGCTCTCAAAGGCACCAATGTGCTCCACTAACGAAAGTAAACATACCTAAAAACCTGTGTGGAGTTTCCACCTATTGTTTGTCAGAAGTACTAGCACGGTCATGATCGCCATAAGAACAGGACTAAAAAAAAAGACAACACAATACTTGGCCATCAATCCTTGTATTAAATAAGACAAGCAGGAAATGAAAATGGAAATCCAAAACACAGCATTAATAACGCATGCAGGTATTATACAAGCAGTTCAAGGAAAGTAATTGAATTTCTTAGGGGAAGTTACTTCACATATTTATGCGTGTCGAAAACATTTTAAGTAAGTACATTTAACCTTCACTTCTGAATCTTGAAAATAGCTTTTGATGTTTCAGAAATGCCATCTAATGGTACGCCACTATTATTTACTGGCAAGAGCAGATATAAGAAAATTACTTTTTTTCTGATGAGGGCTCAGTTGAGAATGATTTACATTTTTCATTTTCTTGCTGCATCTTCCAGATACTTGTGCTGTAAGTCCACTCCACGGAAATCGATGTAGTTAGGAAGACTTGATTTCATTTCAAGAAGATATGGTTGTTAGTTGGACTATGCTGTGTAAATAGCGGATTTTCAGATTGAAATGTTCGTCAGCCTGTCCCGATGGTACTACTTAAACCAATAATCTCGGAGAGATGATAAACTGGCTCGTGAAGTGTGTACGCAGTAAGAGTGTTCAAAGTTTCCAACGATCAGCGCTAAAAAAAATGCGTGAAGAATTGTCCTCCAAATTTCCTAACTTTATTCAATTTTGTAACCTTAGTTAACTTTTGTGAAGGTTTGAAAAGTTCCATTTGAAGGGGTAAAGCATTGTGAAAGCAAACTTTACGAAAACACCCCAGCAAATCTTTTAGTTTGAGCAAAAGGATTATCTAACCTAAATAAGAATTTACTTGATAATTCTTGTAGCGAATTACAACATTTTGTCAGTGTTTTATTTTCGTAATGTGTTTGCCGGTTGCAGCAAACAAAAAAGAGCTTAGGTGTTATTGATAGAAAAAATGATGTCTTCTCGTACAACGTCAGCAGGTGAACATCATTTAGCATGCGTTTAACCTGCATGCAAGGTGTTGCAGAAAACCTGTTTTGGGCTTTACATACAATTCACATATAATGAGCAAGGCACGTTCCTAATTATGTGACATTTGCTGGTCGTGGGCGGGCTGGGTGTTTCACTCTGTTATGATGGAAGAAGGCCATGCCACGCAAAAGGGTTTGGGTTAGTGTTGGATAAAAAAGAAATCTTATGACATTTTGAGTTGCAAGTGATATGCAGTGAACATAGTAATTCATAAAGGAACTATATGGACCATTTAAAGAAAAGTGGACATGGCCCCCTGGCTAATAGAGCGCAGTCAAATATATGATCATGCCTCATGCACTCACAAATGAGACATTCGCTTCCATAGAGTTGTCTGCACTCTCTGTCAGTACTGGCCTTATCCGTTACGTGTTATTGTTATTGTTATTGTTATAGCGGGTTTATATAGCGCCGAATCACCTGCAGGTCTCAGGGCGCTTTTGACCACAAAACATAACAACCGGGATACTGAAAAAAGGGTGGAGGGAAGGGGCAGGACTTAAGCTAAGCTGAGTGCTGTTCTAAAAAGGTTGGTTTTCAGGGCTTTCCTTAAGCGGAGTAGGTTACCCTCCTTACGGAGTGCCTCAGGCAGGGCGTTCCAGAGGTTCGGTAGTAGGACCGAGAAAGATCTCCCTCCCATTGTGGCCAGTTTGAAACGTGGGCATATAAGGAGTTGGGCGTCTGAAGACCTGAGGTTTCTTTCCGGTCTAAAGGCGTGTCATCAGGCGTTAGTTCAGTTGTTAAACTGGAGCAAAACAAAAGCTTCAAGTAGATATTAAGGTTTCATACGTAAGCCTTGGCCCTGAAAAATGATAATTGCTGAAATGGATGTAATAGCAGAATCCATCTCAGCAGAGCATGGGACGTCATTTGTTGGAACAATATTAAGTTTTGTACTGAGAGCATCACATCATCCGCGGTCGCACATATAGACTATAGGTGTGACAGCGGATGATGGGATGCTCTCAGTACAAAACTATATAGGCTATAGTTCCTGTGCAGCATTCATCCCAGGACGGATTCCTTTGCCCCACAGAAATTAGTATCATTCATTTTCAAAGGATATTCTTTCTGAGGGTCTGTACCATCAATCCTTGGGAGAGAGAGATTAACTAATGCTGGTATAACACACCTGGTGCCAACAAAATCACATAATTGCTTTAGACTTTCATGCGGCTTGACACTCATCATTAACACATTTTGCCATTCTTACACCTGTAGAATATTGCTAAATTGCTGCACTTCCAAAACAGTGGTCATTGGCTTGAACTGATTTGTATCCCTTAGCTCCTTCAGAAGAGTCTGGTTTTGCTTGTATAGATTATGTAAATTAATGAGATTTTGATGGCTTTAAAGTAGTCCTGTAACGTTCATCACTTTCTCTCAGCTGCTGGAGTATTTGGCTTTTCCATGGATTATGATTACATTTCTGTTTCATCTAGCATCCCTTTTAGCAGCCTCCTTTGTTGTGATGCACAACTGGCAATGGAGCGTGTGCTGCTTATGGAATTCTCCTTCCGTCAGCTCTCTTTCTGTCAATTGCGTGCACCAGTATGTCCTCATTGCATGCAGCAGTGCGCTCTCATGGCATGCATTAGTGTGCCCTCATGATGTGCACCAGTGCACCTCATTGCATGCATCAGTGCGCCTTCATGGCATGCATTAGTATGCCCTCATGATGTGCACCAGTGCACCTCATTGCATGCATCAGTGCGCCTTCATGGCATGCATTAGTATGCCCTCATGATGTGCACCAGTGCACCTCATTGCATGCACCAGTGCACCCTCATTGCGTGCACCAGTGTGCCCTCATTGCATGGGCCAGTGCGCCCTCATGGTGTGCAGCAGTGCGCTCTCATGGCATGCACCAGTGGGCCCTTCTTGTGTGCCCTAGTGCCCCCTCATTGTGTGCATCAGTGCGCCTTCAAGGTGTGCATTAGTGTGCCCTCATGACGTGCATCAGTGCACTCGCATTGCGTGCACCAATGCACCCTCGTTGCGTGCACCAGTGCAGCCTCATAGCATGGTCCAGTTCGCCCTCGTAGCATGCAGCAGTGGGCCCTCATGGCGTGCACCAGTGTGCTCTCCTTGTGTGCATCAGTGCGGCCTTATTGCATGCTCCAGTGCACCTTCATAGCGTGCAGCTGTGCACCCTCATGGCATGTACCAGTGTGCACTCATTGTGTACACCAGTGTGCCCTCCTTGCATGCACCAGTGCGCCCTCATCGCGTGCACCAGTGCGCTCTCATCGCGTGCACCAGTGTGCCCTCATTGCTTGCACCAGTTGACCCTCTTTGTGTGCACCAGTACGCCCTCATTGTGTGCACCAATGCGCCCTCATCGCTTGCACCAGTGTGCCAGTGCACCAGTGCGCCCTCATTGCGTGCACCGGTTGACCCTCTTTGTGTGCACCAGTACGCCCTCATCGCGTGCACCAATGCGCCCTCATCGCTTGCACCAGTGCGCCAGCGCACCAGTGCGCCCTCATTGTGAGCACCAGTTTGTCCGCTCGTTGCTCCCCAAGGTGAGCCTAGCACCTTCTCAGTCTCTGGTGGTGCGATCAGTTAGCTGCAGCACATTATTTTCTCTTTGACCTACTCAGCAGAAGATGCACTAAGTATTTTTTTTTAGATGATCTTTGCCCTATTGCTGAGCCTCTAAATACTGAAAGGCTGTGAAAGTCTCATGTATGATACCATTAACACTATTCTCTTTTCAGTCACTTCCTTGGACTTCCGCCGAGGCATCATGAGACATATCTTTCACCTTGGCCCTTATTGTTGTTACAAATTAAGCTCTGAGTGAATTTTATTCCTTATCTGGCACTTCTTTTAATAATCTGAGGATGTGAATAGCTGTAGTGTATGCTTCTATAGGCCACCTCCCCACACGGTGCCATTCATAAAGTTTGAAACATTACTCCTGCTACACAGGGAAAACTGTCAGGGGGTCGTTAGATCCATTCTGTCATTATTAACTGTGCCCTTGAAACCCCCACTGCTGGGTCATTGGACAGACTGTCCTGAAAAGACTGTGTGCCTTTGTGAGCCACTTCATTATGTTCTCTATATCTCCCACACAACGCCATATAGGCATATTAAAAATTGTCTCTTTATTGCTCCAGCTAATTATAAACTCCATTGATCTGCTAAATGCTATTGTGCAAGAATTGCAAACTAGCACTTAAGGGAACTGAGCATTCTGATTATTCTTAGGCTGGCTTTCTTACCTTAGTACCTCTTAGTAGCAGTTCTTAATGACCTACATGTTATGTTACCTGAGTTTATATAGCGCACAGCTGCCTCAGCAAAGAGGCGTCCCGGCGCTGCCAGCAGCAAAAATGACCAAGTGGGTAAGAAACAAAACAGGTAAGTGCAATAAACAGGAAAAGGCTAGGCAGTGGGGAAAAGAAAAGTTTTAATCGCTTTCCTGAAGTCCAACAGGTGATCCAGGCTACAGATATGAAAAGGCAGAGAGTTCCACAGCTTGGCAGCCAAACAGCGGAAGGATCACCCCCCGGCCTGAAGACGCTTCACTCGGGGGACTCTAACCTGGTGCTGTCCCAGGGAGCGCAGCTGGCGCGTCGGAACATAAGGAACTAGCAGATTAGCTAGAAGGTCGGGAGAAGCAAGCTTCAGGATTTTAAAAGCCAGACAAAGGGTTTAAAATTGGATCCGCCTGGCCATGGGCAGCAAATGTAGCCGCCGGATGGCCCCAGTGGGGGGGGGGGCAGTTACGCGGAAGCCCCAGCAGGGCTCTGGCGGCAGCATTTTGGACACGCTGCAAGCGCATGACCTCGGTCTGAAGCGCCTGACCTCGGTCTGATTAGCCCCCAAAAGGAGCGAACTAGCATAGTCCAATCTAGATAAAATGGCATATTGGCCAATCAGCTGGCGTGTAGGGGGGCCAAAGAATCTCAACAAGGGCCTAAGTTCTTGAAGGAGACCGAAGCAAGTGCCAGCAACCTTCTTAGTATGATCTTGAAAGCTGAGGGTAGAGTCCATCCACACCCCCAAATTCTTGGCCACCAACTTAGGGGTGGGAACACTACCAAGAGCAGTAGGCCACCATTGCTCATTCCAGAGACTCCTATCCTTCCCCACCAACAACACCTCCCTTTTATTGGCGTTCAGCTGGAGGCAGTTGGTGGTCATCCACTCTTCAACGGCCGCCAGGCCACTCCTAAACCTAGGAGCATCCTGCATGGAGCCATCAGAGAGGGCCACCACCAACTGCGTATCGTCTGCATACGAAACCATGGTGAAGCCATGAGTCCAGGCCACCGTTGCAAGATGTTGAACGTATAGATGAAACAATACAGGGCTCAACGCAGAGCCCTGAGGCGCGCCCTCACCGATGAAATTAGCCTGGGAAAATAACGGGGGGGGGGGCGATACTCGGAAAGACCTCCCTGTCAGAAACTATCTGAAGCATTCCAGAGCTAGGCCCACAACACCCGCTTCCTCCAAACGATGGAGCAGAATCCCATAGCAAACCGTGTCAAAAGCGGCACTGACATCAAGCAAGATCAGTGCCGCTGTATAACCAGAATCAAGAATGGTCTGCAGATGTTCTGTTACAGCCAGGAGAGCAGTCTCCGTACTGTGACCAAGGCGGAAACCATTCTGAGAGGGATCCAAGATGTTATTGGTATTCAGGAACCTCATTAAGATGTTATTGACATGGGCCTCCGCAATTTTAGCTACCTATGGAAGAAGGGAAATCGGCCGGAAGTTTTCCAGTTTGGCTGGATCTAGTGAAGGTTTTTTGAGAATAGGAGACACCCTCACCTGTTTCCGCAGTTGTAGTAAAAGAAGTATTAACAACCTGGCACAAAGGGGCTAGGAAGACAGAGAGCGAGTCCCTAAACTCGGCAGGTTTTAAAGGATCGGCCGGGGAACCCCATATTGTATCCACTACCTGTGCACTCATACAATCACCCAAGCAGTACCCATGCAGTCATCCAATCACCCCCCAGCACCACCTATACACTCATTAAATCAGCCAGGCACTAAAAATGCACTTGTACAGTCACTCAGGCACTACACATGCACTTGTACAATCACCCAGGCCTACTCATACACTTGTACAAAGGCCCAGGCACTACCCATACACTCATCCAATCACCTAGTCACTCATCCAGTCAACCAAGCCCTACACACACAGTCATCCAATTACCCATGTTCTACCCATGCACTCATGCAATCACCCAATCACCCAGGCACTACTCATACACTCATACAATCACCCAGACACTACCCATATATTTATCCAATCACCCAGGCAATACCCATGCACTAATGTAATCACCCAGGCACTACCTTACACACTCATTCAATTACCCAGGCACTACCCATGCACTCATCCAATTACTCAGGCACTACCCATGCACTCATACGATCACCCTGGCACTATCCATATACTCATCTAAACACCCAGGCACTACTCATGCAATCACCCAGGCTTTATGCATGCACTCATACAATCACCCAGGCCATACTCATGCATGCGTTTCATCACCCAGGCACTAGCCTTGCACTCATTCAATCACCTAGACACTGCCCATGCATTCATCTAATTACCCAGGCAATTCCTATGCACTCATCCAGTCATCCACGTACAACCCATGCAGTCATACAATTACCTAGGCACTACCCATTCACTCATTCAATCATCCACGCACCACTCATGTACTTATTCTAGCATCTGTGCACCGCTCATTTATTCATTCATTCAAAGTATCTTTTTTTCTAACCAGAAAAGGTGGTTTTGAAAAGTACCATTTTTTTCTTTTTTCAGAACTGATTTTGGTATTTTTTCAAAAATAAAATAACAATGAAAACAACATAATTGTGAGCACTGACTAACAAATTGTGGTAGAATTGCTGTCATGAAAAAGAATTACCAGTATTGTTTTTCGCATTCTTCAAATTTACATCCACAGACTGATGTGATACAGACCATGGTGTTACAGACCATGCAGAAGGAAGCAAAACGCTTTAGTTCTGGTGACATTTCACTGCATCTTCTTTCCACTTCAGCTTGAACTTTGTCACCAGGTGCAGGGGCTAGATGTCTGAAGGCTGATGATCCCTCTTCTCCTATCTCTCTCTGCAATTTTAAGTTGCTTCTTGTAGTATGTTTGTTTTCAAGTGGTACAAAATACTTGTTGTACCACATTAATATTTGTTTGCTGTGCCTCGAGATAATCTCTTCTCACATATGCTGCACTTCAACAATCTAGCTGTGGTCTTCGATTCACCAGATGGAATAGTGAAAAAATCCCCGGCGATGCTTTGTTTCTTCATTGGTGGTTTTTCATCAGAAGACTGTTAATGTGCAGCTGAGTCCTCCTGCTCTTCAACAACTTCAACCAGTTGCATGTCTTCCTTCGGTTCTGCTGATGCCATGTTATTTTTGAAAAATAGCAGAAAAAGCTAAAAAACAGCACAATCTTCAAAATCATAATGGGAAAGCTCCTATAATAAACCAACCAGTACATGGAAAGTTTGAGAAGGGAGAAATGGGTGTTTTCTTCGTTTAAGAAACTGTGTAAACTAATGAAACTTCTTTATATGGTAGTCCAATGCTATTTGCGAGTACCGATGTCGTCGCGACTTCCGTCACCACCGCGAAAATAGAAAGTTTCTTTTTGGAACTGCTCTTTTTGACAAATGCATAGAGAAAATAAACTTAAACCAATATGTCACTAAACAGGAAGAGTCAAACTTTATGTAAATATGTTCATATGTGTGTTTTAAACTTTGTCAAAAACTCACGGTTGTCTCGACTAATGACATCGCGTCCTTCGGGGTCGCTGCGAACAAGGAAAAATGCATTATTGATGTTTTGTCAACAGATGAATACAAAGGGGAAAGTTAAATTAATAGCTTACTAAACAGCTAGACTCAAAGTTTATGTAAATTATGTCTGCATATGTGTTTTAAACTTTGTGAAAAACATGCGGTATTCGCTTTGTGTCCGCGGCGATCGGTACATCACGAAAATAAAAAATATCTTAAAACAAGATGATTAATGTACTTTTCAAACCAATAGATGACATATTCAACAACAAGTGGTGCACATTACAGATGTAATGTTCAATATATAATTATAGTTAGGCTGATATCTCACTCCTACAAAACCAAAGAACTTCTGCAGTTATAATTACCTGAGGTAACTATTACTGACGCCCCCACAAATGCACTGCTTATGACCTCACATATCACATCACTAATGACATGGTCAGTGACATCACTGATGACATCTCATACATACATTACCCAGTGGTGGTCACCAATAAGGGGATAAAGTTACACTTGTGTTTCCATAGGAAAAGCATTTTTGTTTACTTATAACTTTGGTGCCATTTGATGAATTTTCAGGAATTGTTCAAAAAGTCAGTTTGTATATTTAAAACTGTATTTTATTCTGTCATCTTCACGTGACTATAAGCTCAATTTGGCCTTTGTTTTTTTCAACTGAATAATAGTTCTTCAAAAAAGGCCCATCCTCCTCAGCCATGTCCTGGAAAATTTTAGAGTGATATGTCAAGCAGGGGTCAAGAAAAAGGGGATATTTGTGTCCACTCTAGTGGTATAGAGCCAGCAGATAAAAAGATAAGGTCTAACTGGATGCCGTGAATGTCTACAAAATTGTTTGTTTGCCAATTTAAGACTCAGGTACTCAGTCCTGTGTCATAGGAAGAAAAATGAAAATATATATAGGGAGGCATGGTAGGTATACCTTGCTTCCTAGGCCTTGTGGGTGGCTCCCAGAAGAATCCCGCCCATAGTCAAAAAAAGAGAATTTTTTGAGGTAACTTGGTAAAAAAAACAAGAAAACAGGGCAGGCCCACCCTTTTCAGTTATATTCCCCTAGGCTCGCCAGGGCACTGGGGGGGGGGGGGTCAGTGCACACTATTTAAATTTTTTTTATAAACATACATCCACACGGAGCAAAGTTAAATAAAGTGCTTTTAATTCCGGTGCACTGTCAAACAGCTTTCTCGTGGCAAGTGCCCAGCATTACGTGTTTTGCCTGCGTCACCGCGGACTTAATCACACGACGCCCTAGACCACAGTGATTCAATTTGAAGTGACACAGTGTAAACTGACCAGAGTATGGCCCTCCCTCTCAATAGAGCTGGAAAACATACTATACTTATTTATGGCATGACCAAACACAAATAACCAATTAAAATGTGACCACAATATAATACATAATGTAATACAAATTCTCAACAAGTGTTGCTTTACTATAATATTATGCTGAAAATATAATTATGGGTCAAATTTAAAATTGATGGAATGTTGGATACAACAACTTTCAATTTGTGTATAATCTGAAGGGGATGCTCATTAGGTAAGTGCTAGTGCAAATTATTAAAAATCACAGTGTACATCCGACTATTAAACATCATAGCTGGCAATATACTGATTAATTATGGAGGCTGATTTAGTGCCTGATTCTTTTTAGTACTATAAAGTGTATATGCATATGTTAACAATAACTCATGACATAAGAATCCACATAAAAATACCTCATATTATACAGGTATAACTATATATATATGACATATACTGCATTACGTTGCACCAATTAGTTGCCATTCATTGTAAAACTAGAGCCAAATCTAAACCATCCAATTTGAGAATAAAGTGCAAGAGCACTACTCTAGGTATTGGATGTGCTTCTTTAACAGAAAATAAACATTTCAAAAAAAGTTAATAAACCTGCAGTGCATCATAACTGATAGTTGACAAGCTGTAAAACCTGTTCATGGTAAAATAGATAAATATATAAGTATATAAAAAGATAAATATCCATAAATACATAACAGGAATGTCCAATATGTGCCCGCAAGCATTGAAAAGTAGTTAAGAATAGTTAAAGGGGGTTAAAACCTGCTTCAAATATGTACAAGACTCCATAAAACCCACAAGCACCAGGTACGACCAAGTAAAACCGTAAAATTTCAGGTAAAACCAAGTAAATATAGGTAAGACCGATTACCAATACTTAATTCGAAATCAGGTTAAAAAACACCACCACTAATAACCAACACATTGCTGAATAAAATCGTACGTTCATGAAAGAGATATTTACAGGAAATTATACATGTATTCTCCTGTATTTAGCCCATTTGACATCTTCGTATCTAAGATTAGAATGCAATGAGATTCCAACTGACCGAGTTTTCTTTCACGATTCCCTCCCTTGTGTGATTTGGGTACTGCGTCGATAACATAATAACTTAGGTTGTTAAAATTGTTGTTATATACAAGGCTACAATGGTGGGCAACCGGGTAACTGGAGTCTGAATTCATTATTGCCCGCAAAATGCTGTAGTATACAGTTGTAGCTTTGTGCTGCCTACATATTTGAGATGTATGTACATTGTAATACATATACAGCAAAGTAAGTGCAGCAAGTGAATAACCCTTTGATCATAGTTGATTTGGATTCCAATGTATTCGTGAATTCAGTAGTATTAGTTCCAAATTTACATGCCCTGCGTGACTAGCATTTAAAAAAACCTTTATTTTGGATAACCAGTTACCTGATGCATTTACCTCAGGGCTAGACTTGACAAGTGCATCTCATGGCTGGAGCCCTTCTAAACGTTATTACTGGAACATCCGGCACTATTTGAGACAATGATAAATCCGTTTTATAATTGGCCAGTTTGTGTACATATTACTTCTTATCTGATGTTCCTGATTGCTGCATGTGGTTATCAATTGTATTGATTCTGGTACACTTGGGGGAATATCAGAGCTTTCAGATAGTTCAGAGTTGGTCTCAATATGTATGGTGTCTTGATTGGTTACATTTATTGACTCGGATTGACTATTTGCTTTGTTCATGGCTTCTTTTATGTCAGCTGTTTTATAACCATGTGATCGAATCTTTGAAATGCCTCATCCTGACACATTTTAGGATCTGATTCAGAGCTACAGATCCTTTTGATACGTAGAAACTCTCCATATGGGATACTTTTTATCAGGTGTCTGGGATGGGAACTGTTTGCGTGGAGCACAGAGTTCCCAGCTGTATTTTAACTATAGGGTTTTGTGTGTACAGACCCATTTTTTATGTAGAGTTCTACACCTAGGAACTGAGCTGCCTTATTGCTTATGAGTGCAGTAAACTCTAAATTAAGAGAGTTGGTATTGATGATTTTAACGAAAAAATTAAGATTCAGCCGAACCGCTCCAGATGACACACACATCGTCCGTAAATCGCTACCAATGTAAAATGTGGGTATCATACAGAGCTTTGTGGGCGTTCCTGAGAACATGCTCCTCCCACCAACCAACATGCAAGCATACATAGCTGAGAGAGAAGCATGCCCCCATGGCCAAACCACCCAGCGATTGCTACACCTCCTTGTTAAATAGAAAATAGTTGTTATTTAGGCACGGGTCAATAATTTTTAAAAGCACAGCATTGTGTTGATACAATTCAGTACTGCGTTTGCTTAGGAAATATTTCACCACTTCCAGTCCATCTGAATGTTTGATGTTTGTATATAGTGAGCAAAGATCCATTACAATAAAAAAGCATCCTCATCCCAGGTAGAAGCTTGCAATTTGGATAGGAAATGCCCCATGTCTTGAATGTACGATGGAAGGTCCTCAACAAAAATGTGAAGGAAATAATCCACATATTTTGACATTGCCTCAAGAAGGATTTTTGTGCTGAGAATTTTGGCCTCCCTGGTTTTGGTGTTGTTTACTTGTGGACCTTTGGGATAAAGTAAAGTGCAGAGGTTATAGGGTGATCATTTCTTAAAAAGCAGTATTCATTTTTACTTAATAATCCTTGTCGTTTCCATTGTACCAATTATTTATGATTGGTGTCTTTAATAAGTCTGAGGTCATTGTAAGTGGCTTTTCTATAGCAGGATGTATCGTTGAGATGCCGGTTTGCCTCCTCCATATATTGAGATCTGGGCCAGGGTGTGCAGTCTAAATCTCGAATTTTTATTATCGACTGGACAGAATATCGACATGGCAGTAATATCGAGGTAAGTAATATCGATGTTAATTTTATAAATTTTTTAAGTGTTTAAAGAAATATCGAAATAAAAAATATCGAGTAGTTTATATCAAGTGTAGAAAATATCGAATTTTTGTATAAGTTAAAAATATTGAATGTCAAAATATAGTGTTAGAATATCGAAAGTGAAAATATCGAGTGTCAGAATATCGATTTGTTAAATGTAGAATGCTTATAATGTTGTAGTTGTTTTTTATTCTGTAAAATATTATTTATGTATGTTATTTTATGTAATAAAATATAGAAATATAAAAAATAAAAAAACGTAGTTAAAAAATAATAATACATTTTAGGAGCGGGTTGTGGGTTTTTAGGGGAATAGGGTGGGAAGTTTTTTAAAATATATATTATTTAATTTACAAAAATGTTTTAGAACTGTAAAATTTTGTAAAAATTTATGTTTTAGGAGCGGGTTGTGGGTTTTTAGGAGAATAGGGTGGGAAGTGTTTTAAAAGATTTTAAATGTAAAATTTTAAACTAATTGTTTTTTTAGTAGTGGGTTGTGGGATTTTAGGGGAATAGGGTGGGAAGTGTTTTAAAATTTTTTCAAATTAAATTTTGAAATTAATTTTAAATTTTAAATTTTAAATAGAAATGTTTTATTGTATAAAATATTTGTGTTTTAGGATTGGCTAGTTTAATTTTTGGGGAATAGCGTGGAAAGTGTTTTAAAATATTTTAAAATTAAATTTTGAAATGTATTTTAAATTATTGTATTTAAATTTAGAAATGTAATTTAGATTTTTTATTGTATTAAATATTTTTGTTTTAGGAGTGGGTTGTGGATGTTTTGTGGAATAGGATGGGAAGTGTTTTAAAATATTTAAAAAATAATTTTTAATTTTAAATGTAAATCTAGAATTTTTAAAAAAAATGTTTTATTGTATAAAATATTTTTGTTTTAGGAGTGGGTTGTGGATGTTTTGGGGGATTAGGGTGGGAAGTCTTTTAAAAGATTTTGAAAATAAATTTCGAAATTAATATTAATTTTTAAATTTGAATTTAGAATTTAATTTAAAAAATGTTATTGTATAACATATTTTTGTTTTAGGAGTGGGTTGTGGATTTTTTGGGGAATAGGGTGGGAAGTGTTTGAAAATATTTTAAAAATAAATTTAGCATTTAATTTACATTTTTCAATTGTATTTAAATTTTATGTTGTAGTGATGTTTTGTGAGTTTTTTGGGGAATAGTGTAGGGATTATTATAAAATGTATGATTATTAAAATATTAAAATTTGGTTATTTAGAATTAAATTAATACAAATATTTTATGGGTGTGTGTTGTGAATTTTTAGGGGTATAGTATGGTAAGTGTTTTTGAAAATAGAGAATTTTATTTAAGTAAATGAAAAATAAAAATTGATAAACTTTTTAATTGGTTGTTGTATTAGAAGTGTTTGTTTTATAATAGGTGTGTATGTTGTGTATTATTATTTAAAAATCATTATTACTAAATAATAAAAAAATATTTAAGAAATGGTACATTATTAACATTTAATTAAAAAATAAATAATAAAATAATATAACATAATTTTTTAATTTCCAATTTTTTGTTTTTAAATCAAACATCAAAATTTGGTAAATTTATATCAAATATTATTTGTAAATTATATTTAGAAATTCTAATATAGTTATTTTAATATTTTAAAGATTATTATTTTAAAATAAAAATAATTTTTTTTAAATCCCAGATTTTATATTTGGGGGAGTTGGAATAGTAAGTTATATGGGTTTAGTATCCAGCACATTCTTAGAGTTTATACTTGGTGGAGTGGGAATAGTAATTTATATGGGTTTACTGTATAGCACATTGACTGAGTTTATATTTGGTGGAGTGGGGATAGTAATTTATATTGGTTAACTGTCCAGCACCTTCCCTGACTTTATACTTGGTGGAGTGGTAATAGTAATTTATATGGGTTTACTGTCCATCACCTTCCCTGAGTTTATACTTTGTGGAGTGGGAATACTAATTTATATGGGTTTACTGTCTAGCATCTTCCCTGAGTTAATGCTTGGTGGAGTGGGAATAGTAATTTATATGGGTTGAATATCCCGCACCTTCCCTGAGTTTGGTGGAGTGGGAATAGTAATTTATATGGGTTTACTGTCCAGCACCTTTCCTGAGTTAATACTTGGTGGAGTGGGAATAGTAATTTATATGGGTTGAATGTTCAGCACCTTCACTGAGTTTATACTTGGTGGAGTGGGAATAGTAATGTATATGGGTTTACTGTCCAGCACCTTCCATGAGTTTATACTTGGTGGAGTGGGAATAGTAATTATTATGGGTTTACTGTCCAGCACCTTCCATTAGTTTATACTTGGTGGAGTGGGAATAGTTATTTATAAGGGTTTACTGTTCAGCACCTTCCCTGAGTTTATACTTGGTGGAGTGGGAATAGTAATTTATATGGGTTTACTGTCCAGCACCTTCCCTTAGTTTATACTTGGTGGAGTGGGAATAGTAATTTATATGAGTTGAATGTCCAGCACCTTCCCTGACTTTATAATTGGTGGAGTGGGAATAGTAATTTATATGAGTTTACTGTCCAGCACCTTCCATTAGTTTATACTTGGTGGAGTGGGAATAGTAATATAGAAGGGTTTACTGTTCAGCACCTTCCCTGAGTTTATACGTGGTGGAGTGGGAATAGTAATTTATATGGGTTTACTGTCCAAAACCTTCCCTTAGTTTATACTTGGTGGAGTGGGAATAGTAATTTATATGGGTTTACTGTCCAGCACCTTCCATGAGTTTATACTTGGTGGAGTGGGGATATTAATTTATAAGGGTTTACTGTCCAGCACCTTCTCCGAGTTTATACTTGGTGGAGGGCGAATAGTAATTCATAAGGGTTTACTGTCCAGCACCTTCCATGAGTTTATACTTGGTGGAGTGGGGATAGTAAGTTATAAGGGTTTACTGTCCAGCACCTTCTCTGAGTTTATACTTGGTGGAGTGGGAATAGTAATTTATATGGGTTGAATGTCCAGCACCTTCCATGAGTTTATACTTGGTGGAGTGGGAATATTAATTTATAAGGGTTTACTGTCCAGCATCTTCTCTGAGTTTACACTTGCTGGAGTCGGAATAGTAAGTTATAAGGGTTTACTGTCCAGCACCTTCTCTGAGTTTATACTTGGTGGAGTGGGAATAGTAATTCATAAGGGTTTACTGTCCAGCACCTTCTCCGAGTTTATACTTGGTGGAGGGGGAATAGTAATTTATATGGGTTGAATGTCCAGCACCTTCCACGAGTTTATACTTGGTGGAGTGGGAATAGTAATTCATAAGGGTTTACTGTCCAGCACCTTCTCCGAGTTTATACTTGGTGGAGGGGGAATAGTAATTTATATGGGTTGAATGTCCAGCACCTTCCATGAGTTTATACTTGGTGGAGTGGGAATATTAATTTATAAGGGTTTACTGTCCAGCACCTTCTCTGAGTTTATACTTGGTTAAGTGGGAATAGTAATTCATAAGGGTTTACTGTCCAGCACCTTCTCCGAGTTTATACTTGGTGGAGTGGGAATAGTAATGTATATGGGTTGAATGTCCAGCACCTTCCCAGAGTTTATACCTGGTGGAGTGGGAATAGTAATTTATATGTGTTTACTGTCCAGCACATTCCCTGACTTTATAAATAGTGGAGTAGGAATAGTAATTTATATGGGTTTACTGTCCAGCACCTTCCATGAGTTTATACTTGGTGGAGTCGGAGTAGTAGGTTATAAGGGTTTACTGTCCAGCACCTTCCCTGAGTTTATACTTGGTGGAGTGGGAATAGTAATTTATATGGGTTGAATGTCCAGCATCTTCCCTGAGTTTATATTTGGTGGAGTCGGAAAAGTAATTTATATGTGTTCACTGTCCAGCACTTTCCATTAGCTTATACTTGGTGGAGTGGGAATAGTAATTTATATGGGTTTACTGTCCAGCACCTTTTATGAGTTTATACTTGGTGGAGTGGGAATAGTAATTTATAAGGGTTTACTGTCCAGCGCCTTCCCTGGGTTTATACTTGGTGGAGTGGAAATAGTAATTTATATGGGTTTACTGTCCAGCACCTTCCATGAGTTTATACTTGGTGGAGTGGGACTATTTATTTATAGGAGTTTACTGTCCAGCACTTTCCATTAGTTTATACTTGGTGGAGTGGTAATAGTAATTTATATAGGTTTATTGTCCAGCACCTTTTCTGAGTTTACACTTGGTGGAGTGGGAATAGGAATTTATAATGGTTGAATGTCCAGAACATTCCCTGAGTTTATACTTGGTGGAGTGGGAATAGTAATTTATATGGGTTGAATGTCCAGCACCTTCCCTGAGGTTATATTTAGTGGAGTGGGAATAGTAATTTATATGGGTTTAGTGTCCAGCACCTTCTCAGAGTTTATAGTTGGTGGAGTGGGAATAGCAAAAACTTTGTAGAGAAATAAATTTTGGTTGGTAGAATATTACAATTAATATTTGTGTCAAAATATAATAACTATAGTAGTCATTTAAATTATTGTTAGATTAGTAATAAATTGATAAAGAAATCTCAATATTTATGAGATTTAAAAAATAATCGATAAATAAATAAAATAATATTCAAATTATATTTTATTAAAAAAATAAAAAAGGACACACACACATGGTTAAGTGAAAACATTTACAAACAGTTTATTAAGATGTAAAAAGAAATGGGAAGTAGAGGAATTTATTTTATTTGCAGTGTAATTTTGTAAGTTAATAGTCTTTAGTAAAAAAAAATAATAGCAAGTAAATATTTGTATATTAAAAACATTGATAAATTGCACTGACATTATTTTTGTTTATTCACATATATTGAAAATGTAATTTTTCATAACAAATATAATTACATAGTGTACAATGTATTTAATAACAATCACTTTAAATCACATACAAAAAAGAAATATTTTATTAATAAACATGTTGAAAATAATTGTTATATTTGTTGTACATACAATTTTTCATATTTTAAAGTAGAAATCATTGATAGATACATTTTTTACAGATTTCAAAATAGTAACATTTTTGTTGGTTACAAAGTGGTACTATTTTAATTTAGAAATTAATCAAATTAATATTGAAAATATTAATATTCATTTTTACAAATGTAAATAATGAGAAATAATTTTAAAACTATAGTTAAATTTTATAATAACATTAACATATTTATAAGAATAATGTTTAACACAAAGTGAATTATAAAAAGTAATTTCAACAGTTTAATTAATTACAAAGTGTACATATAAATAATATTTTATTTTCAATAGTTAGTTAAATAGGATTGTAAATACTTTTTTTAAGCAAATATATTTTTATAATTATTTAAAAAAATTATGAGAAATATTATATAATGTAAGACTATATTTTACATTTTTAAGCGTTGGAAAATAGAAAATAAATAGCCTTTTCATTTATACAGGGACTATTTATTAACCGCGTAATGTTATTTTGTCTGATTTGGTACTGGAACAGCTCGCGGTTGGATGCTGCGTCGCGTTGGAGAGGGTAAGTTTGGTTTTATTGTATTTTATAAGTTAGTAAAGTGAATTTAAGTGTATGTGTGGTGTCTTTAGGTTTAGTTGCATTCTAATATTGATCCTAGATTGTGTTTTAGGTGTTAGCGTGAGTGTCGATATTTAGGGCCTCATTAGGATGATGGGCGAACTTTGTCCGCCCGCCACCCTATCGGTATACTGGACAGCCCGCCATAAGGGCGGGGGTCCCGTTGGGGGAATTAGGATGTGCCCGCCACAGTGGCGGGCACATCCTTCATTTTTAGCATTGTGGCGGGCGGTGCACTCTGCACCGCCCGCCACAATGCTAAAAATGCATTTTCACATTTGCATATACAAAGCGGCAGGCACCACGCGGTGCCTGCCGCTTTGTACAAGCAAATGAAGGGGGGTACCATAGGTACCCCCCTGTGCACCCCCAACTCGGCCTTCACCAGGGGGGCCAGCAGGGCCCCACAAAACAAAGACCGCCTGCCTTTCTGTGGCGGCATCGCTGCAGCGGAAAGGCACCCATTTGCAGGTATCCAAATATGGCTGGTGGTGTCTGATAGACACAGCCACCATATGATACCTTTTCCACCCCGGCCGAAAGGCGACCAGGGCGGAAACGTGCCGGGAAGAGTTTGCCTTTGCTGCGGTCCCCCCCGCCCCGGGGAAAAGGGTGGCTGCGGGCATTTATGTCGGGTGGATCGCCACCGCCACCATGGCGGTGGTGATCCGCCCGACATCGTAATGGACCCCCTAGTGTTTACCGCGTTGTAGTGCTAGGTGTGTGAGGTATGCTTATATGTTTAAATGTTAGTAAATGGATATGTTGAGAGTACAAATATGTATTTTTATATGTATATGGGTGTATTTGTGTGGGTGGGTATGTTTTTTTTCTATTTTTCAGGTTGTCGTCGCCCTTTCAGTTTTTGTAGGAGGTCTGTTTTTTTTTTTAAAGTAGTGTGACGAGTATTTTATACTCTTATTTTTACACACATACTTTGTTTTTCAGGTTTTCCAGGAGTGTTTCTTTTTTTAAATTACTATTTTCGAGTTTTGAAGGGTATACCCTGTGAATTACATTGGAGAGGAGTCGCCATGGATTTGCTTGTATATTTTCATTTTATTTTGGGCTTCCTTGGATTGTATGGGCATTTTGGATTATTTGGTATGTATTTTTCATCATTGGATTACTTTTGAAGCAGCGACGGAAACTGTAAGTATATAAAGAAATGTTTTTGGGTGGGAAAGCTGTTTTCATTTGTTGTATTGCTATGTTATATGTAACAGTTTGAAAGTAAATTATCATAATACATTTCATTTATGTTTTGAATTTATTTGATAATTTAATTACAATTTGTTAGATATAACAATGGTAGGACAAGTTATATTTAGAAGTGGGTAATGTTGGATGTATAGTTGTGATTTATTTTATAGAATTGTTTTAGCTATCATTGAGAGATATTCTAGTCCTCTGGTACTTGGATAGAGGGTAACTTGGCTTTGGAGTGTGTTATACATTTTTTTGGTTTGTTTAGTTAATTTTGGTCCTATCAGGGTTACTGATTGCTCCATTCGGAGCTCTTGGTAACTCTGCTCTTTTTGTAGGGATTGTATTAATTTGTGAAGAGTAGGTGTTCCTCTGCCTGTGGTTGCTTGGAAGGCATTATGCCATACCTCAACTGCGTTGTTTGTTTTTGCTTCCTTATTTAGGGTGCTAAGGTAGACATTCCACCAGGCAATTTGATATTTAGGCTGTCTTCTATGACCAGATCGGTGTAGCCTTCCTGCCCATGTATCTTCGAAGTAGTCAAACATAGGGCTTAATCTTTCTTCGTTTCTTTTATAGTAGGGGCTGTATATTAATAGGTTATAGTGTTCTGCAACGTCTGTTACAGGAACATAGGCTAGGGAAATACTTTTTTTATTTGATAAGCAAAGGTGATGGCGTATTGGACACTTAATGTAGATTTTTGTAGATGTCGCCATATACATTGATTGAAATGTTAATAGCAACCTTGTATTGCTGTGTGTGGGTATATTTTAAGGATACTGTTTATCATTGCTTTTTTTAAATCAATGATAATTTTTTGTGGAAAATAATCATTCGTTTGTTGTTTGACTTTGGTTAGGATTTCTTGGTAGGTAGATTGTTGTTTGTTTGGTAGGAGGGCATATAGGAATGGAATATTAGCATTTTGGAAATGACCATGAATAGTGTACAATTGGTAAAAAGGTTTAGGGCATACTGCAAAAGTACCATCCGTCATCCAAGTTTGACATTGGTTTCGTTTAGTCATGTTGTCTGTAGTGGCAAACAGTATTACTCTTTTATCTTTTGAGTTGTTGTCATATAGTATAAATGGTTCATTATCATGAGTTAGACAGAGTTCAGGGGGAAATTGCACTTCTTCAAACGTTTTAGGTGTGGGAGGAGTAGTTGATGTAGCTCTTTTTTGTCTAGCTATGGTTCTTTTAAGGGAATCTATACTTGGTAGTTGGCTAGAGGCATGTTGGGGTAAAACACTTAAATGCTGTTTTAGAATAGCAGTTGTTGCTACATCAGTAGTAGTGCTAGCTTCTTTAAGGGAATCGAGCATTTCTCTAATCTCTATTTCTGTTACATTGGGTGGGTGGTTATGTTCCTTAGTATAAGTCACAGTAGTTTCCTGAGTTATAGCTCTCCCATAACATTTGTTAGAATAGTATTTAGTGCATTTCCAAAAAACGTTCATATCTTTCTGTTTCTCTTGAGTACATACATATCCCATGTAATAAAGAAGCATTTTCCCTTTCAGAGAATACACACATTTTGCTCCTTCAGTCATGTTTGCTTTTTGGTGCTAGGAGAAATTAAACATTACATTAGTAGAAAAGTACTTAAATGATGTGTTTAGTATTATAATAACATTGTTTTGCGCGTTAATTATTCACCAGTTTATTTCTTTGTTGAATTCAGGTGTTGCTTTTCTTCAAATTTTTCTTTTCTGTGTATTTCTTCAGTACCTGTTAAGATGGAGAAAATGTGTTACAAGATTTTACATTTATTTATGTTTCTTTTGTTGTGCTCTGCTAGCTAGTTTGTACTTAGTTTTTTTTTATTTATTAAGGTTTTCAGTCATGTTTTAAATTATATACCTACTTTTTATCTTTTTTCTTTGAAGTGTAGATGTTGTGTAGTTTTTAAATATTTTCTGTTTATCTGTAGAAAATAGAGTAGGAATAAAAGAGATGTTTTAGTTATTTTTTTAAAAATACAAGTTTGAATTTTAGATTTACGTTTTTGAAATATATTAAGGTGGTAGTACTTACTTTAGATAGGTGTAGCTGGTTTTTGGTAGAAGTCAATCAGTTTTCTTTCAGCAATCTGGCAGAGTTTCTCCTTCCTTTTCTTTGATGTTTTAGATTGCGATTTTAGCAGGTTTAATTCTTCTTTTTATAGGATTAGTTTAATTGTTTCTGAAGGTTTATTGGTTGTCCACATTGATAGCTTTTTCCTATTGGTTTATTTGAATTTTTTTACTTGTTTTGCTAATTGTTTTCCTTACATGGGTGACGCCAATTCATGTTTTTTTGTATGGGTAAGGCAATTTTTTGCAATGGTTAATGGCATTTTTTAAGATTTAAAGTGAAAGAATATGTATTATGTGCATTAAGAAATGTTTTATTATTTGAAATGTTTTGTATGTGTTATAAATTGTTTATTTGATGTAAATGTTTTTTTTAAATTGTTAGCAATGTTTATTGTAAATTGTATTTATTTTATAAGATAATTTATGTATATTTGTAATGTGTATAATATGTATTTTTTATTAGAAAGTGCATTTTGTATGTATTTTGTAAAGTCGATATTATATAACTTTCGATATATTAGTATTCTATATTTTGATGGTCGATATTTTGGCTGTGTTTTATGTTAAGGATTGCAAGTCAATGTTTTTTACATGCGATATATTGATGGTCGATAATGTTGTAGTCGATTTTTTTTATATATATTGTGGTTTTGATATTTTTGTTATTTCTTGTTTAAGTATTGGGAGTCGATATTTTTGTAGTCGATAATTCCTCATCAATATTTTGTCTAGTCGATATTCAGTCTGTCGAGGTTATGTCAGTGATTCCTGGGCCAGATTACTGTATTACCACCTTTATCCGCCTTATTTATAATGATTTCATCATTAGTCTATTGTCTCCGCATGAGGTTGGTATATTGTATCTCCGAGTATTTTCTTTGACGCTTTTTGCCTAAGACCTTCCAATTTAGTATTTTAAGGTCCTCTATAACACAGTCACTAAATGTATCTATAGCGTCTTTCGGCAACATGGGAATAAAAGTTGACGGAAGGCGGAAAGGACTAACAGGATGGATATTACTCTGGATGCCCATCTCTCTTAAATCATCCTGTGTTGAATTGATGGTATCATCTTCATTTTGAGCCAAAGAATACAAGGATGTCAGTGCCCCAATGTCAGAAACTTGAAAATTGCTGGCAATTCAACCTTGTTGAGTAATTTGAGTGGCTCTTTCAGCAGCTTTATTTACCTTGAAGTGTTTACTTAATTTCAATTTTCGGATACATTTAAAAATATAAATTCTCGTCTGAACATATTTGAAACAGTTTGTAGGGAAAAAGGATAATCCTGGAGACAATAGTTGCGATTCTGCTACAGAAAGCTCTAAGTTGGATACGTTTATGACTGTGTTATTAGGGGTATTCAAGGTGTTTGAAATGTTTGAAGTATTAGAGTAGTCAACTATTGCGGCCATTTCCTCCCTCTCCACCCTCTACCTCATCTTTGCTTCCTGCATTTGTTTCTCCTTCTCTGATTTTCTTTGCTGGATTGCGAGACCGCAGTGTTTGGCAGCGATCTTGTACTAAAAAACCGAGTTCTTCAGATGGTGACAGATTCGAAGGAATTTGACATTGTCCAGTTGCTCATCTTCCATCAGCCCAGTCAGAGCTCGTTTCTATCTAGCTGATTTCCGAGTTAGATAAATCAACATTAGGCTGTATAGGCGCGATGCTGCCTCATGCTTTTGAGGCAAGTGCCTGGTGTTTAACTGAGTCAAACCTTTTTGAATATGTGAAAATTCTTCCCATTTTGTAATCTTGTTTATCTTAAACGATTGTCGATTTCTTCTCTTCCTTTTCTAATCAGCTCCTTTAGCTCGTGATGTTCCAGTTTAATTTGTCAATTTCTTTCAATATTTCAATTCTGTCAATCTCTGCATATTTAATTTGTTTGGACACCATGTTCATGGAGGCTTCCAAATTATTTGCAGCCCACTCCTGGAGTATAAGGGGGTGGGTTCTCAAAAGACGGAGCTATCATGACTATATGCCCGCCTGGTATCCTTCCTGCTTCTTTGTACTTCTTGAGAGATTTCTTCTCCCACCCTTTTGTCATTTCCGTTCAAAGGAACTTTTCCAAGTTTTTTAACAATGTTTTTACATCATTTTGAGTCGTATTGCTGTTGGATTTTATTTTGTAATGTCCTTCTTTTAGATCAGGTAAGTTGAGAAACAAGGCATCAGCTACGGCCTCCCGGTCCCGTAGCGCGTCTGCTGAGGTTGTCATATTGAATAGTTAACCAGATATATTCTAGCACAAACAGTGTTCCTAATAACACAGTTCCTTTATCACTCTCCTATCTCTCACCTGCATATATCGTAAGAGACAAACACTGAGCCCGCTTACCCCCAAGCAAACTCACTGGCTCATTGGCGTCCTCCGACTCCTTCGATCCACTGAATTCACTAGAGCTCCGCTGGCTCACAGCTTGTGCTCGACTTCCGACCGTGGGGGGCTGACCACGAAATACTCCTTCCGAGGCACACACTGATTGCTTCCGCAATATCGACTGCATACCAGTGAGCCGCATACACGAGAGCGGGTTCGTATAGGCGAAAAACTGTCGTAATTTTGCCAAAGTAGATGAAGCAATCAACGTCCTGAAATGCCCACGTCACAGCAGTAAACAGGTATGGACCACATGGAGCAAAGTTAAATAAAGTGCTTTTTATTCCGGTGCAAAGTCAAACTGGTTTCTTGTGGTAAGTGCCCAGCATTACGCGTTTCGCCCACGTCACCGTGGAATTGTTGATCACACGACGTACTGGACCACTCTGATTCAATTTAAGGTGACACAGTGTAAACTAACCAGAGTATGCCCCTCCCTATCAATAGAGCTGGAAAACATACATAGTTCTGGCATGACCAAACACAAACAACCAATTGAAATGTGACCACATTATAATACATAATGTAATACAAAGTCTCAACAAGTGTTGCTTTACTATGATATCCTGATAATATAATTATGGGTCAAATTTAAAATTGATGGAATGTTGGATACAACAACTTTCAATTTGTGTGTACACTTATTAGTTAAGTGCTAGTGCAAATGATTAAAAATCGCAGTGTATATATATATTATTATTTATTTAAGCTAGAAGCAGGGTGGCATGCGTCAACCCCCACCCCGGGTCACACATTGGCCCCGGCCCCCGCCCCAGAGCCTGACAACATTTACAAAAAATAGATGTGTTGAAGAGGGAACCAGTATGTCACCCCTCCCCCAGCTAGATATTGGCCCTGGGGTCCGCATCATTCCAGGCCCAAAGTTACAGTTACTTCTCCTGCCTCAGGCAGGAGCATAAAGCCTCCTGCCGAGCAGAAGCATAGAAGAAATTTATATCCCAAAAGAGTGCAGACAGGGAACAGTAAATAGCCTGGAATCTCCTCCCACAACCCACAATTTTTCATAATGTTGTTGGGTGCCCTGGTCCCCACCCAAAAAAATTAAAAAACTGCCTTAAAAAGTATGATAAAGGAAATGATGCCATACCAAATGTCTAAGGGAAGAAGTTGGTCTATATCAGCCTTAATCATATCAGAATTCGAAACATCAGATTGTATAAAATTCTGGTGTCAAGTTGGTGTTGGGGCTCCCAGAATTATTTGTAGAGCTTCTCTTTTGAAGACTGTCTGTGGTCTTCAATACAGTGTCTCCATTCTGAAGCATTGTATGGCTGCACTGGGTATCTGTGATTTGCCTTGGCATTGGCTTAAATCCTTTTAGAAGGAGAAAAGCAAGTGAAATGGCTTGCACCCAATTCTTCATCCTTCAAGAGGTTAGATTTTTTAGTTGACATAGCGCCCCTCCTGCAGTCCCACTTTGTTTAACATCTATATGATGCCTTTAGCTAAACTCATTGAATCATTTGGACTGGTATCTATCTAATCGGCAGATGATACTCATCTGCTCTCCACCTTCCACCACCCCACCACAGGTATGGAATTGCCCTTTGTTGCAAGCTTGAAGGATGTTGAGCATTGGATGGTTGAGAGTTATCTACAGTGCAATGCAGATGAAACTGAGATCTTGTTGTTTGGGCATGTTAGAGATAATTAGGTAAATAACTGATATCCCCCTTCCAACTCCAGCTGCTAAGAATTTGAGAGTTATGATAGATGACAAGTTGTTTCTGCATTCTCAAATCTTGTTGGTGCTATGTTCTGGTTTTTGCTTTTTCTGGTCAATTAGGAAATTTCTTGATATGTTGCCATTGGAGGAGTGCAAAATGGTTGTCCATGTGTTGATAACATCTAGACTGGATTATCTGAATTGCTTAAATCTTGGCCTCCCTGGGTGCATGATTATGAAACTTCAGGTGGTGCAAAATGCAATTGTTGCCTTATTTTAGGTATACTCATGAGGGAATCAGTTTCAAGTAATTTTAATGGTCTACATTGGCTCCTTTTCCTGAAAAGGATGTTGTTAAAGGTACTTACTTTCATCCATCAGGCCTTTTACAGGTGCAGTCCTATGTATTTGGTTGCTAGGATGGTGCACTTGATCCCCACTAAACGCTTCACTCTGTTGTGGCATTGTTTATTGAGGTACCTACATTTTATTGAGATAGGAACAGCAGGTGCTCTTTTCAGTACTCACCAGCAAAGTATGGGATCAACTTCCTTTTTTTAAACTTTTTTTTCAACTCATGACAAGAAAAAATGCAATATAGAATTCATTAGAAAAGCATATCAAAACATATTAGATGTTAAAACAAACCATTCATCCACAAGATAAAAAATAATTTATACATGGTATAAAATAACTATATAAAACCATGCACCAAGTTATATATATTCAATCTTTCAAATGTTTAATCAAAGGGCCCCATATCCGTATATCCAATTTTTGCCTACATGGCCCCTTAAGAGGCTATATTCAAGATTAAAAATAGCGCAAAATCTAGCTCTCCACATCTCAAAAGTAGGAGCTTCCTTCTGTAGCCACATGGAGGCTATACACAGCTGGACAACGGCCGTGGCTAAAAAGATCAAATAACAGAACTTATGAGCCGACTGCCCCTCCGTCACGCCATCCTCAATTCCTAACAATATTATGGGTACCTTGATGTATATTCCAACCCCTGTTCTCTCAAGAAGAAATTTCTCAATGTGCCCCAGAAAGTGAATCAAGTGCCCGCATGTATAAAAGATATGTAAAATATCTGCCAGCTCTGCTCCACAGCATAAACACTTCCCATCATTAGCCCCTCCACATTTAAACATTTTAGCGGGGTGTGATAGAGGTTAAAAAATGTCTTATAGTTCTGTGCCTGTAGATTAGCAGACATTAAAATCCTCCCTGCAATGTCAATAGATTGCTGCACATGGAGACCTTGACACTCCAATCTATTATCCCACTTAAGATTTTAGGCGTCCAGACCATCCCTGTGTGTGTCAAGCAAAAAGTGTATAAGACACCAATACAAGCTTTTCGTCTGATAGGCTCAATAAGCGGATTTGGTTGTATCACCCGCTGCCTTTGACATAGGAAGTCGCAAATTTGTAAAAATTTAAAAAATGTAATTTTATGCAGATGATGTTTATCAGCTAATATTGCATAAAATAAAAGGACCCCCTCATTCTAGAAATCTTTTATTTGTGTAATCCCTTTGTTTCTCCATCTAGCTATAGTCCTATCCCAAAAGACAACCAGCAATAAAACGTATGCAGATATGGGTGTATAATGTGAGACCCCTTCAATCTAGAAACACCTCTTTATAACCTTCCAAACCTTAAAAGCGGTAGCTAAAACCTTAAACAGAGTCTTTTTATAAGAACTAAATTCCAACATCTTAAATAAACAGTTCTTGGCTTCAGCACCCAACAGCATTTGATAGATGGATGGGGTTTCAGCGATATTGCAGAATACATGCATAATAGTACAATGTAAAATCGGGGACTGCCCAGCCACCTTTCTTCCGAGGCAATGTCGTAAAACCCATTGCTCTGAGGGGTTTCCCTTGGGCCCATAAAAATCTAGCACATATTGATTGAAGCTGTTGTAGCTAGGCCCGGGTAAACTCCAATGGAACTGATCTAAAGTAGTATAATACTTTATGCAAAATATTCATTTTAAAAACGTTACACCTTCCCACCAGTGACAAGTGCAGTCAATCAAATCTCCGTAGTCATTGTCTAACACTGGTGAGAATAGAGCCTTAGTTCACGTCCACCACGTCCTTCCAACAAGTCTGTATTCTAATACCAAGATATGTAACCTCATTCATCTCCCTTGGGTCGTCACTACAGGCTTGATTTATACAGAGAATCTGAGTTTGAAATACATTGAGTTTATAACCTAATACTAAGGCAAACCTGTGTACAAGTTGCTCTATCTCGGGCATAGCTGTAGCAGAGTCAGATGTTACAACCGCTTTGTCATCCGCATAGGCAAATACACAAAATTGGTCTTGTCTACAGATGACAGGCCTAATCCTAGGGCTCTGCTTCAGTATAGTTAAAAAAGGGTTGATATATGGTGTGAACAACAATGGGGAGCATGGGTATCCCTGCCTTGCACCTCTAGAAATACGTACTGGGTCAGACTCTGGGCCCATCAAACAGATTTTAGCGGTAAGGGTCTCATGCAGCACCTGAACAGCCTTAATAAAGCCAGGGCCAAGACCCAGCCATCGTAGAACTGCCCATAAAAAGTCCCACGCAACCCGGTCGAATGCCTTTTTGGCATCGAATAATATCAGGCCAAACGTGTTAACTTGAGCATTGACTACATTCAAAAGGGTTACAACCCTATTAATGTAGTTCACTGTGCCCCTATCGGGTAGAAGCCCATGTTGCCATATTGACACTAATGAAGAGATAACTCTGGCCAACCTAGACGCCAAGCTCTTTGCATAGATTTTCCGTCAATATTTAACAGGGATATAGGTCGATAAGAACCAGGAGTATCTGACAGCTCATCCTTTTTTTTAAACGATAATGTCCTCCTTGTCCCATATTAATGGTTCAGCCCCCCAGCTGTGCCTGTTAGAAAGTAGCCAACATGTCTTCTTTTAATTCCTGAACACTTTTTTACATACCTCCACGCCACACCGCTTTACCGTTAGCTAACATATTTATGGCTTCCTCAAGTTCCTCCAAGGTGATATGTGTGTCCAGGATAGCTACCTCCTGCTGGTCCAGTCTTTCGCTGCTTATATTTTCCAGTGGAGTCTCGCTTCCCTGCCCAGCAGGATTGTCTCCAGTATATAATACCTCTAAGAAAGTATAAAAAAACTTCAATATCTCAGCCGCTCAAGATCTCCTGTGTATCTGTCATGACCCTAATTCTTTGTGCCGCTTCCCTTTATCAAAGCCTTTGCGCCAGGCATCGCCCAGTAGCTTTGCCATACTCACCGCTCTCTTTATTGTTGAAGCTATATTTAAGGGCGATTTCCCTACTCCAATGTAGATTAATTTTAGGCTTACAATGGGCCACCTCAGTTTACAGTGGTAAAGTGTCAGCACTTGCTTTGATTCCCCGGATAAGATTCTCTTCAGCTATTCTGAGTTTTGCATATAGTTCTTGTGTCGCCAATTTCAATTGTCTCAGTTTATGCAATCCAAAGCTAAAAGCCTCCCTCCTAAACCCAGCCGTTAGGACATCCCATATATAGCCACCTGTGGTTGAATTATGGTTTATTACCAGGAACTGCCTAAACCAGTTATTCATATATATAACAAATACCTCATCCAGCAACAGCTTCCTATCAAACAAAAAGGATCCTAAATAGGAAATGTACTGATTGCATGAGTATTAATCACCAGGGGGTCATGATCTGCCATGATCCTAGGAAACACATGTATTTTATCTCCTACAGGTAATGCTTTTGAGATAAAAAAAAGTAATCTAGCCTCACTAGATTGTTATGTGAGTGGGATTAAATGCAAAGCCCAGGCCAGGGTCCCGCAAGGCAGCCCAAGCATCGGTCAAGCCATGATCAACCAATCGGTGTCGTAGAGCTTTAAACACTTTGGGTTTCCTACCCGTATAGTTCTTTATGCCTAACTGCAGATCCTGACAACCCAGATGTATATTAAACTTGCCTCATCAGATCTAAGGGGTCGGCCATGATGCTTGTTCTAAATTAAGCCCCGCCAATGCTGATACTTAATCAAAGTTAGACCCATATACTGAGCACACGGTACATTTATAGCCCCTATTATACATTCAATAATAATCCAACAACCTTGTTTGTATACCGATGCTCTTTCCGATCCTTGAATTCTGTGTTTAGCTAGAACAGCTAACTGTTAGATTGTTGTAGATTGCTGTGTAAATGTCAACACCAAGTAGCCAAGTTCAGCTAGGATCTTCAGTTTGCCCTACTGTATGTGAGTTTCCTGTAGACAAACCAAATTTGGTTGCATCACCCGTAACTCCGCAGCCACCCGTTGTCTCTTCCCTCTATTATATAACCCACACACAATGAAAAAGCAGATACGCAATCCTAAATTAAACCTCCTATACCCATCAAATGCCACTTGCTGTCCCCCGTCAATAACCCTACTGTATAATTGTGAACACCTATCTTCTTCAATCTTCAACATGTCATTGATTGTTTCAGCTTTTTGGGAATCTGCATCCACTCTCAATTTCTGCCATTTCTCAGGCATCTTATTAAAGAAAGCTCACTAAAGCCACCTCGTACTGCTCATTATGTAGGCTGGCCAGTAGTTTGCCTCTGCAGGTCTAGTGCTGGGACTCTCTTCTGAGTGCTTTAGAATTCCTCATTAATTCACTTCATTGGTCCCTGTGGAGCCTATGTCATGCTTTAAGGCATGCTTAGTATACAAAAAACTGCCTGGTGTTTAACCACTTTTTCAACATGTCCTGGTAGTGCAAAACGGTTAAATTCACTTTTCACTACTGCAAGTCCTACCTCTCCCGCAGGATAACATTGAAATGATCATATTACACTTTATAGGCGTAATATCCGAGTAGGAGCAAAGGACCTCAACTTATGGTGCAGTCAGATTTTAAATTGAAATTGTGAAAATCCCACTTTCAGAAAGGGGCATTTTCTTGCCTTAGCCATTTGGTGCCTAAAGCCTGTCTCTGAGTCACATGACTGGGTGTACCTGACAGTTGGGCGTTGTGTATTCCTCCTAGACGGTTACACATAAAAGGGAGATTAGTTGTGACTGGAAGGCTTTTACTGCAGGATAGGGAGAGGAGATGGGCTGAGCCTCACTTACACTTCAATAGGCTGTGTCCTGTCTCCACACAAAGCGCTGCATGCTCCCTGTAGTTAGTCTGGAGCCAGGGCCAAGAAGATAAGGCATCTGTGCACTTCAAAGGCATGGCTCTAGAAGCTTCTCCCCACTTCAAAGACTCGACTGTTAATAAATACTGGACTTCGGAGACCAACTCTTCAGTACACTTCTGGACCTGTGGATATTCTGCTGTGCTCTGCTGTTACAAGGATTTCCACTCTGCTGGACTGCTTCTCTGCTGTGCTGACATGCTGTCTGCTGCCCTTATGCCTGGGGAAGGAGAACAGGACCTGCAACTTCATCTTGAACTAAGAACACCATGGTGACTCCAAGGGCTAGTCTGATGGTCTTCTGATCTCAGCCTCAGTGACTTAAAATGTTCCCCAAAATCCTGCACCAGCCTCTGGACCCAGCTGTAGTAAATTCCTCACCACCAAGTGGTGCATCGGAGGTCCTGGAACCTTGGTGTGGCTCACAGGGGCTGCAATTAATTTTGTGGGCTCTTTGTGACCGTGAGCGGGCCTGTTCGTACAGAGATCTCGTCGCTTGCACTGCAAATCAGTACAAAGCTCCTCAAGCCTGACTTTTCCCACTGCTGCCTCAACCGTTGGCAAGAACCGACATCACGAGGCTCCAGCAATGTCTCCCGTAAAGCTGGCTCCTTGCAATTTGCCAACAGCATTCTGCAACACTCTTCTTGCTCCCTGAGGCTCTTGCCACAAGTTTGAGAAGGTAAAACTGAAGCGGGACTAACCTGGGACTGTATCTGACCTGCATTTAATCGCGGTCAGCTTTAACTTTTGACTTTGACCCAGTTCAGTGTGACAGGATAGCACCTAAAAGCACAAAGCATCAACCACAGCTATTTTACACAATATTTTTTACAAATGTATAACTCTGGTTAGACTGATTGGATTTTTTTCATTTTGGTCTTGGTTTATTCATTGAATTGTGTCCAATTTTCTAAAATGAGGTGAAACCCTTTTCTGGTGTGTTTTTTACTGTTTAACTATTTGAAGTGTTGCAAAAATACTTTACATGTGGCCGTTGAGTTCAGCCTGACTGGTCTGTGCCAAGCTACCCGAGGGTTGATCTCAGGTAAATTTAGGGTTTGCTTGTGACTTCACCCTTAGGATAATTGTTGTTGTTACTTGAGAAGGGATTTCACGCCCTCAACCAGTAACACAATTTCTTACAGTCATATATATGTTCATGTGCTTCTCTTCTGTAAGCTCAATTGAAGTGAATTTCATTATTGACAGGAAATTGGACAACTTTCAATCAGAATTCATCTTAGTCCTTAAAATGAGCGACTTGGGTAATTACTTGAGTTGCTAACTTAGGTTCTCATAACATTCAGAACCAGATTCTGGTGACTTTTTACCCTCGAACATTTCTCTGAGGTTTTCACCTCACGCTAATCCACAATTTTCAATTTTTATAACACCTGATTACTCTCAATATAAATTGCCTACTTCTGCTTTTTAAAATATATCACATAGGGTAGAACATGCTTACATCTGTAATCCTTCAACCACTTTAGCGCTCTGTCTTCATTTGCATTTTGGATTTAATATTATACTGTCCTAATGGTTTAAAAAGCTCTGCATCATCAAGGCTGGCTCTGTACCTTTCAAATAAATTGCCTAGAATGCACTTGGTTCTTTAAACTGAGGTGTCTTAACCATCTTGTGCAAATTTCTTCTTAAATTTGACCTGGGTCATCTTTTTCCTTCAAGCTGAAGAATAATTTGCATTGTTTTGTATTTCACATCAGACGTCCATTCTACCCATATGTAATTATCTCCCTTTTATCGGATTGACTTAAACCCTTCTCCACATTGGCATATAAAACTAGGTTGCCTTATTTAGCAAACGTTTGTTATATAAAAGGGAGTTATTTTGTTATTAATGGATGGAAGCATATAGTCCCTCTATTAACATCTTTAATTTTATTATTTTCACTTAAATGGAAAATTTCTGTTCAGCTGAAATATGAAAATGTCACCACTACTGTCCTGTCATAGTTTATTGCAGTGGTGTTATGGATTTGAAAGTGTCTGCAGACAGAGGCAAAAAGCAAGTCAAAAAACTATTCCTAAGCAAGAGACAGCTTCCCTTAAATCAGTGAACTGTTTGTAATTGTTTGCAAAGATATTCTCTCTCAAAGTTGAATGCAAGTCATCAAGTGTCCGAGCTAGTTCTGTTCCTTAATTGTGAGAGAACCACAAAACAAATAACATGTAACTTCCTGTGACCCTTTGCGTCTCCGCAGTTATGACTGGATTTTGAGGTTGAAAATTCGGAAGAATTTACTTTAAAAATATAGTCTCCTATTTTCATAGTACTGATTCTCCGTTTAATATTGGTTATCTGAGGGCATAGGAGCTCTTTTATTAGAAGGAGAAAAAGCCCAAGCACATAACAATGGTTTGGAGGCTGTGATGCTGTGATTATTTATTATACGCAATAAAAAACTTATGTTTTATTTAAATACAGAAACCTGAAAACCGTTGTCAATTCCCAAATATGTGATGCAAATACACACCCACTTTTTATTTTGCAATATACTGCTGAGCCTCAATTTCAATAAAGCAGGATTACTTTCATTACAAAATTTGAGAAAAATATATACTCCCATGTTCCACTTGACATTAGTACCTGTGATATGGGAATTGTAGGATTTATGTCGTATGAAGTGTGGTATGAAAAGAATTACATAGACCTAGATCTCTTAAGAAATAGCCAGAGCTCTGATACAAAGAAGTATTGGCAAAGATGATAGATATTGGCAGTGAGACCTATATGCTCCACCAGTGCTTTTTTTTCGTTTAGAGAGCCCTGTGTGTGCATGAATTTGTGGCAGCCATCTTGGAACATTATTAAAGTATTGCAAATGGTTTCAAAGATTGCCTCTGTGAATAGGTGCACATCCACCAGGATCATCTTTAAATGATTGTATAATGTTTTTAACAGCTCTTGTTCAAAGGTGGGAATTGTGGATGCTCACCCATCAAAGTCAGCCATCTTTGAATGGGTTACTTAAAATAATGCAGACCCATCTCTTGTGTCCTTATAGTTTATGCATGCACAGCTGTGGGAGGCCATCTTGAAATTGAGAAAACATTTTAGACTGATGCCCGCTAATAGCATGGTGGGTGCATCACAGTAAAAAATATATAAAGGCAGCACAAAAGAGGTGCCAAGGTCAGGGACGTTAGAGTAACAGAGGAGTGAAGATTAGAGTGAATGAAAAGCTGTCTGTAGCCAATACCTAAAACGAAATAGCACTGGTTAATAATGAACCTTTCACTGTAATTTACCATGATGCTTAACATAAAAGTAGCTCATGCTCTAGTATCAATGCTAATGTTAACTAGTTGTTCGGAGAGACAGACGAGTGTTATCACTCGTAAAATAGGGGTAAAATTGTAATTTAGGCTAAGATTGATATTAACACCCCCGAATTTAACTAACTTGCAACCAGTGTAAACTCCATTATCTGATGCTTATAGAAGACAATTTACACATTTATTACATTTTCTTTTATATTCTTCAGAGTCTGATTCTTTTATTTATTACGATGGAGGGTATACTTACATGCTTTTTAAAAAACGTTTCATACCCATATGTATATGACATCTAAAGCTGATCCTTTTAGACCAGCTGAACAGATGGAGACCCCCAGATGGGGACTACAGAAAGATATACTGGCATGCAAAAATCCCTGCCAGCATCTCCTCTGGTCGAGTCAATGAAATATTTTGCAATGGTGTTTGTCTCTGGGCTGCTCTTCTATGATAAATTATAACGTGAGGAATTCATGTTAAGAAGCTTGCACTCATCGGCTTTGCCTCCCCAGTTGACTAAATCTATGGCCTCTGGAACCTGCAACAACTAATTGCAATCTGCTTTGCTCTTTCATTCTAGTAAGATTCAAGCCCTAATTCCACTTGCATTAAAACTCTCAGCCTTGTGTATTTTTTTCATTGAATTGTCTGCTCATAGAGCTGTGGGTTAGCGCTAATAGATTTGTTGCTGGTATTGTGGTGGCCCCCATCCTGTTGAGTGAGTATTAGGTCTGTAAACAGTCAGTTGGTAATGCTAATCCTGCTTCATATAACATTGATTTTTAGAGTGGTATACTCTGTTCAAATCTCTGCTCCGTACTGGAAAAATCATTTGCGCTTCAGTATGCACACAAGACACATTGTTTAGTCAAGTGGGTTATGTCTGTTTATGTTTGTTTGTTTATTCAGTAATCAGTGATTCTACGTCTTTTTTGGATTCCTTTTAGTGATTTTAGGGAAGCCTAGTTTGTTTGTCTTTTTGCGTCACCTTATTGTAGATAACAAGGATGTGTATTTCGCCTATGTAGTAAATGAAACAGTGCTGTCATGGGAGAGTCCGGAAGATGCATTGTTTCTATGCCCAGCTGATTAGATATAGGGACAATGCAATCTTTTGGACAGTGTAACTTGTGCCACCGCACCGGGCACCAGTTGCACTCTGGTGACAGTGGAAGACAATGCAGCGACAGGTCAGGCGTGACTGGCAAAACATGAGCCTGCAGAGAGCTTTGTTTGGTGCTGTAACAGTTTTGACTCATCTTAAAGTAGCACAGTGTGTTATTGTGCGCGACCACTGTGGTTCTATGAAGATCACAGATTTCTATGTCATGCAGATAGCTCAGCAGTTTACTGCTTTAGTCACAGATCTTTTTGTTACTTGCAGTTCATAAGTTACACTCCTTCTAATGAACTTGAATCAAAGAGCTGCATACAAATGTTAAGGCATAGTTTTAGAACCCTATTTTTTTCTCACTTTTCTTACTCTAAGTTTGCTTAACCCCTTCAGTGCTGATGACGGTCCCCAGCCGTCTTGCATCACGGTGCTCGTGTGCTGATGACGGCTGGGGGCCATCATGAACCCTCCCACTTCGAAAAACGCCGCACAGGTGCAGAATCGCGGCTGCAGCCAAGGGGTTAAAAGGGTTTCTTTGGATAGTAATAAAATCTTATCCGTATAGATAACAATAGCCGCTATGTTATCACTTTTACCCTGAGTTTGTGTTTCTCCAAATCAAGTACTCTTAACATATAATGCCTATCAGTATGGATGCAGTGACTCCTACACCTTGTAGCCCACATTGTCTTAAGTAGCATTTCATTTACATTTAGTTGCTTGTATGATTTATTGCCTCTGTAAATGTTTGTTTGATGTAAAATGCTCTTAATCTTAATCCCAAATGTGAAAGAAATGTGCCACACTGCCAAGATCTACATCAGCGTTTCCAATGCTTCGTTGTATCAGAGCTCTGGGTATTCCTTAAGAGACTTGGGTCTATGTAATTCTTTTATACCAAACTTTATATTACAGAAATCCTACAATTCCCCTATCCTAGTTACTAATGTCAAGTGGCACATGGGACTATATATTTTTCTGATGTGCTGTAATGAAAGTAATTCTGCTTTTTTTAAATTGAGGCTCAGCAGTAAATTGCAAAATACAAAGTGGGTGTGGATTTGCATCACATATTTATGATTTGTCGACAATTTTCAGGTTTTTGTATTTACATAAGACAAGTTTGTTATTGTTAATAATAAATTGTCACAGCATTGCATTCTTTTAACCATTGTTACATGCTTGGGCTCTTTCTCCTTCTAATAATAGAGCTCCGAAGCCCACAGATAACCCATATTAAATGGAGAGTCACTAACATGAAAATAGAAGACTGTATTTTAAACTACGTTACTGCTGACTTTTCTACATCAAAATCCAGTCATAACTGCTGAGGCTCAATACTGGGCAAAAGAGGTATGAGGTCTTTGCAACTGGCTGTTATCAGCCCAACTAAAGAACTCAGGAACAGGCAAAAGAACAGCCATCACCTAGACCTACCTCAGACAACAGGAACCCTTCATCCCTACCTCCCACCAAATTGCAGTGTTTAGGAACAATGATCCGTATCTGCTTGCTAACAGAAGGGTTCATGGATATATAAAACTTGATAAATAAATACATAAATACTTTTCTAAAGTTAGCTCTGTCTCTATCCTCCTCACTTCAGTGTCTAGTTCTACACTTCAGATACAGGAATTTAGGCAATGTAATGTCTGGGAGTGCAGTTCACACTCTATATTGTGCTTTACCAGACCAGTGGCTTCCAAAATGCATCCAACCTTTACGTGTTACCAAGGCTCACTTATACATACAGCTTATTAAAATGAGGCTCACCCACACTACACATGCCCATCAACTTGGCATACACATGAGAAGCCAGCTTAACCCTCTGGGCATACACATAATAACAGAACTTTGAAATAAAAATGGGACAGTAGGTCTCATTCCCACTGACATAGCCAAATTGGCTGAGGCACACTTAAAAGATCATATTTTGCCTCTTCAACTTTATGTGCTAATCTATTGATGAAGCTTTACAAAGGGGGGTGGTGATGGACGGAGCATCTGAACCAATCAAACACTCACACCCAGTCAACAGATCTGGGTTTAATCCATCACCGTTCTTTAGCCCACTCTGCCACCCTAGTTCAGACAAGGCCATATGCAAATCAGTCTGACCCTGTGCCTCATTGGAACTGTCCAGCCCGAACTGCCAAGCCATGCCTTCCCTGGACCAGAAACAAGCTTCCTAGGACCGGCTTCTGGCATTACAGCCGTCTTCAGCCAGGCTTGCTTGAATCCAGTGGAAAAGTGAGCAAGGGACTCACGTCTGAGCATACCCTGCCAACTTATGGTGAACAAAGTGGTACAAAAGGGGGTGGTGATGGACGGAGCATCTGAACCAATCAAACACTCACACCCAGTCAACAGATCTGGGTTTAATCCATCACCGTTCTTCAGCCCACTCTGCCACCCCAGTTCAGACATGGCCATATGCAAATCAGTCTGACCCAGTCTGCCAGAAACCAGTCCTAGGAAGCTTGAATCCGGTCCAGGGAAGGCATGGCTTGGCAGTTCGGGTTGGACTGTTCCCATGAGGCACAGGGTCAGACTGATTTACATATGGCCATGTCCTCAGACAGAAGCCTCTGCCTAAGCCTAATCTCTAGCTAGAAACACAAACTAATATAAAACAAGAACACATGTAAACAACATTGTTGCAGGTTAGATCAATCAGGTCCAATGGGAAGACAGTTATTGTCCTCCCTTACCCACGGAAAACACATGAAGTGGACAGTCTACTATCAAATATGTAGCAAACATCACTACACATTTGTGTTTCTGGAAGCGCTCACCTTGCTTCCCAGGGAAGCCTAATGAAGAGTCTATTCTACCATTTATTCACTGTGTGGCAATGAACTAGACTAAAGACAAAAACATTTACTTACAATATTTCCTGTTAGGTAATGCTTTCCTATTTCATGTAAGTATGAGTTCTTGTTAAAATATAGATAGAAAGAAAGTTAACTTAAGGAAGATAATACATTTATAAAACCAGAATATTTTATAGTTATAAGGTGGTTGCTTAGCGAGTCACATTAAGGCCAAGCTGTCAAATACACTTGTGCATAGTTTAGCAATTTCTAAAGCTACTATTTATTAAAGAGAAATATAACAGCTGCCTAGCAGTGAATATGTCTGCCTAATGCATTTTGCACATTTTGAGTAATTGTCGTTTTACAGTGTGGTATCACATTAATATCTAGGGCAAATTATCAGCTTTGTTAATTACTTTTAATTTACATTTTCATCTTTATCAGTGTAATTGTGCAGCAGGTTATTCTAGGTTATCTTTGATCATATTTTTAGGTCGAGCACACTTGCTGCTTTATTTGCAACTTGTTAAAAAACATTCCTATATTATGTCATTTTCAAAAAATATAGGCTGCCTGGCCTTTACTCTGGAAGCACATTTACTCACAGTCATTTTCCGTCACGCCGCTGCACACAATTTCACTGGGAACAAGTGACAAACTTGGATAATCTTAAATTGTGCCAGTTTTTTCCCCCAAAGCCTTTTTACCACAAACACAACACCACACTACGGAGAACCTAAACCCCCCCCCCCCCGTACCCCCAACCTGCCAGGGGGACACTCCTCCAACCTCTGCTGCCGCTGGATGGGCAGCCACAAGGGTTGGTAGCCGGGGAGCAACCGCTCCACCCTACTGACGGAAAAACATTCTTCTTAGCAAAAAAAAGAAGGAAAGACATTTTATATTTTTTATTTTTTTTAATTTTAAGTTCCTTCCCCCTTAGTTACACATATGAGTTTATCAAAGCTTATCTCCCCATTCGCAGATTTAACCTTCTTTGTCGATTTTCTAAATCCTCAACCTTCAGTTGTAAAGAGATAATCTGAGCATCATGTTGGCTAACAACAGATTCAGTGTGGGTTACCCTTCTTCTATATTTACCACACGCTGTTGTAATTCCTCTATATCTTGTGACACCCCCCTAATATTAGTGTCATTTCTTGCAAAGAGTTCTGCAGTTTGAGACTTAAGAGGGAGAAATGTTCGAAAGGTTGAAGAAGAGAGATATATTTACTTGTATTTGTGCAGAATTATTACATTATCATTTTTTTTAATGTATAAGTTAAGATGTCTGGCATGGAATGTTGCCGGGTTAAATAGTAAGAATAAAAGACTCCTATTATCAGAAGAGCTAAGATTGTACAACCCACATTTTGTGTTCTTATCTAAAACTCACATTGCCCACAGAGACAAGAAGCTATTGGGGCAACTCGGCTATGATGTCATAATTTGTACTGCCTTAGGTGCTTCAATCAGAGGGGTTGCGATTCTTAAAGACAGACGATGTAGAACAGAAGTTCTCAATACTGCTCATGATAAAGATGGAAGATGGGCTATTGTGCAACTGAGTATTGAGGAATATAAATATGTGTTTTGTGTGGTATATGGACCGAACTTGTATGAATCTGTTGTTTTTGATCTCTTAAATGTGGAGCTTCTGAACTGGGAGGGGTACCTTACTATAATGGGTGAGTTTAATTGTATTATGGATTATCAAAAGGCTATTACAAAACAAGGGGCTTTTCAACGTATGCGTAAATCAAGGGCTTCAATATTAGAAATTTGCCGTATCCATAATATTAGGGACATTTGGTGCAGTATCTATCCTAATATTGAGGGTTACACATACTACTCTGCGACCCACAAATTGTGTTCCCGTATTGATATGGCTATCACTCCTGATAACGTATTGAAAACAAGCTCCATTGAGATATGCCCCCATGTCTCTTCAGATCACATTCCCATTTTACTTACATTTATTACCCAACAAATGCATCCCGGTCCGAGAATATTCTCCTTTCCCAGATATCTATTGTCTGATCTTACGTTTATAACACAACTCAAAACTCATCTTATAGAATTCATCAGACACAATCTTGACTCTACTTCTTGTATAATAGTATGGGATGCTTGTAAGGCCAGTATCAGGGGGTTTACCCAGGAATTTGTATATAGACAAAATTCAGAAGATCGTGAAAATGAATAAATCACTGACTTCTAGTATTATATTACAAGAAGTATTGCTAGCTGATGCACTGCGTTTAAATCCTCAGGATACTGTTGAATTAGCTTTGAAACTGGGACAGCTAAAGGCAACTTTAAAAACAATACTGTTCCAAAAAAGCAGTGCTAAATTACACAAATTTAAAATCGCTCAATACGAGAGCGGAGATAAGATTGGAAAAATTCTAGCCTACAAAGTCGCTGACAATAGAGCTAACACCCTGATTAAGAGTATTCGCGGCTTTGATAATACCTTATATGATCAACCAGCTGAAATATTAGAACAGTTTGTAGATTACTATTTCACTTTATATACTCCGGAGACTTGTTCCTGCTCTGCCATTATACAGGATTACATAGATGAGAATATTACAAATACTAGAAATACCTCGGAAATAGATCAATTATCAGAGAATATTACCTTACTGGAGGTTAGACATGCTATTACATCCTTACCTTCGGGTAAAGCAGCGGGGTAAGACTCCATTCCAGTAGAGGTATATAAAATATGCATTGAGGAATTATCACCTTTATTGCTTCAAGTTATTGAATTTATTGGGAGAAGTGGGAAAGCCCCTAACTCTTGGAATATGGCTTTTCTTAAAAAAGGTAAACCTACTGAAGACTGTGGTTCATTCAGACCTATTTCTCTCATTAACACCAAAAGTGTTTGCCAACATTTTAGCTACCCGTTTGGCCCCACTTATGCCCCAAATAGTTAACCCGCAGCAACATGGGTTTGTGACGGGTAGGGACAACACAGCTCACATTATTATGGCCATCACAGCATTTGATATAGCACAGACGATGTCCACCCCACTCGGTATGATTTTATTAGATGCCGAGAAAGCTTTTGACCGAGTGGGGTGGGGTTATCTGTGGGCTGTCATGACAAATTTGGGGTTTAGTGGTCAATTTGTCAGATGGATGCGGGCTTTTTGTGACAATCCTATAGCTAGTATCAGTTATGCAGGGTTGACTTCCTCTATGTTTACTATTTCTCGGGGGACCCGTTAGGGGTGTCCTTTATCACCCTTATTATTTGCTCTTTCAATGGAGCCTTTTTTATATGCTTTACAGACACAATCCCGAATTATTCCTTTTAGCTTCGGACATCAATCTCTAAAAATCACAGCTTATGCCGATGATATTGCTATCTACTCGCCCAATGTCGTAGAGGCATTGCAAGGGATAACGCTCGAAGCCCGCAGATTTGGATTAGTATCCGGTTAAATATAAATAAAACACAAATTGTTGCTAACTACGAACCAACTGCTCTATTAATTATGATGGTTTAATAAAAACAATTACTCTATCTTTAAAAACAATGGCATAAACCTCCATTGAATATAATTGGTAGAATTAATTTGATCAAAATGAAGGTCCTCCCCAAATTCTATTATTTATTTCGATCTATCCCTTTAGCACTTAGTAACTCTTTTTTCAAGAAACTAGATGGGATATTTAGCAGCTTTATTTGGGGATACAGGAAAGCACGCAGGTCTATGCTATTACTTAAGAATTCTTTAGATAGTGGTGGGCTTAATTTTCCTGATTTTAAATTATACTTTTGGGGTACTTTCTTAGGGCGTCCACGATCACTGCTCAATACGGATAATCCATTGTACTTTCATTTAATCATGTTAAATTCTGAATCTAAAATGTTTCTGTTAAGACTCAACGACCCTAATTACTTTAAGAGGGTGAAATTCAAGACCGCTAGAGACACTGCCAAGATATGGTTTAATATTATAGCATTTTGTAAAACTTCTTTTTTTCACCCTAAAACTACGGCTTTAGGGAAAACCGGGCCTCCCTGGAATTTTTAATGATGGTATGGCTCATAAATGGTCTGTTCAAGGTATCAATACACTGTGGAATTTATATGGCACCCAAGGTCTTTTAGATTTTGAGACACTTAAAATCTTATATAATTTGACTGAGTCAATGAGATTTAAGTATATTCAAATGCATGACTTCTTAATACAGAAGATCAAATCATGCGAAATCTCTGATTCTGAAGTCTGGAATTATTTATATTCATCAAAGGATAAATCTTTAATCAGCGAGGGCTATGGGTGCCTTAGCACTTATAAAAAGAATGATTATCTAAAGTTAGCGGAGAAATGGAGCACTAAGATGAGCTTGAACACAACCTCAAATCAGATAGCTGCTTCCTTTAGTAATATCAATAGACTTGTTCAATCTTCCAGTCTAAGACTACAACAATTTAGAACTACATGTATGCTATATTATACACCTAAAAAGATCTCTAAATGGGCCTCTTATATATCCTTTAGTGATCGTACTAAATGTCCCAAATGTGACTTAGTAGCAGCAGATCTTGAACACATGCTGTGTTCCTGTCCGGTTTTGAGTGAGTTCTGGTCTGCATTAGATAAGGTAATGAAAATTAAACTGATAAATTCACCTTCCCTTACGGCCTTAACAGTACTGTTAGATATACATCTTGTTACATTTCCTCAGCAAGCTTTGCTTACGATATTACTATCTTGTGTAAAACTAACCGTAGCCAGAGAATGGATCTCTCCAAAACCCCCACACATTATGGAATGATGGTCATTAGTAAATGAAATATATATTATGGAGTTAGCTCTTTCCAAACTTAGAGGCTTACGGTCATTAATTAAATTTGAAAGAATATGGGGTCGTTTTATCTGAATACTCTGCAACACTGCGCCTATGTGTAATATTATTTTCTGTTTTGTTCTTTTCAAATTTGTGTTATGAATTGTTTGTATGTTTATTCTGCCATATTGTCTAAAAAATAAAAATAAAAATTGTGCCAGTTTAAAATGGGCCACGTGTATCCTGTTACTGTGATTTGGCATTTTCTGAAATTATTGCCCTTTGGTGACCTGAGATGTGTAGGTGTACATATCCTTTCTTTTGCATATTATCAGACATTTCCCAGTATGCTATTAGCCTTTACAGCAGATATACTGACTTTATACCACAACAACAAAGCTTTCAACACATATCTTATCAACATCAACACGTCATACTACAGGAGGCTAGCGCCAGGGCAGACTGCAAACCAAAAGCAGCCCTGGCAAAAATGTTCAGACCTGGCCGAAATTTAAATTACACCATTGTAATTTGTGCAATTTAGGAAATTTCACTTTATGAGAAAATATGCTGTTACACCACTTCAACTATTTTCTTGCCATTCCTGTTAAAAAGTTACCGGGAACGTGCCATTCACTGACTGTAATAAATTACTGCAAGAGCATAGGAAAATCAGAGCACAAGCTGCAGTTCACAATGCTTTTATTTAAATGTGTCATTGGGCCACACATTGTTTCAAGAACACATTTTGTCCTTAAATCGTGGATTTGTATTTTTATAATTATGTGTAATTTTACCAAAATGTCATATTTGCATGAAACCAAATGACTCCAATTTTGCACAACCCTAGTTCATTCAGACCACCATCTGCTTCTTCCTGTATTTTTTTCCATTATCTCGCTCTGTTTCTCTCTCGTTACACGTTTGTCCCTGCTGTCATAAACCTGCCTTTTAAAAACCAGCCTCCAAATCCTTGAGCCCCTGGGGTATTACTCAACGGGATTGCAAAAATACTGCTTGAAGTAGTATGTGGCATTGACCCCCACTCCACTCCACTGCTTCCAAGTTACAGGTACCAACTAACTGAATGCCAGACACGCCCATGGAACCCACTCATACAGCAATGCTGTTATGTAAAGATCTTCATTCTTGCCAACATAGAGGGATACACCTGTGGCTTGGGTCCTGCATTAGCACTGTAAAGAAGAGGGGACCTGCTTTGCCAAAGCCAAACTTTGTACATAAAGATGGAAGCAGTTAACCCCAGTCACTGGACATCCCATTGACCTTGAGAAGCAGCCAAGTACTGAGCTGCCAATGTCTTAAACAATCACACTCAGTTGACACAAGTAGCACACCCTGTAGGTTTTGCGGGTAACACCTGCCAGATACTTCTACAGGACTTTGTGAACTCGCAGCTATGCATTACAGAATGGTAACGGGCACCTTCTGACCCCAGCACATCTGGTTTATTCAATGCCCACTTCTCCTTTAGGGAAAGTCCCTGATGTTGTCCTTTAAGTTATTCGTGGCATAAGTTAATCTTTCCTTCACTGCGATTAGTTCTTTACCAGTCCTTGAAACCTCTGTGTTCAAGTGCCACCCAGTGTGGCCACAGGAAGGAGGTACCACTTAATTGGTCGAGTACTTTATGTTCAGGTTGCCCAGTTTTAGAATTTGTTACTATCCAAATCTGAAACTTATTCAGCTCTACTTCTCCTTTAGTATATCTTCTCTGAAGACCTAAGTTTTCCCAATAGTTATACAGTTTTGCTTATTAAACTATATAGCGCAGAAAGGATAATGTGTGGAAATTTGGTTTCAGTGAATATTTGCCATTTGCGCATCACCAAGTAAAGTGTCTTCTTTTGTTGTAATCCTAATAAATGTTTTTGTTTCCATCACACTTCAGAATTAGGAAAAAAGTGTTTCACTTTGTCTTTACCAACTGTTTATTAATTTTGAAATACCTGTGCAGTTCATTTATAGGTATTTCCATTTTGTTACGGATTAGAGGAAAATGACATTCTACAGGCTTTCCATTCCTTTGTTATGTTATTTTATTTAATGTTATGTCGATTTGTAAGATGTAGGTTATCATCACTGAGGGTATCCAGCTGCTGGAGTAGGAATTTAGGCCGGGCGAAACTCCTAGTTCAACAGCCAGTTCTTTAGTTTCTTGCGGATGTTGAGTAGCGAGGGAGCTGTCCTCATGTGCTGTGTTCATTTCATGTCTTGGCAGTGACAAAGGAGAAGGAGCGCCCTCCTGACTTGCTTCTATGGATGCGCAAGACCTGTGCAAGGTTGAGCGTAGCTGTCTGAATAGATGGTAGAGTTGAAGCTGGTCATTGAGGTAAGCTGGTCTTGCGTTGTGGAGGGTTTTGTAGGTGTGGATGAGCAGTTTGTATAGGGAATGTTACTGGATGGATAGCCAGTGTAGGTGTAGTTCACTAAAGTAGGGAGTGAATTGAGCGCTCCTGGGGATGTCTAGGATGAGGCTGGTGGCGATGTTTAGGTTGGTCTGAAGTCTATGTGTGAGCTGGTTGGAGATGCTGACATAGAGCATGTTGATGTAGTGAAGTCTGCTGGTTATGAGGGCCTGGGTGACTGTTTATCTCGTTTGCATAGGGAGCCATTTGAACATTTTGCAAAGCATTCTGAGAATGAGACAGCAGGATGCGGTCACAACGTTAGCCTGTTTATTTATCGTGAGTTTGTTCACCTATGGTGATACTGAGGTTTCTAGCATGGGCTGAGTGGGTGGGCGTGGGTCCTAGTTCAGATGGCCACTAGGAGGAATTCCGTGGGGAGCTTTTGTTTGCAAAGATCAGGATCTCCGTTTTGTCTGTGCTGAGGTTTAGCTCTTCTTCATCCAGTTGGCTCAAATTGAACATGCAGGTTGTGAGGTTAGTCCTGGAGGTGGTGTTCCTGTCAGTGAGGGAGAGATGAGCTGTGTGTCATCAGCATAGGAGACAATGTTGATGCTGTGGGCTTTTACGATGCGGGCAAGTGGTGCCATAAACTCAATGAAAAGGGCTGTGCTGAGGAACGATCTATGGAGGACTCTGCAGAAGAGCTTTTTGTGTTCGGAGGTGCATGGGAGGGGGAGTCTGAATCGAGTCTGGTTTGGGTGTGAACTTAGAGTCGATCATGAGTATTTTCATACCGTTCATACCAGTAAGGTTTGTCATATAGTTCACTTTAAAAACCGTATTACTTTGCAGTAAGAGACAATTCACTTTACAAAATCTTCGCATTTTCAGCTAGAGAAAGGACACTACTTTCAATGTTAGAAGAATAAGCTGGAATTTGCCAGAACACTAGACGGACATTTGAACTCTGTCTTTAAAGGCACAGTAAATATGACAAGATAAAAAAAAATGTAAAGCTTAATACTCCTTCACCTTCGGAGCTCCAGGATGGGTATTTTGAGGGTGCTACAACAGCCCCAGCACCCCTACTTCCAGCGCCTTTGAATTATTTTCTTTTTAAATCCGAATATATGTGGGTTCAACTTCTTACTGATCAATTGAGTTGAAAAGAAGGGTTGACACAATATTGATAACGGGTGGAAGTTTGGCTCAATCTTGATCAGTGGTTTGACATAGTTTGTAGAGTTTCATAATTGTTCTCCATGTATACCTAAGCACAATATTCTTCTCAAGAGTTCTAGTTGGTCCCTTGTTTAATACTTTTATAGCAGTTTTTTCATAACAGTAGATGTACAAGTAATTCTGCAAAATAAGGTGATGCCATTCAAAGTTTTCACATATACACGTGACATATGACTATAAGCGCCACATACGTTGTATTGCATTAGCATATAGTCTCGTAAATAAGGTATTATCCACACATTCGTGTCAGTAATTCCCATTCACAGAAATGCTTACAGCGGAACCAACAACTGTCAGCAGTCAAAGCAAGTTTCCTAAGGAGATCATAAGGGTCCCTTAACATAGACCTCGCTATCGGTCTAAGATGCCCCAGCTTGTAGAGACTGGCAGCCCATTGGTTAGGAATGTTCTGAAAGTCGTCCTAATGTATTTGGACCTATTTTTACTGAGTAATTTAGAAGGGTATGTGTAATGCGTAAGTCATCCATTTTTGGAATTGCCTTGGTTGGACGATGCAATTACATTTCTATTTTTAGCAAGTAAAAAGAACATTGCTATAATTTCTCATATATATTGTATAATTCTGCATATTTTTTTATACCAGCAGGGCAGTAAGAGAGGAGTTTTTGCTGTGGTGGCCTTTATTTTACTCACATAATCAAAAATGGCTTTCCGTAATCAGCTATATTAGAACAGCTCCATGCCAAATGTATAGAATCCGCTTTTCGGTAAGAGGAGTAGTGGTATGCAGGATTAATATTTGGATCAATTGTATTTAGTCCTACTATGTGGAAATAAAAGCACTTCAGCAATCATTGTATAACTGTAATTTCCACAAAACTTTGTACGTGTGCCTACTTATCTATTTTTTTTAGGGCAAAAAAAATTCTCCCACAAGTACAGGTACCTCTACAGTCTTGGAAAGTAGTGGTTTGAATGTCAGTTAATGTCTGACGAAATTTCTGAAACATAGTGAAATGGTCAGCCACATATGAAATCTTCATATGAATTTCCATGACTTGTTTTTTTGTTATTTCTACAGAACTGCAGACGACATAAAAAATGTCGCATAGTCTAGGTTCATCCAACAAAAGTAATAGTCACATTTTATATTATCCTAACACAATATTATTGTAGTTAACATAACGTGTATTTGTAAAGGATATTAAGGCGCTGAATAACAGATGTTTGTTGTTACCCAACTCAATGGTTCTAATTTTATCGACCTCAGTTGGATGAAATGCTGGGTGGACCCGCTGGGATTTGAGCCTGTGACCATGAGGTCGCACACAGGCCCCTACAGTGGATGCATTATTCCACTAAGCCACCCGACCCGGCAGTCACGCAACAGAGTAATAAAATATCTTGAAATAATAACTGAGTATGGCACCAGCATAAGTACTCCGCAATATTTCTCGGAAATATCTAAATCAGTTTTGTCTATTTATAGGTCTTCTCCCTCATCAGAGTAAATAAAATCTACCTAGCACTAGTGAAGGTTAACACTGCAGTTTTAGAGACATGTTTGAACAAGTTTATCTCATATAATATGTGAATCTCACTATAATGCTGCCCTCTGAATCCTTTCTAGCTGCGTTTGACACAGATCGCTATTCTCGGGTGATTTTCGATTGCCCATATTTGGCGATTATTGTTGAATTTTGCCAGTGTTCGCGGTAAACTAAAAAAAACACATTTTCTAGTGGTGCTGAAAAGCAACTTCGCGTAAATATTTGGGCATAACACCTATGCATTACTAATGGCAATGTGTTTAATCATCTACCACATTGAAGCATTTGTTTTTGTAAAGGACTCTGTTTGGCTACACAGTTACATAATATTCAGAGTAAATTTATGATCTTTATTACAATAAACAGACAGACAATACTGAGTATCATTTTTGTGTAATAATGTTTTCATATCGCCAACAGATGAATTACGGAGGTTGAGCTGGTCTGGAATTCCCAAGCAAGTTCGTCCAATAACGTGGAAGATTTTGTCGGTAAGTTAACTGGGTGAGGTACAATAAGGGCATCTACTCTGTTACTGGTGGTCGCTGTGCTCACATTATACTTCTCGTCTGCTGTGGGAGAACGGCTTAGGAACCAGCAGGGCATGCCACATGCCACTCCCGTCTTGGTTCAACGTCAAGCTTGATTCGACAGTGTTGACAGGAGCAAAATAATCCATAATTCATTGCATCCTTTTTCTTTTTGTACAAAGTTTAGTTTTGAAAGCACAGCACTGTGTTTATTTGCCTCATATGGTATATTTCTGTACAAGGCTTTCCATAAATTCCTCTGAAATTAGTGCTTTTCTAACGAGCTTGAAGATGGGAAAGCAGATAGGAAGAGCGGACCTGTTCAATCGAGATGCAGATCACAATTTGAACTTTCATCATAGAACACTTATTGTTTCTCGCCTGTTTTGTTATTATTCATGATTTTTATTGGGGGCTTCCAAGTTCCGCTCAGTGTTGCAGACATATATGTGTGCGCCAGAAGACTTGAAATAGTGTTTACACCGGTACGAGGGAAGATCTTTCATCATTACACTAGGATTATAACCATCCGCTGATCTGTACAGATTTGTGAAGGGGGGAAATGTGCAGCGGCCTACCATCGTCACCATGGAGAATGACTGGTGCGAATCCTAATTGTAGCATCAATATGCAGTGTACTTCGTACCTGTTTCTCTGTTCCATAGTCCCTCTGTGTCTTTTGCAAACAGTGAAGGGAATGCTTTAGATTGTTTGAGGTGCAAGGATCAGATTGCTTAAGTCCCTTTTACATATTATTTGGTACATATTTAGCTCTAGATTTTCTCTCCAAAAACAAATCTGAAAAAGTTTTTATAATAGTCCACCAAAATTACATTTTCATAATAACACATTCGTTTACAAAATATTTTTCTCCTAAATTCAATTGGAATCTGTGTAGGTTATCAAACATTCAGAATTCACAACAAAATATTATTTACTTTTAAATCAACTAAAACGAATTTATCTTTTGAATCACTTTCTTGCAAAACAATCTCAATATTGAGAATTTTGTGACATAAAATTAACATGCCATTTTTATTATTGCCTGCATGTGAGGCACACGCATCCCCTTTACATTTTCTATATCTATTCCTGGCATACAAGTGACATGTAAGCATCAAGCTACATGAGTTAAAGTCATGCTTAACTAAATGCTTTAAGACCTTAACATTGCGAGATATTATTTCAATCATCAAAATGTAAAAAAGATATATATATATATATATATATATATATATATATATATATATATATATATATATATATATATATATATATATATATATATATATATATATATATATATATATATATATATATATATATATATATATATATATATATATATATATATATATATATATATATATATATATATATATATATATATATATATATATATCAATCAAACAATTTCCACCACTTCCGACATGCGGCGAGGAAGGAACACAGACCACCACAGCGAGTCAGGCAAGATGCAGATTTTATTTGCGTTTCTTTTCCAGCCTGCAACGACGCGTTTCGGGCTTCAAGAGCCCTTGATTACATTCGATTTATATATATAATCACAGAAAAAAACAAAGGTTCCAGGGACCTTATAGTTGGGCTCTGAATTCACTCATACAATACCAGTGAAATTCAGCAGTCATGCCTACCCGAGCTAACTATAATTCATTGCCCCCACAATGCACTGCTTGTGACCACAATCACTCAGGATATGGTCAGTGACATCACTGATTACTTCACTGATGACATCTCAAATGAGATAACTGATGACATTATCCAGTGATCAAGAGTGTTTTCTAAAGTTTTTTCTGTGTTAAGCTTTAATACTAAGGTACCACAAAAGTTAAATTAGTATACTCTGTGTACTACTAATGAGTGATTCCTTTTTTAACATAGTTTTGTAAAGTCACTGTGTGTGTGTGAGTTGGCATCTGAGTGACTGTACAAGTGTGTGAGTGGCTGTATGGGTGTATACGTGGGTGTCTGAGTAGCTCTGTGGTGGCTATATTGATGAGTGAATAGGTGTGTCAGTGGATGTGTGGGTGAGTGGCTGTATAGGTGAGTAAGTGGGTGTCTGAATGGCTGTATGAGTGAGTGACTTGGTGTGTAAATGGGTGTATGGGTGAGTGAGTGGCTATTTGAGTGAGCATTTGGTTAACTGAGCTGGTATGTGAATGGCTGTATGGAAGAATGAGTGGCTTGGGGATTGGCTGTATGGGTGGGTGAGTGGTTGTATGAAAGTGTGAATGGGTATGTAAGTGTGTGTGTGTGTGAGTGGTTGTGTGTGTGAGTGGCTCTGTTGAAAATAAGCATGGGCGGAAAATCCGTTACGCTCGCGGATTTTGCGGATTTTTGGGAAATTCGCAATCCGCGAGATTTGCGAATTTCCCGCAAAATCCGCAAAATCGCACGCAGCGGATTTTTTTTGCGGCTCGCGTCGTTGGTGATACAATTTTTGCGGCGCGCGGCGTTTATCATCGTTTGGCGAGTTGTTTTTCTCGATATTTTGCGAGTGCTGCGCCATTTTGGATCTTGCTGTGTGATCCCGCGGGAATTTGGCGAGCGCGATTACATCATCGCGGCTTGCCAACTTGCACAGCGAGAGTTTGTCAACCCGAGTACGGCGAGATCACGTCTCGCGATACTTCGCAATTGCGAGATTTGAGATGCGGCGAGCAGCAACAATCTCGCACAAGCGAAAATATAAAATTTGCAATTCTGCACAAGAAATCCACCAGCAAGCAGCATAAACCTTCTTGAAATGATGATTTTTATCTGAATAACTCCTTAGGTTGACATTTGCCTGCACTTTTTTAGCGAGGAGTCAATTTTGGGGAGGGGGGAGGGGGGTGGGCGGAAGGAAGTGCCCCACAGTCTTCAACTTCCTGTTCCTGTCCAGCAGGCTCCTCCCAGTGCTTTGTCCATCTCCTGGTCACTTTTCATTTGGATCTGGAGCTGGAAGGATTACTTTTTGTGGATGCTGCTGGATATTTGGATTTGAGGCCTTTTTGACTTTCTTTGGATCACTGTTGGATTAGAAATTTTACAAGTAAGTTTGTTTGGGGCATTACAGTTGCTGCAACTAAAATTTTGGAATTTTCGATTTTTGGGCTGTTTTGGGGCCTTTTGCCCAGGGGTACTCAGTGGCGGGTGGACTGAGTCTTTCTGTGGGTTGTCTTGAACTTAAACATCATGGAGGGCATGGATGGAATGGGATTGTGCTGATTATTCAGTGATTTTCGTTTTTTGGGGCTGTACTTGTGGCCTTTTCACCAGGGGTATTTGAGTCTAGCATGGGCCTAGTCTTTCTGTGGGCTGTCTTGAACTTAAACATCATGGAGGGCATAGATGGAATGGGATTGTGCTGATTTTTCAGTGATTTTCGTTTTTTGGGGCTGTACTTGTGGCCTTTTCACCAGGGGTATTTGAGTCTAGTATGGGCCTAGTCTTTCTGTGGGCTGTCTTGAACTTAAACATCATGGAGGGCATGGATGGAATGGGATTGTGCTGATTTTGCAGTGTTTTTCGATTTTTGGGGGTGTTCATGGGGAGGGACAGGCCATGTGGCTGGTGGCCATTTTGAGTGCTGCTACAGGCACTGGCCATGTGCTGGGAGGCAAGTGGCCATTTTGAATGCAGGCTTTGTTGTTAGGCCTGCAACCATTTTGCCTACTTTTCAACCTTTATGTCCAGGGGTAGTGAGTCTTGCATGGGCCTAGTCTTTCTGTGGGCTGTCTTGAACTTAAACATCATGGAGGGCATGGATGGAATGGGATTGTGCTGATTTTGCAGTGTTTTTCGATTTTTGGGGGTGTTCATGGGGAGGGACAGGCCATGTGGCTGGTGGCCATTTTGAGTGCTGCTACAGGCACTGGCCATGTGCTGGGAGGCAAGTGGCCATTTTGAATGCAGGCTTTGTTGTTAGGCCTGCAACCATTTTGCCTACTTTTCAACCTTTATGCCCAGGGGTAGTGAGTCTTGCATGGGCCTAGTCTTTCTGTGGGTTGTCTTGAATTTAAACATCATGGAGGGCATGGATGGATTGGGATTGTGCTGATTTTTCTGTGATTTTCGTTTTTGGGGCTGTACTTGTGGCCTTTCCACCAGGGGTATTTGAGTCTAGCATGGGCCTAGTCTTTCTGTGGGCTGTCTTGAACTTAAACATCATGGAGGGCATGGATGGAATGGGATTGTGCTGATTTTTCAGTGATTTTCGTTTTTGGGGCTGTACTTGTGGCCTTTTCACCAGGGGTATTTGAGTCTAGCATGGGCCTAGTCTTTCTGTGGGCTGTCTTGAACTTAAACATCATGGAGGGCATGGATAGAATGGGATTGTGCTGATTTTGCAGTGTTTTTCGATTTTTGGGGGTGTTCATGGGGAGGGACAGGCCATGTGGCTGGTGGCCATTTTGAGTGCTGCTACAGGCACTGGCCATGTGCTGGGAGGCAAGTGGCCATTTTGAATGCAGGCTTTGTTGTTAGGCCTGCAACCATTTTGCCTACTTTTCAACCTTTATGCCCAGGGGTAGTGAGTCTTGCATGGGCCTAGTCTTTCTGTGGGTTGTCTTGAATTTAAACATCATGGAGGGCATGGATGGATTGGGATTGTGCTGATTTTTTCAGTGATTTTCGTTTTTTGGGGCTGTACTTGTGGCCTTTTCACCAGGGGTATTTGAGTCTAGCATGGGCCTAGTCTTTCTGTGGGCTGTCTTGAACTTAAACATCATGGAGGGCATGGATGGAATGGGATTGTGCTGATTTTTCAGTGATTTTCGTTTTTGGGGCTGTACTTGTGGCCTTTTCACCAGGGGTATTTGAGTCTAGCATGGGCCTAGTCTTTCTGTGGGCTGTCTTGAACTTAAACATCATGGAGGGCATGGATGGAATGGGATTGTGCTGATTTTGCAGTGTTTTTCGATTTTTGGGGGTGTTCATGGGGAGGGACAGGCCATGTGGCTGGTGGCCATTTTGAGTGCTGCTACAGGCACTGGCCATGTGCTGGGAGGCAAGTGGCCATTTTGAATGCAGGCTTTGTTGTTAGGCCTGCAACCATTTTGCCTACTTTTCAACCTTTATGCCCAGGGGTAGTGAGTCTTGCATGGGCCTAGTCTTTCTGTGGGTTGTCTTGAATTTAAACATCATGGAGGGCATGGATGGATTGGGATTGTGCTGATTTTTCAGTGATTTTCGTTTTTTGGGGCTGTACTTGTGGCCTTTTCACCAGGGGTATTTGAGTCTAGCATGGGCCTAGTCTTTCTGTGGGCTGTCTTGAACTTAAACATCATGGAGGGCATGGATGGAATGGGATTGTGCTGATTTTGCAGTGTTTTTCGATTTTTGGGGGTGTTCATGGGGAGGGACAGGCCATGTGGCTGGGGGCCATTTTGAGTGCTGCTACAGGCACTGGCCATGTGCTGGGAGGCAAGTGGCCATTTTGAATGCAGGCATTGTTGTTAGGCCTGCAACCATTTTGCCTACTTTTCAGCCTTTATGCCCAGGGGTAGTGAGTCTTGCATGGGCCTAGTCTTTCTGTGGGTTGTCTTGAATTTAAACATCATGGAGGGCATGGATGGATTGGGATTGTGCTGATTTTTCAGTGATTTTCGTTTTTTGGGGCTGTACTTGTGGCCTTTTCACCAGGGGTATTTGAGTCTAGCATGGGCCTAGTCTTTCTGTGGGTTGTCTTGAATTTAAACATCATGGAGGGCATGGATGGATTGGGATTGTGCTGATTTTTCAGTGATTTTTGTTTTTTGGGGCTGTACTTGTGGCCTTTTCACCAGGGGTATTTGAGTCTAGCATGGGCCTAGTCTTTCTGTGGGTTGTCTTGAATTTAAACATCATGGAGGGCATGGATGGATTGGGATTGTGCTGATTTTTCAGTGATTTTCGTTTTTTGGGGCTGTACTTGTGGCCTTTTCACCAGAGGTATTTGAGTCTAGCATTGGCCTAGTCTTTCTGTGGGTTGTCTTGAATTTAAACATCATGGAGGGCATGGATGGATTGGGATTGTGCTGATTTTTCAGTGATTTTCGTTTTTTGGGGCTGTACTTGTGGCCTTTTCACCAGGGGTATTTGAGTCTAGCATGGGCCTAGTCTTTCGGTGGGGTGTCTTGAACTTAAACATCATGGAGGGCATGGATGGAATGGGATTGTGCTGATTTTTCTGTTTTTTTTCCGATTTTTTTGTGGTGTATAACTGAACTGATGTTCCTCTGTCTTCCATCGTTTTTAGGTGCACAAGACTCAAGAGAACCACCAGTGCAAGGAAGAAGTCCTGCAGCGGTGTGTGTGTGCAGCATAACGTCACGCGACGTCACGTCTGGCCTCAGACAACTCTACAATTCGTGCAACTGCGGCCTGCTGTCTGACCTGCTCTGAAGAAGATGGCCCCAAAAAAAGTTCTCCGTAGCTCCTCTAGCAAGAAAGTTGCTAGTAAGGAGCAGAAGAAGCAAGTTACCAAGGAGGCTGGTGTGCCAACCGCCACGTTTTTTGGGAGCAAAAAAAAAAGTACGCCTGCAGCAGCAGGATCTGCTGGGGACCAAGCTGGGAGCAGCACCCCCGCTCCATTGGGTTCAGTGCCTCCACCACCACGCCAACTTAAGTCAAAGCCCTTGAGTGCTTCAGAGGCAGTCAGTGTACTTCTCCAATCACCATCGACCAGTGATGTTGGCTCATCGCAAGAAAGTAGCAGCAATGTCCCTGAATCAACACAGGTTGTTGTAACTCATCTGACAAGTGTTGAACAACCACAGCCGCAACAACAACATGTGCAAGTAGTACAAGCCCAAGTACATGTGGAAGGAGAGGCAGCGCAAGGAGATGCGCAAGTAGAGGTGCATGGAGGGTCACAACAAGTTCCCACAATAGTTGTCCCTCCCGAAGTAGGGGCACATCAGGAAATCGACAATCAAACCGAGGTATCATTGGAAGCCACTCCTCCTGATGATTATTCATTGTCTTCCACATCCCTAGCAAGGAAAAGATCAAGGTTGCTGTCTACATCTTCTTCAAGCCCACCGCCTTCTGATGATCTGGATGACGAATGGGTACCACCACGGCAGCCTGAGAGTGAGGCACACCATGATCTGACAAAGATACCTAAGCGTAAAAGGAAGGTCGTCGAAAAACTCATAGCTATGGAGTGTGATGATGAGGCACAACAAGAAGTGACGCAAACTGCTGTTGGTGAAGCCTCTCACGATGACGACAAGCCAGTCATCATAAAGGTCACTGCAGCCCCAGCGGGCATGCAGCAAAGAGACATTTTGACCCTATCCCGAGAAGCTGCTGAGCGTGATGATGATGTCGACGAGGAGGCAATGGAAATGGAAACACAACAATCATTAGATTTGGAGTTAACTAGTACACCAACACCTACCGCTTCCATATTTCTTCCTCGCAAGAAGGTACCCACCTCGACCTCAATTCGTGGTGGTGAAAGTGCAAAACGTACTGAAGTTTGGCAATCCACATCCTCCACTTCATCTGGCATTAGCAGCAGGACCACCACCACCAGTATCGCCGCCTCCTCCGGCCCCCAAAGACATTTCAAGTCTCCAGTTTGGGACTTCTTTAGTGTTTGCCCAAAAATGGAAAACGTAGCCATTTGTAGCATTTGTAAGCTTCGAGTTAGTCGTGGTAAGCTTGGTTCTAACTATGGTACCGGAGGCCAGAGAGGTCATCTTAGGAGAGCGCACCCTGTCCAATGGTTTCTGCACCTAGAGGCGGTCAAGGAAGCCGGAATTGCACGTAATGAAAACGTTGATTTTTCATCTGATGATGACGAGGAGGAAGAAGACGATTCAAACACTTCACTTACACCCAGTACCCCTGTCAGCAGCACACCCCATGTGAGGCACACTAAGAGTGTGGGAGAGAGTGAGACATCAATGCGGAAAAGTTCATCAGCGAGCGTAACTGGGTCGAAGATATCATCATCATCCCGTAAATCCTTGGTCCAGGGCAACATTAAAAAGATGTTGTTTACAGAAGCGCAATATGAACGCAACCACCCACTGACGTGTCTGTATAACACTAAGCTGGCTAAAATGCTAGCTCTGGACCTTCTCCCTTTTTCTTTTGTAGAAGGGGTTGGTTTTCTAGAATTAGTGGCAGCGCTCTGCCCTAAATGGAAGGTTCCTAGCCGGTTCTATCTTGCCCGAGTTGCGGTTCCAGCACTACATGAAGATGTTCTGAAGGTGATTGGGGCAGCTTTGCAGAAGAGTGCTGTTCACACTATACATCTGACAACAGACATGTGGACCAGTGGCGCAGGCGCTGATTACATGTGCATCACTGCACACTGGGTCTCTTTTTCAGGGGCTAAAGCAAAGCTAAACGCAGGTGTTGACGCGGACATTGTTTTTAAAGCTGCTCGGAAACATGCAACACTAGCCATGTTTGGTTTGGAGAAACGTCACACAGCAGAAAACATTTTGGATGTCTTTAACACAAAGGTCCTTAACTGGCTGTCCCCACTAAAACGCCAGGTTGGTTATGTTTCCACGGACAATGGCGCCAATATAGTTAAGGCCATGAGGGACGGTAACTATTTCAGAGTGCCGTGTTTGGCGCACTGTATAAACCTGGTTGTCCAAAAATTCTTGGGTAATAAAGGCAGTGCAGCGTACAGCGTATTGGACACCTGCCGAAAAATGTGCAAGCATTTCAGCCATTCTTTTAAGGCCCGGAAGCAGCTGAGGAGCCTGCTATATCAACGTAAAATGCCAGTGAAAGCACTCATCAGGAGGTGGTAACACGTTGGAACTCAACCTTCTACATGCTTGAGCGTCTGTATGAGCAGTATACGGAACTCGATCAATATTTCCTTACAGAGGGTACAGAGGAGCTGAGGATGGGTGCGGCGCAATGGAACATAGTTCAAAGCCTGACACGCATGCTTCGTCCTTTTGAGTTCTTCACGCGTGCAGTCAGCAAGGAGGACTGTAATTTGTGAAAAGCTATCCCATTGTTGTACATGCTGGAGGACCAACTGAAGGAGGTGTGTTCTGTGTTTGAAAAAGATGTAAAAAACCAAGACTCTTTTCTTCTGGCTGAGAAATTATTAGAGCTCCTACAAGGTGATGAACGTCTTAAAAAGATCCACTCAGAAGAGCATTACATTTGTGTTACTATTCTGGATCCACGCTACAAAAAGGCGCTGGCAGGCCAAGCATTCTTTCCTTTTGATGATGAACATGTTCCAAAGTACAAACATTGGCTAGCCTTGTCAGCCAAGAGGTTTGAAAGAGAACGGCTGGAAATTGAAGGAAATGACAGTACATCAGCAGGCCATCCCCAGTCAAAACAATCCACTTCTGCACCTGTGGCTGTGGCACAAGTGACCTCTCAGCCGTTAAAGACACCGGCAACCGGATCATCTGCACGAGACACAACAGAAACATTGGAGGCTGAAGAGGATTGGCTAGCTCTGCGTGGGTTTGGTTCTCAAAAGGTCAGAGGCACAGCAAGAGCTAAGCAAAGTGGAGGAACCTTGGATGAGGACCTTGAGTCGATGGTGAAGGACTATCTGAATGACTCAACAGAGGTCTATGTTAATTCTGACCCATTGGCGTATTGGCATGGGAAAAAAGAATTGTGGCCACAGCTCACCAACCTGGCTTTAAACTACTTGTCTTGCCCACTCGCAAGTGTGTCTTCTGAACGGGTTTTCAGTGCTGCCGGTGGCATTGTAACTCCCAAACTGAGCCGCCTCTCGCCCAAAAATGTGGAGAGGTTAACAATGATCAAGATGAATCAGCACCTCATACCACCAGATTTCAGAGTACGAGAAAGCGTGCCGGATGAAGAGGAGGTGGCCAGCAACATAGATGAGGGAATTTCTACTCTGTCAGGTGACACTGAGCTCACCCTGCCTGAATTCGCAGAGTATGATGACGAAGCCTTATTCTCATTCCTGGACCGTGATACCGAGCCCTGAAAATGAGACAACGAATCAATAACTTTCTTTTTCGTCACTTTTATTCCTGTGTGTCTGTCTTTCTTTGTTGTGCACAGTTAATATATTTCAAACTTTAATCAGATAATCACAAAAACAAGCCCATCAGCAGAACTGTCTTCACTGGTTTGCTAATTGATTTGAAGTTGCCGCAGTCTGCATTCCTCAGGTTCACAAGTTCAGAAGAACATGCTCCTCTATCCTCCTCCTCCAGACTCCTATTTCCATCAAACCAGAGGGCTGGTTTACGCCCAATGAAGAAAGACTCAGCACTTGTGGGGGTGTTGTTGTACCTCTTTGCAGGTGAGTTGACGGCTCTGGGGCCATTGCTGGGAAGCTCTAATACCGGATAAAAGTGGTTTGGACCAAATCCCAGGCGGAATTTTTTTTGTGTTTTTGATGACTTGCTTGCCTTTGAGGTGCTTTTAGGGGGGGTTCCGTCTGTTTGTGGGTGAGTTTCGTGTTCTGGGAGCACTGCTGGGACACTAATCTTGATTGCATTTGCTTTTCAGGAAATCCGTGGTAGCAACCCCGACTTATGGCCAAGCTACGCAGCGCGTTTGGACCGAAGGCCGAGAAATATTGCAAGTATGAGATTTTGCTTTTGGCCTGTTTGGGGGTGTTATGCTTCTTGGCGGGTGGGTTGGCGGGTCTTGTGGCATTCCTGGGAAGGTCTAATACCGGGTAGAAGTGGTTGGGACAAAATCCAGGCCGATTTTTTTTTGGCTATTTCTGACATTTTGCTCAATGTAGCGTTTTCGGGGGCCTGTTTGGGGGGCTTCCTGGTGTTTGTGGGTGGGTTTCGGGGTCTGGGCGCACTGCTGGCTATATATACTTTACTTTGCAAGAGGTTTGAAGCAAATCCATGGTGGCAGAGGGGAGTTAGGGCCTAGCTGCAGAGCGCGCGCGGAGTGATTTGGGAAATTTGGGAAAAACTGACAAAGTCCCCATTTTTGTACTTTTGCTCTTTGGCTGTTTGGGGGTCTTCTACTCGTTTTCTCCTGGGTTGACAGCTCTGGGGCCATTGCTGGGAAGCTCTAATACCGGATAAAAGTGGTTTGGACCAAATCCCAGGCGGAAAATGTTTTGTGTTTGTGATGACTTGCTTGCCTTTGAGGTGCTTTTAGGAGGGTTCCGTCTGTTTGTGGGTGAGTTTCGTGGTCTGGGAGCACTGCTGGGACACTCTAATCTTGATTGCATTTGCTTTTCAGGAAATCCGTGGTGGCAACCCCGACTTATGGCCAAGCTATGCACCGCGTTTGGACCGAAGGCCGAGAAATATTGCAAGTATGAGATTTTGCTTTTGGCCTGTTTGGGGCTGTTATGCTTCTTGGCGGGTGGGTTGGCGGGTCTTGTGGCATTCCTGGGAAGGTCTAATACCGGGTAGAAGTGGTTGGGACAAAATCCAGGCCGATTTTTTTGGGGCTATTTCTGACATTTTGCTCAATGTAGCGTTTTCGGGGGCCTGTTTGGGGGGCTTCCTGGTGTTTGTGGGTGGGTTTCGGGGTCTGGGCGCACTGCTGGCTATATATACTTTACTTTGCAAGAGGTTTGAAGCAAATCCATGGTGGCAGAGGGGAGTTAGGGCCTAGCTGCAGAGCGCGCGCGGAGTGATTTGGGAAATTTGGGAAAAACTGACAAAGTCCCCATTTTTGTACTTTTGCTCTTTGGCTGTTTGGGGGTCTTCTACTCGTTTTCTCCTGGGTTGACGGCTCTGGGGCCATTGCTGGGAAGCTCTAATACCGGATAAAAGTGGTTTGGACCAAATCCCAGGAGGAATTTTTTTGTGTTTGTGATGACTTGCTTGCCTTTGAGGTGCTTTTAGGGGGGGTTCCGTCTGTTTGTGGGTGAGTTTCGTGGTCTGGGAGCACTGCTGGGACACTCTAATCTTGATTGCATTTGCTTTTCAGGAAATCCGTGGTGGCAACCCCGACTTATGGCCAAGCTACGCAGCGCGTTTGGACCGAAGGCCGAGAAATATTGCAAGTATGAGATTTTGCTTTTGGCCTGTTTGGGGGTGTTATGCTTCTTGGCGGGTGGGTTGGCGGGTCTTGTGGCATTCCTGGGAAGGTCTAATACCGGGTAGAAGTGGTTGGGACAAAATCCTCGCGGAAAAGCCTTTTGGCACTTTTTGTAACTTAGGGTTCGTTAGGGTTAGCCCTAGCAGCAGGATTGCATGTGTTTCGGGGTGTTCTAGATTTTTGCAACTGAGTTCTGGGGTCTTAGAGCACTCGTGAGAATGTGTAATTTTGGTTGCAAGTCATTTGAAGAAAATCCATGGTGGGAAAGGGGGGATTTAGCATAGTTAAAGAAAGCCTTTGCCACTATTCTTAACTTAGGGTTCGTTAGGGTTAGCAGTATTTCTATTGCATGTGTTTGAGTGGGGGGGATTTCGAGTCTTGGAGCGATGCTGGCTATGGATACTTTTGCTTGGTTGCTTGCAAGTGGTTTGAATGCAATCCACGGTGGGTAAGGGGTAATTAGTAAGGGGGTACTTCGGCCAACTTTTACTTTCAAAGTAAGTTTTGTCACCAGTTTTCTGCTAGGCCTCGTTTTTTGAGATTTGATTGGGGGTCTTCTACATTTTTGCGACTGGCTTTAGTAAGGGTCTGGGTGGGAGCACTGCTAGGAAGATCTAATTTTGTTCTAAAACACAGTTTACAGTACACCTAGCTTGAGGGGAAAGATCCGCTACATTAATTTGCCCCTACTTATTTATCCTTCAAAAGGTGACTCAGACAGAGTACGCACTTTCAAAAATATTGTACTGTCTACTAGGAAAATCAAATTGTGACTTTTTGCACTCCACAGCCTACATACCTTATATTTATTTATCAGTGGTGTTGTAATATTATATCACTTCCTGTTTTTCGTTGAATAATTACAGGCCGGGTTTCAGTCTCTGCAATGGGGAAAAAAGGATGGAGTCAGGCTTCACATTAGCGAGCCACAATTCAGCATCAGGCAGGCAGTGGACAGGGTGTCTTCTGGTGACCAACATCGATGGACGAAGCGTCGGCTGCAATGGAGGAGTGCCGCTAATGAGAGGATTTTTTTTCTGCAGGCAACTTACTTACCACTTCCAACAGGACAACTACAACAACATAGATACAGTATCCCTTGCCTTTTTCTCTGACTGTGACTGCATTTCTTGGATCTCTCTCTGCTTCTAAATTGATCCCTTAACACATCACTTAGTCCACTCCACTATCACATCTGCACCACACATAGTCATTTGTAAGTGCTCCTACGTAATTCGCAAGTCGCAGCACGCCCCAGCCCGTAGAGGACTGGGATGGCCCCAATGATGAAGCATGTCACCAAGGGGCAACCCTGGTGAGTGAGGGGACACCTAGAAAAAAAGCAATTTCTCCTTTTCTATCTACTATACCTTCCAGACCAACCCCATTGAGTGTTGTTGTGAATGGATTTATAGTGACCAGCAAGGCTCTCAGGTATCTGGCTACAGAGACCTTATGTTGAATATAGTTATCAATATTTCAACCCACGCCCTGTACTGTCGCATTCTTTCTTCCACAGTTGTCGAAAGTACTACTTACTTTTCACTGACATGCATGCAGTAGTGCATGCACTTTCAAAGATTGATGGATAGGTTTGTACCCAAAGAATTGTTTATGTTCAATTGTTTGTCTATGCTGTGCTTTTTTTACAGGGTGTCTTCTGGTGACCAACATCGATGGACGAAGCGTCGGCTGCAATGGAGGAGTGCCGCTAATAAGAGGATTTTTTTTCTGCAGGCAACTTACTTACCACTTCCAACAGGACAACTACAACAACATAGCTACAGTATCCCTTGCCTTTTTCTCTGACTGTGACTGCATTTCTTGGATCTCTCTCTGCTTCTAAATTGTTCCCTTAACACATCACTTAGTCCACTCCACTATCACATCTGCACCACACATAGTCATTTGTAAGTGCTCCTACGTAAGTCGCAGCACGCCCCAGCCCGTAGAGGACTGGGATGGCCCCATTGATGAAGCATGTCACCAAGGGGCAACCCTGGTGAGTGAGGGGACACCTAGAAAAAAAGCAATTTCTCCTTTTCTATCTACTATACCTTCCAGACCAACCCCATTGAGTGTTGTTGTGAATGGATTTATAGTGACCAGCAAGGCTCTCAGGTATCTGGCTACAGAGACCTTATGTTGAATATAGTTATCAATAATTCCACACACGCCCTGTACTGTCGCATTCTTTCTTCCACAGTTGTCGAAAGTACTACTTACTTTTCACTGACATGCATGCAGTAGTGCATGCACTTTCAAAGATTGATGGATAGGTTTGTACCCAAAGAATTGTTTATGTTCAATTGTTTGTCTATGCTGTGCTTTTTTTACAGGGTGTCTTCTGGTGACCAACATCGATGGACGAAGCGTCGGCTGCAATGGAGGAGTGCCGCTAATAAGAGGATTTTTTTTCTGCAGGCAACTTACTTACCACTTCCAACAGGACAACTACAACAACATAGATACAGTATCCCTTGCCTTTTTCTCTGACTGTGACTGCATTTCTTGGATCTCTCTCTGCTTCTAAATTGATCCCTTAACACATCACTTAGTCCACTTCACTATCACATCTGCACCACACATAGTCATTTGTAAGTGCTCCTACGTAATTCGCAAGTCGCAGCACGCCCCAGCCCGTAGAGGACTGGGATGGCCCCAATGATGAAGCATGTCACCAAGGGGCAACCCTGGTGAGTGAGGGGACACCTAGAAAAAAAGCAATTTCTCCTTTTCTATCTACTATACCTTCCAGACCAACCCCATTGAGTGTTGTTGTGAATGGATTTATAGTGACCAGCAAGGCTCTCAGGTATCTGGCTACAGAGACCTTATGTTGAATATAGTTATCAATATTTCCACCCACGCCCTGTACTGTCGCATTCTTTCTTCCACAGTTGTCGAAAGTACTACTTACTTTTCACTGACATGCATGCAGTAGTGCATGCACTTTCAAAGATTGATGGATAGGTTTGTACCCAAAGATTTGTTTATGTTCACAATTGTTTGTCCATGCTGTGCTATTTTTTCTTGTCTTCCAAAACCTTTCCCAAAAACCCCCGTACCCATCCATTTTTCAAACCCTAACCCTCTTCCCCCGGGCTGTGTGGTTTTGATTGATGTGTGACTAAATTACAGCAATAAATCCACACACTTGCTGGGGAGGATAAGGTGATAGCAACAGGCTGGTGAAGAAATCCGAGGATATATTCTTACTCTGCTTGACAAAGACCCATGGCTAATGTCAAAGAACTTCAACCGAATTAGTTATACTTTAACATTTGTTAGGCTACAATGTGGCACTGTTCTAGTGTACTTCTGTCACCTGCTATATTCTCTATTGTACTGTTGTATTGCTCAGGAGGACAAACCAGATTTAATTTTCTTTTTTTTCATAGGCATGCAACTGCCACTGTGTCACACCACTAGTACCACCGCTATGAGGAAATTTTATCCGCCCAGGATTGCCAACCTTATTTGCTGTTTCCCGTGGAGCCAGCCCTGGGCCTAGCCCTACTTGCAAACAGAAATTACAGGTAAGATAGGCGTTTGGTTGGAGGTAGTATAATGGAGTATTAGGAGAGACGAGAGATTTGATTGACGGTAGTACTACTAAAGTCCTAGGACTATTCAGGAAAACAAACTTACTGTTAAACCCCCACCCACCAGACTCAAAAGCAGTACAAAACAGGTATGGTCAGATAAAGTTTCAAAAAGTATATTTTTATAGCCCTAACAAAAGAATCTCCCGCAAGACCCTCCCTAACCCCAACGATTGTCCTTCAAAAGTCCCCAAAAATCCCAACTCCCAATTCCCACCCCCCAAAAGTCTCTAAAAAAGGGGCAAGGGACACTATGGCAGGGTGCTGTTGGAATTAGCAGCCAGGGCATTATGCTCCTTGCGGAGGGTGGCAAGTTCGAAGCGGAGGCCCTCCACCACGTTCTTATAGTTATGGACCTCCTGCTCCAGGTAGGACAGTCTGAGGGATAAGCGGCGCCGGTGTGCCTTGCAAATCCTGTGAGGGGCAGCTGCTTTCTTTGCTGCTGGGCGGTGGCGTTTGGCTTTGGTAGATCGGCTCCGTACCGCTGGAGCACTGCGCTGGCTGGCAGCCCGCACGGAGGAGGATGCAGCTGTCCCAGTGGACGTTGTTGTTGTACCAGACTGCGTCTCCTCCTCCTCCAGGGCCACCAGCCGCCGATATTCAGCGACAGTGGCATCCAGCCTCCGTTGCCGGGCCATTCGAGCCAGCTCCTTCCTCCTTGATGGTGTCTTGGATTTGGAAGGAGCAACTACATGAAAAAAGAAAGACATAGTCTGTAACCAATGCTCCTTAAGATTAACACAAAATGATTGAGCAGAAAGTTGTCACAGTACAAGTAGCAAATTGAAAGCACAGTACATAACTATTGAGGACAGTATCTATGTAACCTCCGACTTCTTCATCCTTGCTCTAACATTAGTGGGAGTTTCAGGAACAAATTCTAGGAGCACTATGGACTTCCATTACAGTCGACTATGACAGTACACCACTCTTATTCTTCTTCTTCTCTCTTGTTTAGGAAAATTGGTACGTTATCTTATGCAAGCCGGCATAATGCCAGCCCAGTGAACTTGCACCCGAGAAAAACAGACGCACACCATGGTGAGTGAGACAGACTTGCGTTACTGTACCGGTCCAGTACATGCAGGTGGTGAAGCTCTTACTTTTCTATTACGGGTGGCACTGAGAATACTCTGTTAAAAGGGCTACTGCTTAATTAATTTAGCTTTCACCCTACAGTGCAAATGAGTATTAGAAAAGGAAAATGAAGAAGCTAAATTATCTGATTATCTACCACTTCACATGGGATGTATTTGATGACATATGGGATGACTTTAGGTGCTTTGCTTATTATTGAGTGAACAGTGATACCCCCACACATGAATGACGTACTACTACTAAACTAAAGTTATTAAGGGAGGTAGGGAGTGTCCACCGTAATAACCGGATATATGCTGTGCTTGCAGTTGCAATACAAACTACTGCTACTATTCATGGTAGTCTTTGGACAACGTTACAACTTCTTTTCCTTGCCTTTCCTACACTGGAACGGACGTGCGGGTGCGGTGTTACATGCTCTTCAAAGTAACACTTACTTCATCCAGTGACCGTCTACTCTCTCTAGATACACATATGCTATCTAAGAGTCAGATAGTACCATGAATGATCCAGGCATCCATCCATTCAAAGTATATTGCACACATACAGTTTCTGTCTCACCCACCCAGGCTGTTCTCCTTCCACCCATCCTTGCTTCATCATTCACCCAGCCATGCACCATACCATTTTCTTACCTTCCCAGCCACCTCGGGGACCAAGCAAACACATATCATTCTTCTTTGCCAGTCATCATTACATTTCTCGTGCTTCCACACTTACTTACACCCTTCTTTCGCTTTTCGTTCATCCCATCCATCAAGTTCACCTCAGATCTGATTGGGATTCTTCTCGCCAAAAACTTCACAGCTAAGTCGAAGTACATTTAGAGGAGGCTACTACCTGCTTTTTTTATAATACACCCGTGCAGAAAGCACACTCTGCAGTCTTCAATCTCAATGACTAAGGAATGTATAGCTTACCTCTGCCCGCCACCACCGTGTGAACCCTCACAGGCATGTCCTTGTCCGGCACTTGCACCGCCTCCTCCCCAGAGTTGTCCTCCTCGTCCAATGCCACCACCACCTCCGCGCTGGCCCCGTCTCCAGATGTTCCACCTACAAAGTACATTTAATAATGTTAGAATACACCACTCACTACTATATAATATTTGGTCTAGGAGGAAGAAAGAAATGTGAAAAAAAGTGTACAATTTAATAATTTATGACTGTGTACTCTAGAGTAAAAATGTCCCTTTTTCCAGGGAAGGCTGTTGTCTTGCTGCACTTTTTGGCACAACTGATGAATGTTTGCTTTTTACTTTTTAACACGCACCACTTTTTCTCCTAACAGACAGAACCTTGACTTCTAAGAACACGAGCACGATCAAGTTCAAACCAGGTGAGAGCTCGGCTCGACCACAAGAAATGTGTCCAATTAATCGTCAGCACTAAGCACTTTTCCATTTTCAGTTACACGTTCACTTTTATGACAAACTTGAATTTAATAAATGTGTTTACTTTTAATAAAGCTTTTAAACTTAAATAGACTCTGTGGTTTTTGGTCCTCCAGACTAGAGTGGATGAGCTAAAGGTTTTCGAATTTTTGCAAGCATGAGTCCGTGCCTCTGCCATCGGTGACTTTGGGAGCTAAATGACTCTGCCACACTATCTAGTCAGTAAGGAGATTGGGGGTTCAACTACAAAGTCTGTTATCACTGAGGTATGTGGAAAGTCTAACAGTTACAGCACCTATTATAATTGATAAGCTAAGCAATGCATTATTTAGTGTCCATAGTTCTGTTTGTGCAGATTTGTCCCTGCAACAGTAGTAGAATGGATTGTCCTCCTATCCAAACCAAAAGTAAAGTAGTATCTTATTCTTTCTTGGTGGTGGTCATTCACCTTTTTATTGTTGGCAATGGTCAAAGCATAAACATTTAGAATACTTGAAAAGGCATTATGGACAATCCCAGAGGACTGCACTCAGTGCATAGAGCTATTGCTGACTAGAATGGGAGTCCAATGGAAATGCCAAATGTGCAATCTTAGTTAGCTACACAGACAGACTAATAAGAATAATCTAGTAATACCACACGGAGTCATAGTCGAGGCAGGATAAGAATTTAGATCCTGTCTACAAGAAGATCAAAGACGATTTAGAAAAAAATCGAATGAGGAACGCTAGGAAAAAATAAGTACTCTATATTAAAATTAAAACTTACTGGGGCCAGCAAAGGAGCCCTCGACTGCCCGGTCCTGGCCTGCATCGTCAACAGCACCCTCCTCCTCCTCCTCCTCCTGTGTCCTCCTCTTGCCCCTGGGGGAAGCTGATGTACAACATGAAAGAAAGAAAAACAGAAAACATGGATGATATTTCTCAACCAAATCAAACATTTCAAAAGAACTAACAAAGTAACAAAATATTTTTGCGAAATAGCAAATAGGGAACGACTCCACGGGATATATTATGGACCAATCTCATGTGGTCGACTACGTCATTACTTTAGTATTGCTTGATTTGCAGACCGTCGAATTGGAAACTACCCTATGTAACTCACTAAACAAAGTACTAAAAAGGTTTGCCTAGGATTGGCAGGCAGCAGTCCGCAGCACGCAAAGTGACAGCCAAAGTCCATCGTGATTGAAGATCAGCGACAACACTAAAGTTTTCTACTACATTAACCAGTCATTAAAATACTCAAACTATTAATCCACCACCACTATTTCTTCTTATCGCCATGTGTACAAAGGAAGGACTGGACTTGAGTCTGTAGGGGCTGATTTAGAAGGCCCTTGCGGCTCTTTTGCTCCATTGTTGCGTGACTTTTGTGACGCAGCGACAGCACAAAAGAGGCGCAATGGTGCGGCGTATATTAACAACGTGACGCATATGGGAGATGCATCACGTTGTAAAGCCCTGCGCCAATAGGGGGTGTTCCGGCGCAAGGGAGGGCGTTCCTGCGCAGGAACGCATCCTAAAAGTGGCTGAGGGAAATCTACAAGATTTCAATCAGTCACTTTGAGGACAATGATGCGTGACTCAAACCCTGCGCCTGCTTGAAGCAGACGTATGGCTTGACGCAGCTTTGGGGAGATAGGGCACCCCAGAGCATTGATGGAGCTGCACCATCGTTGCGACGCAACTCCAGCAATGCGCCGCCTTTACGGCACAGATGCGTAACGCTTTGGTGACGTTTTGGGCCCATGGCGCGCCGCATTGTAAATACGGCGCACCATGGGTGATGGTGGCGTGACGCACAATTACTGGCGCATCCCTGCAACTTTGCAGGGATGCGCCGGTAATTAAAAATCTGAACCTTAGTGTGTAGCATTACGCAGTTCTTTCAACTACACTCATACATAATTTCACAGGCCAATGAAATGAACACAAAATCTAAAACAAATAAGCATAGTAGCAACACTACTGAGAAGAAGGAGAGCAGTGTACCTGAAATGCACAGAAGATTTTGAAATAAAATTTACCTACAATGTAATGAGCAGCATTATTGCTCTTGGTAAAAAACAAAAATTTGCAATATAATAACACAGCAGGAGAAAACATAGTAGTAAAGACATAGCTACTACTACTCACCAAGCCCGGGGATCTCAAGGCCAAGGAGGTCGAGCAGATCTCGCTCACGGGTCAGGACATCCGTCCAGCGGTGGGTGGCCTGGTTGTAGGTGCGCCAGACCCGAGAGTGGTGGTAAATGGCCTGGCACACCTTCTCCCACCGCTTCCCGCGCTCCCGGGCCCCGTACCCGGCACTGATCTTGCCGCCTCCCATGATGGTCCTGGGGAGGCGGCGCTGAACATAAAAAACGAGTTGGGCCACCTCCTCCGGGCTAAAGATCTCCCGTGGCATCACTAGCTCCCCCCTCAAACGCCCGCACGGGAGCCGGGCACGGGGTGCGGGACCCTTCCCCTTCTTGGGATGCTTCCCGGCTCCCTTCACCATGGTCTGGGCGGAAAGGAATAAAGAAAATAGAATAGGGAAGAGAAGAAAAGAAAAGAGTTTACAAAAGTAGTTTAAAATTAACCAAAAGTAGCAGTAAACACAAAAATATAGGGCTAGAAAAATAGAGAGATAGATAATAAGTAAAATAGATCAAAAAAAACTTCAAACAAGCAAAGGATGGCAGAGATTGACAGAGGATACAAAGACCATGCCCAGAACCATAGCAATGAATGAGAAACAAGATGGCCGCGCCCGTTCACGACCGCGCGGGTAAGTTCGCGCGAGATTTTCCTTGCGAACACGCGCGAAACTGTACTGGCAAGCCGCGGACTTTGCGAGATTACACTTCGCGCCCGGAAACGGAAATACGTCAGGCAAACAAGATGGCTGCGCCCTTGAACGACCACGAGGGTAACTTCGCGCCTTGCGCTACGAGCGGCTCGCAAAAACGCACAAAACCTTGCCAACTAACACGCCGCAAAAAAAACAAATTGCATATTCGCACTAATTTGCGGCTTCCGAATCCGATCTCGCGCGTGTTCGCGCCCCGCGAACCCCGCGAAATTGCAGAAAAACGAGTTTTTCAAAACTGAAAGCACTCGGCAGGGGCAAGAGTTCAAACTCATCATTAGTAACAATTCCCGGTAGTGCTTCCTGACTGGGGCCCCTCCAGAATTCAGTTGCTAGTTGCAACAATTGTATGACCCTGCTCTGACCCTCACAGCAGGCTCATAGAATAGCTACAAGTAGGCCACAAAGGTCCTGGGGAAAAAAAATGCACTGCAACAGAAAGCAAAATTACAGATAAGGAAGCAGGTGCCAGACTGGAATTTTAAAACAGTGACACATTAATAAACTAACCCCAAATTAATTCATCTCAGTTGAAGCAGGGCTGGTGTGCTTGCTTTTCCCCCCCATAATCTACAGTAATGATGAACCAGAGGGTGGCATTGATGTAACAGAGGGTTGCAGTGGTGAAACAGAGGGTGCTGGGAACCTGTGATGATGAACCAGACGTAGAAACAACATAATTCGCGACCGTTGCGCGCCGAAATGTAAGTTCGCAATTGCGAACTGGTACGAAACCCTCGCGAACTGGCAGAAATCCTTGCGAACACACAAAAAAAAAATCCGCAAATTCGCAAGAATTCGCGGATTTTGCGGATTGCGAGTTCGCAAATCCGCAAAATTCGCGAACGCGAGATTCGCAAAATTCGCCCATACTTAGTTGAAAAGCTATATGGGTAAGTGAGTGGCTGTGTGTGGCTGCTTAGGTGAATAACTTGGTGTGTCAGTGGCTGTATGGGTGAGTGTGTGGCTGTGGGTTTGGTTCTATGGCTAAGTGATTGATTATGTATGTACTTGTATGGGTCTTTGAATGGGTATGTAAGTGGTTGTGTGGGTTTGTGACTGAGTGTATGAGAGGTTGTATGAGGCATGAGTGGTTCCATGGCTGATGTCATCAGTGATATCATTTAGGAAGTCACTGACAATGTAATGAGTGATGTCATGTTTGAAGTCATAAGCAGTGCATTGGTGGGTATAAGTTATATTTACCTCAGGTAACTATAACCCCTGAATTTCACAGGTTTTGTACAAGTGAACTCTGAGCCTCACTATAAAGTCCCTGTAACCTTAGTTTTTTCAGTGAATTTCCAGGTTTAAAAAAAATTCTATTTCCTAACTATAATTTTCCTGAAACCTTTGTTTTTTTCAATGAAGTTCTTTGTTTTTAAAATTTTTATTTCCTGCCTATAATGTCCCTCTAACCTTAGAGTTCTTAAGTCGAGCCTAGCGCAGCTCAATGGGAGGCTTCTTGTGAGCACTCCAAAACTTCCCCAAAACTTCTCCATTTGGGTCTGGCCACTCCCACACATTTGATTGGCCTTTGCGTGTGGCTTTCCATAATGAAAGCACGCAAATGGCCAAAGGCGAGCGCACCCACCTCTGTTTACAGGTCACTCCCACTGCATTTTACTGTTGGGAGCACGCAGGGTGGTATCTGCATTCCTTCCTCCTCGTAGATCATGTTACTAATTAAACACAGCGCAGTCGCTTTCACGGCCGCACTTGTTATCCCTAGATTTCTCTTTTACTATCCTCAACTGATATTCGTTTTAATGCTCGCCCCGTTTTTTCTTCCACACTTGTCTGTGGTTCTTCCTCATGTTCACTCCTTCATTTCTTTCTCACACCCTTTAATTTGTCACACTATCTCCCATTGGTTTATTTGATGTTATTCTATTCCCCGATCGCTGTCAGAGATCCCTTATACGTTTTTATATTCATTGTCATACTCAAATTTCTTTTTTAACACCTCTGGTCCATCTCATGAAGCACAGAAACTGCTTGGGCTGTAGTGATGATACCAACCAGCACAACAGATGTGCCCAACAGAGAACGACTGAACTGCGACCGCGTACAAACATACACACAAACTTTTAGAAAATCACATTCCAGACTCTTGACTGCATGGCGGTGAGAACAGGTTGGAGCAGCTTGATCGTCGAAACCAGTTTCCAAAGGTGCACTCTGCAAGCTGCCAGCTCTTATTTGCACTTAGTGTGGCAGCAGATAGAGAGTGCCGGATTTGTGGCATGCTTTTCAACCAGGTTGTTTATGCTGTGACCTGATGTGTTAACTTCTATACCTAAGTTACTGCACCAGCCCAGGGCTGCTCTTTGGAGATAAACAGGAGGCACTGTCCAGAACTCAGAGCTCCTTCGTGCCACCGACCGTTGCACTATCACAACCTTCATACATTTTTTAACGCTCCACTGGCACTTGCACCGCTACAGCCTTCACTTGGTCTTTGACGTGACACGGGCCCTTCCACCCTAAAACCTCCACACCCTCTCTAACTTGCCACCAGCCCATGCAACGCCACAATCTTCACACAGACGGCCCTTGCACCATCACAATCTGCACGCAGTCTTTAACGCGCCACAATCCCTTAAACCGTTGCAATATTTAAGCACAAGGCCTTTCCACCATCACAACCTGCACACAGTCTTGCACGTTCACAACCATAAGAAAAAAGCATTAGAACAGGCAGGGAAAAGTTGCCTGCATTGCAAGGACAAAAAAACTAGAACACATGTTTTATGTTAATGCTGATTTTTATTAGAGTAGTTCTTTTGTATATAATGTTTTCTAAGTTATATATAGGGTGACAAAAATAATTATAACACTTTTTTAGTTATAACTTTTCGACGTGCTGCACAACATTCACAATGCTCTACAATACAGATTAAAGACGTAAACAAAACCAATAGCTCTGTGTAAACACTTAAAAGGCTCAAAAGGTGAGACCTATTGACTATGCCAATGCTTGTTTTTAATGAATTTGTAAGGTTTTTAACTTTTATTTTCTAACTGTAACCACTAACCTTTGACACTGAATGTATGAGTGAGTGCATAAGTTTCTCAGTGGGTGTATGAGTGTCTGAGTAGGTTTGTAAGTGGGTGTGGGAGAGTATGATTGGGGCTGTAAGTGGGTATATGAATTTCTGAGTGGGTGTGTAATAAGTCTCTGAAAGTGTCTGTGAATTGGTGCATGAGTCTCTGAGTAGATCTATGAGTGGCTGTGAGAGTGTCTTAGTTCTTCTGTGAGTGGGTGCATGAGTGGCTGAGAGGACTCTGCTCGTTTTCTGTCTTTTCTGCTCACTTCGGATCTGTATTTTGACTCTTTCTGCTCATTTCTGACCTTTTTTTGCCTCTTTCTGCCCATTTTTTACCTTAATTTTGCATCTTCCTGCTCATTCCTGACCTTTATTATGAATCTTTCTCATCGTTTCTGACCATTATTTTGCCTCTTTATGCTAGTTTCTGATCTCCATTTTGCTTCCTTCTGCTAGTTTCTAACCTTTATTTTGCCTCTTTTTCCTCGATTCTGACTTCTGTTCTGCCTCTTGCTGCTAATTTCTGCTCTTTATTTTGCAGCTTTCTGGTCATTTTTTACCTTTATTCTGCCTCTTTCAGTTCGTTTCTGACCTTTATTCTGCATCTTTCTCACCTTTATTTTGCCTCTTTCTGCTCGTTGCTGAACTTTATTTTGCCTGTTTCTGATCTCAATTTTGCCTCTTTCTGCACGCTGCTGGCCTTTATTTTGACTCTTTCTGCTCATTTATGATCTCTATTTTGACTCGTTCCGGTCATTTATGACCTCTATTCTGCCTCTTTCTGCTCGTTTTTCACCTTTATCTTTCCTCTTTCTGCTCGTTTTTCACCTTTATTTTGCCTCTTTCTACTCGCTCTTGGCATTATTTTTCCTCTTTCTGCTTGTTCCTGATCTTTATTTTGCCTTTTTCTGCTCAGTTCTTACCTATATTTTGTCTCTTTCTGCACATTTCTGATCTATATTTTGTCTCTTTCTACTCGCTGCTGGCTTTGTTTTGCCTCTTTCTGATCCTATATTTCTAATTGTGTAAGGGAGGGGGGCTGTGCGATCTCCCTCTTTGGGCTGAGTCCGGCCCCATGAACCCTATCCCCCAGGTCCCAGCCACGTCACATGGGTGCCCCCACTGTACTATGGGGAGGGGGCCTTACAAGGTCAATTTTAGCCGCGGGGACTCCATCCCCGGGGGCTGACCATATCTCCTGGGTGCCCACAGGCCACCCAGTTTACAATTGGGACTGCAGGTGGAGCCTCTAGGCCCTCATAGTCCCAACCGACTGCCCGCCTCCTGTGTGCCGCAAGCAGGGAGCTTCTTTAAAATAGCAGCTGCCAGCTTGCGGAAGCAGTGTTTTAATCTTTTTTTTCCTGCACGCATATTTGTGTGCAAGGAACCAGATTAAAACTCTGCTTTCTGCAAGCCGGAGATGTTTGACAGCTTGCAGAAAGCAGAGTTGTGTTTGCTTTTGCTTGGTGAAAGCTGTCAGCTCCCACAAAGGAAAAGCAAACAGCTACCTCTTGATGGTGGACACCCCAGGAGTTAATAGGAGCTGGCTCTGAGGGGGGGTCAGGTCCCAGGACCAAAAATAGCCCCACGAGGGGGGCTGTGTGTCCCTTCTCCATCTTAAAACTTAGCTCTGTGGAGGTTGCGGTCCCCAGAAAGATGGCAGTCCACAGGGCTGTGGGGGGACTGTTCGGGCTACCCTCATGCCACCTGCATTACTTTATAATCATTTGGCCTGGGGAGGTGGTGGTCCCCGGGGCATGGGGCTCCCACTGTGCTCCCAAGCAAATGTAAATAACGATGCCCCGGGGTAGGTGGTGGTGCCCGGGGCTTTCATAAGCTCTATGAGGGGTGCCCGCATGTGTCCCCCTCCTATTTTTGTAATATTTAACTGGGCCTTGACCCAGCAGAGGGTTATTTAAAAGCAAGCGCGGAAGTCCGCGCTTGTTTTTCCCCCTCGAATATTGTGAATTCACAGCATTTAAATTTTAAGAAATGATTTAAAGCCATGGTGGGGTACCGCCGGGTACCACAAGACCAACTAAGACTTGTGGGTCAGAGTATTCCTACCTAGCCCCCCATTTTTAAAAACATTTTTTAGCGGATGCCAAGATGGCTGCCAACACTTCCTGGTTGAAGTGTTGGCAGCCAATCAGAGCTCTTAATTTCCCTGCACGAGCCTGTAAAATCTTGTGAAGTCGTCGTGGCCACAGATATCATTAAATTTATATTTTACATTTCTCATCAACTACTGAACAGATTTACACCAAATAACAAACAGCACAATCTGCCTAACCAAATCTACCTTTCTGCCACATTTGGTGTACTTCCTTCCAACGGTTTGGGCTGCAGGCGCGTCTAATGAGTCTATTGGAATTAACACATTTTTTTGACACCCCATTTCCCCGGCTCCCACTTGATGGATCATTCTGAATAATTCCATGCACAACAAGACCTAACTTGACATTTGTTTTGGAAAATTTTGTGGAGATTCGTCAAACGGCTCCAAAGATATAGGCAAATCATAAACAACGCTTTTCCTATGTATACATGGTTCGAACTATAATCACCCACTTCCAGCCGCCAGTAGGATGGATATATGTGTATGTATATATAAATATATATGTGTATACATACACACACACACTCACACACACACACACACACACTCTCTCTCTCTCTCTCTCTCTTCTCTCTCTCTCTTCTCTCTCTCTCTCTCTCTCTCTCTCTCTCTCTTCTCTCTCTCTCTCTCTCTCTTTTCTCTCTCTCTCTCTCTTTTTCCTGGGATTCCTTCGCCTCCCGTGTAAAGTTTCTCGGCGGAAGTGACGGCACAACAGCAAGGTATTCATTAAAATGTGATTTATTTCCACACCATTGTGCAAAAGTGATCAAAGATAGGACATATATATATATAAAATTCCAAATGAATTTATAATGGTAAGGTGGATACCATACATAGAAAGAAACATAATGCAGAAGAAATCCCTGTGTTAGAAAAGGAAGCATAAAATCCACAAAAAGATTCTCCAGTGATAAGATATATCAAACAGAGCAGTCCGTAGGTTACATCTGACAAATTGATTTAAGAAGACAAGATAAACAAAAAAGATGAGAGTGATTGAAACCTAAAGAAAAAAGACAGCACATCTTACTTTCACCCATCCCTGGCGGCAACATCTCTAGATGCTGAGAATAAATATCTAGGTATAGAAAAAACAAAGACCTATCTGCAATCACAAAAAAAGTGATGACATTAAATCAATTACAAACTATCAATCTCTACTTTAAACAATAATATACTCAAACATATAACAGTAATTCAACATGTCTTGCAAAAAAAGGACAAACACTCAAACTTTGAAAACCAGCAGATGCATTTATGCGTTAAAACTATAACTAAACATTCTCAGACAAAGACCCAAAAAAGTTTAGAAGGAATATCTTTAAATGTGTTTTTTCATTGTGTAAATGTATTCTTTCAGAAGTTTTGCTGGGTCATCGCGTGCAATAGTCTTGATTTTATATTTAACTTTGAAGAAGAAAGGATGCACAAGTCCTCAGCTAGCTTTAAAGAATAGTGTTAGAGATGGGATCTCTGGTTGGCTAAGGCTTGCGTCAAAGCCATGCAGAGACCACCACTCTAGTCAAGGCAAGGGAGTTACACGCCAAGATAACCCTTGCTCACCCTCTTGGTAGCTTGGCACGAGCCGTCAGGCATATCCCGGAGGCAATGTGTAAAGCACTTGCGCAACACACACAGCAGCAACACACTAGGCGCACCACAAAAGAAACTCCACACAAGGTTATATATAAACATAGCCTTTGTATTATAAGAAACAACTTGGAAACCTAATCCCACATTTACACTACGCCAACTGGCACGGGCAATTTTCACAGGGGATTATATACACATGACAGGGCCACATGGACCACCATCAGAATCATCACTTAGTAGAAATTAGCAAATGTAGAACATATATTAACTGTAGCACAAATTATAGATGTAGAGCACAACCAATAATTACTGGCGCAATAATGACCTCAGCGTTATCACATTAGGCATAAACATATTAGGAGGCATAAATACATTATGCACAAACACCATATGAGGCACTAGGCCTCACAAGCATAAAACACTTTAGAAAACAATGTTCATAAAGCCAGGGTGCCCCAATCGGGAGCGCAACGCACTGACACTGGCCCCAGGTCAATTAGCCTTTCACAGGGGCTCACAATGCCCAATATCCAGAATGTCAGGGCGTAGGTAGGGCTACTCAATTAGCCCTAGGGCCACAAAAAGCAATAAAGCCAAGATGCGCAAAAGATCATGCCTAAACGTGGCAGCTGCCCACTAATTGCTGGGCAGCTGTGTAATCATCGAGATGGGCACTGGCACCCTCTGTCCCCTACTGGAACTCTAACAAAATAAAAGTGCCCCAAACATTTCAGCTGCCTGCGCTCTCGTAGGGCAGCTGTGACCAAAATGTGCCAATAAAGTCAGGCACTTACGGTGCCTCTTGCGCCCCACTGGGATTCCAAAACCACTATGGCCCTCCTTGCAGCTGCCCACTGTCAGGCGGGGCAGCTGTGACGATAATTAAAAAGGGAAGTAAGCACTGGCACTCTCCGTGCCTCATGAGCCCCACTCTGGGACTCTGTCAAACAAATGGCCCCCAAAGGAAATCAGGCCTGCTCATCAGGTGCTCCCTTTGGCAGGGGGGAGGCACCCACAACTAGGTACAGTGAAACCCCACTCACCGGGTTGTCACGGTACTCTGCTCCTTTCCTTGGCTCTCCTGTGGGGGCTGCTCCGGGTCTTCTACTCTGGCACCGCGGGGCTCTCTTGCACTTCTGGGAGCCCGCTTTGGCAGACACCGCACGCAGGGCCTGCACCGCAGCTGCGGGAGCCCTGCCTTTACGACGCCTTTCAGTTCCCGGTTTCCTGCGGGGGGAACTCCTCTGGACTTCAGGCTCTGCTTTCGCCTGCTTTGGGGCAGTCCGCGAGGCTCCCACCGTCACAAGGGAGCTCCGCCAAGACCAGCAGCACCTCTCTGCTTCCGGCTGGTGGCATACACAGGAGCGCAGGGTAGGCTCCCGCCTGGCTCCTGCTCGGTTCTTCTCCTGGGGACTCCGCTCGGGAACCTCTTTGGGAAAGCTCTTCACTGCGGGGTAGACTCCCGCTGGAGACATCGGCAGCAGATGCAGGGCTCACATCGCGGCTGTCGGAGCCCTGCCTTCGAGACCTCACTTCCCTTCCTGCTTCCTGGCCAAGCCCCACCCACAAGCAGGGAACTCCGCTTTCTTCTTCCGGGTTGCTGCTTGTGGTGCCGGCGGCGATTTCTTTCCTCTGTCGGAAATTGCGGAGTGGGCACCATATATATATATATATATATTCCACACCTCCTCCGAGGTTGCCGGGACTCCAAGACAGCGGTGCACCCCAGGGTCGGAGGTTGCCCTGTCTTTCAATTAACAGTTTCCCAAAGCACAAACGAGTTTGTGCTGATGCACTCCACTCCAAAGAAGTCTCACCACTCCAGGATTGTGTTTGAGGAAAATCGGGTTTATTCAACACATGGTTTCAGCATGGTGTATCAAAATGATGGAAAAACACCCTGTTTTTCCATCATTTTGATACACCATGCTGAAACCATGTGTTGAATAAACCCACTTTTCCGCAAACACAATCCTGGAGTGATGAGACTTCTTTGGAGTGGAGTGCATCAGCACAAACTTGTTTGTGCTTTGGGAAAATATATATATATATATATATATATATATATATATATATATATATATATATATATATATATATATATACACATACATATATATATATATATATATTACCTACTGGCTATCGCCAGTAGGAATATATAGTTAGAATTTTTTCCCTATGGGACTTTTGAAAATTCTATGTCTAATAACTTTGGCGTTTGTGGACGGAATCGGCTGAAATTTTCAGGAAAATGGCACATTTTGTTTCTGAGCAGCCCCTGAAAATTTGGTGGGGTTTCGTCAAGGGGGGGCTGAGAAAAAAGGGGGGTCCCAAAACGCGTTTTTTGCATTGAGTTTTCCATAGGGCGGTTGGACTCACTTTTAGCTCGAACGGCTGAATGGATTTGCACGAAATTTGGCAAAATTGTAGGGACTGTTAGCCCGATGTGCCTTTGCTAGGTCTCAATATATGTGCTCCAGTAGTTTTTGAGAAATTAACGTTCAAACCAAGATATATATCTGTAACAGCGCTCTGGGCAGCGATCCGGTCCGCTTACTTTTCGCTTATCGGAACTTTGCGCGCAGAAAGCTGATTGGCTCTCCGGTGTCTGTCAACATTCTAAACAGTCCGGAGCGGACGCCATCTTGTCTCTCGGTAGGATCGAGAGAGAAGAAGAGGTGGAAAACGAAGGGGGAATTTAATGAAAGGGGGCAAGGTATCCCCCTCTTGACCCCCTAGGAATGTTGTTGGGGTTATTAAAGGGTCCCGTGGGGAAAATAAAAAAAAAATTATTTTTCACGGTAGAAGCGCGGCCGCGAACTGGTAGCGAAACGGGAATTCGCCATTTTGTGCTTCGTAAATTAAATTACTAGTTATAAGTGGGTGCGGGAGACGTATCCTAATCCCCTATGTTTCCTGAGGGTGGGTGAGGAGGCTGATATATGTTGATACATCTCTTCCAGCGGCTGTGCGTGAGCTTTTTTTTTTTTTTTGCTGCGTGACAGTCCGGAGCGGCCGCCATCTTGTCTCTCGGTAGGATCGAGAGAGAAGAAAAGGTGAAAAACTAAGGGGGAATTTAATGAAAGGGGGCAAGGTATCCCCCTCTTGACCCCCTAGGAATGTTGTTGGGGTTATTAAAGGGTCCCGTGGGGAAAATAAAAAAAAAATGATTTTTCACGGTAGAAGCGCTTCACGGGCCGCGAACTGGGCCGCAAACTGGTAGCGAAACGGGAATTCGCCATTTTGTGCTTCGTTAATTAAAGTACTAGGTATAAGGGGGTGCGGGAGACATATCCTAATCCCCTATGTTTCCTGAGGGTGGCTGAGGAGGCTGATATATGTTGATATATCTCTTCCAGCGGCTGCGCCATCTTGCCTTTTTTCGAATGCCACAATTTTGTCGTGCACGGCAGCCATTTTAGATGCCAGGCTGGTTCCAGGCTATCACCTAACCCTGCGGATGTAGTTTATGGCCCCAGCTGTAGAGAATTCAGACATGCCAATCCTCCTGATTCAGGCATGTGACTACTGATTTCAGTGCTAGTCTCCCGCCTCCCGATTTCTGCAAGCAAAAACCCGGGGGCATATTACGAACAACTAGCGATAATTTTTGTCTATAACTTGTTTAGAGACAAAAATTATCGCCGCACATCGGCGATTTTTATCGCAGATAAACCTTGCTATTATCGCAGAAAAGTCAGCGATATTCATGTATTATCGACCTAATGCTCTTAGCCATGTTATCCACCTCCCATTGGATAACATGGCTAAGAACTGCTCAGGGCAGGTGTTAGATTTTGGAGATATTCGCGCTTAGCGCGAATATCTCCAAAAGTTGGTAATAGAAGGTAGCGATGTTAGGGACTGTTTCCAGTCGCTAACATCTTGGCACGCCACTTTGCATGTCATTAGTGATAAGTATCACTGACATGCAAAGCGGGGCCCAAGATGGTCGCTATCTCCTTTTAGCTGTCACTAACTGGTGTTAGCGACAGCTTGATAATAGGGAAATAATTTTATCTCCGCTTTCATGGTTTTTAAAGCCAAAAAAGCGGAGATAAACCCCCTTGATAATATGCCCCACGATTCCTTGGGGGTTTCAGCTGACAGGGCTTGGTATTGTGTTACATGGTAATTTTTCCATGAAACGTCAGAGGGTCGATGTAGGGGTTCTAGAAGAGGTGATAAACCATTTAAGCCTCATGAACAAGCGCATGGTCTTTTAAAGATTTGTGAAGTACTCGGGGCGGCGGTGTGTGTGTGCCCTCTTTCAGGAGCGGGCGGGGGGGCACTGCCAGCAACTTGCCAGGTCAGGTAGTGTTCAACACGTGCATCACCCTTTCTCTGCCTGCTATTGCGCTCCATGCTTCGGAAAGGTAAGAAAAAGAACGTGCATTTGAGTTTGAAATGTCCGATCCTGCAGCAGCACACTTCCAAAGCCCACACATGACAATAACCCGAATCAAGGCCCCATTCACCCGTTTTTAAAAAAATAGATAACACTCCAACAAAGTAAGGTTATAAAACTTTATTAACTACTAACTTTAACAAACGGAACAAAAACTAAAAACATTTAAACATTTCTCAACACAAAAAGCAACAATGGTTAGAAGCTGTCTTTTGTGCGAATAGTCCCAAGGCAGCACAACGTGCAGAGTTCTGGACGGCACCCAGGTGATGTCGCCTGGGTGCCGCACTGGTTTAGGGATCCTACAATGCTGCTCCGAAAATTGGCGTGGGGCGTCCCGGGTGGGGCGGGGGGAGGCCTCGTCAGTAGCGGTCTGTTGTGCGAATAGCCCCAAGGCAGCACAACGTGCAGAGTTCTGGATGGCACCCAGGTGATGTCGCCTGGGTGCCGCACTGGTTTAGGGATCCTACAATGCAGCACAGAAAAACAGCGTGGGGCGTCCCGGGTGGTGCGGGGGGAGGCCTCATCAGTAGCGGTCTGTGTCCAGTGTCACATGGCTGACACAACATGTACGACAGGCACCCAGGTGATGTCCAGTAAACTGCCGCACTGGTTTTGGTATCCTACAATTCTGCTCCGAAAATTGGCGTGCGGCGGCCCGGGGGGGGCGTGGGGGAGCCGGAGTGAACGGGCCTCCCCAGGTGGCGGCCATCTAGCTGAGTTGCGCTCGCTCTTGCGGCCACAGCGTCTCGCTCACCATGTTGTTGAGTTGCTCCCACTCTTGCAGTGCAGCGATAGGCGGCTGCCACATGGCTCTTAAAATGGCGGACGGCTCCTCGGTTTTGGGCCTGGTCCACTGAAATGGCCCTGGGACACTTTGGAACTCGGACGCTTGCCTGCTAGGGCTTGGGCTCCATTCTCGAAAAGCGTCCCCTCAGCCGTGAAGATTGTATAAAAGTCTTGGGGGCCCCCGACTCCCGCAGGCTTCCGGTGGGGAGCGGCTGCCATGATTGCTCGCGGAATGACCACGACGGAGCCACGAGATGGTGGTGCTCTCATGCTGACGCCAGCTTCAGTCTGAATGATCCAGAAACAAGGTGGGGCTTTCATCGTTTGGGAAAAAAAAATGTTCTAAACCAATGAAAAGTGTTATTTTTAGGTCATATGACCAAGCCTTCCATCTTTAGGAAACCAAAAGTAAAATGAACCAATGAAAAGTTTTATAAACAAGTCACATGACCTGTTATGCGACATAGGGCTACAAAAAGCGTAGAAAATCCGTTGGCACGTGAGGCGGCGTCAGTAGCGGACCGATGTGCGAATAGGCCGAAGGCAGCACAACGCGCCGAGATCCGGATGGCACCGAGGTGGTGTCCAGCAAATTGCCGCACTGGTGTGGCCATCCTACAATGCTGCGCCGAAAGACGGCGTGTCCAGCTGAATTGCGGTCACTGTTGCGGTACAGTGACTCGAACGCGCCGAGATCCGGATGGCGCCGAGGTGGTGTCCAGCAAATTGCCGTACTGGTGTGGCCATCCTACAATGCTGCGCCGAAAGACGGCGTGTTCAGCTGAGTTCCGGTCACTCTTCCGGCACAGTGACTCGAACGCGCTGAGATCCGGATGGCACCGAGGTGGTGTCCAGCAAGTGGCTGCACTGGTGTGGCCATCCTACAATGCTGCGCCGGAAGTCGGCGTGGGGTGCCCCGTTGGCTTATGAGGTGATGTCAGTAGTGGACTGATGTGTGAATAGGTCGGAACCAGCACAAGGCGCCAAGATCCGAATGGCAAGTCCTGGATGTTGAGTGCCTCAGTTGAGATTTCTGAGCAGTGCTTGTAGGACTGTCTGAAGCTTATTTGCACCTGCTGCAGCTTCACTAGGTCCGGCGGAACTTTTTGCCTTTTCCTTTCTGCTTCTTTTCCTACAATGCGTTTCTTCTGAAGACACGACCAGGTCCCTGAATGTGTGCAGGGGGACGCTATTGATTGAATGAACGCGCCGAGATCTGGATGGCACCGAGGTGGTGTCCAGCAAATTGCCGCACTGGTGTGGCCATCCTACAATGCTGCGCCGAAAGTCGGCGTGGGGTGCCCCGTTGGTTTATGAGGTGATGTCAGTAGCGGACCGATGTGTGAATAGGTCGGAACCAGCACAAGGCGCCCTGCACTGTTGAGCCTTTTTCAATGTCTGTTTTTTGTTGTTTCCCCTCCATCAAAAACAAAACAAAAATACAAGGCGCCAAGATCCGAATGGCAAGTCCTGGATGTTGAGTGCCTCAGTTGAGAGTTCTGAGCAGTGCTTGTAAGACTGTCTGAAGCTTATTTGCACCTGCTGCAGCTTCACTAGGTCCGGCGGAACTTTTTTCCTTTTCCTTTCTGCTTCTTTTCCTACAATGCGTTTCATCTGAAGACACGACCAGGTCCCTGAATGTGTGCAGGGGGACGCTATTGATTGAATGAAAATGGCGGCTTGACACAAAGCTGACTCAAGCGTTACTGTTGGTGCTATACAGACAAAAATTGGTTTTCAGTTTGTACATTCTTCAGGTTTTTTTTTTCCATCCAAGTCTGATTGAGAGTTTGTAGAAAAATGGCTTCAGATTTTCCACATACTACTCTTCAACATTCTTCCTAAATGTAACAATGTGAAACTCACTAGGAGAACGGCTGTTTCTGTTTCCTTTCAAAATGCTGCCACCAATATTTTCTGAATGGAAGACACCATCTTGTAGCATAAAGGGCCGAAAGGGGTTCTGGTCTGGCCGATGGTTGGTGGAGACATTTTGACTATATCTTGGACCTGCCCGGCCTCGCCCAAAATGGCGCCGGTATAAATGGGACTCGTAACTCTTTGCCCGCAAATGTATATCTAGAAAATGTTATTGTAAGTGGCCCTGTCGTATTTTAATTACAAAATGTACGTCCACCGATTCCGCAACTGTTAGACACCTTTGTTCTTGTCACCTAATGGCCCGCTCGTTACGTTCTTCTACAGTGTAAATGTCTCCTCATCATATACGATTTCAGTTTGCTCCGTGGCCGGCCCACGTGGTTATAGGCCCGTATTTGTATACTGACATTTTCACAATAAAGGTTTTTAAAACAAAACACGGTAGTAGTATTTTCATTTGTAAAGTTTTTACTTTTAGTGACTGTTTTCGAATCAGTAAAAGGCAAGTGAAATAAAGCAGTCCAATTACATGACGGATAAAAGGTATAATATGTAGGAACGCAGTAAAGATAAATGGTCAAGGGCAGTTGTGTTTTTCATGTCTGCAACATAAAGTGATCGATAAGAATCTGATAATCAGGCGTATCGGCGACTAAGACAGCAGGCCGAATCTCTTTTACTCAACGGCTCCGTCATGGAAGGAAGAAACGCCCTTTTTCTCGAAAAAGGAATATATTTTACTTGCAAGACAGTTGTAAATTTTCCGGGAAAGTACATTAGCCTGGAATATTATAACATATGTTTGAAAAAAAATTATTGTTCGAAAATAATAAAAAGCGTAATTTTTAGGTCATATGACCAAGCTTTTCATCATTAAATTAACAAAAGTAAAATGAACCAATGAAAAGTTTTATTAACAAGTCACATGACCTGTTATGCTTACGTTACGCGCTGCGCGCCGCGCCTCGGATCACTTCCGGGTGCGCTAACGCGGCGTGTCATAAAACGCATTACGCGACAACGTAGGTCAAGAATATAGTCTAAATGTCTCCACCAACCAGCGTTCAGAACACAACCCCTTTCAGCAGTCCAAAAAGTTCTGTTAAATGACAACAGAGGGGACAGGCAACAAGAACCATCAGTCAAAGAGGGGAGGGCAAGTTCTTCTCTTCCGGGTCATGTTGGGGCGCTACCGGAACTGATCGAATTGGTAGTCTACAGTGTTTCTGGATGTTTCAGACTAAAGCTGGCGTCAGCATGAGACCACTACCATCTCGTAGCTCCGTCGTGGCCATTCCACGAGCAATCATGGCAGCCGCTCCCCACCAGAAGCCTGCGGGAGTCGGAGGCCCCCAAGACTTTTGTAGAATCTTCACGGCTGAGGGGACGCTTTTCGAGAATGGGACCCAAGCCCTAGCAGACAAGCGTCCGAGTTCCAAGGTGTCCCAGGGCCATTTTAGTGGACCAGGCCCAAAACCGAAGAGCCGGCCGCCATTTTGAGAGTCCTGTGGCAGCCGCCTATCGCTGCACCGCAAGAGCGGGCGCATCTCAACTACATGGTGAGCGAGACGCTGTAGTCGCAAGAGCGGGCGGAAAACAGCTGAATGGCGGAAGAGGCACAGTGTAGCAAAAGCGGGCGGAATGGCAACTAAAACGATAAAGGGGCGCCCCACTACAGCTTGTCTTCAGGTCAAACGGATTGTGGGACAAGGTCCAGAATTGAAGAGTCATCAAAAGGCAAAAAGTTCCGCCGGACCCCGGGAGCCGGCCGCCTATGTCGGGGGCGATCTCAGGCTACACCAGTGCTATAAGACTTGGGGAGGGTGTCGGAGCCAAGCGTCTTCTCCGAGTCCATGGCCATCACACCGCCCCTCAGGGGCCTCCGTCAAGCTGTTTAGGAAGGTAACATATCACATTGTTTTCTAATGCAGTCAGGTCCACAAACGACACTCACTTACTTTGAGAATAGTGAAGCTGCAGTAGGTGGAAATAAGCTTCAGACAGTGTTACAAGCGCTGCTCAGAACTCTTAACTATGGCACCCAACATCCAGAACTTATGCTATTTGAGAATGGTAGTGACATCGAAGCATCTCAGGGACCAAAACCATTAACGTACTTTCACGTATGAAAATCTTACTTGGGGAGGGGGCAGGAGCGAAGCGCCCCCTCCCAGTCAGCGCCACCACACCGTATGTTGAAAATCTGAAGCCATCGTTCTACAAAGTCAACCAAACTTGGATTGAAAAATCTAGAAAAATGTACAAACTCAAAACCAGTTTTGGTCTGCATAGCATCAGTAACAACGCTTGAGTCAGCTTTGTGTCAAGCCGCCATTTTGATTCAACAAAGCACAGGCATTGAAAAAGGCTGAAATTCAGAACTCTAAACTATGGCACCCAACATCCAGGAGCTTGCTATCCGGATCTTGGAGCCTTGTGCTGTTTTCGATCTATTCACACATCGGTCCACTACTGACATCATCTTATAAACCAACGTTATGTAAATAGTTTTTTAATAAAATGTTTTACCCTGTTTCTTTGCTGGTGTGTTGTCTATATTTTTAATATTTGCATAGGGTTTGTCATTATTTTGTGCGGGATGGGTGATGGAGCCGAGCTGTCTTGCAGCCCTCATGGTGTGGAGCTCAGTTCATCTCACTATTTTCGTATTTCTCAAGAAGGGTTGTTCCTAATATTTCTATTTTAGCGAGGTCAAAAAGAGATCCAATTAGTGGCCTACTGATTTTGCTCGATTACTTTTATTTTTTTACACGATTTTTCACTATCTGCAAAGACTAAACAGAGTATTGCGACTTTGTGCTTGTTTGTAAATAGAGAATGATCCAAAGAGAACCAATTCTAAAACAGTAAATGCTTGGACAACAATCAATCAAATGGAGAGACAAGGAGGCACGACGGATTACAACGGGGGTAAAGGCCTGCGTTAACTACCCTTCAGTATCTGCAAAGAGAGAGTACTACTAAGGCAAAAGAGGGGAGGGGGGGGGGGCAGCGTTCAAAGCACATCAGCGTGCATAAATACGAAAATGTTTTTATCTATCACGTACTTGACATTTTAAAGCTTTTCATATTTGCTATTAAAAAACCAATGAAATTCACAGAAAAAACCATAGGTTATAGTGGATATATAGTTAGGAATTTGCATTTACAAAACCTTGAAAATTCAATGAAAAAACCATAGGTTATAGGCCATATATAGTTAGGAATTAGCATTTACAAAACCTTATTTTACTCGCATAAAACCATTGAAATTCCATATATAGTTAGCTAACTATAAGCGCTAACTATATATCGCGCACCCGCAATCCACTGCTGATGATGTCACATATTACATCATTCATGACATGGTCAGTGACATCACTGATGACATCACTGATGACATCTCAAATGACATCACTGATGACAACTCAAATGATATCAATGATGACATCTCAAATGACATCACTGATGACATCACTGATGACAACTCAAATGACATCACTGATGACATCTCATTTGTCATCACTGATCACATCACTCATGTGATAATACAATGAACCTCTTCAGACTCTAATATAACCTTACATACACTCAGTATAAACAGACACTCACAGACTGTCACTCATCCATGGAGTTACTCACACACCTAGTCAGTCATGCAAAGAATCAATCACACCTCCATTTCCTCAACTATACAGTTATACACATCTTACTTATTCAAACATATAATAACACATATTTACTCTCTTATATAATCCCTGATACAAGCTCACAGTGATCGATACAGCCACTCACACATTCACTGGCTCTTATGTTCAGTTATTTATATATCTCAACTCTCACATGTATTGTGTTTTACATACGTACTTACTTGCACATGTAGCAATGAGAAATCCATTCACTCACCAACACACCCATGCACAGTCAACCGCCCATATAGCTGTTTCCACATGCACTCTTGAACTCATACTCCTAGTGAATCAACTGCTTACACATCTATGCACAGAGTCACGCACCTCCCAGCCACCCACACACACACTCAGCCTCCCATTCAAATATTTGGGCAACCAATCAATAACCCATATGGCCACTCTTATAGCTACTGATCAACACATGCAGCAGCTTACACAACAACAAACATACTGATGCACGAATTAAGACAGTTTAGTCACTAACCCATGTACTCAGTGAGACACATTTAATCACTCACTCATACAGTCAGTCATGCACCTACTAAATTCTTCATCCAGACACTTATACATCCACTCATTCTTCAATATGTGAAACATATTTAAACTTTACAGACACATACAATCACTGGTTGTTTTGATCAGTGATGTCATCAGTGATGTCACTGACCATGTCATGAATGATGTAATATGTGACATCATCAGCAGTGGATTGCGGGTGCGCGATATATAGTTAGCGCTTATAGTTAGCTAACTATATATGGAATTTCAATGGTTTTATGCGAGTAAAATAAGGTTTTGTAAATGCTAATTCCTAACTATATATGGCTTATAACCTATGGTTTTTTCATTGAATTTTCAAGGTTTTGTAAATGCAAATTCCTAACTATATATCCACTATAACCTATGGTTTTTTCTGTGAATATATATATATTTTGCAAAGGAAACCTCCGAAAAGGGGAGCCCATGACCCTACAGGGCGGCCTCTTCTTCCGGGCACGGAGAAGCCCGGTTTACTTTCCTCAGCAAGAAACAACACGTGAGAGGCCCACTCCAGGAGACATCAGGCATTTAATCAGGCAGAGTGAACAGTATCCATAGTCCCAACTAGTTTCGGCTCGAAGCCTTGTTCACGGGCAGGAATAAAAGACGAGTGTCTATGTTCACGCATTTATATGACGTGTGTAGGTCACCTGACTGTTCTTGAACTGCTACATCCAGAATGCACCGTTCTGCACAGGTAAGCAATAGGAAAGTTCCATCTATTGTAGCTGTGAGCGCATATGTCCGCGTTCTGGTGGTGCATTCGCTGTGACTGGCAGTGTGACCCAGGTGGGGAACAGGCAGGGTTCCAAATAAAAGCGCAATGCTTGGCTGACGTCCTGCTTGATGTTCGTGCTGGCGTCTCCCCAGCGATTGAACAGAGAGTCATCCCCGGTCAAATCCCTTCCAGCGCTGCCGTCAGAGCTTCAAGTGAAACCACAGTGGGCCGGGCGGCAGCGTGTGGGCTAGTCTCCCTCATATATATATATATCCAACACACACAGTTGCCTGCAGTAGAAGATAACGACACCACTGGTTGTAATCTGCCTTCATGGTTTATTTCAGGGAAACAGCAGCAACACCATGCAGCAGTCCACTTAACATCAGGGTCCATTCCGACGCGTTTCGTTTTCACTTCATCAGGGAGTAGGACTTGAAAGCATCACAGCTCGGCAATGTTTGGCGGCACAATTTAAGTTCCAGAAACCCGCCCCAGTGGGCGTGGCCACTGTGGCCTCTTGGTTAATGTAGTCCCTTGCCAGTGCTCTCGAGTGAGTTGCCTGCTGTGTGCTTCAAAAATAAATTGAAAAATAAAATCCCAGTGGATCGTGGCTCAAGCTGTCATGTCCTGCCACTGTTTCTGTTCCTCTAGAAAAAACGGCACCAGCGCCAAATGTGACCCCGCGTTCACGGAGTCACTGGAATGCAGGAAGCATCGGGTTATCTTCCGCGGCTCAGGCGGGCCGCTAGAAATCCAACACACACAGTTGCCTGCAGTAGAAGATAACGACACCACTGGTTGTAATCTGCCTTCATGGTTTATTTCAGGGAAACAGCAGCAACACCATGCAGCAGTCCACTTAACATCAGGGTCCATTCCGACGCGTTTCGTTTTCACTTCATCAGGGAGTAGGACTTGAAAGCATCACAGCTCGGCAATGTTTGGCGGCACAATTTAAGTTCCAGAAACCCGCCCCAGTGGGCGTGGCCACTGTGGCCTCTTGGTTAATGTAGTCCCTTGCCAGTGCTCTCAAGTGAGTTGCCTGCTGTGTGCTTCAAAAATAAATTGAAAAATAAAATCCCAGTGGATCGTGGCTCAAGCTGTCATGTCCTGCCACTGTTTCTGTTCCTCTAGAAAAAACGGCACCAGCGCCAAATGTGACCCCGCGTTCACGGAGTCACTGGAATGCAGGAAGCATCGGGTTATCTTCCGCGGCTCAGGTGGGCCGCTAGAAATCCAACACACACAGTTGCCTGCAGTAGAAGATAACGACACCACTGGTTGTAATCTGCCTTCATGGTTTATTTCAGGGAAACAGCAGCAACACCATGCAGCAGTCCACTTAACATCAGGGTCCATTCCGACGCGTTTCGTTTTCACTTCATCAGGGAGTAGGACTTGAAAGCATCACAGCTCGGCAATGTTTGGCGGCACAATTTAAGTTCCAGAAACCCGCCCCAGTGGGCGTGGCCAATGTGGCCTCTTGGTTAATGTAGTCCCTTGCCAGTGCTCTCGAGTGAGTTGCCTGCTGTGTGCTTCAAAAATAAATTGAAAAATAAAATCCCAGTGGATCGTGGCTCAAGCTGTCATGTCCTGCCACTGTTTCTGTTCCTCTAGAAAAAACGGCACCAGCGCCAAATGTGACCCCGCGTTCACGGAGTCACTGGAATGCAGGAAGCATCGGGTTATCTTCCGCGGCTCAGGCGGGCCGCTAAAAATCCAACACACACAGTTGCCTGCAGTAGAAGATAACGACACCACTGGTTGTAATCTGCCTTCATGGTTTATTTCAGGGAAACAGCATGCAGCAGTCCACTTAACATCAGGGTCCATTCCGACGCGTTTCGTTTTCACTTCATCAGGGAGTAGGACTTGAAAGCATCACAGCTCGGCAATGTTTGGCGGCACAATTTAAGTTCCAGAAACCCGCTGGAACTTAAATTGTGCCGCCAAACATTGCAGAGCTGTGATGCTTTCAAGTCCTACTCCCTGATGAAGTGAAAACGAAACGCGTCGGAATGGACCCTGATGTTAAGTGGACTGCTGCATGGTGTTGCTGCTGTTTCCCTGAAATAAACCATGAAGGCAGATTACAACCAGTGGTGTCGTTATCTTCTACTGCAGGCAACTGTGTGTGTTGGATTTCTAGCGGCCCGCCTGAGCCGCGGAAGATAACCCGATGCTTCCTGCATTCCAGTGACTCCGTGAACGCGGGGTCACATTTGGCGCTGGTGCCGTTTTTTCTCGAGGAACAGAAACAGTGGCAGGACATGACAGCTTGAGCCACGATCCACTGGGATTTTATTTTTCAATTTATTTTTGAAGCACACAGCAGGCAACTCACTCGAGAGCACTGGCAAGGGACTACATTAACCAAGAGGCCACAGTGGCCACGCCCACTGGGGCGGGTTTCTGGAACTTAAATTGTGCCGCCAAACATTGCCGAGCTGTGATGCTTTCAAGTCCTACTCCCTGATGAAGTGAAAACGAAACGCGTCGGAATGGACCCTGATGTTAAGTGGACTGCTGCATGGTGTTGCTGCTGTTTCCCTGAAATAAACCATGAAGGCAGATTACAACCAGTGGTGTTGTTATCTTCTACTGCAGGCAACTGTGTGTGTTGGATTTCTAGCGGCCCGCCTGAGCCGCGGAAGATAACCCGATGCTTCCTGCGTTCCAGTGACTCCGTGAACGCGGGGTCACATTTGGCGCTGGTGCCGTTTTTTCTAGAGGAACAGAAACAGTGGCAGGACATGACAGCTTGAGCCACGATCCACTGGGATTTTATTTTTCAATTTATTTTTGAAGCACACAGCAGGCAACTCACTCGAGAGCACTGGCAAGGGACTACATTAACCAAGAGGCCACAGTGGCCACGCCCACGGGGGCGGGTTACTGGAACTTAAATTGTGCCGCCAAACATTGCCGAGCTGTGATGCTTTCAAGTCCTACTCCCTGATGAAGTGAAAACGAAACGCGTCGGAATGGACCCTGATGTTAAGTGGACTGCTGCATGGTGTTGCTGCTGTTTCCCTGAAATAAACCATGAAGGCAGATTACAACCAGTGGTGTCGTTATCTTCTACTGCAGGCAACTGTGTGTGTTGAATATATATATATATATATATATATATATATATATATATATATATATATAAATCAAGGAACAATGAAAAAACGGCAAAGATGCGGGGTGGGCACCCGCTCGGTGCACAGAAATATGCGGTGGGCACCCGCTCGTGAAATGAGCATACAGCGGGGTGGGCACCCACTGTGTGAATTCCCAGGCAGCAGCCCAGCGCTGCAAATGAACAACAGGAGCGCTCTTCCAAATAAAAGTTAAGCGCTCTCAGGCACTTCTCCAAAGTTAGCCCTTTTTAGGATGAAGGGGGGGGCAAAGGCTGGGCCGAAGCAGGCCACCTCACAGGGTCCTCCAGCAGGAAGGCAATCCCTAGTGGCGGTTCCTCCTGGAGCCCAGCTGCAGCAGCCCCCCAGCATCAGGGCCAGCACAGCAGAGCACCCTTTCATGGGGTCACAGCCCCTTCTTTTATACACATATCCCCTTTGTGTCACAGCACAGGGTTTAGGGAAAAACCAGATGCAACTGTTGGGGGAGCTTTGGAGCACTTTGTTGTGCTCAGCCCCTCTCTCCTTTGTCAGGTGGGGGCTAGGTGCTCAGACGCAACACAGGGGGCGGAGCCAGGATTGTGGAGGGAAGGCACAGCCCTATTCAGGTCCCAGGTGCAACTCCTCCCTCCCATCTACATGCAGATCTCCCTATTCACCACCGGGCAGACTCATCCTGGCTCCTGGAGCCAACCACACCATCCAGCCCCTGTCAATCACAAGCCAGACATGCAATTCACATCAGGCTGGCAGACACACCGCACACAGAAATGCCAACTTCTCAAAGTGGCATTTCTCCACCATTCACCATACATCTGCGCACACCATTATGCAGCATTTATTTTTACGAGTTCGCACATACTTAACTCACCCCGCACTCCTCTCATACCAGGAATTATCAGAGACACACATCTCCCCCATGCATTCCTATGGGAGAGCAGGCCAATCTCACCACACTCACTCAGGGTGCGTAGGCACTTTACACTGGGCCACAGTGCTAAAGTGCACAGAGGCCAAAAACTACTAATATCATGTCACATAAAAGGCAAAAGTTAAGGGGTGAACCTGCCAAAATGGCTAAGTCCAACAAATAGCAAAGGAGGTTTGGAGTTCGAAAATATTTTCCTTCTGACCGCAGTATTTTTAGTAACACCTTGTGTTGGATCTTGTCCGTTTTGCAGGGTTATCCCCAGAATGTTTGCTTCCTACCTCCTATTTTTCTGACCTGGTTTTGTTGGCTTTAGGAATCTGGACACTTTACCACCGCTGATCAGTGCTAAAGTGCATATGCGGTCTGTGTAAATTGTAATTATGATTGGTTCTCCATGATTGGCAAATTTGATTTACTGGTAATTCCCTAGTAAAGTGCACTGTTTGTGCTCAGGGCCTGTAAATCAAATGCTACTAGTGGGCCCTAAGCACTGATTGTGCCAACCACACTAGTAGCCTTTCAAATGTGTCTTAGACCTACAACTGTTTTTAAATTGCCATGCCGATATGGCAAGTGCGACCCTAACCTTCCCTATTCTTACATGTGAGGCGCCCCTAAGGTAGGCCCATGGGCAGGGTGCAGTATATGTGAAAGATAGGACATCTACTGCTGTGTTTTACATGTCCTGAGAGTGAAATATTGTGTATTTTGTTTTTCACAATTGCAAGGACTAGCTCCCATTGACTATCATTGGAGCCGCTTTTTAACATTTTACAAGTGTAATGTTCAATTGGGACCAGCTAAAGAGGTGGAGTTTGGGCTCTCTGAACAGACCCTTTTAGTTAAGGTGTTTTCTAAATTGTGTGTTTAAAATGGCACTTTTAGAAAGTAGGCATTTTCTTGTTAACCATCCTGTGTGCCCGAGCCTGCTTGTGGATCAACTGTCTGGTTTTAGACAGACAGGGGCTGTTTGTGCAGTCACTCCAGACACTCACACACAATGAGCTGAGGAGTGCCCTGCATATGCTGATGAGCCATCCCAGGCTAGAGTGTGGGAGGAGTTGTCACTAACACCTAAATAGGCTGCAGCTGCCTTGCACAAAACTGTCTCCAACCCTGGTAGTGTGGCTGGACCAGAAAGGACAAACCTGGTTTTACTAGGCTAGAGAGATTTGCTGAACAAAGACTTCAAAGTAAAAGGGGTATATGTATTATACCTAAAACCCCAGAACTTTCGATTACTTCTGAAGTGGTCCTGCTAAGAAGAAGACCTGCCAGGAGGAGTACTGACCTTTGCTGTGTTTTGCTTTGTTGGGTTTGCCTGCTTCTGTCTGTGGGCACAGGGAAGGAATGGACTTTTGCCTGGCTATAGTATCCTGCTTAAGAAGATTCTCCAAGGGCTTGATGTAGAGCTTGCCTCCTGTTAAGAAGTATCAGGGACACAAAGACTTCACCCGCAGCATCCTTGAACTCCATCTCTGGGAGTTCTGACCTGCCTTGGCCACCAAATCTGGTTCTGGGCCCTTGGAAGTTGTTCCTACTGCAAAAAACAACCAAGAACTGGATAAAACCTAAAAAACGATGCTACGCCCTTCTTGTGGCAAAAATTTCTGGCACAGGACCACCGTTCGGGAGAAAATCCCCACGCACAGTCCGGTGTGGCCGAAGAAACCGATGCTCCTGTCATTGGCCTGAACAACCACTGCTCGCCGAGTTAGATGCACCGGTATCTGAAGTCCGAGACCCCCGCACTGACTCCAATGCAGGTCCTGCTATGAAGCTACAAGAAATAACACAAAGTGGGACCACAGCTGAAGAAACTGATGGTGTCTGATTGTCGCCGTCGCCGCTTCGACCTCAAGCGCGTCCTGCAGCACCCGCTAACCAGAACCGTCTTGGAATCAATGCATCACTTCCCTCTACAGTCCAGATTCGACACATCACTTCTCCTGCGTGCAGCAGAACTGTTGCATCATCTCCCATAAGACTCAGGATTTGACACATCAATGTGTTTTCCAATGCTTCCCCGCTTTGTGGCTGTTTTGCCTTGTGGAATTTTGACACATTTGAGGCATGTTAGAACCGGCTGTCTCTAGTTGGCAGAGGTATACACTTCTGACAAATAGGGACACTCCTTTTCTAGTCAGGGCAAGGGGATCACACCCTTCGATAACCCCTGCTCACCCCCTTGGTAGCTTGGCAGAGCAGAACAGGCTTATGTAATGGCTGCCTTTCTGCCAGCTCTCTGGAGAAGAAGAATGATGGAGAGTGACTCCAGCCTATCACCCCCATAACATAGGGATTAGGCCGATAGACAGGGACCCTGTCTTACAGATATAAGGGCATTTTCGTGCCATTTCCCTTAGAGTAAGGCTTATGAATTTAAGTGAGGGGTTAGATATATAAGTATTAGTCATGATTTACTCATTTGCTAACATGCCGATCTGTTTCTCATGGAGCTATGCATATTATGGGCTCCGTAGGCCTTAAGCGAGACAGACTCCATTTTGCTTTCTGCCTGGTAGCTCGAGAAGGCTTTCTAGGTGAAGTGTAATGTTTTAGTTTCAAGCTGTTGTCCGCTTGGAGAGAACCGGTTCAGGCTGACCCTTATCAAAGGAATGTATTTTTCTCCACTCCGAAGACACAACTTCAGGCCGGCCGGCTGGGAAAGTGTCCTTGGTACGGGGAGGTACAAGAATTTGGTGGGCGGCAGGTTACTGGCCGTGAATTTCCATGAAGGAACGGGCTTTGATATTAGCGAAGGTGTTAGTCTTTGAGTCAGTTAGTCCGTAGGCGGCATCTAGCCGTTAGCATCTCTGCTATTATTCACTTTCATGGTGGACAAGTCGCCATCTTTGAAGTCGGAGAAAGATTTAAGACCGAAACTCTCTGAAGATAGACTGAACGAGAAGTGGCGCGGAGCGCACTAATGCAGAGAGAGAGAGAGACGGTAGCTAATTAACAGCAAGGTTCCGAGGTCCTGAGGGAGAGCAGACGAGTTTGAGCCTAACGGTGCAGACGTGTACTTGCGACGGCTGAGGGTGACTGCAAGGCGAGCCAGGACCCAGAGACGAGACAGGAGCCTAGATGACTGCCGAGTCCCGATTTCCCATTAACCAGGTGATGTCCGACCGACTCTTATAGTGCGTGCACTCTAACCTTTATCTTTTATTCTCTTTGCAAATGTAATGCTGCATAGTAATGTGATTTATGCCTATTGTTAATAAATACCCTAATTCATATAGAATTATTGTGTATCTGGTGCTTATGTTCAATCTTGGTAAATGGCACTTCTAGTTAGGCACTATTTAGACGAACGGATGAGAAATCCCGATCAAACAAATGGTAACTAAATAAGGAGGGAGTGAGTGGACCTTTGATGTCGTGAGCACAAAGTACATTATATAATCTGAATCCATATCCAAAGTTATTACTTTAGTTTTATCCTAAATAGATTACTGAGATATCATCCCAATAACGTTTCATAGGAATGTGGTCGTCGTTGATATGCGGCGTTAATGAGAACGATAGGGAGGATACTATCGTGTAAAGCCACCGGATTGTGGTATAAGATAAATGAGAGCGCCAGGAGGGATACTGGCGTGGATGTTTCGCAGGATCGCGAACGCTTGGAAAAGGGAGCATTGGGTTCTGCAGGCCCGTGTGTAGACACGCCGGATTGTGTGTCAGATCTGCCCTAGGGTAGAACGGTCTGGGTCGGGGCGACCGCGAGGCCAACTGATGTGAATAAGATACTGTAAAAAAACCCCATATATGTATATTGTCATTCCCCATTCTTAGGTGCAATCTGTATATTTATCTGTATAGGTACTTATTGTGAATACGATCTAAGAAGGGAAGGTGAGTACGTTTTGGCTGGGTCACAGGGGCCCCTGGGGGCTGATCCCATCTAGACAGGAAATCCAGCCATTACATCTGGCGTCACGAACTGTTTACGAAGCCTGTGTGCATTGTGTTGTTTTGATCTCGTTGGTTTGCGCTCGGCTTGTACGTATAAAATTTTGTTTATAATTGTGTATATAGTTTTTGCGTGTTAATATGTTTCCGAAAAAATCTCCGTCGGTTTTCAAATTACCGATTCAGATTCCCGGCTGGGAGTCTACGCCTTACGAGGCCTTGGCCCGCGAGTGGGCTGATTCTACTGGTTTGAGTGAAAATTGGTCTTCCTGTTTGGAGCAGGCGGAGCCTGCCGATGTGATTTCATGCTTACAGAAAGCGCCGATAGTGAAAGGCGATGAGCTTCCTATTTTAGGACGCAGAGGGTGGATTATTCTTAATGCATACAGAATATTGCATGAGAAGTTTGTTCAACTACAGAAACAATTTAAAGATACGGAAGGACAGTGTGTTGAGTTGCAAAATTCGCATACTCTTTTACGTTGTCAAAATAAACTGCTTGCCGACAAACTTGAAACATATCAGACCATTGCCGAAAGAGCTGCGGTCCGTATTGCACGATATAAATACAAACATCGTCGTGGGCGCGTGTCGTCCCGTAAAGTGCGTATGATTGTAGCAAAAGCTGGAATGGATTGGAACCCCGATGAGTGGGACGGTAATATCTGGGATTCTCATACTTCTGACTCCTCGGCAGAGGAGGGTGATAAGCGCGAGTCTTCTCGCTCCGGACGTGATTGTAAATCTGCTTCATGCATTGATTTGACTACCGATTCTGACCGTGCTCGTTCTTCCCGTGCGGATGACGTAGCTTGCCCTGATTGTTCTGTTAAATCTAAAATGCGGGCTTCCACGGAAGCTCTTCCCGCAGTTTCTGCTCACCCGATCTTTCGACGGAAATTACAACAAGCCCCTGGTAATCCGGGTGGCATCCCTCTTGACTGTATTGAAGATTTTACTCAGCAGGAGATTAGTGACATCCTGCAACGTTTTAAACAACGGCCTGGTGAGGCCTTGCTTACCTGGATGGTGCGTCTTTATGAGCTTGGCGCTTCCGGTATTATGCTCGATGCTGTTGATTGCTTACGATTTTGCTCTTTGAGTTCTGATTCTACTATTCAGGACCATTTTCGAAATTTTAATGGTAATGTCCAAACTTCTTTGCTCCAGCTTGCGTCTGATGGCTGTAATCATAAATATCCAACAGAGTCTGATTGGCCCTCTGATGAAAAGCCGTGGTACACTTTGCGCGATGCGTCGCAACGTTTAAAGGAGGAAGTCATGAAAACGTGTATCTTCCTTAGTACTGCTGATAGGTTATTGGATGGTTTGTTAACATCTTCCGTGCGTAACCGCATTATACGTACTTCTCCTGTTGCTTACAAGCAGGTCATGATGACATTGTTAATTAATCAAACTGGCAATCCTTTGTCTGCTGTGCTTGAGTCTGTTCGTCAGCTTGGTGAGCTGGGTGAATGGTTTAAACCTGAAAGACAGTCCCGACCTGAGGGTCGTACTGGAGGGGACTATAAGTTCTCTAGACGTGACATGTTTCTTGCTCTTATTGCTGATGGTGTGAAAAGGGAGGAGATCGATGGTGAACCTAATAATATCCTATGGGATATGTTTCGTAAGCGTGGTTTGGATCGGAAGGAAGGTGCCCGTCGTGTGCGAAAGAATGATTATGATCGTGGTTCGGATGACAGTGGTGATGAGAGACGACGTGTGACTTTTGATCGCCGTGATGATCGGCGCCAAGAACGTGGTGATTCCCCCCGTCGTAATGATGGGAGGGGGAGAGAGGATGATCGTGAAAGGGGTAGAGATGATCGTGGTTCTAACAGACGTAGAGATGCAAGGAGTTTTTCCCCTGATGTACGAAGGAGGGAGGATCGTAACAGACTCTCTGACCGTAACTTACAACTTTTTGAACCTGACACTAATCCGTTTCGTACTGGAGACGGATATGATCAAGAAATTCTGATACCGAAGAAAACTGAAAACATCTACCCTGATCTGTCTTGGTTGACTGAACGCGGGAAAAATGACTAGGAAATAGGTCAAGCTCCGGTACGCAGGTGGGCCCACAGAGATTACAGACCATATGTAGATATTGAGATTTTTTGGAAACATCGTAATATCCAAAGGGCCCGAGCGTTAGTTGATACTGGAGCGGAGGCCACTTTAATTCATGGTAAAGCAAGGAAATTTCATGGACAGTCTTTTACAATTACCGGCCTGGGTGGTAAAGAAACGCCCGCAGTTCAAACTGCACTTGAGATTAAAATTGGTAGGATTCCTCGTAGAGAATACTCTGTGTTGGTTGTGCCACTTTTGGAATACATTATTGGAATTGACATCTTGAAAGGTATGACTTTGCATTTGGATGATGGTTACTATCAGTTTGGTACTAGGCAGTACATTTCGACCAGACCCGTACGGGTTGGCCGTTTACGCATGCCACCTATTAAGATCCCTTTAGCAACGAAAGTGATTTCTCAGAAACAATATCGCATCCCAGGTGGTCATGAAGAAATTACAGCTACGATTCAGGATTTGGTTGACGCGGGAGTCATTACTCCGGTCACATCCGCTTGGAATAATCCTGTTTGGCCCGTGCGCAAAAGTGACAACTCTTGGCGCATGACTGTTGATTATCGAGAATTGAATAAACATACACCTAAATTGACTGTGGCAGTGCCTGACATTGTTACATTGATTGAGAGAATTCAAAAGCATCCTGGTACATGGTATGCTTCTATCGATATTGCTAATGCATTCTTTTCGATTCCACTTGCCCCCGAATGCCAAGAACAATTCAGTTTTACATGGAATGGACGTCAATTGACGTTCCGGAGTCTTCCTCAAGGCTATGTACATAGCCCTACAATCTGTCACCGGCTGGTGGCGGAACATTTATCTGAAGTGCCTACGATTCCACAAGTTCAGATTTGTCATTATATTGACGACATTTTGATTCAAGGTGAAACGCAAGACCAAGTACAGTCTCATTTGGATCAGATCATTGACTGTTTGCGAGCGAAAGGTTGGGAAATCAATCCTGACAAATTACAAACTCCATCCCAAGCTGTGAAATTTCTAGGAATTAATTGGCATGAAGGTCACAGAGAAGTGATCCCACAAGTTAAACGTAAAATACTTGATTTTGCAGTTCCCAGAAATAGGAAAGAGGCGCAATCCTTTATTGGGTTGTTTGGATTTTGGCGCCAACATATTCCACATTTGAGTCAAATCTTGGCTCCACTGTATCGAGTCACTCGTAAAAAGAATGCGTTTGAGTGGGGTGAACCTCAACAGACTGCTTTTGATTTGGCTAAAGAAGCTATTCAGTATGCTTTGGATTTGTGGCCCGTGAGTGAGGGTAATGTGGATTTGAATGTGTCCGTGGAAGGTCTGTATGCCAATTGGAGTTTGTGGCAAAAGCAGGGCAGACAAAAAGTGCCATTAGGTTTTTGGACCAAAAAGCTACCAGAGGCTGGTGAGCGTTACTCTCCTTTTGAAAAACAGTTGCTTGCTTGTTATTGGGCTCTGGTGGATACCGAGCAATTGACTTTAGGCCATGCTGTGATTTTGAGGCCTGAGATTCCCATCATGCAGTGGGTTTTGAGTTCGCCGAAGTCCCATCGAATTGGACATGCTCAGGAGGCTAGTGTGATTAAATGGAAATGGTACATTCAGGACAGGGCACGTGTGGGTCCGAAAGGTGTTGCGGTTCTACATGAGCGAGTGGCGCAGGCGCCCTCCAATGAAGCTGAGAGTGAGCGTTCGGTTCCCGTAGTGCAGGAGTCTCCCGTGAAGTGGGGTAAATCATTTGATGATCTGTCCGTGGAGGATAGAAAACATGTGTGGTTTACGGATGGTTCTGCGAAGTTCATTGGTGACAAGAGACATTGGAAAGCTGTCTCCTATAACCCGATTACAAAGAAATTATTGAGCACAACTGGAGACGGTAAGAGTAGTCAATATGCTGAACTCTATGCAGTTTACCAAGTTTTGAAACAGGAGTTACCAGGTACATGTCATATTTTCACTGATTCTTGGTCCACTGCAAATGGACTAGCGGTGTGGTTGCCTTCATGGCATTCGCACAATTGGGAATTGCACTCTAAAGAATTATGGGGTAAAGAGTTGTGGCAAGAAATTTGGGAACTGCTTCCGCAGAGTACTGTAACAATCTTTCACGTGGATGCTCATACTCCAATCGACTCCCTTGACAAATTTTTCCATAACATTGCAGATGAACAGTCTAAAATTTCTGAGGCAGTGGTTGACATGCAAGATTCTGATTTGGCGGGATTGGCGAAATGGGCCCATCAGAAAGCAGGACATTTTGGAGAGAAAGCCACTAACAGGTGGGCTGCTGATAGAGGAATTCATATTCCCTTTTCTTTAATTAAAGATGCCATTTTACATTGCCCCATTTGCCAGCATTCTAGAAAGAAAGAGGTGCCTCAAATTGTTCGAGGTCACTTACATCGAGGTAAATTGCCCGCCCAAATTTGGCAGATTGATTATATTGGTCCGCTCCCCATGAGCAGAAATTGTCAATACATTTGTACAGCAGTTGATACTTATAGTGGCCTTTTGGTCGCTTTCCCTTGCAAGAATGCTACCCAAGTGAATACAATTAAAACCCTGGAGCTGATTATTTTATATTATGGTGTCCCATTCCAAATTCAATCAGATAATGCATCCCACTTTCGTGGAAGATTGGTGCAGGAATTCTGTACGGAAAACAACATTGACTGGGTGTTTCATATTCCATATTATCCACAAGCTTCAGGATTGATTGAGAGAATGAATGGCTTGTTGAAAGAACAGTTGCGCAAGTTGACTGATGACCGTTACAGCCAGTGGAGAGATGTTTTACTTCAAGCCTTGTTAATACTGAATAATCGTCCTTTGTTGCATGCTGAATCTCCTTTGATGCGTTTGTTTCCTCCACATGTTGATGCGAAACCTAATTCTGTTGGAAGTACTGTTACTTATTGGGAAATTACCCCCGGTGCTATGGCTCCATGTAGAGCAACCCCAGGTTCCGCAGGCCTCGACCTGCATGCATTAAATGATGCACACTTCCCAGGAAAGGATCGAATCATTGTTGAAACTGGCATAGGTGTCTCTATACCTGCCGGTAGTTTTGGATTAATTGCCCCTAGATCTGGCCTGGCCCTGAAAGGTGTTCAAATACTCGGAGGAGTGATCGACAGTGATTATCAGGGTGAGATTAAGGTTCTCTTGCTTAATAGCAGTGAGACGGATTTGTTTATCAAAAAGTCTGACCGTGTTGCTCAGTTATTGATTATGCCTGTCTTCAGTGGTGAGATCAAAAAAGGCTCTGCCCCAACGTTGCTAACTGTGCGAGGACAAAAAGGCTTCGGATCCTCTGATCTTCCTGGAGCTAAAATATGGGTGCAATCGCCTAAAAATCCTCCTGAACAGGCTGATATTATTGCGACCGGTCATGACAACACCGTTTTGGTGATGAAGCCAGGGCAAGATGGCTGGGAAGCTGTCCCAGCTGATAAATGTTACTTACGAGAATGATTAAGGCCTGTGTTTGTATTCTTTCAGATCATTCTTTGGACTGCTGCTGCAGGATGTGTCGTCGTTGGACTCCTTTTGGCTTGCTACGCCGGGAGAGGAGAGCATCTACCGACGCCGAGTGATGGGATAACAAGAGCCGCGCGGTCCGCGTGGCAGAAGTCCTCCAATTTTTGGATCACACTCGCGAAGCGAGTGACGAACTCTCCGCATTTTTGCCTTACACCCATGAAGTCCGTCACTGACATTTTATCGACCTGTTTGGTTGCTGTCCCTGCATCTACTGATACACTTCGTCATGTATTTAATATATCCAGTGCCCGACCTAATGTCATTTTGGGCGACTTTTTGGCCCATGAATATTGTCCCTCATGTACTGTTCTTCCAGACCAGGATGTCCTTCTTAATTCCAGAATCACTACTTTTAATGTTACCCCTGGTGACCTTTGTTTCATGATGACCTGTAATCCTAAAGCCATCTCTGAATGTTTGCGGTTGAAACTCCAAGCCGCTACTACTTTTTCATTTCACCAGCGTTTGTTATGTACGAAAAGACTTCCTAATTCATGTTTTTCAGTGAAGAACAATATGACTTGCAAAAGTTTAGTTGTTGCCACTAGCCATTATCGTTCAATGTTGTTACCAGCTGGATGGCTCTTTTCATGCGGGAATTCATCTTGGCCCTATATTCCTGCGAATATTTCTGGTGGCCCATGTGCCATCACTAGATTAAGTTTGCTAATGTTTTCTTCACATCCTCCTTCACATTCCCGTATTGTTCGAGATTCCATGTCATTGTATGAAGATTGTGATTCCTCTGTTCATCTTTATTCCAGATCTGAATATCTTAGTTTAGCTTTTTCTATTATTGGTGTTCCTGCATTGGCCGTTTATAATGCCAAAACAATCGGCAAGATGGCCTGCTGGATGGTCAAATCGATCAACCAAACTTCTACTGTTCTGTCTGATTTATTATTAGATTCCCAAGGTGAACGTAGAGCTATTTTGCAGAATCGTGCCGCTATCGATTACTTATTGTTGAAACATGGACATGAATGTTCTGATTTTGAAGGGCTGTGCTGTTTTAATTTGTCTGACCATTCTAAAGAAATCCGATCCCATATTAATAAACTCCACGACTTGACTGCAGAAATTAAGGAACACATAGATCAGGGTTTCTTTGACTGGCTTTTTAATTGGCTCCCTGACATGCATTTTTTACGACAAATTTTGGGAGGGGTTATTATTACTGTCTGCGTCCTTATAGGGATTTGTTGCTTTATTCAGTGTATTCCTTCCCTGCTACAGTATTTTAGACTTACTAAGGCTCATAGATCAGTTAGTTTTGTTTCATATTATTCGTCTACTGACGTTAGTTCCATTTAGTTTGTGGTTAATAGACTGGAGTCAAGGGGTGTAATGTAATGGCTGCCTTTCTGCCAGCTCTCTGGAGAAGAAGAATGATGGAGAGTGACTCCAGCCTATCACCCCCATAACATAGGGATTAGGCCGATAGACAGGGACCCTGTCTTACAGATATAAGGGCATTTTCGTGCCATTTCCCTTAGAGTAAGGCTTATGAATTTAAGTGAGGGGTTAGATATATAAGTATTAGTCATGATTTACTCATTTGCTAACATGCCGATCTGTTTCTCATGGAGCTATGCATATTATGGGCTCCGTAGGCCTTAAGCGAGACAGACTCCATTTTGCTTTCTGCCTGGTAGCTCGAGAAGGCTTTCTAGGTGAAGTGTAATGTTTTAGTTTCAAGCTGTTGTCCGCTTGGAGAGAACCGGTTCAGGCTGACCCTTATCAAAGGAATGTATTTTTCTCCACTCCGAAGACACAACTTCAGGCCGGCCGGCTGGGAAAGTGTCCTTGGTACGGGGAGGTACAAGAATTTGGTGGGCGGCAGGTTACTGGCCGTGAATTTCCATGAAGGAACGGGCTTTGATATTAGCGAAGGTGTTAGTCTTTGAGTCAGTTAGTCCGTAGGCGGCATCTAGCCGTTAGCATCTCTGCTATTATTCACTTTCATGGTGGACAAGTCGCCATCTTTGAAGTCGGAGAAAGATTTAAGACCGAAACTCTCTGAAGATAGACTGAACGAGAAGTGGCGCGGAGCGCACTAATGCAGAGAGAGAGAGAGACGGTAGCTAATTAACAGCAAGGTTCCGAGGTCCTGAGGGAGAGCAGACGAGTTTGAGCCTAACGGTGCAGACGTGTACTTGCGACGGCTGAGGGTGACTGCAAGGCGAGCCAGGACCCAGAGACGAGACAGGAGCCTAGATGACTGCCGAGTCCCGATTTCCCATTAACCAGGTGATGTCCGACCGACTCTTATAGTGCGTGCACTCTAACCTTTATCTTTTATTCTCTTTGCAAATGTAATGCTGCATAGTAATGTGATTTATGCCTATTGTTAATAAATACCCTAATTCATATAGAATTATTGTGTATCTGGTGCTTATGTTCAATCTTGGTAAATGGCACTTCTAGTTAGGCACTATTTAGACGAACGGATGAGAAATCCCGATCAAACAAATGGTAACTAAATAAGGAGGGAGTGAGTGGACCTTTGATGTCGTGAGCACAAAGTACATTATATAATCTGAATCCATATCCAAAGTTATTACTTTAGTTTTATCCTAAATAGATTACTGAGATATCATCCCAATAACGTTTCATAGGAATGTGGTCGTCGTTGATATGCGGCGTTAATGAGAACGATAGGGAGGATACTATCGTGTAAAGCCACCGGATTGTGGTATAAGATAAATGAGAGCGCCAGGAGGGATACTGGCGTGGATGTTTCGCAGGATCGCGAACGCTTGGAAAAGGGAGCATTGGGTTCTGCAGGCCCGTGTGTAGACACGCCGGATTGTGTGTCAGATCTGCCCTAGGGTAGAACGGTCTGGGTCGGGGCGACCGCGAGGCCAACTGATGTGAATAAGATACTGTAAAAAAACCCCATATATGTATATTGTCATTCCCCATTCTTAGGTGCAATCTGTATATTTATCTGTATAGGTACTTATTGTGAATACGATCTAAGAAGGGAAGGTGAGTACGTTTTGGCTGGGTCACAGGGGCCCCTGGGGGCTGATCCCATCTAGACAGGAAATCCAGCCATTACAGCTTATCTCAGAGGCTGTGTGTTAAGCAATTACGACCACATACAGTAATACAGTGAATACACTACAAATGGACACGACACCGTAGTATTATAAAAATAAGTATTTTTATATAAGGCTTAGCACAAGACCAAAATAACGGCAAAACTGTACACAATCGGAATAAATACGTTTAGGAAGGAAAAAGGATAGTTCAAAGGTAGTTCTTCTTTAGCACAAGAGTCTTTTATATCAAGCAAATCTTCTTCTTGGAAACACAGTTCTTTAGCAACAGGGTAACTCACACGGGAGCTACACAACGCTGGGCAGAGATAATCCACAGGTTCGGCGGCGACCGCGAGGAGCGCTGCGTCGGGCCTGGAGTCACACGGACCCCCAACAACACAGTACCTTAGGAAAATGAAGCACACGATGATCAGCGGCGTCGAGCAATCCGGCGTCGCGTCTTCGGTGTCGATCAGGCCTCAGCAGGCGTTGTCGCTGATGCAGTTGCACAGAGTGAGCAGCGCTCACGGCGTCGAGGGGCACACGGTTGATGCGATCAGCAGCGGGGCAGACCCGAGGTCCTCTGGAGTTAGAGCCGTACTCCTACTCACTGGCGTTGCTGCTGGCGTCGGTCGGGCCCAGTGTCCGATCGTCGTGGTTGCTGGCTCTTTCAGAGGTGCTGGATTCACACTTCCAGCGGATAGCACTTTTTAGCAGGTGAAGTCCTTTAGCCCTGTGACTTCGGCAGGAGACTGGCACTCTTCCAGTCCTTGGAGATTTTCTTAGCAAGCGTGAGAGTACACACAAAGTTCCTCTCTCCTGGTTCCTTGGCAAAAATAAAGAAGCACTGCAGGATTCCCCCAACAACAGCACACTGGCAGAAGGGGTAAGCAGTCCTTTAGATCAGCAGGCTTCTTGTCCTTGGTTACAGGGTTCCTTGTCAGAAGTGATCTAAATTCTTGGTTCAGGGGTCCTTCTCTTATACCCCTTTTCGTCTTTGATCCCTTTGTCCATGCCGGGGGTTTCCCAACACCCTGGGTCTGTGGTGGGTGGAGCTAGGTAGTAGCACCTGGCCTATTCATTGAGCCGGGCCGGGTGCTCAGACGCCCCGCAGGAGGTGGAGCCAGCATTGACACTGGCAGGAGCAGAGCAATCGCCCTCCTGGCAGGAGGTGGGGCCAGGATCGTCCATGGCAGGTACAGAGCCATCAGTCGCTCGGCAGGAGGTGGAGCCAGCATTGTATCAGGCAAGGCAGGCTATCAACAACTACTCTCCCCCTACTCTCAACGTAATGTCCCACTCATCCCACACTGACTCATCCAGACCTCTTGGAGCCACCCAGCTCCTGTCACATACACGCAAGACCAGCAGAGACCAGATATGGTTAGACAAGAAAATAGACACTTTCTAAAAGTGCTATTTTCGAACCCAGAGTCCAAAAACCATCCACACCAACGGATGCGTAATTAAACCCCGAGTTCAGGGATACCAAACTCGACATTGCACCATGCTCCCCGAGCCAGCTAGGATTATCGCGTTAACAATCCCGGCGGCCCATTCTATCCAACGGAGAGCAGGCTACCTCGCAATAGTGAAGCCCTAAGATGGCGGCGCTTCACTATCAGGACATGCCAACTTGGTCAGGCCTGTCCTACCTTACACTTACAATGCACCCTGCCCATGGGCCTACCATAGGGGTGACTAACATGAAGTTAAGGGAAGGTTGGAGGGGCTGGCAGGTAGGTATACCTGCGCAGCCGACGTGACAGTGCAAGACTGCACGTGGGTCTCGCAATGACCGACCCGTAGACATTCTTTTACAAGGCCGCTCCTGTGGGTGGCACAACACGTGCTGCAAGCCCACGAGCGGCATTTGAATTTACAAGCCCCGGCACTCCTGGTGCACTAGACTAGGGACTGACAGTAAACCAAAACAAGCCAAACATGGATACAATAGATACATCATTTTAACATAGGGAGCACTTGCGCTATGGCACTGATCAGCAGTGACACGGCGCCCAAAGCATATACCAGCAAAACATCGTAACACAGTAGAGGCAAACAGAAAAAATGGAGGAGAGACTCAAGCCAATGATGTCAGGTCTAACAAGGCACATTGTGTAAAAATTATGCATTCATAAATTTCTATGGACAAAATTGCTTGAAACCTTTTAAAAGTCATATTTTAAGTTGTGTATGTTGGATTTATGTAATTGTGGTCCTGTTTGGTTTCGATAAAGATACTTTATTTTTCTAAACTTGTGTGGTGTCCATTTGTAATGTTATCACTGCGTTACTTTGTGTGATATGTACAAATACTTTACACATTTCCTCTGAGATAAGCCTGTCTGCTTGCACCAAGTCATTGAGCATGGTTTATCTAGGTATGTAACTCCCTTATCCTGACTAGAAGGAATGGTTCCTACTTGGACTGGGTGCAACTTAACATCCCCATTTCTAACACTTTGTATACAAAATACTTTGTAGCCTGACCATATCAACATGTTTTAGTCTTTGATAACTGATAATATTTTTATAACATCAGTAAACTCATGAAATTAAATAATTATTACCTTGCTATTAAATAAAGAGAGTGATTATTACCCAATATGTGAGCTGTTTGAATATTAATGTTGGGAATATCAGACAAGGCAAGATAAATGTGTTTTCGTTTTAAAAAGCCAGATTTCCGCAGCCAATTAGTTAAATCTGATAACAAAATCTTGACTATCACTTATTCTTAGCTCCACTTTCATGTTGTGCTTATCTAGAATAGTCCATTTTTCTTTTAATATATGAAATGTAATAGTTGTTTCAACATAGGTGCTGCTTCCCCAAAGGTCTTCAGGGCTCCACCCTCCTACTTTTCTATGCAGTTTTATCATTGGAATGATTCATACTAGTTTATTATTTACTATTTGTATAATAACAAAGGAGCACCAGGACCTAGAATGAGACCTTCTCTGGCAGTTGAAGTAATTTAAAAGAAAATATTTTAAATGCATGCTGTGTTTATGCGTGCATGTGAGAGAGTGTGTGTATGTGAGTGCATATGTCTATATTAATGTGTAAGCATGATTCTGTGTGTGTGTGAGAGTGACTCCTAGTGAGTAAGATTGAGTGCTGGTAATTGAGCATGAGTGAATAAGAGTAAGTGTGTCCCATGTTTATGCGATATTAGAGATGCAGGTGCAGAGGTTAAGAGGCCTACAGCAAGTGCATTTACTCTGAGAGTTGGTGTACAATCAGAGCACAACTTCAAAGAACCCCTTGGAAGAGTCCCAATGGATTTCCAAAGTCCCCCCAGTATCTCTCAAGTGGCGAGTGCAGCCTCCTACGGCTCCCACCTGCAGGTTGATGTCTGGACCCTACTAAAATGGGTCTAGAGTAGCTGGAAGTGAAAGGTAGAAACCCCAGTTGAAATGCAGCTCAGGCTTTCACTGATGTGCTCTGCTTAGCACAGGCTTAACTTGTCAGTGTTTTGTTATGTGATTGGGCATGCTATTCCTAATTGCACCAGGTACACATAAATGATACCAAATGCCATTTATCAACTTTCTAAATGCTTTGCAAACGTTGAATTTAAGAGCTTTCTTGTGAATGCTGTATTGCCTTTGATGCATCTGACTCAAACTCAGAGCGACAGAAAATGAAGAAAGATAGGAAAACAGTGACAAAGGGAGAAAGCAACAAAAAATGATATATAAAGGAAGTGTATAATGGTGCAAGAAAGTTGCATGAGGCAGAATCTAGGCTCGGTGATGGTGTGGCCTCGCCCCAATGATATGGGATGCATCTCTGTCCATTGCCAGCTGTGCCCGCTATCACCAGCAATCACACCTCTGGAGTGGCCCAGCAAGTTAAAAAACGGACACTTGTTGTATCTGAGGGATCCACCCAAGATGGCTGCCACCAACTAGGTGACTATGGATGTGCATGGCTCTGTTGAACCCAGGCTACAGTGGTGAAATCAGAGGGCATTTTACCAGTGTCGTGCCGCACCGTTTTAGAATGCTGAGGTTAGGCAACACCAGTATTGTCTCTGTGATGGCAGCAGCGATCATGGGGTGCATAACTAACCTGCTCCACAAGTAAGCTGGAAGGAGCATGTCTTTGAGGGAGCTGTGGGCCCAGCTGCCCACTGCCACATAAGGGGAGTCTCAGAACCCCTTTCAGAGGGCCATGGGGTAAGCTGGAGCTACTGGGCTAAACCATGGAGGTTGTGGCCTTTTACTTCTGATGTGCTGGGGCATTAGTATGGGTCTTAAGCAACTGGGCCAAGTACCCCCTTAGCACTTGACTCTCAGTGGTAGCGTGGGTTGATCAGTCCCAGTCTTCCTGGGGGAGGGGGTGGCAGAGCGATGCAGTAGCAGCTGTTGGTGAGTAGAAATCTCAACTTTGCAAAGGCAGCAGCTGGACATTCACAGTGCTTCCTCCAATAACACAGTAGGTTCCTCTGATGATTTTCACAGGAATGGGGACTATTGCTTGAGTTCTAAATACTTTAGTTGGGGCTCAAGCACACAGATGTCACCACAGCGTACTTTCATCTCAACATCGGCGAAACCAGGCAATGATCCTTGCTTTTCACAGTGACCTCTTCTGGCTTACGGGGTAGCTGTCTTTACTACACTCATGCACTATGGGCAGATCAGCACAGCAGTAATGCAGTCTTCATGGTGGCCCCCTCTGGTATACAGAGTCACCAAATTTACTAGCCACACAGGCAATGGCTAGTTCAGCACAGTAGTAATGCAGTTTTCGCGGCGGCCCTCTCTGGCATACAAGGTCACTGACTTTACTCTGCACAAGGGCTATACGGCTATAACCTGAAAGGCATGGCAGCAAATCAATCTTCTTGGTGGCCCACTCTGGCATACAGGGTCACCAACTTTTCCCCATGCATAGGTGATGGCCTGATCAGCTCTGTAGTAATGCAATCTTCACAATAGCCCCCTTTGGCATAAGGCGTTGCTGTCTTTACTCCTCATAACAGGCAATGGGCAAATGGTGCAGCAATGGCTAGCTTCATGATGGCCCCCTCTGGCATACGGGGTCACTGACTTTAATCTGCACATGGGCAATGGCCTGATTGGTGCAGCAGCTGCTTCATTACACCTCACAATACGGATACACTAGCCAGAATTCCCAATTGGAATTCGCTACCTCCAAGAGCTCTCCTCTTCTTCTCAGGGCACATTGGTATTGGCAAGCTGCCAGGCAGACTTAAATTTTCCTTGCCGATGTCCCCTCACCCACCTAGGAGACTGGCCTGGCACACCTTAGCCCCCAGTCCTAGTCACAGGTAGAAGTCTTGCAGAGCTTCTCCTCCTAAACGTGCAGGCTGAATGGCTGCTTGGCAGTTGACAATTTTGGGGGCCCAAGCTCCCCTTCTTAAATGTGGGTGTCTGTTTCTTTTTAAAGTACCCTATCCTCTGTTCTGCCTTTCCTCCAGAAAAGCAGTCTGTCACAACAGGAGCAACTACAAATTAGACTGTATCTAAAACAGAGGCAATGGGATTGACTAGAGATTCACACCTGAATGTCAGCCACAGCAATACGGCTATCAAAATGTTATCCAAGGGCCCCAGTCCCAGTCTTTAGGACTCTCTCATAAGCCTCATCTCCTTTCCAAGATGTGCCCTGCCCCTTCCCAGTGGCCTTTTAATGAATCAAAAACCACAGTTCCTCCCTCCAGTGTGTGCCCAGCCAACTCACAGGAATGGATTTTCACAAAATTGAACCCAGTGTCTTCCATGTATTGTACCACCCACATACACCCAGCACATGCATGCAACCACACTTGTGCTGCAGAGCGATACATACTAATTTGATGTAGGCCTAGGGTTGTTAAGCGCACATCACCGCAACTTTAAATGAGTGAGCATGAAGGTCTCACTCCAGTGACAGGGGTAAAAAAATCCAGTTTACTCATACTGATCACTACGCATGTGCTGTCACCACCTCGCCCATGCTACTCAACTCCTGGTAAAGGCAGTACCATTTCATCATCATAGTGCTTTGGCTGTCCCTGCAAGTCCAACAAGCCTGTAATCTTTGAGACAGGCCTATGTCATGGCACACACGCATGATCTGTGTTTATTCATGAGAACAACAATCAGCACATGGGATCCAGTTTTGTTTGCAGCTTGGGGGATCCGGGTAGAGGTGCACATATAACACCATGTGAGGAACTTTCCCATCCCAAACAGTGAGGGTGTTGTCTGGAAAGTGCCCACCCAGCCCCACTGGACTGGTTGCACTGAGATGGATTGAACATGCTGGGTGTGGGAAAGCTCTGGAGGCTGCTGATGCAGCTGACTTAGTGAATGGGCAGCACCACAAAACACTGTCCTTAAACTGCCTTAGTGCATAGAGGGTTGTCATTACCATGCTAGCTGACCGTCCCCCGGTCACTGCATTGTACACCTGGTAGGGCGCTAAGGCAGAGTGCCTAAAGGCCCATTACAGTTTCTGGGGTGTGGTCCTCATGACCCCTTTGACTCCAGCGATAGAGTGCAGTAGTCCTTAATAGTGGAAAGGTGCACTGCAGAGACTTAGCAGAGGCTTTCCAGCACACTTGCCTACACCCCTTTCTAATGAGACTTGTCAGAGGCTGAACTAATTAATGCTCAGGCTTGGGACTCTCATCCACCTCTGGCACCCACGACGGGTAGCCTTCCTGACCCTCACCTAGGGACTGTGACTGTAGGATTTTGCATCTCCTAGGTCAAGCTCCTCTGCTGTCTGGTGCAGTCAATTGTCCGGTCCACCAAGACCAAGTCACGATTGCTTTAGATACTCCTTCAATGAGTAACAACAGGTGTCGGCGTCTCCTGCTACTGGTGTGGCAATAGATTAATTCGACTGAAAAATGGCAGTCATAACGGTAAACAGGGATGCCTTAGAGCTCAAAATATACACTTTTGAGATTGATCACAATTGTTGGGATGACCGTCATAAGGCTTGGCAGGAGTTAGACTACCTTGGATGACTTGAAGCTGACAACCAACAAACTCCAATTACAGATGAAGGAACTCATAACCTGAGTGCAGAGCATTGTACTGACAATGCAGTGGGACTGGACAGCATAGGAACACAGAACCCTGGGGCTAGCTCATTGCATCACCTTGTGGCCATCAGGAAACAGCACTGGAAGAAGGCACGCTGTCTGTTCCCATGTGCTAAAGGCCCATGGCAGAAGCATTCTCAATGACTGTAGAAAACAGGTGGTGGCAGATGAACTTTCCCTCCTCACAGAAGAAGGCACACCTCACTGCAGTAAAAAGGTGGTAACTGACTCAGTGATCTACACAAACTCTGCTTTTGTCCGCTCCCTGGGTAGGGAGAGCGACCTCCCGTCATCACCCCATGCACAGTGGATGACCTGCTTTGAATGTAGAACCTGGTTGTGTATTATCCGTTGGGGTTCACTATAGGGTTATGCTCATGCTGGCTCCCTAACCAATGCTTACCTCATCTAAAGACGGGGTGGTATCCACAGCTACATGGGCCTTTCTCTTTAATTCATAATTTTCCACAAACCGTACAGATATACTTGAGTATTACTTGTTTGTGGCCAATCAGTATCATTCTGTCTTTTCTTCTTTTCTGGCCATCGGTTTGGATGCTGGACAACTGTTTGGCTGTGCTGAGAGATGGGAGTAGTTACTGTTTGCAATAATTTGCAGTTGTTTCTCACTGAGGTTCTGCTTACACAGCATCTGGCTTTGGGGTTGAGTAGTGGGAGGAACTTGGAGGGGTGGGAATGATGCTGACAGAGGAGGCGACTAGTGGCATACTTATTTATCATGGAGAGTTTAGTTCTGTAGTTTAAATTGATCTTCTGGAATGAAAGGGGCCTTAATAGCATTTTCAGGTGCTATGAGGTGCTCTCCTATCTTAAGGGGCACGGCACCCATATTACCTTGCTTCAGGAATCTCACTTGAAGGTGACAGACAACCCGCTACTGCTTTCTCTTCACTGGGGTAGGATCCGAACACCTATACCTACCGGGCTGCTTAAAATGATATTCCTAGAAGGTTATGTCTAAAGACAGGGCTTAAGTGAGGCCATTCAACATTATTTTACATACAATTAAGGGCCTGCTTCTCCATATTAGGGGAATCAGATTTTTCACTGCTGCCCTAGCATGTTTCACTAGATTCAAAACCGAGGAGGCTGGGCCCATACACATTATGGAGGTGTCCACGCTGAATTTCCTTTTGGGACAATGAGCCATGCCTGGTACATACTATCTCTAATAGAAATATTCTTCCTACCTGCTTGTTGGGGGCTTATTCCCATCCTAATAGGAAAACGCTCACTAGGAAATTTATAGACCGATCTTTATGAATTGGAAATCACCTGAGCCTCCTAACTTGACTATAGGACAGAGGAACATTCAGAGGTTTTCTGTTACATCGAATGGCTAGCCTGAGTTGTGAGCTCCTCGTAGTCACCTTCCATGAAGCTGTAGTGGAGCATAATGTCCAGCAGGAATAAGCCACTGGATGTTCCTCCACCCTCACTTTCCCAGATTAATGCTAGTGTCACAACCCCATGTCTGGGTTTGACCATGTGGCCCTCTGGGGCGCTGCCTCATCTACAGCACACCGGTCTGCAACTAACAGGATACCAGGGTTACTGTTTCGTTGTGTGATAGTATTTTCTTTAGAATGCTATACTCTGTCTTGGTTACACGTGAGTGTCCCTCCTCACTCTCAGGATGGCAGGCCAACAAACATACAGATACGCCATTGCTACCTCAGACAACTGTTGTGTATCACACACCATGTAGCATATTTACCTTTCAATGCTGGCATCAGTAAGGACGAGATAGTGCTGATTTTTTTTCCTGGATGCTAATGACTGTTATTTTTTCCCTTTGCATTAAGGCAATGTGTTAGACCTGGCAGCCTTGGCTAGGGTTTCCCCATGCTTTGGGCACTTTGCTGATCAATTCCAAAGTGTAAGTGCTCCCTTTGTATATTGTTATTATGGATTGGTGTTTCCATGATTGGTTTATTTGGTTTACAATTAATTCCCTAGTACAGTGCGCCATGTGTGCCCAGGGCCTGTAAACCAAATGCTGCTAGTGGGCTTGCAGCACTGATTGCGCCACCCACACAAGCAGCTTTGCAACAAGGACTCAGGCCTGCCATCCCAGTGCCTGTGTGCAGTCTATTACTGCCATGTCTACCGTGCAAGTGCACCCCCTTGCCAAGCCATAACTTTCCCTTTTCTTTCATGTGAGTTGCCCATAAGGTAGGCCCAAGGTACGCCTGTGGGCAGGGTGCAGTGTATGTGAAAGGGGGACATGCCCTGATGTGTTTGGCATGTCCTGATAGTAAAATACTGCCAATTTCATTTTTCACTATTGTAAGGCTATCTGCCCCGTAGGATAGAATGGAGAGTTTGCTCATAACATTTATGAGCATTACTGCCCATGTGAACAAGATAGGAAAATAAAGTTTGATATGCCTGAACTCAGAATGTTAAGATGCATCTTTTAGTGAGTGTGATTTTAACATTCTGGATTTGAAAATACCACTTTTGGAAAGTAGGTGTTTTCTTGCCTAACCATTCAGTTTGCCTCTGGCTTTGGGGTGAGAGGGGCTAGGAGGGTGCTTTCTGTGTGAGTCAGGGCTGGGCTGATTAGACCTGGGTTGCATTCAGAGTAGGTGGAGGAGATTTCTTTCACACCTGAATGGGCCTGGTCTGTCTAGGACAACGTTGTCTCCTCCTCCTGCCAGGAAGTTGCACCAGAGAAGACATAACTGGTTTTGGCTGGGCAAAGAGCTTCTCTGCCACAGAGAACAAAGGATTTTGTATTATTAAAAGAGGGGACCAGGCCACAGACTTTTAGATCAGTTCTGGGAATCCTTTGTCATGGAGAAGAGCTGGAGAAATGGAGGAGGAATACTGCCCCTGTGCTGTTTGCTGTCTGGGGTTGGCCTGCAGTTGCTACTTTTTGGCAAGGCTTGAAATAGAACTTGCATCCTGTTCTGAAGTCTCATGGTCACAAAGACTTCACCCCCCCCCCCCCCAGCCCCTCTCAACTCCTTTGCTGGGGGTTCTGACCTGCTGAAAGGTGCGTGCCAGTGTTCTGGTCCTCTGGAAGTCGTTTTTGGACTGGAAACTGTGGGAACTGTGAAAATAAACATATTGTAGCAGTGCAAGAAGAATTTTCGGCCACATTGCCACCGCCGAAGAATCGACATAGTGCCTGTTCACGGCTGAAGTGTCTGCCGTGCGACGAATCCTGTGCACTGATCTCTGACGTCCGAGATCATAGCACCAATTCTGATGCAGTTCCTGTGTGTAAGAACCAATGCATCGAGGAGGGACGCAGCTGGAATCATCGCAGCGCATCTCGGGTCTTCACACATCGCATCGTACTGGATTGACATGCATCACATCGAAGTGTCAAGTCTGTTGCATCATTGGGGATGCAGTAAGAAACCGACGCATCACATCCCCAAGCAGTAAGAAACCGATGCATCACCTCCTCTCCGGTAAGGAACCAACGCATCACCTCCCCTGGGCAGCAGTAGGGAACTGACGCATCACCTCCCTCGGAGCAAGGAACCGGCACATCACCTTCCCTGAGTGTAAGGAACCATCCAAGGTACTTTGTGTAAAAGTGTTGCATCCAACATTTTTTTGGAACAGAACAGTTTCTACCTTTTAAGAATAACATGTTTAGTACTGTATTGTGGATTTTTGTTGTTTTGGGCTTGTTTGGTTTGGACAAAGATTACTTATTTTCTAAACTGGTGTGGTGTCCATTTATAGTATTTTCACTGTATTACTGTATGTGTGCACACTGCCTCTGAGATAAGCCTGTCTGCTCGTGCCAAGCTAATAAGGGGTGAGCCGGGGTTATTTTAGAAGTGTATCCCCCTTACCCTGACTAGGAAGAAGGGTCCCTGCTTGGACAAAGGTGCAAACCCTTGCTAACTAGAGACCCCCATTTCTAACAAAGTCGTTTACATGCCAAAAAGTAAATAAAAGCTATGTTTTCAAAAGATCGAGACGAGGCATCCTTGGTATGACTCAGCCTTGGGATTGGGCAGCCCCTGCATTAGGCAAAGCTGGTTTTGACTCCTAAGAAACAGTTTGTGCCCCTGCCCTTACTATTATTATTATTTTTTCAATGAAAACATTGATACTAAATAAGTTTTTTGTTTAATGAAAACATGAACAAGAGACTGAAATACATTGCCTTTAAGATGCGTAAAAACTAGATTGAAAAACTATACTCTCTGGCTGAAGCCAACCCTACATATCCATATCGGTAAGCATAAAACCCAACTGCTAATCTCAACACGTGAATAAAAAATTGAAGGATTTAAAAAACATAGGAAAACAAATTCCACATTGAAGGAAAAATTTAGATGTAGTTCAGCTACTAAAACATTCTTTTCTGCTACTGCTTATCAAAGACCTAAGCTCCCCCGTCACAGTCCTAGTTGAGTATACAGCTTACAGAGAAGTGCTCAGAGTTTAAAATAAAAAGAAATAGTATAAGTCACTGACGTTTACAAGTAGAAAGATGGCAAACAGATTATGCACATTCAAAGATTACCTGTAAGCTTCCATAGAGGAGGTATGTGTCAGGGTCTGAAGGTGAGACGAAAGGCCGTGGTCTAACAAGAACCCCAAAGCCATAAAGCAACCAAGGAAAATGCCACCAATCCAATTGGATAGTTAATTACAAAAAGCATCTATAAAGGTGGAGAGGGCACCTTAACTAAATTTGCTATATTCAGGATGGCTTATTCCCTGCAGACAAGTGCAGAATGAGCTAAGAAGCATCAAGCAAAAAACAATCACATATGTTACTTTCTGCATTATTATAATTATAGTCACTTGCTGTTAAAAAGGTTTTAGAGGCTAAAATAGTCTTGATCAAGGCAAGCCAAGAAAGATGAGGACAAAAGTAAATGCTTGCAACTCAAATCTCACCATGACGTCCCAGTGTAACTCTCACGTAAATCTACACATTTGTCAAATTCGAAAGCAGATTTGTTTTCTCCAGTGTTGAAGCATCCGAACATTTGGTGTCTAGTGCTATGATTAAAAGACACCCTTCTGAGAGTGAATGGTCAGTGTCCGTGGTGTTATGTTGCACATAGCCCTCACTCCATATCAGATTACTTGTATGATAGGGATGATGTTAGAATGCTGTTGATTGGTTGCTTCCACTTAGGATTCCGTATGGGTCCTGTTACACACTGAGAGTAAAAGGTGATGTTTTTCTCCTACCAGGGATAACAAATAATTCTTCATGATTTTAGTGGGACGGAAATGATTCAAGTACTCATTATTTCCATGTCTATAGTTTCCAAATCTAGTGGAATGTTGAACCATCTGGAGCATTACAGACACGTATCTCTGTTGCCACCAGCATTTCATACTTGCTGTCAATTATAATATTGTAGATACTATGAATCCCTCTGTTTTGAGATAGAAGACACACTAGGCCATGCGTTTCCCTGTTGGAACTTTCTATGAAAGGCAGCATGATTTATATAGTTTTGTCCAAGACAATGACCTTGGAAATCTAGTTCCACACGGTTCCAACATATTCAAGCAATTTAGGAAGGGCCAAACCCGTCCCTCATCTGCCCAAACTCTTGCCTAGATTCAAAGAAATCTCTGGGTAGCTTCCCCATTAGGTATCACCTATGGGACCAGGAATTACAAATAAGTGACAGTGACTGAATAGAGACCAGGAAAATGCCTTACATTTGGAAGACTTGAAAGGATGACAGTAGTCTCATAGCCGAGTAACACTGGCCCACCAATGATCATGGGCCTGTTATATACAGCCCTTCTGACATTTGCACCATCTAAGAAATCAGCAGATAGAGAGAGTAAAACAGAATTCTCCTGCACATAGTCCAATTGTACCAGGAACTATGGAAACCAGAGGTATACTAGGACTGCTGAAAATCTGTTCTGCAATTTCATGTAAAAAAAACACTTAAAAATGTACAGAATGATGCATTGTACAGACAGTTTGCGTACACAATGGAAGTGGTTGTCCTGAGTACAGAGGATCAGTTCAGAGCAGCTTTAAAATATATAGGAAAAACACAACCTGTCCCGATAGGAATCATAGAAGGATTATAGCCACAGTATTTAACTTAGTGCCCTATATCTCCAGTCACACAATCAGAAAAGTAGTGTTATGAAGACAACAGTGCCAAAGGTACCATACTGGGAGAGAGAAAAAATGTTTCCTTTGGAAAGGATGTGGTCTCATGGCTAAACCTCTGACCTTGGAGATGGGACACTAAGGTTGGGAAACTAAGGTTCGAGCCTCAGGGTCGACTCCACATCCTGTGATTCTGAGCAAATAACTTAACCTCTCCGTGCCTACCAAAAATGTGAATGTGTCCTTGTGTAACATAACTGGTGCTCATGTAAAGCGCTCAATACCTTTGGGTCGACTTTGCGCAATATAAATCTGCAACAACACAAAATAAATGTGAAGGGTGTATCACTAGACATATCATGAAGCTGCTGGTTGCCCTATCATCTGCTGCACCCTGTGAAAGAATCTCTCGAACTCCCCAAGGAGGACTAAATGCAAGGAAGACCTCATTGCAGACTGGGCAGAGCTCAGAGGAGCATGCCCCTAGGAGCTCAGGCAATTTTCAACCACAGAAAATAAATATTGTGATGATTTGAAACACTGACAGGTCTTATTTCACCATTAAGGTTAATGGGGACTCATTGTTTCTTCCTATCAGTATTAACTAGAATTCTTAAAGCACACACCTACCCTCCACAAGATTTGAAAATGCAAATATTTGTTGGTCAAGAAGAAATTAAAAGCACACTTTGTATTGATTCGGGGGATGTGGAGTAACGTCCTGAATGTTAATTAGCATTAGTCAAAACAGTATTAAACAAATCAAACTAATACACATATGATTTGTTTAGCCCATTTCTAAGCCAGAAAAAAAGATCAGCACTACTGGGAATGTGTGAAAATTCCTAGAAGGAACTCCCTAATAAACAATGCCTAAAAAAGCTGGTTTTAGAAAACAATAGTTGAAGTTTAGGCCGCCAGAACTATGTATAAAACATAGTTCAAACTTCAGGGACTAAGCAACCTGTCGAAATGGGACTACTAGTGGTCTTTAAAGAAGTACATCCAAGATTATCAGCACTGTTCTCTATTGTCACAATAGTTTGGTGCAGTATTTAGGGGCAAAGCTATCACAAAACGCTCTCAAGTGTCAGAAGCTGGAATCCCAGGCTTGGTGGCTGTGGAAGATGTCCGCACTGTAATGCTCTCATTTTCGCACCCGGGGGAGGCTTTCATTTCAACCTGTTTCCAGTAATGAAAGTCCCGAGAAATTCAAGATGTGAGGCTGAGGGACATTGGCTTACCTGAGCAGAATATTTTGGGAGATGCACGGAGAATGTGTTCTCTTTAGGTTTTCATTTCACTTTTTATTTTAATCCGGAGCAGGGGTCTTAGCAACAATGTTAGGGCTCTCTTAGGGTTGTGCATCCTAGTCAGTTTTGAAGCCTAAATTTATATAATTTTAGATAACGGATACACTTTATATTGCTAAATGGGTCGGATCTATTTTATATTTATTAATAAAGTTTTCAACGGCATCGGACAACGATGAGGCCGCCGCCCTCATCCTCCTGGACCTCTCCACCGCCTTTGACACTGTCTGCCACCGCACACTACGCACACGCCTCCATGACTCAGCGATCCGAGACAAGGCCCTGGAATGGGCCACCTCCTTCCTCTCCGGCAGAACCCAGAGCGTCTGCCTCCCCCCATTCCGATTCGAAGCCCCCAAGATCATTTGCGTCGTACCCCAGGGATCATCCCTCAGCCCGACACTGTTCAACATCTACATGGCCCTGCTCGCTCAAGTCGCCTGACAGCAGGACCTCAACATAATATCCTACGCCGATGACAGTAAACTGATCCTCTCCATCACCAAGGACCCCCTCACCGCCAAATCCAACCTCCACGTAGGAATAAAGGCCGTCGCCGACTGGATGAAGATCAGCCGACTGAAGCTGAACACGGACAAGACGGAGGTCCTCATCCTCGGCTCCAGCCCTTCAGCCTGGGAAGACTCTTGGTGGCCTACAGCACTGAGGGTAGCCCCAACACCCACCGACCCTGCACGCAACCTGGGAGTCATCCTTGACTCTACACTCTCCATGACCAAGCAAGTCAACACAGTCTCCTCCTCCTGCTTCAACAACCTCTGCATGCTCCGCAAGATCTACAGGTGGATCTTCAGATTCAAGAAGAACAGTCACCCAGGCCCTCGTCAGTAGCAGACACGACTATGAAACGCCCTATACGCAGGAGCCCCGGCCAAGCTCATCAAACGACTGCAACACATTCAAAATGCCTCTGCACACCTGATCCTCGACGTACCACGACACAGCCACATCACCCCCCACCTGAGATACCTGCACTGGCTCCCCGTCAACAAGAGGATTTCCTTCAAGCTCCTCATCCACGCACACAAGGCACTCCACAAGACCAGCCCAGCTTACCTCCACTGATGACTTTTCTTCTACGTCCCCAACCGTCAGCTCCGCTCCTCCGACCTCACCCTTGCCACCGTTCCTCGCATCCGAAGAACAACCACCTGCGGCAGATCCTTCTCCCACCTCGCCGCCAAGACCTGGAACACCCTCCCAATAAGCCTATGACAGACCGAAGACCTACTGACTTTGAGGAGGCTACTCAAGACCTGGCTGTTGACCAGTAGCGGCCTCTCCCCCTTTTTTCCCCCAGCGCCTTGAGACCCTCACGGGTAAGTAGTGCGCTTTACAAATTCTTGATTGATTGATTGAATTTATACTTTTTGGCAATGAGAAAGTACTTGAACGGTGGTTATTTATTAGTTTTTAGAACTTTTCTGTTTAAGATGGGCAGCATAAACACAGTTTGCTCTAAATATTTTAAGAATATTTAGAGCAAAGTGTATTTATACTGCTCAGCTTAAACATGTACCATTTCTGAGGGAATGTTGAGCAAATTGAGTTTGGTCCAGAATATTCTTGCCAATGGCAACACTAAAATAGACAGCCAATTATCTAATATGCATATATCATATCTACCTGTCACTCGCGCTAACACAGACTCATGCTTATGCTTCCACATACGCTCTCTCACGCACGTATAAACACAGCATGCATTAAAAGAATAATTTTTTAACTTACCTCAAATGCCAGTGAAGGTCCCATTCTAGCTCCTGGTGGTCCATTTTTTTTACACAAATAATAAATAATATACTTTTATTAATCATTACATGATAGACCTGCACAGAAAATTAGGAGGGCGGAACCCTGTCGACCTCACGGAAAGTAGCCCCTATGTTGAACCAACTCCTACATTACATAAAGTAAGTGAAAAATGCTCCATTCGAGATCAGCACAACATGCAAGTGGAGCTAAGAATAAGTGATATTCAGGATTTTGTTTCCAGATTTAAGTAAATGGCTGAGGAAATCAGGCTTTTGGGGGAACAATAATTATCTTGCCGTGTCTGACATTTGCAACTTTAATATTCAAAGAGCTCATATATTGGGCAATAAGCACTCGCATTATTTAATAACAAGGTAACACCTAGAGGATTCATTATTTTATTTCATGAGTTCATTGATATCATAAAAATATTATCAGTTGGCAAAGATTAAAACATGTTGATATGGTCCTTACCAAGGTATTGCCTAAAATACTGCAGTCAGTAGGAAAAGGTTTTCAGACTCCAAACCTTATTTGCTATCCTTTAAAGCTAGCTGTGGACTTTTTCATCCTTTCTTCTTCAAAGTTACATATAAAAACAATTGTACTGTGCGTGATGACCCAGGAAAGCTGCTGAAAAAATGCAATCACTAAAACAAAGAAAACGAGAAAAACACATCTAAAACTATTCCTGCTAAACTGTTTTATTTTCACTGATTTTGCCACATCTGAGGGCAGGTATCCCAAATCCAGCACCGGCTGACGCAAGAGAAAAGCCTGGTGCCTTGCCGAGTGTCTTGCCCAGGTGGCCTTGCAAGTGAGCCAAAGGCAAGAGGAATATTTTTGCTTTGCCTTTTTAGTTACTCCTTCTGTGATTCTTGATCATATACATGTTTTTCTTTTCAGGGGTATCTTCCTCCAAATGTTGAACGTAGAGAATGCACGTTAGAAAGAAAACGGAAGGAATACTTTGCATTTATTGAACATTATTATGACTGCAGAAACGATGAGACGAACAAGGAAACGTACAGACAGGTATTTATAAGCCAACCTCTCAAAGCTACGATGGAGGGCATTTGCCGCCGAAGTGACGCGCGAGACTATGTAGATAACTTGAACATATTAATACAAATATGAAGCCAAACGGGGGATGGACGGTTTAGTGGAGCGTCCGTTGGTGTCCGTTCGAGCTCTGTATTATACAATGTTTTTCCCATTTATATCTCACGAATATATGAACAATTGTTGCTGGAACAATGTTTTCCCTTTTAGTTCCTGCAAAAATAATTCATGCTGCTTATTGATTGTAATCATTTGTAATGCTCCATTTGAAGGAGACTTGTTGTAAATGTTGCTATCTTGAGGCCATGTGCGTTTAATCAACTGTCCTAAATTCACAGACTTCTCATCTACTGAAGTCCAGAGGCTCAAATCCGGAGGGTTTTAAAGGTTCCCTTCACAACTCAGCACATATATTCCATGCTCTAAAAATACTGATATTTTTCCTGGTGTGAATGTCTCTTTCCAGTAAGTGGTTGCACAACACAGGTGAAGTGAAGGATGCTAAGAGCCTTGCTTTGACATGAGGCTGAGATGGAAGAGCAGGGCGGTATAAGGTTGTGGAAGAGCTAGATTGTAGAATGTGGGGGGAGGGCAGGGGGTGCCTTCTTTGCTATGTGTTTACATTGTTTACACTGACCAGGTTTGTATAGAAAGTGAGAGTCAAGATGTAAAACTTAATCTTCTCCTCTAGTGCCCTTTCCATTGGTGCCCTTTTGTGTTCACAATCTTTGTTGGTGCCTCCACAATAACCTCATACCCCACAGATTCCCTCACTACCACCAGGGGCGTAACTTCGGCGGGGGAAGTCGGGTTGTCATGTTGCGCCCCTCTAATAAGTTTATTTTCTGGTGAACATTTGGGTACAGGTGCTTTCACTACGGTATGATGAGGTGCATGTTGGATTTTACCTGGGATTTTTACATAAATATAGACAAAAACACATACACACTCACTTCCTCTATCTGTTTTGCAAGCCTCAAAAAAGTTTGATATTTTACAAAGTATTGTGTTTTCTCTCTTAATACTCCTACCAATCCGCATTTCCCTCCCTTTCCACTGCTCCCTTAAGCCCCTCTTATGCATCCTGCTTGGCATATAATGTATTTTAATATTTTATGTCAACTTGATTGTTGGAAAGTCAGAAGCTCACCCCTTCCCAATCTTCCTGACCAAGCTATGCCCCGGACTACCACCCTCTGACAGGGCGTCTCACCTCTCAAAAGCCTCTTTTGCACATGTATTTCATATGTTTTGTAGCGCTACACACACCAATGTAGGGTGTCAGAGCAATCAACATCACACTCACACTATTCTGAGAAATGAATCATACCTGTGTAAAAAAAAGTGTATAGGAAATGTTATGTCAGATAATGAGGACTACAAGGTGTTGGGTGGGTTTTACTAAAAATAATTTATTTTTACACAAACAAACCCTTTTTTACACTATTATCACAATGAAAGACTTTTGAGAAATATAACCTTTTAACCCAAGGGTCTCCTATGCCTTGAGTTTTTCATGCAGCTCTTTGATGACAGTTCATAGTTCACTGAGCTATAATAAGATTGTAACTTATGAACTGCAAGTAACAAAAATATATATGGGACAAAAGCAGTACCCGAGGAACTATCTACATAAAATACATGTCTATGATCTGCTTAGTACATGTACTTTGCTCAACAATTCTCGACCTGAGCAATTCTAGGTAAAAAGTCAAAACAGTCCAGTCAAAAAAATACTGATTCTCCAATTAAGTGATTTTCACAATATTTTCTTCTTTATTTCTTCACAGTTCATATGTAGTCACAGTACACAGTTCTTCCAATCCATTCCTTAATGTACAATTCAATGCCAACACGTGTTTCGTCCGGCTAATAAGCCTGAGGACTTCGTCAGGGCTATTGAGAAAGGTCTCTGTGAAGTGTTATCTAATGGGTTTGTTCTTTTTATAGCGAAAACAACCTGATTAATGGCTATTCCCCACTTGTATCTCAATTTTAGATTTCTAGACCAGTAATGTCTGGACCTTCACTTTATTTAAAAGTCTCCAGAGGATGGGCAATCTCATTTATAATCAAAACTTTCTTCTCCTTGTATGCCCGTTTTAATGTGTCTCGTGCAGTATCAAAAATCCATGGCAGCTCGGCGTCTACATGTACTTTGCAGCAGGCATATTAATCATCTGCCCTAATTTATGACTCAAACCCCCCATTAGAAAAAACGTCTGATCGCTCTCTATATCAGGTAGAAACATTTTTCTTGTTGCCTGAAAATTCCTGGACACACAAGGAAATCTGCAGCAGGTGCTGTTAAACACATAAGATCTAAACAGAGCGCCCAAGTTTGGTGCCTGGTGCAGTGGCACAGGTCGCAATGCCAGCCCTGTATGTCCAAATGGAAAACATGTGATTTATTCCTGCATGCTGGGAGAATATTCATGGCATTAGTTGTGTTATTCTTGAAGATAGCCCTCCTCTTGGGGCAGGGGGTTCTACCTGTAGCAATAACATAAGCCTGCTGTGCTGGCAAGGGCTTCCATCACAAATCAGTTTTTATCTGGAGCTGCACCTGCCATGTATATGGGAGACATTTCTGGGGAAGAATGTCTGCAACTATGACAGACAACTTAAGGTTTGAAGCCCTGGTCACCGCTAGCTCAGTGAAGCAATGCCTGTGGTTGTTCAGTCGATGGGCCAACTCTATGCCTATGTCTAAATGAGGTTTTAAACATGAATTTAAAATACAGTCAACATGTTTAGCTTTAAACGAGATTTCCAGCAGCATTTTTAACTTGTTTGATCTAGAATTTGGTAGAGTGATGCACAGACACTGAAAGTGCTCTCATAGTCCACTGAGTAAAGGACTATTGCTTGAGTGATTGAGGTAAGAGAGAAGATGCTTGAGGTTACTAAACAGCTATCTATGCAGCTTCAACATGTTACCTGGTAACTGAAGGAGACAAGCAGAGAATTTGGTGTGGGGTTGGGAGGGTATTTTTGGAGTGTAGTTGAAGACCTACCCTTTTTTGTAAACAAATTATTGCTGGCCTTTTGACCTTATAGATGAAAACTATTTCAGATTTAATTACTTGGTTCTGTAAAGATTCTTTCTAATTCTATATGTCCTCTGTGTAATTGATTCAGAAATACATGTCCCGCTCACTTGCACATTAATGGTGCTCCAGGTAAAGGTCCATGAGAAGAGCTGAAAGGGTTGCTTGAAAAATTAGGCTCTTTGGTTGGGACATTAAGAGACACACAAGCTATTTGGAGAAAACTGGATTTGTGTGGGATATGCTCACCCTTTGCATTTCATAGGAAGGAGAGGACAGGATAATATTAATCCAGAAACATGGATTCTTTTTTCAATGTTTGGAAAATATAGTGGTTTTAATTGTGTTAAATGCAGATGTTAACCAAAGGAAACAAGAGCTCGTTTCTCACCTTCATTTCAGAATAAAAGTAGCTCAACTCAGAAAGCTGTACATGGTTTTGTGGTGTCTAGGGAGTGGAATGGATATTAGCAGTTATCTGGTGAAAAGCTGATTTTGGAAATTTTAGGTGTACTTTATGTATGATTTTACCTGCAATGTGAACCCGGGATTGAACGTATGCATGTGCAAAGATGACTGAGGATGCACATTGTTTGCAGGTAAGCTTGTTTTATTCTCTGTTTCCACCCTGGACATTTCTTTATACTAGGTAAGAACAGAAACAGATTTAATCGTAGTTCATTCTCGCTTTGAATGGAAAAACCATGTGAACTGCTTCATGGGGTGGGAGGGTAAGCTGTCCCTGACTGCTCAGACTGTCACATGTGTTCACCCAGTGGGAAGTTGAGTGGCTTTAGCGGCGTGGGGGAACCTGAATCTTCTCCTCTTGGTCCCTCCAGGTACTTTGTGGACTAGCCCTGTATGACCAGGCTGCCTTTTGAAGACTCATGCCGACCAGGCTGTGAAGGAAAGCGATAGAGCTGGCTGCCCCCGTTGCCATGGGAACTGCCAGCCCAAAGTGATGGCAAGGTGGGGTATCCAGATTGAGCACCAGGAAATACTCTTTAAAATACAGTTGCTGACTCACTGGTGGAGATCCATGGTGAGTTGCTGGGCTGCCTTGCTGCATGGGTATTGGATGGGTGATGCTGCCTTCCCACCATCTCTCCTGCACATGAATGCGGGCAAACATCGTGAACGTTGCCTGTCACATTTTGTGGTGGATCACTCGACTGGCACGTTAATAAAGAACAGAACTAGTTACAAGAATTTGTTTGAATTGCAGGGCACATTGGTCATCGACACTTCAAACATACCTTGCAGCTCAGGGTTTCTTCCAGGGCTATGCCTTTCTGAGGGTCACTTAAATGTCAATCACTCTGGGTCGCTCCCAGGGCACGATTCAAACTGTCTCATGGGCTCCACTCCCTTTGTGTACCCAAGGTCAGACCAAATCACCCATCTCAAAAACCTCCTCAGTCCTTACTCGTAGGTGTGCTGCTGGCATGCCTGGACTTCTCACTTGGCTGCATGAGGTGCAAGTCTGTTTTTGGTGTCCCACTGCTGCCTGCATGCACTGCTTTGGGCACCCCAATGCACAGGCAGGGCAAGGAAGGCTCCCTGCGGGTGCCAGTTTTGACACTCACCAAGTTGGGCTTTGTACCAGGAATGGGTGCACTGATTCCAGCCCCCATGAAAAAGAGTGTCCCCCTGTTCTGCAGCCCAGGAATTGGTCAGGCTCCCTGATGCTTCACCATCCAAGTATGACCCCCAGATCTTATGTGGCAACTCACTGAATTTAAGCATATTAATAAGCAGAGAAAAGGAAACTAACCAAGATTCCCACCCTAACGGTGAGGGAAGAGAGCCCAGCAACAAATCCCTGCCTTGTGACAGGTGCGGAAAATGTGGCATACAGACTCAAGGGGCCCAAGTCCTTCTGATTTTGGCTCACCACACGGACAGTGATAGGCCAGTAGTGGCCTCTGGCATGCCAAGATTGGGCCTTGTTAGTCAGGTTGCGTGCGAATGCAGCCCAAAGCGGGTGGTAAACTCCATCTGAGGCTCATATAGGCACAAGACCAAGAGGCAACAAGTACCATATGGGAAAGTTTAAAATAATTTTAGAGAGAGCTCAAATTCCACTATTCTTACCACAAGGATATATGTCTTCCAGCAGCCAACCGTTCATAGTCATAGCAGCGGCTCATGCATGCATGCTCCTCACAACTCAGCAGGACAATCATATAGCCGGAGTGCACACCAATGTAGTTGCCGTGAGGTAAGCTTGATGATGGATCTAGGAAGGTACTTCCTAAGTACTAGCCTTGGCTTGCATGGCCACTCTGGTTGTCATCAGATGCTGTGGGTCTGGGCACTCTGGTCACCAAATTGGTCCTAGCCATCTGGTCTCCAGGTTGTCTGGGCCATCTGGTCGCTGGTTGGCCAGCCAGATGACTGGAGGGCTGATTTGTGCAGCTAAATGACTTAGGTTTCCACTGGGTTGGGGGCTTAACCTACTTTAACTCCCCAAACCATGTCTCCAGGAAGTTGGAAGCCACAAACTCAGGGCAGCCTGAACTGATGGACAGGGGTGACATTGTCTACTCAGGTCAGTGTGGCTGCAAACCAAGGAGGACTCTTGTGCCCATCTGGGGTGTAGAACAGAGATGGGACCTCTGTGAAAGCCCAGCCACCGGGCAGAGCCATCTATCCTGAGCTGGGCAAGGTACCATCAGACTGGGAGAAGTCATCTGGGGCTCCTGCAGGCTGAACATTTCCACAAATCCCCAGTGGGAGACAGCCAAAGCCATAGCTTCCCAGGCTGGCCCGGTCCCAGCAGGCTATGTTGCCAGTCTGCAGGAAGATCCTCCTAGCCAGCCCAGGGCAAAGTGGCAACCTGCCTGAAATGGTGTCCCAGGTTTCAAGAAATCCAGCAGTTGGATTGTCTGTTTCGAAATCATGTGGTAACTAAAACATCACCAGTGATGCTTTATCCTCAATAAACCTTACCAGTGACATTTCATTCATAAGGTCGATCAAACCAGTGGGCAAGTATGGGCGTGCCAACTCAGTGAACCATTCTACTCACCAAGCAGGCCTAATTAAAAAATTTCCACTGCACTATTTGTAATGCAGGTTTCATCATCAAAGTGTGTTTAAGCTTGATGAAGGCTTTGTCAGCAATATCAGTACCTGATTAAGTACATTCTTTTGTAATAAAGTTGTCAGGCAAGTTGCTTGTGTAGAAAAATCCGAAAACAATCTATGTGAATCCTTGAAACGGTCTAATCTCCTCCTTGAAATTTGGGGGTGGCATTTGCTCAAAGGCCTCCAATTTTTCTACCTGGGGTTGGACACAGACAGTTTCCTAAAGTGTATCCCAAATTTCTGACAAACTGCTAAATTATATTTTACTGGATTAACTGCAAGAATATTCTGTTGCAGCACCTGCTGCAGATTAAATATATGTATCTCCCTGGTTGGACTTAAGACAATATTAATATTGAGCTCTGCAGAATAGTTTCAGTAAGAGGGTAAGATCTTGTTTATTTGTCATTGGAATGTAGTTGAAGCCACATGTAAATCAAATGGCAAAACTTTGTAATGGAAGAGGCCATTTGGAGTGGAGAAGGCAGATTCCTTTCTATCTTGTTGAAATTCATCTATTTGGGCACACTATTGGTGAGTGGGAGCCCTTGCTGTTGGCCTTCCGACATTTTTTTTAGAAGTAATTCCATGTTTCTGAGGGCTTTTCGATCCCACTTCTGACCAGCCTTACAGTTACGGTTCTTTTTTTTCTTTTTGATATTTCTTAATTTCAGATTACACCACAAATATCTTCAATCATGGTTTATGCTCTCTTTGAATGCAATTACAGGTTCACAGGAATACTAGTATATATATTCCTTCACTTCTTTTAGAGTTTGGCCTGCTATATCTTAAATTCTCTTTCAATCAGTTCTCTGAGAAGTCTTCTTCAGAATGATAGTCTTCTTTGGAAGTCAGAGGAAAATGAAGGTGTCAATAGAGACAATCTCATCCCACACAGTGACTGCTGTTTCCATCTTACATACCATTATGGGAAGATGTTGTCCCACTCCCTTCTTTATCATTGGGAGGATATGCGCCTGACCTTTGGTTCCTTCTTCACTTTTGCCCTTTCTCTCCCAGACTGGTGAAAGAGTGATTCTTCTCAACTGAGCTGTGGCACCTTTGAAAACATACTCCTCTTGTCTTCTCGCTGGAAAATCTGAAACAGCATGTGCAGGAAAACCTTCCCTATCTGGCATAGGCGCATGACTCACTCTCTGACCAGAACACACTACTTCACCTAGTGTGAAAGACCAAGGACGAACACAGCATGAAAGAACTCTGTTCTGTCTCCATTGTGGTAGCAGGTGTCATTGGCTTTTCTTCATCTGTCTCACCCCAAAACCCTGTACAATGATTTGTCCAAAATATGTTTGAGGACTTGTTCCCCCCACTCCTGCTTAAGCCCCTGTCCAGTGGTGGTGTATGTTCTGGTTGTGGGGCATTATGTCCCTTTACAGATAACACCAGATTGTGAAATTGCTGTCACAAGTGTGTGTTCTATGACTAGAGTGAGCCAATAGACTTACATCATTTCAGTAATTTTCAGATCTTTGTGGCGAGGACCTGATCTTTAGTGATTGTGCTTTTGTTTTATTCCAATTGTGCATCATTAATAGTGCAGAACAATTAATCCACATTTGAATTCACATCTGTATACTGTCATAAAACTGTTGAGGTTCAAGAAATAGTTTTACGACCTGGTAAAGTGTGTTTTCATGGCTTATGCTTACTAGGCCTCAGTTTGACCTCGACTCCATCATTTCCAAAATGGATGTTACAACATTCTATATATTCTCATTTTTTTATTCTGTTGTACATAGTCAAACAAAATGTAAATGTGTTTATTACTGAATGTCACTTTTCTCAAAATAAGCCAGTGACAGGGCCTACTGTAACACTTTTTCAAGGACCTTCCGCTTGCATGTCGTATTACATTCACTGTGGTTCTCTGTTGTTTATGTAACTAGTGTGTTCTGACACTTCAAGATGGCATTAGGTCAGAAATGAGTGCTAATCTGGTTGGGTTTTGTGGTGGTTTGAAAAATTCTGTAATTAGATTTGTTGAAAATATAATTCTTTGTCCACACCACTATGATGTTGCAGTTCTAATACTTTCCTATGGAGAAAATGATTAAATATACCCTTGACTTTAACGGTGAGCCAGAACTCTTTTGAGATCTTCTCTGTGCTAGCTGGGATGTTGCCAATTTCTTACGGATTTTGCTGCACAATTGAGACTTGCCCTTTTACTGATTTTGCATATTATCCTGCATTGTTCCTATTACTGAGAGCCTTCGTGGCAATGTCTCTCTGGATTTAATTAATATTTGCTGCATCTGTGCTTTACTATTTCTGTATTTTACCCTTTTGAATTTTGTAATATACCTTCACGTTTTTTTTAATTTTCTGTTCCAGAAGTCACTTTCTGAGTCACTCCTTTCTTTATTTGACTATATTTTGAAATGCTATGTGTTACTGTGTCTCTGGGCACATTGCCTTATGATTTGATGTTAACATCGTCCTCGGTCTACCTAACTTGCCATTGAGCTGTAAAAAGTAGCGAACCAGCATGCCCCCACTAGCTACAAGGATTTGTGAGAGGCAATAGTGTGCATTCAGTGGCCTTAAATGATTTCACCAATGTCTTCAAATACGGGAGCCTTAGAGGAAAGATAGAGTAAGAGTGAGGTTAGATGGTGTCGGCCTTCAGTGTGGCCAGATATGTTAGTGGCCAGAATTATGAAATGTCTAATGGTAAGAGATGGAGCACAAGTGTATTGTCTTGAATCTGGTGTGATTTCTTTGGCTGTGGATACGTTACCTAGAGCTTGGTTGACTGAGAACAGGTATTTGGAGTATTGCCTACTCCTGAATCCCAACACTTAAGATTAACTCTTGGAGTCTTGGAAGCTTAAAATTGTTTGATTCTTCTGGAGTGCCAAGCTGTATTTTTACCGTGAAATAAGTATGTTCACCTTAATCTATTAATTTGCAGGTTTTAATTACTAGAGAGTACAAGGGTAATCTCTTCGTTTTTGTGTTTTAATTAGTGAGCATTTCAATGCAGCAAGACAGTTGATTTGGTTTTAGGCGGTTTTGCTTTACTTCCTTCTACAAGAGCTTCAATGCCCTATATAGGGATACTGAGTGCTATATAAATGCTACAGTGCAATACAATACTACTCATGTGTCCCATGCATTATGGTAATATAAAATTAGATTTGCTTATATAGATTGTATGAGCTTCAAAGTTTCTGTTCAGTTTCTATGTAGTGGAGGGCGGACTAGTTAATACTCTGTGAGATCACTTGCAACAGAGGGACATTATGTGTATTTGGTTTTCAGAATGTTTTTTTAATTTTATGATGGAGGTGAACCATGCTGGTATACCTAAGGGCCATGTCAGTGGTGGAAGAAAAGGATAATTACCTGTATGAAACGTGAGCATGAAGGTACAATGAATATCTTGGCATGAATGTGTAAAAGTGGCAGTTTGGTCAGGGGATCTATAAAGGAGGCATTGATAAATATAGGGAATGAAGTTGAGACTGGGCATTTGACCAGAATGGATGGTATGGATGAACTAGGTTTGATTTTCTGAGATATCTGAAACCAATTTTAAGTGAGATAAATACATGTAAGTTTTGAAAGGCCACGGATCCTCACTGCTGCATAAAATCTGAAACCTGAAAGAGTTTATTAAATTAGAAACATTTTGAAATATAATCAGCATTGACCATGTAAAGTGATTTTACTTATTTTAAGTGTTTGTATTTACTGCACTAGTTGCTAAATATATATTTTTGAAATGTGTGTGAATGGACCCTTGATTAACACACTCATGGGAGCTTTGTCCACTGATAGCTAACACATACACACGCACATGCTTTGATGGATGGGAATTTGTGTATGTTATTTTAGTTGAGGGACAGTTTGGTTCCACTCTCCCTGAGAAAGAATAGACTACTGTGGTTGGGAATGGAGCGTTGGGGTGGATGATTTTCAAGATATGCCTGGATGGATGATTGTTATTGAAAGCATTGGATCAATTAAATAAATGGGGCTCAATTCTGGATGCTTGTTGATGGTTAGATAAATTCATGTGGATTAGTTAGTGAATGTGGATAGTTGCATGTGAATGGATGAGTGAGTGTAGCTGACTCTATAGATGTGGGTAAATGGATGAATGAGTGTAGATGTCTTTATGAATTGGATGAGTGTGGATCTCTGATGGATGGGAAGGTGACTGGGTAGAAGAATGGATTGGTTTGGGATATGAGCAGGTGGGCGTGGCTACATAGAGAAATATGTGCGGCTCGGTATAGATAGAGTGATAGCTGTTGATGGAGGTCTCCATGGGGATACGTAAGTTTGGAAGAATGGATAGAGGAAAGGATATCAGTAGATGGAAGGGTTCAGAGGGACACCTGGGGTGATTTGGTAGAATAGATGGATGGATTGGTGGATAGATGGATTGTTTATAGATGGGTGTGGGTTAATTAGTGGTTTGAATGGATGGTATTTTTGCAAATGGAAGCATTTGTTTAGAAGAAAGCATGTTCATGGATGTGGATAAATGACTCTGGATAAAGGGATTGTAACAATGGATTGATGACTGAGCGAATGCTGAAAGAGAGAAGTAAAGCTCTTTCTAAGCACACCCAGAACACCTTCAAATATCACAATACGCAGTTTGTGCACTACTCTCTTGTTGAATGAGAGCTTGTATGTTTTAATTTAGACAATCTGTAAGCAGCTGCATGCCAATTTTGTATTTAGGACTCAGTAGTACTCATGGTTTCTGAAGATACTTTCCTCTTGAACACGGCGTAGTTGAAGCAGGGTCCTGCCTGCTATGCTTGGGCTCCTTTTCCTACTGCTTCTTGGTCAGTCTTTGTAGGAAAAGAGTGCCCCCCCACTTGTTTTTTGGAAAAGCTCTTAGTTATTAGCAACACATCCACTAGAGTTAGATATGTTCGGTATATTTATTTGTACCTTGAATCCAACAATTATTTAGAAAGTTCTGTACATTTCATGTCAGACAAAGAACACCACAAATATGACATAAATTTTAACATGAAAAAAAGGAAAAAATCACTAAATACATATATTGTACACAACAAAGCATTTACGTCAGTATTAAGAAAAATCACAAAAGTCAACAATGAAAAATTATTTACACAGTAATAGACAAAGTCACAAATGAAAGGAGATATCACGACACATCAATTGTGCCAGTCGTTACGCAACAATAGTATTTTGGTCGTGTTAATTATTTATTATGAATGCTTATTGTTTCTATCCCCTTTCTTGCCGACGCGTTTCGAACTTCATACATCAGTTACGAGTTCTCTTCAGGGCTTTGTTATTACTATCTGCCTGTGTGTAAAAGAAACGCTATTTAAGTATCAATTTTTTGGGCCTCATCTCCAAAGCTCACTTAAGGTCTTCTGCATTTAGAAAACGCCAAATTATTACCTGGGTAGTAGCCGGGTTTATCCTATGTCTTGTTCTGGGTAATAGGAATGTCAGTCTACAAGACGTTAAAAAATTAGTTTAGAGTCAAATACCAGTGTAAGCCCTACAATCACATCAGAAAAGAGCATTGCAAGACATACCTTTGTTTTAGTTTTACGGTGCGGGGGGGCGTCTCCCTATGGCACGGGGAAGCTTCAGTGACCTAGGGGAGGGCGACGAGGAAATCAGTACCAACAGATTGGATCCTTCCAAAAGCCGGAAACATTAGGTTAAAGGACTCCCCTTACCTCGTAAGGTGCCCCGCGGGCTTCGGGAGCGGTTCACTTTGCGCCTCACAGTTTTTCAGATTTATCGTCACTAATCAAAAAGTACCGCGTAGTCACTCGCAGTCACTCTCCGGTCTCATGCCCTATTAAAAAAGAGATCGGATTGCATTTTAGTTGCTCAATTGAACAACCCATCTCAGTGTAAGCACTCAGGCCCTCCGCTCACCTCTCACACAGCAGTTCACTTCCCGAATGATTCAAAGTCGAGGGCGGCGGTGGGGTTGCCTAGAGACTAAATGCGGTCACATGACCGTGGGTATTCTGGGGATTGTAGTTTTGGATACGCGCGTACCAGATGACTGGCCCTTAGATTTCAGGAATAGTGTCGCTTGTCCTCCTCTTGCACCCTTCAGTAAAGGTGGGGCTGTAAGGCCCCATGGAGTCCCATACAACCTTAGTGTTATAATCTGGACACCTCGGACAGAGTGATAAGTGCTCCTATGGTCCAACACTTTCTTGACTCAGACCATAGTGAAATGGATTTCAAGTGGACCGTATTGTGCACAGTAGTGCCATCAGGCAATAAGGGCCCAATTGACATCGAGGAGACCCTGCTAAGAAAAGAGGCTTACCTGATCTTAAAATTTAATAGCGCACAAAATGGATTGAACACTCTGTCCGAGGTGTCCAGATTATAACACTAAGGTTGTATGGGACTCCATGGGGCCTTACAGCCCCACCTTTACTGAAGGGTGCAAGAGGAGGACAAGCGACACTATTCCTGAAATCTAAGGGCCAGTCATCTGGTACGCGCGTATCCAAAACTACAATCCCCAGAATACCCACGGTCATGTGACCGCATTTAGTCTCTAGGCAACCCCACCGCCGCCCTCGACTTTGAATCATTCGGGAAGTGAACTATTGTGTGAGAGGTGAGCGGAGGGCCTGAGTGCTTACACTGAGATGGGTTGTTCAATTGAGCAACTAAAATGCAATCCGATCTCTTTTTTAATAGCGCATGAGACCGGAGAGTGACTGCGAGTGACTACGCGGTACTTTTTGATTAGTGACGATAAATCTGAAAAACTGTGAGGCGCAAAGTGAACCGCTCCCGAAGCCCGCGGGGCACCTTACGAGGTAAGGGGAGTCCTTTAACCTAATGTTTCGGGCTTTTGGAAGGATCCAATCTGTTGGTACTGATTTCCTCCTCGCCCTCCCCTAGGTCACTGAAGCTTACCCGTGCCATAGGGAGACGCCCCCCCCGCACCGTAAAACTAAAACAAAGGTATGTCTTGCAATGCTCTTTTCTGATGTGATTGTAGGGCTTACACTGGTATTTGACTCTAAACTAATTTTTTAACGTCTTGTAGACTGACATTCCTATTACCCAGAACAAGACATAGGATAAACCCGGCTACTACCCAGGTAATAATTTGTCGTTTTCTAAATGCAGAAGACCTTAAGTGAGCTTTTGAGATGAGGCCCAAAAAATTGATACTTAAATAGCGTTTCTTTTACACACAGGCAGATAGTAATAACAAAGCCCTGAAGAGAACTCGTAACTGATGTATGAAGTTCGAAACGCGTCGGCAAGAAAGGGGATAGAAACAATAAGCATTCATAATAAATAATTAACACGACCAAAATACTATTGTTGCGTAACGACTGGCACAATTGATGTGTCGTGATATCTCCTTTCATTTGTGACTTTGTCTATTACTGTGTAAATAATTTTTCATTGTTGACTTTTGTGATTTTTCTTAATACTGACGTAAATGCTTTGTTGTGTACAATATATGTATTTAGTGATTTTTTCCTTTTTTTCATGTTAAAATTTATGTCATATTTGTGGTGTTCTTTGTCTGACATGAAATGTACAGAACTTTCTAAATAATTGTTGGATTCAAGGTACAAATAAATATACCGAACATATCTAACTCTAGTGGATGTGTTGCTAATAACTAAGAGCTTTTCCAAAAAACAAGTGGGGGGGCACTCTTTTCCTACAAATACAGTACAAGGTCCAGCCTTCCCCATTTCTTAAGGACCTAACTCCTTCATAGTAACAAATCTTGGTCAGTCTTGGCACTCCTATATAGATCCTGGTGAAGATGCTTCTATTACAGTGCAACAGACTCTCTACATTGCAATGTCTTCCAGGATCAAGTTTAGTACTTGCCTAATGCCATGCTCCATGCATAGGCATGCCTCCAACAGCAGGGACCTGTTCTCCACCCAGTGCTCGGTCACTGTCGCGGCTGCCACGTATAAAGGGTGGTGAGGCGGGAGTTGGAGGGCGGAAGGTCATACGGGGGAAGAAATAATATATTATTTTAAAAATCAAAACCTACCTTCATCCGCCGGCAGCCTCCAGCATCACGTTGCCTCTCCTTTTCGGCCTGGGTCCCAGCAGCCCCTGGGATAGGCTCCCATCCAATCCCCGTACTGTAGAGCAGCACGGAGATTGGGCTGAGCGGGCTCAAAAGATTCCCATCTCAGACCAGGGAATCGGTGGGGTTTCTCCAGCTTGGCTGCTCAATGCAAAGTGTGCATGTGTGTTTTGATTGGCCGGTAATGGCAGCCCAAACACACATGAGCACTTGGGGAGTGGAGTGTACGTAGCACTTCTCCTCCCCCTGGCATGCCTAGGCCCTCCCTACAGCACTGGCTAAGAACCGGCAAAATAAATAAATGCAAGAACCTCGTTTTATTTTACATTTTCTGGCCAGTAAGTGGGGCAATGCTCCTACACCATTGCGCAAGAGCCGCCACTGGTCACTGCTTTCTTGTTGAGACCCTGGATTCAGGATGCCCTGGTCCTTTGTATGATAGCGAGTAGTGATGTTATTGCTCTGCCCTTTTCAACTACTGTATCCTTCAGACTACCAGTCTGATGTACAGAGTGTGATACTTTCGAACTGAGGATATTATTTGATTTTCGGTAATTATTAAACTACTACTTGTTGACAATACAGAATTGCAAGCAATGTCCAGTTTCATTATGCCTCTTCTGTTTTGTCTGTCACTCATTGTCTGTCCTCTCTTCAAACTAAAGTTACCATAATCCCTTTGTGTGACTCAAAGGCGATGTATATTCTCATTCATATTTTTCTTTCAATCCATAGATTCACATTGATATTCCTCGTATGACTCCTGACACTTTAATTCTGCAGCCGATTGTTAAGGAGGTAAGAAAGTCTGCATTGTTATGAAATACTATGACTAAAGTTTTAAGTTTGTAAGTAGCCAGATTATTTCCATTTTTAAGCAAAACTTTATTTTATATCAGTGATTTATGCAGTGTAATTGCTCTGAAATTCACAGTGTGTCTTTCATAATCCTAGTGGCTTTGGTATGGCCTGCATTTTCGCTTGTCTCTTAAATGTTGTAGCCTGTGAGGGTTTGCCATCGCTTTGGTAGGATATCATGTAAATGGCAACTCAGTTTACACCCACCACTTTTCTTTTTAAACTGTCTGGAAAGGATGTTTTGGATTGCGGGTCCTTTCTTGTCAAGCCACATCATTTTCTTGTGTTGAATATTTACTTTTTGCTGATTTAGACTACAACCACGTTAATGGGGCCCCTTTTAATTCCATTGGAGCCGGTAATAGTGGATATTGAGGAATTACAAATGAATAAACTGAGAATGACCAATTCCAATGCAATTCCACTTTTCTCAGGGGAAATTGCATGTTCAACTTGCATCCCCTATTGATTCACCTCCACGAGTTACAATTGTAGTGTTACGAGGCACCTGCATTAGAGTTGCGCTGCTTCAACATGCTGGAGGTGATTGTGGGCTCATGCACCGGTTTTGAGCATAATGTTAAGTCTGGTATTTCTGTCCCAAACAGTTTGTTCACCATTTTCCCCCCAATTAACACCACACCACTCTACAAAGGAGGCATCAGCGAATTTGCTATTCAAAAGGCTAGTGACTGATGTGATTTCGACAGCACCACAATAGAGGCCGTTAAAGCTGGATCACTGACCGAGCCAACAGAAAGGCATTTGGAACAATCTTTAGGCCAGCAGGAAAAGAGGTGCTGGACCCAGTGACATCTGAGAAGGGAATAGTGGTACTAAACAGAGACCTCAATCCATGAAGCAAGTTCAGAACCCCAATTCAGTGCAGCCACTGGAAGATAATCGCCAATGCAGAGAAAATGGTAACCGCAAGAAGGAGAGTTGAGGCAATAGCTTCTCTATGTTCTAGAATTTCATAGATCAGAAGAGGAACAAGGGCAGGTGAATTCAAAATATGAGGGGGAAAAGATTTTAGAATGAGAGAAATTGGAACTCTAAGTTCCCGATCATCCAACTATGCAGCTTCCCCTCTAGGAGATGAGGCACACAGAGGAGTGAACCATCCGAAATGATCCCGTATCCAACGGAGACTAGCCGAGGCAACACCAGTTACCATCTGTGGTAGAATCTCCGATCATCTCAGACACTGTGCTAGCTGAGACTGCAATAAGGAGTCACTTGTGACATTTAGAACCCAGTTAGGGAGAGATCTAGTGTGTGACGCGGCACCTATGTAAAGAGACACTAGTTAGTTGGACTTTGAATCTGGTCACAGTGAGGAGCCAATAAAAAGGATCTGCTGCCCCTCTACACCAGTCCTGAATGTGTAATCAGTCTGATTTAGTTACCCCCAATTAGTTCCACACCCAATGTTTCTCACCAGTTAATGAGCCAACTCCATTTTCCTTAACCTGTATATTGGGAGATGGATAACTATAATACATGGAAGGTGCCTGTTTATTAATATGCAAAAACGTTAAAACTGATTTTGAGTGACATTTTCAAAAATGAGTGCAGTAGTCTGAGTACAGGGCTTACATTTCATTGCTGTTTCAATGACCATAACAATGTTTTTAAAATGTTTTTGAGTTCCTGGCCCCCGAGTGAAAACATTTTGGTGATTTTTGTTTTGCTTTTTTCTCAGAAACCCTTAAAAAACGGTTTCATGTTTTTCGTAAATCCAGGAAGTAGCAGAGTGGTAAAAAGTCGCCCCTTCATCTTGAGTAGTTGAAAAAAATGTGCGAATAGCGGGGGTGTCTAATGAATATGTGTGAGATATTGAAAGCTGAGGTGCCCGTCATCACATTCTGATGGGGGGGCCGGCGGTCATTTTGCATTACGCCACTGCAAGCAGCCATGTCATCATGCTTGCCGATGCGAAGTAGAGAGAGAGACAACATTCAGAAAAGACTACGTTTAGCTATCAGTGGGCCAGGGCTCCTTAGGTTGAGTGGATATTTTATAATGTACCGCATGTGACAAGGATTTCCTTCACATTGCAGTATAATTGCCTACTTTATATATAGGCATTGGGCACTAAACGTGGAAGTTGCAGGGGCAGTTACTAATTTAATTGTGTGAATAACATGCTGGACAGAAACACGTATATTTACTGGACTAATAATTTAACCTGCCACTGTGCAAATAATTACATGCTTTTAAAACTAGCCCATGGCATTGCAATATGGATAAATGAGCCAACTCCTCTTAATTTTGGACTAATCTGGGACGTAGTTTCTCTTTGCCACTTTCTACATATTGCTTCATAAAAATGATTTCTGAAGTCTTTTTAGTGGATAGAAAAGATACCCAATAATTAATTTTGCACTAGAAAGCATGTTTCTAAAAATATGTTTGGCCGTTACTCTGTATTTTTCCAATTCCTGCTGGTCTATGTTCTTTACTTTGCTGAGCACCTGGTTGAGGGCAAATTGCTACCACTCTCCCTAACCTTCTTTTTTCTGATGGAGTGCATCTCCTTGGAGTACTGCATTTGCTAATGTTTGTGCATGCACGCTAGTTATCGATAGAAAATGAAATAGCGTTGTAAGACTCGTGCAATACAAGCCAGAGATTCAATATTGTACCAATTTGCAGATTTGAACTGGTTGTTGTTTAACAAGAAGATAGAAACATGTATCCAGAATTTGGTTCAGCAAAAACATTATCGAATAGTGTATCCTAATTTTAACAATTTAGGAATGGGAATTTAAAAAAGCTTTTGCAATGCAATCTGTCTCTCCTTTGGGACCTTGTATGTATTTAGCTATCCAGCACATTAGCCTGGGTGCTAAAACATCTACTGTTCTTTAACATAGAGGGAAAGTAAGCACCGAACTGCGGAACACATCAGGTATGGGGACACATGGAGAGAAATACTGCCTATCAGTGGGAAATTGCATTGTTCAGAGCTCTGTTTTTAATATAAAATCAGAGCCTGTCATTTCATCATTATCTTATTTCCCTTGGACGGATTCTTTTTTACAAATTAATGTGTCGCCATTACATGTAGGCAGTTACACTAATCCAGTGGTAGCCACAAGATATGATGGATGCCCACCACTTGGCAGGAATGCCCATAAGAAGCCAAGCACAGCTGACAGAAGACAGTGAGTCCACACTATGCCACGGTATGCATTATATGAAACAGGGCCTCAAAAACACCTAGCCACCTGTACAACAGGAGTATACCCATCATTATGTCAAAATGGTGCATAATTGTGTCCTTGGATATCGCCCTGCCAACTGCCACACCTTGTGGAGGCTCCAGACACTTGGGACACAGATTCCCTTAAACCAACACACTATAGTTCTTCAATAGACATTCTTCTATAGGAGGATGTCAACTTGCTACAGCTATGCATTCAGTTGCATTATGGATGTTTTCTTGAAAGGTATGGAGCAACAGATTTTTCTAGGGTAGCAGTGTGAGAAGGGGGCAGTTATTCCATAGTTTTATTCAACACATTCTGGATACATATCCTTTAGACAACCTTCACTTAACATATTTGTGATCCATACACAGGCGCCCTTCGGACATCCACCGGCAAGCACACTCCATGATAGCATGCCAACACAGACTCCAGCCAAGTCCCCTGAGCTGCCCCTCTATGCCCCTGATGTCTACATTATTTACTATCCATAACTCGCACACAACCCATGCAAGGCAAAGCTTTAAAATTATGCCCTGGAATGTCAACAGACCTCTGGACCACATTAAACAGACGCCCTTTCTCTGCTATGCCAAATGATTTCAGTCCACTATCAGTCCACTATCCCAATGCTGCAGGAGACCCATCCGTCAAACATTTGGCTATGATAGACTATTGCAAGCTAGACATGCAAGAGGCTCTGGAGGAGTGGTGCTCCTAATGCACAAGTCCTTCCCATTTCTGGCTCACTCCACTGCTGCATCCCCCCTAGGCTGGTACGTGGGTGTATAGAGCCTTTGTGAGGGAAGGCACGTTACCTTCCTATGTGTTCCGCCCCAACTGTCCTCTCAGGCCCATGACACTGTCAAGAAAGCATTTTTGGACCTCCTACAAGGTACCACTGTACTGTGGGAGAATTCAATGTGGTTCCCGACCTGGTCCTGGATGCGACCGGAGCCCCCTTCCAAAAACCATTTCAGTCAGTCAGTCAAAATACTTTATTGCGATAAATCAATATAAAAAAAAGGCGCAGTACAATAAATATACAATATCAATAATTCATACAAAACAAAACACAAAACACACACACATCATTCACAATTTAAAATATACTTTTTAAAAAGATAATCATATTAAAAACGAGAGAAGGAATAAGATTTAAAAATACATCACTAATTTCATAAAATCAACGTTTATCACACTATAAAATACTCTCTCCTCCGTTGTCTTTACTCCCAATACACGGTGTCCTTTATAAAACAAGAAGCAAACTTCATGAGGATATGTTCAATCTCGCGTTTCTCATAAGCCAGTTCTTTGAACGCACAGCACCCACCAGATCGCTGGCTACGTGGAAGGTGACACTAGGGTTGTTTAGTAGCTGCAGGTAAAGGAGTGCTGGCCTAACTTGCAAAAACCCTGCCTTTTTGAGAACAGGCACAAGAAACTTTCTCCTCTCCTCTATAAAATGACCATAAAACATCATGAAATGCATAGTGTCCTGCGACGAAAAATTATCGCAGGAACAAGGTAATGATTGGTCAGGCTTACACCATGTTGGATATCGACCTAATATCAGATGTATCATGTTTAGACGGAAGCGAGTTAAAAGGAACCTATGAAAGGGGCGGTTAACCAAGGTAAGGTAAAATTCAGGACCTGGGAGATTGGCAACCAAAAGGTTAGCTCTAACAGTTGGTTTTATGAGCTCCTTTTCCTCTCTTACTGAGGCCAACCTCATATGCATATCCCTTTTGGTTATGGCAATGTCTTTATGTGTGATTGTTTCCGGTGAGGAAAAGAGCTCAGATCTTCCCAGTACGTTGAACCCATTTTTTACATAAGTCAGCCACTTAATTTTATGTACATTATCAAGTGAAAAATCATTTGAAAAAGGCAAAACAATTGACCAACTGTTGGGCACTGTTGGCATTTGTGATGCCTGGCGAGTGTGGTATCACATCGACAAATAATACATACACACCGCTGCTGCTAACAACACACTCTCATGGATAGATATATTTATTCTGCCAGCAGCAGATGTTATAAACATAACATACTCAACATTTCTACTCAGAGGAATTTATGCCCACCTGCCTATAATAGCCAATTTGGGGCCCGGACCGAATGTATTGGCCCATATGGCTGCTTAACTCATGGTACATCACAGAAGATCAGTGCTCTGACTTCCTTGTGACTGAACTTCAGATGTATGTAGACATACACAAGGGCTCAGTGACCATTCCAGGCACATTCTGGGCGGCAGTTAAGGCATCGGGCAAGGACTGGCAAAAACTTACATTACATACAAGATAAGGCATTTGAGAGGTAGCAGCATGTGACCGCTCTTGAGGCTCTAATTCTGGCGCTGGAAAGCTGATCCCAGAGAGAGGCATCATAAACCCTTAAGACCAACTCCACATGGTAAGAAATGAATTGAAACAAATTTCCCTTGAAATGGCCAAACGCTACTGGGTAGAATCAACGTCCCAACTCTACTAGGTAGAATCAACAAGGCGAGTCTGTGAGCACGGGGAGAAAAGGGGGAATCTTCTACAGTGGTTAACCACTGATTGGCCTGAAATCCAGAGGTACCCCAAGATCACTAATGACAGGTAGACACCTAGGAATGCAGTCATTGATATAGCAGCTATATTTGCAAACTAGTACAGCTTCCTATGTGCTGAGAGCCTATGACCCACATATGATAGGGAGAACTTGATCCTGAATGACATACCTCTTACAAACCTTCTTCCCCAACTAGAGAAAGCTTTCACAGGGGAAGAGATAAATGAAGCCTTGCTGGATATGAAAGTCAGCAAAACACCTGCCATATGATATGTGCGGGTGGCAATGACCTATTTGCTCAACCTACAAAACCCATGTGCCATCCTATTGGTGTACTTTGAGAAGACATTTGACTTGGTTCACTGGTCCATTTTGACTGGAGTTCTTGAGAAGATGGGAATCACCCCAGATTCAAGAGCTATTTTAGAATGTTGTACTCAGTCCAGTTGATCCGAGTAAAGACTAATGGAGTGGTTTTGATTCTCTTTCCTATCAGTAGAGGTGCTAGACAAGCATGTCTCCTGTCCCCACTTCTTTTTGCCCATGCCCCTGGTTAGCTTTATTTGATGTGACACTCAGGCTAGAGCTGGGATTGCACTCTATGCAGATGATGTGCTGCCCTTTTCAGGTCCTTAATGCTTGGAAATCTTTATGCTCTACGATCAAGTGCCAGGAGTGCTCATAAACTAGGGCAAGTCACTGCCGGTGTCACTTCAGGGCAGCTGCAAGATCTCAGCATGTCACTCCTACATAACCATTAAACCGCATAGCTTTGAATACCTGGGGGTCTTTATCTCGCAGAAGCCAGCCCTAACATAGAGTCTGGACCGCCCACCCACCCCTGTCACCAAGATGAATTTTGCCAAACCTGCAATGCAGAGTGGCCCTATTTAAAATGTGATATGTCCAAGTTTCTAATATACCCTCCAAACCTTCCCACTGGGAATCCCACACAAATGGTTTCAGGATCTAGCCTCCTCAAAACGCTCCTTTCTTTGGGCCAGGCGAGCACCCTCTTCTCTCTCCCAAATCACTTGGGACAAATGCCAGCAAATGATATATGATTTCGAGCTAGGCTAAACTCAGTCAAGAGCACGGCCCTTTACTTCCTGGACCGGTATCACACATTGACCCAACTCACACCAAGGCAAGAAAAAATGCTCCAGCACACTGCCCAACTTGAGAAATTCACAGGGTGAGATATAACAGGCATCACCTCCCTGGGAGATGTATGGCATAACTGTCAATTGAGCCCCTTTCAAGAACTCCAGAGACAATTAGACCTCTCACAGACCAATTTAATAAACCATATAACGGGAGGGAAGGTCCCACCGGACCATTACTCACTTGAGGTAAAACTCATGACGGTTTATCTGGGAAAAGGAGCTATATAGAACTAAGGAAGAGGCTTGGCGCACAGCAAATGTAGGGTAAACACAAAGTGTAAAAAACAGTTGATGGAGTGAGAGAAGATAAAGGTGCTCTAACAGGTGACGTAACTGGCCAATACGTCCGGATAATTATAGCAAAACAGTGTGTTACGTGGTACGTAAACACATCCCTGTATGCAGGCACACTTGTATAGTTCAGCGTAGCTGATTCAAAAAGAAGTTCAAATCCAAGGTTTTCAAAATTCGTATGTATTTAGTACGTATTTCACAAGTTCGTTATGCAGTGGCGTTACATCACGCCATATAATCAGTTGAAAGTAATCCAATGATGTATGTTTCAAAGTATGCTCCAATGCATTTCGGACTCGTCTAGTCCTTTATCAAGGAGCACTATGGGAAGGATACAACAACAGCAATTTAGATCAACGAAGGGCAAACAGCTGTAAAGTTGTGTACATGCAGAGAAGGGAGCGAGTGTGAAATATAGCAATTAGGTGAAAGCATGAGGTTAAGGAAAGGTGTGGCATAGAACGTGCGGTTGTTAAACAAAAATTCAAAGTCGGTGTGGATCCATGTCAGTAACAACGAGTGATTCAGTAAACATGCACGTATGGTGATGTCATGCGTTGAGTGAGATAAATTAAAACGGCAGTGCTTTGTGGTGTTGTGAACGAAAATTAAAAATGGGAAGTGAGACGAAATTAATAGTGCAACATGAAAGTATCTTACGTTTCCATGTTGAAATACAGCTCACATCGGTGCTGCAAGGAACAATGAAATGTTCATGAAACAATTAACCACAAGCGAGAACGCTTGTGAAAAGAATAAACACACCGCCATGCGGTCGCGGTAAACTTACTGTGAAAGGTTCAAAGGAGTAGACTACGTGTCTCGAGCTTCGCGTAGGTACTGCGGAGTTCGGAGGGAAAGTGTGGGGTGTTAGAAATAGAGGAAAGACACCCGGAAGAAAGAAAAATGGGGGCGGCCATCTTGTAGTGGTAAAAGACCAGAAAATGTGTCATTGTGAAAATAAAATAAAACAACTGGTAAAAGTAACAGAGTAAATGCAGAATGCGGGTGCAATATATCAAGCCACCATATTATAGGTAACAACTCAATTCAGTCCGGTCGTTAAGCCCAAAAGGCTTCAAAGATTGGAGTTTATAAATCCACGATGTCTCTCGTTGTAAGAGGATTTTGTTGTTGTCTCTGCCCTCACAGTGGGCAACCATTTCCAATACCAAGTACTTCAGCTGGGCTACACTGTGGTGTGCCTCGTTGAAATGTGTTGCCAGAATGGATTTAGTGTTCTTGGTGCGGATGTTTGATTTATGCTCATTGAGTCTAATTTTTATTTTTCTGCTGGTTTTTCCCACGTAGATTTTTCCACACGGGCATTTGAGTAAGTAAATCAAGTTGGCTGAGTCACAGGTAGCGTCTACTTTTAAGGGGATCTCAAATCCTTTCATGGGGTGATGTATAATATTACCTCCAATGACATTATTGCAATTATTACAATGATGGCAGGGACGTGTACCTGTGTGTTTCCTCGGCGTGTCAGTGGGTTTTGATAAGATCTCTCTAATGTTCATGGGTCGGTTGTAGGCAAAAATCGGGGGATCTTTAAAGAGGTCTCCAAAATCAGGTTCTGACGACAAAATTCGCCAGTGTCTTAGTATGATTTTTTTATAAATCTTACTTGAAGTGGAAAATTTAGAAACCAATGTCAATCTGGGATTGGGATCCTTTTTTTTGCTTTTTAGAGCTTCAGTTCTGGAGATGGTGAGTATCCTGTCTTGTGCTTCTTTAACAACGTTGTCAGGGTAACCTCTGGTGGAAAATCTAGAGGCCATCATTTGAATTTGAGAATCTCTTCTATTTTCATCTGATACTATCCGAGTGACTCTCAGCATCTGGCTGAATGGGAGGTGTCTTTTCAGGGAGTCTTGATGGAAACTGCTATACAGCAGGGTGTTGTTGCGATCTGTTTCCTTACGATATAAATCCGTTTGAATGCCATCTGTGGTAATTCTCACTAGTACATCCAAAAATGTGATTTCTGTGGCTGAGATATTCCAGGTGAACTCAATGCGATCATCTCTGGTGTTCAGTGTGGATAAGGCTGATTCCAGGTGCTCCCGGGAACCTTTCCAAATGAAGAAAAGATTGTCTATGTATCGTGCATAGAGCTTAAGATTGTCATTCCAATCCGCGTTCTTCTCAATGTTGTTGACTTCAAAGTTACCCATATAGATATTCGCGTATGTCGGCGCGGCGCAATTGCCCATTGCCATCCCAGACATTTGTAAATACCAATGGTCCTCAAAACAAAAGTAACTATGGTACAATGTAAATACCATAAGTTCTAAGATGAAAGTTTTCAACGGGTCTGAAATGTCAGATTCTAGTAAAGCTGATTCAATGGCTTCAATTCCCCCCATATGGGGGATGGAGGTGTATAGACTCTTAACATCGGCAGTGCATAACAGTGTTTGCTCGTCGTTCTTGATTTCAACGGAGTTTAATTTGTTGATAAAGTCGGTGGTGTCACGGATGTAGCTTTTTAAGCTTGTCACCATGGGTTGTAAGTGACGATCAATGAATTTCCCGGTGGGTTCGTGGATTGACCCCCGTGTGGATACGATGGGTCGAAAAGGTGGATCCATTAAGTTTTTGTGTATTTTAGGCAGCATGGTGAGAGTAGGACTTTTGGGGTGATCTACGGTTAAGTATCGCTTAGTTCTGTCATCAATGATGTTATTTTCTCTGGCGTTGTCAACGATGTTCAGTAGCATTGTTTTGAACTCCTTAGTGGGATTGCCCTCAAGTGGCAAGTAGGTTTCAGCGTCAAAGACGTGTTCTCTGGCTCTACGAGTGTAGAGGTCCGTATTAAGGATGACTAAGGCGCCACCCTTGTCGGCTTTCAGACATTTGATTGACTGGTTGTTGGCGATGTTCTTCAAGGTGTCATATTCCTTATTAGTGATGTTCCTGCGTTTGGATTTGTTGTAATTAATCTTCGCTATGTCCTGACGGACTAAAGTTTCAAAATTGTCGATACTCTTATGGCTGCTTGGGGGCATGTAATTGCTTGTAGGTCGTAGGCCAAGTAGTTGATCCGGTTTGGTTTCCACAACGGGTTCCAAAACTTTTTCAAAAAAATGTTTTAAACGCAATTTTCTGGTAAGCTTAAATGTGCTGACTTCTAATTCAAGAAGATTAGTGCTGCTAGTTGGAATGAAAGACATGCCTTTTTGTAGAGTTTTAATTTCATGGGGTGTGAGATTGGTATCAGAAATGTTTATGACTAACGATTCTTCCTCGTTTTGGGTTTGTTTTGAGGTTGGCTCTTTTCGTTGTTCTTTCTTTGTTCTTTTGCCCCGTCTGGGTCGTCGGTTCTGTCTGGGCCTAACTCTAAAAAAGGCTCCGTGGTGGTTGTAGATGAGGTAGATGGTTGTGCTAGTCGATCTTTAGAGGTTGTGCGTTCCGTTGGTTGATGTCTTGGGGGACGGTTGGTGTTGTCACTGTCAGATGATGAAGTGTCGGTGTTCTGGGAATATGGTTTGTTTCTTCGTCGTTGAGCGTAAACATCCGCCCAAGTATAAACTTCCCCAAGCACCTGGAATCAGCCTTATCCACACTGAACACCAGAGATGATCGCATTGAGTTCACCTGGAATATCTCAGCCACAGAAATCACATTTTTGGATGTACTAGTGAGAATTACCACAGATGGCATTCAAACGGATTTATATCGTAAGGAAACAGATCGCAACAACACCCTGCTGTATAGCAGTTTCCATCAAGACTCCCTGAAAAGACACCTCCCATTCAGCCAGATGCTGAGAGTCACTCGGATAGTATCAGATGAAAATAGAAGAGATTCTCAAATTCAAATGATGGCCTCTAGATTTTCCACCAGAGGATACCCTGACAACGTTGTTAAAGAAGCACAAGACAGGATACTCACCATCTCCAGAACTGAAGCTCTAAAAAGCAAAAAAAAGGATCCCAATCCCAGATTGACATTGGTTTCTAAATTTTCCACTTCAAGTAAGATTTATAAAAAAATCATACTAAGACACTGGCGAATTTTGTCGTCAGAACCTGATTTTGGAGACCTCTTTAAAGATCCCCCGATTTTTGCCTACAACCGACCCATGAACATTAGAGAGATCTTATCAAAACCCACTGACACGCCGAGGAAACACACAGGTACACGTCCCTGCCATCATTGTAATAATTGCAATAATGTCATTGGAGGTAATATTATACATCACCCCATGAAAGGATTTGAGATCCCCTTAAAAGTAGACGCTACCTGTGACTCAGCCAACTTGATTTACTTACTCAAATGCCCGTGTGGAAAAATCTACGTGGGAAAAACCAGCAGAAAAATAAAAATTAGACTCAATGAGCATAAATCAAACATCCGCACCAAGAACACTAAATCCATTCTTGCAACACATTTCAACGAGGCACACCACAGTGTAGCCCAGCTGAAGTACTTGGTATTGGAAATGGTTGCCCACTGTGAGGGCAGAGACAACAACAAAATCCTCTTACAACGAGAGACATCGTGGATTTATAAACTCCAATCTTTGAAGCCTTTTGGACTTAACGACCGGACTGAATTGAGTTGTTACCTATAATATGGTGGCTTGATATATTGCACCCGCATTCTGCATTTACTCTGTTACTTTTACCAGTTGTTTTATTTTATTTTCACAATGACACATTTTCTGGTCTTTTACCACTACAAGATGGCCGCCCCCATTTTTCTTTCTTCCGGGTGTCTTTCCTCTATTTCTAACACCCCACACTTTCCCTCCGAACTCTGCAGTACCTACGCGAAGCTCGAGACACGTAGTCTACTCCTTTGAACCTTTCACAGTAAGTTTACCGCGACCGCATGGCGGTGTGTTTATTCTTTTCACAAGCGTTCTCGCTTGTGGTTAATTGTTTCATGAACATTTCATTGTTCCTTGCAGCACCGATGTGAGCTGTATTTCAACATGGAAACGTAAGATACTTTCATGTTGCACTATTAATTTCGTCTCACTTCCCATTTTTAATTTTCGTTCACAACACCACAAAGCACTGCCGTTTTAATTTATCTCACTCAACGCATGACATCACCATACGTGCATGTTTACTGAATCACTCGTTGTTACTGACATGGATCCACACCGACTTTGAATTTTTGTTTAACAACCGCACGTTCTATGCCACACCTTTCCTTAACCTCATGCTTTCACCTAATTGCTATATTTCACACTCGCTCCCTTCTCTGCATGTACACAACTTTACAGCTGTTTGCCCTTCGTTGATCTAAATTGCTGTTGTTGTATCCTTCCCATAGTGCTCCTTGATAAAGGACTAGACGAGTCCGAAATGCATTGGAGCATACTTTGAAACATACATCATTGGATTACTTTCAACTGATTATATGGCGTGATGTAACGCCACTGCATAACGAACTTGTGAAATACGTACTAAATACATACAAATTTTGAAAACCTTGGATTTGAACTTCTTTTTGAATCAGCTACGCTGAACTATACAAGTGTGCCTGCATACAGGGATGTGTTTACGTACCACGTAACACACTGTTTTGCTAAAAGGAGCTATATCCCAGATATATCGCACACTTTTTGCTAATGTACCAGATACATTTCTCTCCCTCAAGCAGACATGAGAGGAATGGATGGGACTCCTCGATGAAGCCGACTAGCAAGACGCCTAGATGGCTCCCTGGTAACTTGTCATCTCCTTGCGATTTAGTCTACTACAACTGAAGTACCCACACTTACCTCACTCGTCACCTCCTCTGGCAAGCCGCTTTGTTACCCCAGCCCAGGTGCTCCCACTATGTTCATGCAGACTTTTTCTGTATGGTCTGGGCTTTTCTGCAAATAGAAAGGTTCTGGAAGGAAATACAGAGAATGCTCACATAGATCCTAGGGTGACCGGTAGATCACACACCCAGGGTAGCCCTCCTGGGTGTATTAAAGTACTTTGGTGGACCCAGATCAAGCACACGCTCATAGGAGTAGCCACAATTGTTGTGAAGCACGATATAGCACGCAAATGCGATATGTCTCACCCATCCTCACTATTAGAATGGCAGGTGGAGTAGGCTTGTATACAAAAATGGAACAACCAATTTATTAGGTAAGGGGTTGTCCTTAGAAACATGAGAGAGTATGGGGGACATGGTGAGCAAACCACGGATTAGTAAACCATTAAAACCATTAACAGCGTTGGTATAGCTATTAATTGTGATTCTTTCCTAAAGATTGTAATGGCTGCTAGAGTAACACATCTGAAATGTACGGTCTGTTATTTTATGCAAAATCCCAGCAAAATTGGTTTATCAAAAAACATCGCCCTGCCATTTGCATGTAGTTGTGTTCATTCAACAGATTCTGTATCATATACCAGGAAGTACGTTCATGAGGCAGTAGTAGGCACCAGCTATCTATGATGTAGACCGTGTGAGAGAATTGCCCATAAGAAGAAGATAAGGCCAGCCAGGACAATCATTATATGAAGGAAGGCCAAAAATATATCAGGACCACCTTTGCATTGTGTTACTGTGCACAGTATGAAAGGTCTTCAAAAACACTGATAGGTTTTATACAATAGTTAGTTAAGAATTAAAATATACAGTTCATGTAAATATGTCAACAAAAACTTGCTAACAGTTTATTTTCACTATTTTTGTATTCCTTCAGGATGGATATTTATTGGTCTGTTTAACAAGCTTTCAAGAAATGCCTATATTCCAATAGGCATTGACTCTAAGGTGATAAGTAGACAATATTGGAATGAAGCAGCTTACTTAAAAGTTAACACAAAGGGGTAAACTGCACTACTTTTCATCAAACCCCTTTTATGATCAATACAAGCCTGCTCCCCTTTTACCAGTATGAAAAGTGCACCATTATGCTGGTGAGAACCACCAATGTGTCAAGAAGAATTCCAATTCTACAAGAGTTACCATTAGACCAGGAGTGAGCCACCAGTAGAGTATATATCGGTCTCTCACCAGTCTTACATACTCTTCTGCCATATTAGCATCAATTCACACTGCATAAGTGTTAGACCCAGGATCCCTGGTTGGCTGAGGTAGGTACCTGAGATCTTCATAGTAGTAGCAGCCCAGACCGAATAGGCCCTCATTTCCACGTCAGGGAAAAGAAGGACCAGTGCTTAATTTGTAAAATATGAAGTGCAGGTGCTCAATTTTGCCCCGGAGGCTCCACCCACTTTCCTTGGCTCCACCCACTACCGCCAGTGGCTCCACCCACTTACTCTTGTTGCTCCACCTCAGTGCTTAATTGGTAATTCCAGGGTTCTTTTCGGGAGCTCACGTCAGCTTACACCACCCATTGCCCCTACAGAGCTGTCAATGACAGTACCAACACAACTACATACCATCTCACACCTAAAAATGATAGATTTGGGAATAGTATTTTGTATTACATGAGTAGTACTACAGTAAGACTAATTTTACAGGCATGGTTGGGATTTTAATTTTAAGGTAAATAAAAATTAAGAAAAAAGAGAGAGAAAGAAAAAAAAACTACTGAGGAAGTCATGCAAAACCTGCGATTTCCATTTTGAAACATACACTTTTTAAAAAAAAATATACAAGAATAATACAATTCTAATCTGTTTTAGACCTGTCATCTATCCATAAATATTTGTAATGCAAATAGACAGAACAGACTTGTTAAAAAGGTGATACATAGGACCTTCCATAATCACAAATTAAGATCAAGTAAACGAATATTTATTTCACTGAGTAAGGGGCAGCGCTGGCCTCAGAAATAGCAAGAGAGGTGGAATACGGAGAAAGAAGGGGGGAGAGATGATTGGAAAAGGATGAAGAAGAATAGAGCACCTGCAAGAGTGTGAAATTCGAACAGAAGTGGAGCAAAGTGCAAAATAGGAATGAGGGAAATCAAGCAACCTTGCCATTAGGATACGCCAACAGGCCCCAGAAATCCTTGAGGCCCTAGCGCTTAATATTTTACAAGATAAGCATTGTGCACAATGCACCACAATCATGTCCAGCAGCAAAACATGACACCCATGTGCAGCTTCTATGCGACTGCACTTCAACAGTAAACTTGCTTTACTCTGATAACAAAAGCATAGAACTCAAATGCAGGGCAGAATAGAATGGTAAGGAAACACAAGAATGATGCGAAATCCACCACAAACACCACCCGCCCAGTACAGTAACATTACACTTTATTCATCTAATGAAAAGCATCTTGTTCCATCCCAAATTCAGCCTTCACCCGTACATGCAAGGGCATTGAGGGGGGACACGTTACAAATCCAGCTTCTGTAGTGAACAAGGCCAGACAAATGGAAAACGTTGCAATGCAAACAACTCCTTAGGGTTTCCCAGATGACAAGTACATGAAGATGTGCCCCTACATTAGCTGTACCTGAAATAGCCTTCTTGTAAAATGCATCTACGTTACATATTTTCCTCACTAGAAAAACCCAGAAGGTCCTGCCACATTGAAATAAATAAAGGGTTCTGCTGAAAACAAAACTGCCCACCCAACGATCTACCACCTGAGAGACGCCAGTGCGGATCTCAGCTGCTATGAATCAAAAAGATTAAAATTCATCTGAAGTTTGGTAAAGCTCATCAATCGATCCCAATAACACATCCAAAGTACCACAATCAAAACCCTATCAACCATGAACCTCCTTGTGAGTATAAGCGCTATTTCATCGACTAACCCGAAGTGGCACCTGTGTACTCAACACTTCAAAAGTGTCTCGCTCCTATAATTTGGAACGTGCTACATTAAGACTAACACAGTACTTTTTTTTAAAAATCCCTATTAATGTCTGCTCCACGTGTTACCTCTTTAAAAGGCCAAAATCATGACACAACTGGCCTCTTCAGCTTTAATATTTTCACCTCTACTGCCCCTCCCTCGGACTCCACATTCACAATTATATGATGCTGCTCAAATCACCACTCCAGGCCTCTCTGTCATGTTACCAATTGTAGTAATACAGGTATAGTTTTGGGAGGTAGTTGTGATATATTGATGTGGGTGATGTACTGCATGTGTGATGTATGTGACGGGACTATTATTTGCAGATCTGATAAAAAGGTATAAGAATTTTCCATTGTTTGTGGCAGGGACATCCTGTCTTCTCTCTGTTCTTTCAGAGCCTGGTATGACCCTTTCTGGTGTGTATGCCCGTTGTGGTTTTGCATAGGGATTTGCAACAGAGGTATGTGCTCAAGTGTGTGTATTTGCAGGCTGTATCTGTGAGGTATACAAATTAGTTTACAGATGCCTTCTAAAGTAGCTCGCTGACTCGCACCATTTATTAGTCTCACAAGCTGACTGAGACCTGCGCAGTAATCTCACATTCAAAGTTGTCTGCTAGTACTGTGATAAACAAGCTTTTAAACTACCCCCGGATCTTTTGACCGAAAAGATAATAAGGGGACCAGAAACACACAGTTGTTCTGAGCCCAGGCCGCGGCCTCTCCAGGGCAGAACTTGTGAGCTACAGCAAGTTCAGTAACACTGCGGCCCCACTGACTGCAGGCAGCTGCCCAAAGGAAATATTTGCAGTTTGTGTGTACAATACAAATAATTTAACACACACATACTCACTCCGGTATCTGCACTGCACCCCTCTGTCTCACTTACTGCAACTTCACAACAGGTTTCTTTCCTGCTTGCATTCTGCTATTCATGCGGACCGCAAACCAGCAAGCGCCAAGCAGCGCCTTCCTCAATACTTACCGCTTTCTATCAGCAGGAAGTGACGTCCCCTGCGGCGACGGCGCAATTGGCAACAACCTGCCTGGTCATATACTACCTTGAATCATGACGGCAGGCTGCCATTCAGCCACGCTATGGGGACGCTTATCTGAATCCATGATGGTACGTCTGGCATGTAGTTCAGTTGTTTGTTAATTTAGCTCTCGAAAAGAAAATACCCGTCTTTTTCCACTATTACAGTGTCATCACTCAGGACCATGACAGGGGCAGGAAGCGCAAAACGGAGAGGCGGGCGGAAGTTAGAGAGTGGGGGGGAGGTGCTTGTTCCAGAAGGCTGAGTCTTCCCTGGGGGCTGCGCTGCGTTTTTAAGCAGGAGGGACGTGGGGGGAATCAGAATGGTGTTCAGTCATCAGCCCTTACGTAGGTCATGGACAGGCACTGCTCCGCTGGGTGCTCTCAGGCAGTCCCTCCCCAGAGAGGCTGCATGGGCCTCGTAATAAAGCATGCTGGATTCCATTTGAAATATTTTACGGCGTTCGCCGGGAAAACCCGTGTGAATTCAGTGAGTTAATATAGAGTCTAGACCCGGCCCTGAGAAATAAGTGCCGGTGCTAAGCACCGGAAAGCACCGGCACAAATTAAGCACCTTCTCAGATAGCCCCGGCTCACCGCCTTGGTAGCTTGGCCCGAGCAGCCAGGCTTATCTTCAAGGAAAATGTGTAAAGTATTTGCAACCACGCTCACAGCAACCCAATGATGACACCACAAGTGGACTCCACACAAGTTTTATAAAAACAAGTATGAATTTGTATTAAAAGATATATTATAAAACCACATGATATAAATCCAACATATGCGTATTTGTCCTCCTGGCCAGTTGTTAGGTCAGCCAGTTCTTGTAAGTTCAGGCAATATTTATGAGCACTTCTAAACGTTCCACTGTAGTCCTAATACAATGTTATGCAGTTCTTAATGCTAGAATCAGGCACTTTGCAATGTAAAAATAATGCAATGTGTAACGCAACAATCAGGCACGTTGCAATGTAGGAATAATGCAATGCATAACGCAACAATCAGGCACTTTGCAATGTAAGAATAATGCAATGCGTAACACAACAATGAGGCACTTCGTTATGCAGAAATATTGTAATGCATAATATACTAATTAGGTAGTGCGTTATGCAGAAACAATACAATGCGTCATAAGACAATCAGGTAGTTCATTATGCAGAAATGATGCCATGCGTAATACACTATAATGAGGTAGTTCGCTACTCCTGCTGACTTGCAGTCAGCCTCTATCAACAGTTGCCCCCAACATGGGTATGGTGTAACAAAAAGTGCAGCGCCGCTCTCCTGCCCTGGTACTGCCACTCCCTTGGCAAGTACAGGCCGCAATACGAGCCGAAGCAGAGGCTCGTGCTGCCGGAATGAGAGAGGCCGAGAGCGTCTCCCTCCGAGCCCGCACCCCGCTGACACGCGTTACATAGGGGTTGCGACCTCACTCTTCTCTCCTCTTCCAGCAACTTGGGCCTCCGATGCAAACTTTGTGAATTCCGGGCAGTGAGACTCCTGTCATCCCTCAACGAGGTTGGCTCGAGGTCCCAGCCTGGCAACGGCGGGCTCGGGCTGGCGGCACAGCTCCTCCGGGGATGCTGGTCTGGGCCTCTTCTGCTACGAAGATCTCAGGCTGCCACAGGGCAAACGCTAACAGCGTCCCTGAGACTCACTTGAGCTTCTGGTGCACGATCACCAGGCACTCCTCACGAAGGTCTCAGGCTGCACGAAGCACACCCACACAGTGTCACTGAGACTCACTTGAACTCCGGGTGCACGATAACAAGGCAATCCTCACAAAGGTTTCAGGCTGCACAAAGCACACACATACAGCGTCGCTGAGACTCACTTGGACTCCGGTTGCACGAAAACAAGGCAAGCCTCACGAAGGTCTCAGGCTTCACAAAGCACACGCACACAGCGTCGCTGAGACTCACTTGGACTCCGGTGTGCACAATAACAATGCAATCCTCACGAAGGTCTCAGGCTGCAAAAAGAACACACACACAGCATCGCTGAGACTCTCTTGGACTCTGGATGCACACGTTCACTGGACAATCCTCACGAAGGGCCCAGGTTGCAAAAAGCACACGCACACAGCGTCGCTGAGACTCGCCTGGACTTCAGGTGCCCCCGATCACAGGGCACTCCTTAAGAGGGTCTCAGGCTGCACAAAGCACACACGCACAGTGTCGCTGAGACTCTCCTGGAAACATTTGTGTTCCTGAGTTTCCAGCCCCATAACACACAGTAAGGGTCAGCCTTTCCTTCAGTCACTTCAGTTGTTTCTTCCATGGCAAAGGTTCCTCTTGACCACAAGGTAGCTTCAGTCTTGTTCAATCTTGATCAAGCCATTTCTCCAAAGCTCAGGGGCTTCAGCTCTCATAGTTATACCCCTAAATGTCTTTGAAGTCTTTGTGTTCAGGGGGCACTGACCCCTGTTCAAACCAGTTCTGGGTGCCTCCCTGCCAGTGTCACCTTCTTCCTTTGATTAGTGGGGGTCTTGATTCTCAATCACTCAGCAGGAGATCGGACAATTGTTTTATGGCTGCAACCCAGGCCTCTTCACCTCTAGGGGCTACTCCTCCCACTACACTCCAGATGCAGGTCAGCCTGTTGCTGTCTCAACTCCTCCTCTGGGTCAGGACACTCCCCAGATCCTATCACTTTCAAATCCAGACAGTCAATCCACAACCAGGCAGAGACATGCAGAAATGTTAGAGCACCAAAACCCAGCCACTTCTAAAAGAGCAGCTTCTAAACACACAATGCAAAAACCACCCATATAAAAGATGTGTTATTACATTATGAGTTCAGGCATACTAAACTTCACCTCTCCATCTTAAGCCTTTGGTAAGATAGGCTGGATAACATATTACACAGCCTCTCCATTCTGTCCTTTGGGCAAAATGGCCTATCAACAATGAAAAACGAAATGGAGATTATTTCACTGTCAGGACATGGTACACTCCTCAGTACATGTCCTACCTTTCACATGCACTGCACCCTGCCCAGGGGGTACCCTGGACCTACCATAGGGGTGTCTGATGTGCATAGAGAGGTTAGGGTAAGGTCTGGAAAGTAGGTTCACTTGTCGGAACAACATGGCAGTTTATCTCTTTTAAGGCTACTTGTGTGGGTGGCACAATTAGTGCTGCAGGCCCACTAGTAGCATTTGCATTACCAGCCCTGGCACACATAGTGCACTTTACTAGGGACTTTACTAGTAAGGCAAACATCCCAAACATGGACAACCAATTACCATTATACTTTATACAGGGAGCACTTGCACTTTTGCACTTACCAGCAGTGGCAAAGTGACCAAAGCATCTAAGCTGACAACACTATGTCAGAAAAAAAGGTCTAGGGGAAAGCAAAAAGTTTAGGGAACTTTAGCCAAAAAAGGTCAAGTCGTACAATAAGCCAACACAATCCACTGACTAAGTGTATTAGTCACTTGTGATCTGTATTGAACCTAAAGGTTGAGTACCTACCATGACTTGTTAAAGAGAAGCTCTTGCAAGGGTTTGATGAGGGTGGTCAGTTTGTGGATGAACTACTCACAGTGAATCACCATATGCCAACACTTGTGGCTCCTACTGCATTTTACAGCCATCTTGGTGACTCATCTTCTGAGGATCAGCTAAGATGTCCCCATCCATAATTATATGGCTTTAGAATTTTAAGCTGGTTATCATTCATTTTCATTTGTTCGAGTGTAACAGCAGTTAATTTCACTAAAGTCTCAAAGCACTGCCAACAAGCATTTATGAGTGTGCCTTCCAGTGATGGCATAGATGACATTATTGTTGCCGATACCGACTACCATTTGCACACTCCTAAATAACATTTTGATACATCTCCAGTGTCGATGAAACCACAATTATTGATACTGTGGTGTGTGGTCCCCTCAAGTACTCCAGTAGTCCTAGCAGGCCAATGCTGGGCAAGGGATTGATCATGCGCATCAGGACTCTGGGAAACCAGTTAACATTTCCCACCTGTATTTGGCAATGGGGGAGGGACACACCCAAATCTTTTATGATTTAAAAGAAGCAGTTATTTGGTGAATCTGCTGATGTTCTGCACTGTTTTTTTTAAACTTGGAAGTTTTGAGAGATATCAATAATTTTTTCTTTTCTCTCTTCTCTCCAATTTTATACACTTCACTATTTTTACACTCTCACTTTTCCACGCACTGCATATCAGTTACCCTAACATACCTCTGTCCTGGTACTTCCCATTCCTAATTACTATTCTCAATGGTTTGGTGGTAACCACTTACAACATCTAGTGGTTGCAAGCATGATCTCCTTGGTGTAAGGAGAACCCATATTATGACAAGGGCGGTACCGATTGGGAACTGATGGGTACTGTTTATACCCTGGTGGTATCATGCTGTGCCTCTAGTACACACGGGAGTACATCATCTTCTCACTATTTAGTTGTGTCTTGAACAGGATATTTAAGTTGTCCCCACAGACCCATAGACATTTGTTTGTTGTTATAAGTGCATTCCTTTGGGGGTTATGTCTATGTTTTGGTCTATAAATATGCCCTGAGACCCTCTTTCAAAAGGTTGTTTTTGTTGTACAGTGGTTATACCATCTATAAATTGCCATGATAATAGCCCACAGTACCCCAAGATTTGAATATTGAGTATCTAGGAAGTACGGGATGGATTAAAAAATTGATATAGAGGATCCAATTGTTAATGATAATGTTGAAGAGGCACTTAGGGCCCTGAATTTTAATGATATTGATAGCATTTATGAATTACCCAGGGATCAGAATTATAATACACAGCCTCTTAGGCTTATATCATGGAACATTGCTGGTATGTCTTCAAAATTAACAGACGAGACTTGGTTGCAATATGTGAAGACATTTGACATTATTTGTCTTCAGGAAACTTGGAGTCGGGTTGATGTCACTATTGATGGATATTGCTCATTAAATACACATGCAAACCCATCAGCTGCAGGAAGATCTAACGAAGGTTTCGTGACTTTTATCTCGCTTACGTACGACTAAGGAAAACATAATAAATTCCCATTGGTACCAGTTTATTCTAATTTTTAATTTAACTGATTCTACAATTTTACTAATTAATTGGTACAACAATATTTTCGATCCAAATAATACTGAGGTCATTAATACGCTTAAATTCCAACCCCTGTGTATAATCTGGGCGGGGGATTTCAACTGTACCGTTTGCCAATTTAGCTCACACAAAGTATGCGGTGTAGTTGACATAGAAAATCAACCTGTGCAGCATTTTAAGCATACACCGTAGGGCGATGCATTGAACGCTATTATTCTGGTAAACAATCTTTGTTTGTTGAACACTTTGGATAGTAATCCCTCTGTGTAGTTTCCAACCTGCCAGGGGGGAGGCAGTGTGAGTAAAATTGACTTTATGGTAATCTCTAGTAAATACATCTGGTTTGAAGATAGCTTCGCAGTTGAACCACATCCAGTTAGTTATCATAATCCCCTTATTCTTTGTATGTTTGCCACAGCACAGAAAGCTAAGGGGATGAGTGCCTGTTAAAGTATAATCGCAACCAAGGGGTAAGGCTCAAATGGAATTTAATAGATTCAAATCGATTTGAGGAGGCCATTTTTAAAAAAAATCTAAGTAAAATGATGACTTGCCTAACCTTTGATTCCCCCCCAGACATAGTAATAGAGTCTTTTGAATTAATCTGTGCAGATGTGGCCAAAAAATTAAATAAGCCAATTAGGAAACGGAACTCACCTAAAATTAGGTGGTTTAATGCAGAGTGTTCCAGGGCGCAAAGAGAACTTAAGAAAGCTCTGCAAACGGCTCCTCAGAATATGGCCCTGATAAAAATAGCGAGACAGACTTATAAAAAAGGTATAAATTGCAGGAAAAAGGAATTAAGAAGAACAGCCTAGGAGGACCTAGAGAGAGCTAGCTCGCTCAAGGACTCTAGAGTTTTGGAAGATTATAAATCGCCCCCTTCTGCCAACAATGCGAGAGGCTGTGATTATCACAATCTTAAAACCGGACAAACCAGCTAATAAATGCGATTCCTATCACCCACTCTTCCTCATTAATATTGATGTTAAAATACTAGCTAAACTAATTGCCAATAGACTACAACCATTACTCCCAATTATTGCCAGATTGGATCAATCCGGTTTTATTCAGATGAGATCCACTGCGCATAATTTACTTACCTTTTTTTTCCATCCTACATCAATTGAACCTGGATCTGCCGGCCCTCTCTGCCTTCCTGGACACCACAAAAGCATTCGACTCCCTTGAATGGCCGTTCCTTTTAACAATACTGTTTAGAATAGGCATTGGCTCCATCAGCTAACTAACCTGTTTTACACCCACCCTACTGCTAGACTCAGGGTCAACAACCTGATATCTGACTCTTTCCCTATACTGTGAGGCACGAGAATGGGGTGCCCCATACATCCCCTGTTATTCGCAATAGGGATGAAGCCCCTTGCTGCCAGGATTCATTAGCACCATACGGCTAGGGGATTGGGCCTCTCGGACAGAGGGATGATCGTCCTATCTTCCTCCTACCCCTTTACCCTATCCCCTTACCCCTCCTTGCTCCATTCACCTTGTCCCCTATGTTCTTCAAATGCTTTTCTTGATACTTCTGTAACTTGTCACTGATCAAAAATTGCAACATTATTGCTCCTCATGTAAAACGCTTGCTCCTATCCCCTCTTCACTGAATGTCTCCCTTTACCTGCTACACCGCCTGCCCCCTGTCCTTTGTGCCCTTTGACTAAGCACTCCTTCTCGCCTTGTTGGGGAAAGATCCAAAATGTATACTCTGGAGTCTCAGCGGGATCGCTGAGACTCCAGAGTATACATTTTGGATCAATCCCCAAACTGGATCCTTCCCCAAAAAGGGGAGAGGTCCCCTTTTTGGGGAAGGATCCAGTTTGTAGCCCTTGGAGTCGTGGAGACCCCTCTGAGAGAGTCCACTGCATAAAGGAAGCCTCTCAAAACAGAGATGGGAAAATGATACCACTTCCCTTAGGATGACAGCTTACTGGACTTCGACGTTACTTTTGACTCGTCTACTGGTCTGCGTCCCCTGTCACCCACCCCCTCCTCTTTCCATGTTGTGTCTCTCACCCTTCCATCCTCTCTCCCTCCTTCATTCTCTGTCTACTTCCCCCGCTCCTACCCCCTTTCCCCTAATCTCTCCCCTTGCCTGCTTTTCCCTTTCGTATATGTGCTTATTCTCGACCTTACAAGTAACTATATTGCCATACTCTAAACTGTGTAACCTTTGTAACGATTTATCCTACAACTATGATCTTATACTCATGTAAAGCGCTCTGATACCTCTGGGTCTAGCCAGCGCTATATAAAATCTTTAAATAAATAAATAAATAAATAACAGGTGAAGCTTGGGAAGCTCACTTTTTAAAAATATTTAATCTGCAAGCATATCAATACAATACAAGAGCAAAGGGATGAGACAGTTATTAATTTACAAACCGCATATGAACTAAGCTTAACAATTTCCTTGAGTGAGGTCGAAGATAGAATAGTTAAGGGCATATCTCTAAAAGCACCTGGTTTAGATTGAGTTCCCTTAGATTTGCTTAAAAGCAATCTTCAGTTATGGGCGCCTCTGCTGTGTAATGTTTTTAAGGCGGTAATAGTTGGTCATATTCCATCGTCATGGAAGGAAGCAGTGGTGGTACCAATTTTTAAAAAAGGTAACAGGAACGACCCTACATGCTTCAGGCCAATTTCCCTGATAGATGCTACGTGTAAGGTCATGGGGTGGGTGATTTTAGCCAGTTTGGAATCATGGGCAAATGCATCAGGTTTAATGGCTGATACCCAATATGGTTTAAGAAGGGGATGGGAACAAACAAACAGTGTCTTAACCTGTCCCTGATTATGGGCAAGTACATGAAGGCCAGGGGGGTTTCGATTCACCTGGCCTTCATGGACTTGTCCAGTGCTTTTGACACTGTGAGTAGGGGAAAGCTATGGACGATGATGGGGAAATGGGTTTTGAAGAACCCCTCATCACCCTGCTACGTAGGTTGCATGAATCTGCCACTGTAGCTGTTCGCTTTGGTCCAGTAGTGAACAAGACTGGGCCCTTCGTCTCCACGGAGGGGGTTCATCAGGGTTACATTCTGGCCCCCTTTTCATTTCTTATATATATATATACTTACGGCCTAGAATCATTCCTGATTAAAAAGCAACTGGATTTTCCGAGAATAGATGGTAAATTGGTCCCCCTCTTATCATACTTCGATGATAAGATCCTAATGACTCTTACGGCTAATAGCCTACAAAAAGCCCTGAACGCTGAATTGTACTTATTTAGGCAATGTTTTTAATAATAAATTGAAGTGGGATGAGTTTGTCATGAAAAGGACACAACAGACAAGTAGAATGACAGATGGGCTGTTTCGTTTAGCTTGTAAATTAGGACACAATCTGGTAGCAGAAATGATAACGCTATACAAGTCAAAATGTTTATCGGTGGCTACCTATGGGAAAGGAGTATGGGGTTACCATAATTTATGTTTTAGAGAATACATTTTTAAAAAGATTATTAATGGTCCCTAGTAGCTCTTCAACATCATTTTGTAATTCCGAGGTGGGCCTGGAATATGTGAAAGACAGGATACATATATGGGGGAAAATCTGGTCCTCAGAAGATTTGACTTTCTCCAGGAGTATCCTTAAAGATTGTATGAATTTGGATAATGCAATGTCACTCCCTTGGCTACATTATGTTAAGGATAACTTTAAAAAATTGGCCTAGATGAATACTACAATACCCCAGATACCATCCATTCTAACATGAAAAGGATTATAAAAAATGCCTACTACATTGAATTAAGTATGTCTAACCAGGACCAGGGAATGTTAGATGGTTGTCAAATAACGTAGAGTTCTCACACAGTATCTCAAGTGGCCAGGAGATAAGCCTTAGGTGGTTGGCCCAGCCCAGTCTCTTTTGGGCTCTAATAGGCATGAATGCGTCTGGGCTTCTCCAGAACGCATTCCACACTGCAGGATTGCTGAAATGCTTATCAGCGCGATGTGGCTTGCCTATCACTGAAGCTCCCTGGGTGCAAAAGCACCTCCTGTCACTTTGGACACTGGATTTTTGAGTCCTTAGCAGTGGGTAGGCCCTCCAGGGGTAGGAGACCAAACAACTGTACCGCCAAATGTCCGGCGTTGCGGGATTGCTGAAGCACTTAGCACGATGTAGCAGCCTCCCGCCCCCGGAGCACACAGTGTGCAAACGCGCCTCTTCTCACTTTGTACACTGGATTATGGAGTCCTTTGGAGTGGATAGACGCTCCAGGGTTAGGAGATTCTACAACTTCATCACCAAATGTCCAGTGCTGCGTGATGTCTGGATTGTTTATCAGCGCAATGTGGCTTGCCCCGCCCCCGGAGCTCATGGCATTCAAATGCTCCTCCTGGCGCTTTGGATGCTGGATTATGGCGTCCTTGTCACTGGCAGGCCCTCCAGGGGTAGAAGACCCCACAACTTCACCGCCAAATGTCCATTGCCTAATGTCTTGCATTGTGTGTGACATCAGCTTTGGAAGAAAATGCTTTAACCAGCTCCGGAAAGTACCCAAAGCTGCTTGCTGCAAAAGTCATATAGAAATATTTGCAGACAGGACTTTAAACAGGATTAAAAAATTGGACATGGGGTTGGGGTCTCAAAAAGGGGTGTGATTTAACTTATTTCTGTGATTTCCATAGTGTGCTACACAACAGGTATTTTGGTTATATAACACAACAACTGACATACACTTGAAACTAGCCAGGACTATTGGCTATTTCAATGGTTGTAAGTTGTTTAAGATAAATGAGTCACACTGATTTTCTTGTAAATGATCAATATTGAAAATGTTTTGATTGTGACTTTGTGAGACTGAATTAAATATTAGTGAGGCATGTTGAAGATGTTTTGGTCTTCATAGTGTCTTATTAACACTTATTATATGCACCTCATGTTAGTCATGTACGCTGTTTTACTCTCCACACCTTATCTGACTGCATATCTTACAACTTATCTTGTTCCTCTCCCGCATCTTCTTTTCACTCTCATCTAGCAATGAACACACTCTCATGTAAGCATTCACTCTACTTTATTTTACTTTTGCCTTGTCAATATGTTGACAACTGTGCACCCCATTCACACATTTACACAGAATTTCTGTTGCAACTAGATACAAGTCCATTGGTATGTGCACTCTGCAGAGAGGCCAAGGATAGGATGACCATGCATTCTGAACACCTTTTTCACCCAGTGAAAGGCACTATGAGAAACTCACTGCCTTCAGCCTCATCTTCAGAGCGCTCAATCGTGGCCTATTATAAACACCTGGTGCAACTCTGTTCAATGTATCCACTATAAAAGAGTAATATTCTGCATGAAAATCAAATACAGAAACACAGTGCCTTGAGAGCCAATGGAGTGAGGAATATGAGGGGTACTTAAAACACAATATTTTGTAAAATTTCCATATTTGAAGGCCTTCAAAACAGAAGAGTGTGTGTGTTTTTGTCTTGGCATTTAAAAAATACCATGTGAAATCTGACACCTTACCATACCCACCTATTTACTAATTAATACATTTATTAGGTGGTGTAAAACCCCATACACCTCCCTGAAGCTACTCCCCTGCTCTCTCAGCACCACCTTGGCACACAGAGTCCCCCATTGACAAAAATGGTGCCAGTGGCAACATGTGGGATCACTTATCCAGCTCCAGAGCAGATTAATTTTCCATTAGTTCTACAGTACCCAATCCTTGGCTGATCCTTACATTCAGTGCCCACTCGAAGCTCACCATCCAGCCAGAGCCATCAACAGGTCTTCTGAAAGCAACCAGTTATGAGTGCCGGACTCAGTGCTTCTACAGTTTAAACTAGATCAGAGGAATGTGCCAGGCACAATGTGCCTCTGCTCCCTTCTCTTCATCTGAGGAAAGTCCATTTTAATGAGCTAGCAAGGTCCTTTAGCGGCACTAAACCGGTTTGAAGTTGGAGTCCGTGTAACGTAGAATTGGTCTTTTGCCAGACTTTTTACAACATTAAGTAGTCTGAGCCTGCAACATGCTAGTGTATCCAGTATTTTTACCTATCTTATGTACCAGTCCAGTTCTCTCACATGGCAGCCAGCAGTATCAATGGAGACAGACGGGTTTGGGGTGCAGCCTGGCCCCAATCCAGAAAGGTACTTGTGAACATCCACAGGGTGGGCATTGGACAGCAGTGGCACCTCTGAAATCCTGTTTCTCCAAGGCTGTTCAGTTAAAGTTACAACAAGTAGGAGTGCTCCATTTACTTATACACTCATGTGTACCAGATACACTGCTGGCTTCTCCCCAGAGTGTCCTCTTCCAAACAAACCATACCAGCATATCGGTTGAGAAGGAGCTTGCACTTTTCTTTACAACTGGCCAACCATGCCTCTCATGTTACTGGCTTTTTGTGGGCTCCGCCACAGACCACAGGACTTAACACACAATAACAAACACTACAGTACACTGCCATTGAAAAATGTCATGCCAACCACCCTAACGCCACAGCACTTCCTTGTCCCTTCAGCGCGAGTAAACTCTTGCACGCACATGCACACAGTTGCATCCACTCTTCCAGCTAAACAAAAAAACGAGTTCCTGGGGACTGCCTAGCTGAGAAAGAGCACCCTAGAGCCTTTTATTAAAGCAGCTTGATGGGTTTTCCCTTTCTGTTTATTGTTGGTGGGGTCATGCCCACTGGGCACCCCTTAATACCAGATTCCACTTATAAACCTCCTACTCTGCCTTCTTGTTGTTGGTCCTTTTTAGGTCTTGCCTAGCTTTACAGTGCATATGCGCTGCCATCACTTTGCGAGGCTTGCAGTATATACTGTAGCGTGGAAGCTCCGCCCACTGTCTGCCCATTGGCTTTTGTCTTAAATGATGCCTTTCGATTGGTTAGAGGCTTGTTAGTCCCTCCTCATTCATCATTTGTATCCTTCCACTGCCACAGGCCCCTTCTTCCCACCCGCACTTCCAATTTTGATGCAATAGGTCTCACGTAAATGTTCCATCCGTCTGCAAAGAGGCCAGGGACACAGGCAGGCTTTAAGCAGGGCGGGTCCCTCCCGGACTCACACCCAACAGTAATTAAAACTTGTTGAAACGGGTCCTAAACGATTCCAAATTCATACCTTTAACTTAAAAGGCAAAAGCACTGATCTATTACTGAACAATGACATTAACAAAGATTAAGGTGATCCTGGTCAGCGATTTCTTTTCTGGTTTACATTTCACATGTTTTACATACTCTTCCATTGCCTTCGAATATTTGTTCTTTACAGGATGTTGTGTTTCTGCAGGTTTATTCCAGGCAACATATTATGTGGGGTGAGTACCTCCAGCCACCTCACTGAGTAGGTGTGCATCTACCAGGCTACCACTCTGTTTTATTGATTGTCAGCAGCATGGCATCTATAAATGTGGTTATCATTATGCATTTGCTACTAACCCTGGGTGACAGCATGTCTGTGGGGCTTCATTTAGTGCAGAATTACTCAGTCTCAATGTATCCTTCTGTGAGTTATGAAAGACGCCCAGACCTTGCTCACATGCATGCAGTAAAGGCTTCACTCTCAATGTTCACCCTGATACACATGGATTCTTGGGTACTCTCCACTGTCACAAGCGCCACATCACGGACACTAATTGGGCAGTGCCTTCTGCCAGTGACCATCCCTATCCTGGATTGGCTCCCGCGGCCCTGGCCAGGGAGGGTCTGTGGGACAACCCTGTCTTTTCTAGCCTATGTGACCCAATGCAGAACTCTTTACATAACATACACATTATACATTGACAATAAATCATGGACATGTGTAAATCAATGTACAAGATGAGTTACATGAGACAGGGTTACAACGTTTAGGAGTCAAATGTCCCTCATAGCTCACTGTGCTATATTAGAAGGATTACAGTTTATGAACCATAGGTAACAAAAGGATCTCTGTGTTAAAAGCAGTAACCCACTTTACTATCTACATAAAATAAGCATTTGTCATCTGAATGTTACCTGATGTGCTTACCAGAAGACACATTAACCCTCTATGCTACTTTGATTCATATCTGGGACTTCACAAAACACAGATCTCTCCAACAAAGGCTTTAACCTCAGATTTACTGGTGACCTCTGCAGCAGCAGGTGCCTTAACCCCATAAAATATTTTAAAATGCAGAATTTCAACCAATTAAGCAGAACTGATCTACTGCCATGCTTCTCCTTGTTGCCAATTTCTATGTGACATGGTTTAAAAAATATATATATTGAGTCCCAGATTTTGCATTGGGATTGCGCCACTTTTTTGTCACAACCCTGATGCCAAATCTCATTTGTTAAATCTCATAATGGGCTTAAATGTACTCATGATATACCGGATAAACGTATGAGGTCTTAATATCTGATGTCACTTCTTGCGATGTTGCATCCAGTGAGGTGCCTTCCTGTTATTTCCGTTCCTGTTATATCATGTGCTATGTCACACATCGTGATATCATGTGCTGTGATGGTATACGTCATGATTTCACTTGCATACTGCCTAACTTGGTTAGTCCTCCCACTTCTTTTTTTAGGACTTATGTCAATGTCCTTTGTAAATGTTTCTTCTGATTCGTTAATAGGCTGTTGGTCCCTCCTTAGTACCGCCTTGTCTTCATTTGTACCTCCCATGAATACTGGCCCTTTTACTTCTGTTGTTACAAGGTAGGTCTGTAAGCACTATTTTCTTTAATGAGTTTCTCCTACTGTAGGCTCAATATGCTTACCTGCAACATTCAGTGCCCATGCACGCTTTCACTTTCTGAGAAGACTGGGATAATGGCGGCAGCTTCTTTGAAATTACATAGGTGTTGCAATTTCAAGAATTTGAGCTATTGGCATCGTAAATAGCAATGCCTTTTATTTATGTGTTAATTATCAAAACAGATAAATAAAAGGGATTGTCAAATAACAATGCCAATAGCTTAAACTCTCACAAATGCGAGACCTATTGTGTTGCAAGTGCTTGTTCAACTTCATGCCTCGTACTCCCCCTGCCTGTTTAGGATTAGACTTAGAATTAGAATACACTACTTTCTAGCAAATGACAATGAAGGGAAGTCAATCCACCAGACATCTTTAATCTGTGTCCCAGGCAAGAGCACACCTCCCTCACATCAAGAAAACCAGTGGAGGAGGACATACCTCACAGATGAGACCTGGAACGACCTCCCGAAGTACCTCAGAGTCTCCCCCGCCTTCAGGAAATTTCAAAGGAACCTCAAGACATGGCTCTTCCAGACAAAACATGCATGATCCAATGCGCCTGCCCCTCTCCGTGCCTCACAAGTGATTAGCCACACTCTAAAAAATCCACATAATATAACATAACAATGTTAACAGTAGTTTGGTTTACAAATGGCAATGTGAGTTTAATGACATGTAATATGAGCATGGAGACAGAAGAAATTACCTTAAGCAGGACCGAGTTGAAATGCTGCAATAGTTTTGCAGGAATGCATTCAAGTATGCCACTCTGCTGCTCCTTAAAAAAAATGCCCCAATGCATTTAGAGATTAGTGTAACAGTCTGCATTTTACTCAATCCAATTCTTAATCTTTAGGTTTAAAGTGTAACAATAAACTCACGAGTGTCAGAAAGGGAATTTGGTGGTGGTTTATAAATACAAACATCTCTTTAAAAATATGACTAATGGCTTAATGAGCAATCTTTTTGTGTAATTACCGCTTACATTATATAGAAAATATATATATCATAAGGGATGCACCTTTTTGCTTGGTCAATTACGACTCCTTATGTCTTTACTCTTATATGATGTGGGTTTAAAGACAAATAACTGATTTCCAAAATAGCATAAAAAGCTCTGAAAGGTTCAGAAAACTCGTAAAATGGTTTGTGCGCTGCTGGTCTATCACATCACCTGCTGCACCAAGTAATATGAGGACACCATGGAAATTAATGCAAATTAACGCCATTATAATGAAGCGAGGGATCTGCTGATGTAGTCTTTACTACTTACAAATGAAACACACTTGAGGTGTGAATTGCAAACTGAATAGGAAATCATTGGACGGCATGAAATGTGCAGTATATTATTTATTATGATGCAAATTTCACAGCATGCAAGGTAGTTACTTTAGATTGTACATTTCTTGTTCATGTAGAAATGTCCCCGTTCATCAAACTTGAGCCACATTCATAACAATGTTAACCAATACATATTCTCACCCTTTATCCAGCCTCCTCTGGGGTAGGACATCACTATTTAAATGCCAGTTGCGTACAGTATGGTAAAAGTATGGTAATGCCAATTATATTCTAGAATTTGCGCTACACTCAAAGCATAATGCTTCCCTTGTTTGACTATCTTTCGGCAATTGCATGTGAAAGAACTGAGTTATTGGTTGACTGTGGTGTGAACCCTGGTCAAGCAGCAACCAGAATCCTAGTCAGGGTAAGGCACAAGCAAACCCCAAATTAACCTGTGCTAATCCCCCTGGTAGCTTGGCACATAGCAGCCAGGCTTAACTTAGAGTCAATTAGTAAAGTATTTGTGCAACACCTCAAAATATAAACTGTGAAAAAATTACACAAATAGAGGCCACACCATGTTAGAACAATGGAGCTTAAGTTAATAAATAAAACAATACCAAAATGACAAAAATCCAGTCAGTAGAACAGGAGTTTAGAATTTTTAACGAATAGAGAGAAATTTAGTGCCTAAAAGCAGAAAGTGCCAACCTCGGCTATCTGGTTGCGTTGGACTGAAAAAAAAAACATTCAAGCCAATTGCAATGGAGTGTGGGTTGCATATAGTCCCAGATTAGTCCCGCAGAAGTTTTACTTTCTCATGTTTTGTGCTAAGAGTCCCGTTCACATAGGAGAGGGTCATAGGAAGCAAAGAGAGCTTCGCAGATGGTCGTCCGCGTGGGTGATTGGTGCTTGCTGTGAGAAGAGATGGGTTGGCAATGGATCACAATGGACTTTGGTGTGTGCAGCATGGTTCCTGAGGGAATGGGCCCTTTCGGGACCCAAAGAGCCCAAAAGTTTGATTTCTGAGCCTGTGAGCCACACCAAGGGTCCAGGACATTAGAGGCACCACTTTGGGGTCAAGAATTTGCAGTAGCTGAGTCCGGCTGCTGCAGCTCCCGGACCCAACTTGCAGCAGCTGGGTCCGGGAGCTGGATGGGGAGCCTTTTATGTCCCTGAGTTTCTGATCACAAGGCCAGAAGACTACCCCTTTGAGTCACTCTAGGGTCCTGGGTTCGATGACGTTGCAGGTCCAGTTCCCCAGGCCGGAGTGCAGCAGGTCAGCACAGCAGGGCAGTAGTTCCTTAATAGCAGAGTGACAGCCCTTGTAGCAGCACAGCAGTTCTTCTTCCTGGCAGAGTATTCACAGGTCCTGAAGTGTAATGAAGAGTTGGTGTCGGAGGTCAATCAATCAATCAATCAATCAAAGCATTTGTATAGCGCGCTACTCACCCGGAGGGTCTCAAGGCGCTTGGGGGAGGGGGGTCCGCTACTGCTCGAACAGCCAGGTCTTGAGTTGCTTCCTGAAGGAGATGTGGTCTTGGGTCAGGCGGAGGTGGATGGGGAGGGAGTTCCACGTCTTGGCAGCCAGGTAGGAGA